>NC_143395.1:293078128-293703128 GCF_052110815.1 Crocodylus siamensis
AGGCTATTCCAGACCTTGGGGGATCAGACAGTAAAGAATTCTTCCTTATGTCCAGCCTGAAACAGTCTTGCAGGAGTTTATAACCGTTTGAACTTGTCATCGTTTGGGGGGCTCTGGTGAACACCCCGATGAACTTAAAGTTGATCCCTTTACATTTCTCGGCAATGAACTTCCAATTAATTGATTGTGATTCGCCCAACTTGCTAGTCTTTCTAGGTCTGCCTGTATCTGTAGCCTATCTTCAAATGTGACCATGCTTTCCCATAACTTGGTGTCAGTCACGAACTTGGCCAGTGAACTCTTCATCCCCACATCCAAATCATTAATAAAGATGTTGAACAGTACTGGACCAAGTGCTGACCCCTGCGGGACACTGCTGCCCACTTCTCACCAGAATAACACATACATTCGCTATGACTTTCTGGGTCCTATCTTGCAGCTAGTTTCTCACCCACCTGACTGTCTCAGAGTTTAGCCCACAATCCTACAATTTTTTTGTGAAGACATCGAGGGATACTAAATCAAAGGCCTTTTGCAAGTCAAGATATACAATGTCAACTTGCTCTCTCATGTCCAGGTGGCAAGTTACTTGGTCATAGAAAGTATATGATATAGGAGATATATGATCATGCCCATTGAGTCCATTCCCCTCAGCTCCAGTTCTTGTTGAAGGCATGGTGAGCTACTACATTGCATACATTTTGAGTTCCTCTTCACTGCCACAGCTGAGCTGCACCTTTATTTCCAATTTCCCATGATCCTATTTCTTCACCAGCCTTAAATGTTTTGTAAACTTTACTAAACAGGGTCTCAAACAATTCACTCAGAATGCCCCTCTTGGCCTCTCTCTATCTGTTGCATGTGTGTGGCCCTGCACCACACTTGCATATGGACTCATGACAAGTACACCGGGTTCCATTTATGAGTGTGGGGATAATTAGCACATGGATCCTTTCTCGGGGGTATCTGGAGTACAGATGCATACTGAGCAGTACTCAGCTGTGGAGTCACTATGACTTGCAATCCTGTTGACTCTGGTGGGGTCCAGCCCAATGAACTGTATGGTAAATCATGAGCTTTTTGGCTTTGGATTAATATCATGCATAGTTTGCGCTATATGTAGTTAGGTGCCAAAGTGCGACTTGAGTATGCTGGAAGTTTTAGCACAGGTACTCTTGAAACAGTTTCAAAAAAGGTAAAATGCATTAATTCTGGATGAACTAAGTCTATGGGTGCTATGTGCAAAATACTACTAAGTTTATTACAAGGGCCGTGTTTTAAAATTTGCCCTTTGCTTTCATACGCTTAGAGAGAGCAGGGTCTAACAGTAATGAGGGGGGAAAGGAGCTGCAGGGGGAAGAACTTGAGGGGAGGCAGAGGGCAACAGGGCTACTTGGTCCCTTAGATTTATTTTCCCTGATATAGCAGTGGAAGGGGGACAAATTCAACGCAAATGCCCAATAATTAGATTCTATACCTGGAAAATGTTATCAAATGTGTAAATTTTCTATATAGAATCAAATTATTGGTGAGGAATCTTATAATCAGTGTTGTCTTATATTCAAGTAAATACAGTAACTTGTCTAGTGGTATCTGGTATTTAAAATCAAGGCACTGGAAAGTGATAGCGTTACTGCCTTCTATGCATTTTCCTTCAGGCTGAGTTTTCTATATACAACTTTCCTAACTGCCATAGAATTGAAGCAATTAAATTACTTAGGCAGAAACTAATATTATGGCTGAATGTCATAGATCAGTGTTTTTGTTCTTTTTTAACTTTGAACCATTTTCTTTCAAATATTTCATTTAAAGATATTTATTTTAGGATTAAAAACCATATTTCCATATATTCTTGCATATAGCATGCCCTAAAATACAATACAACATACACCTTGTTTTTGGAAGAATGTAAAAAAAAAAGATTTTTTCCTGAGTCATTGCTGTTTGATTGAGTAACGTGAAGTGTCCAGGCAAAAAGCCATTCCAGGAGGGAGTCTGGAGACAGCAGGACTTTCCTGGTGCCAGCTGCCTCCTCCAGAGTGTCTCTGAGGGCTTCCTTACTTCCTGGACCCTCAGTATTTCCAGGAGAACTTTGTCATACAAGTTTAGGCCTGATTCCCTTGCATCATTTACTCCCTTTCCTTCCATAATGGGGGGGGTCCATTCCATTCACCCCACTTGTTCATATCTCCCACAGATATCCTGCTTCGTGTGCTCAGCTCCTATGGCTAGGTCTTAGGCATTAGAGAGCTGTTCTTGCCCTGGCAAAGACTCCTGATGGTGGGCAGTTCTGGTGCCCCCTCAGGGTTTGTTCCCT
Organism: Crocodylus siamensis; assembly: GCF_052110815.1. Classification (NCBI taxonomy): domain Eukaryota; kingdom Metazoa; phylum Chordata; order Crocodylia; family Crocodylidae; genus Crocodylus; species Crocodylus siamensis. The sequence goes on from NC_143395.1 coordinate 293,080,446, forward strand.
CCTTAGTTTATTCTACTGATCCAAAAAGTAACTCCTGTTGGGAATTTATTTTGGTCCTCATACACCATCTCCATGCTGGAATTGAGGACCACCTGATTTCCCATTAGCTCCTCAAAAGGAAAGTGTTTTTGAGCACAAGTCTTTGTAGTGGGTCCAGGTAGAAATTTGCTATTGACTATATCTAAATTATACTACCATATTTAAAAGGGCTAAAAGCCCTGGGCTTGATGTTGAATAGGTTAGGGTCTAGAAGAGCAAGGCTTGCATAGACAACCAGATGAGGAACTGTATTGGTGAAGCAGTGACTGTTAACTGTTTGGGACTTCAAGGTTTAATAGTTAATTTCAATAGTTAAGATTTTCTTTGGGGTTGTGTATTTTCCCCCTTTTCCTTTGTGATAAACCCTGTTTAATGTTGCTTGTAAGTAGGGAAGTTTGTTTACTTGTCTTTCCATGTCTGAGAAAAAGCAGACACAGGTGAAGCTAAATAACACATCTGAAAAGGGAGGTGAGCCAAAAGCATTATGAAATCTACCGATGTTTCTGCTATTGTTGATTTTATGTGGAAACCTCTGAGCTGCTATGGGGGTAGGTAGTATATAAAACATGTAGATATCGGGAAGAACTGTTTCCTGTTGAAATGTTGAAGTACTGTCATTTCTATCAGATGAAAATGAATTCCTCAATAAGAGAAATATTTTAATACAACAGGCTTCACTGCATAAAAAATAGATCAGACATGAAACTGAGCAGTAGTTGAAGCTTTACACTGAAGGCACTGATAGTTATGTTTCAACTGCCATTTATGACCGTTATAAAGAAGGACTTCTAGAAAAGAAATGTTGGATTTAATATATCATTTATCAAATATATTCATGTTTTAGGAAACAAGGATGACCCAGATTTCAGCTGCAAAAGCGATGCTTTAAAATAAGGTAGAGTCAACCATTATGTTGACTTCTAAATCATGTACTTTTACCTCCTGAGACTTTTTGGGAGATAAGGACTTTAGAATTTGGGGAGAAGTCATAAGTTTTATCAAAGTATTATTGCAATCTAACAACTTGATAAACTGAATGCAAATGTTGTACAGTACTTTCAAATAGCTAGAGGAATTCAGTTTTTAGTAGCTTCAGATGTTCAAAATTCAACCTCTGCAAAATGCAAGTCAAGAGTTATAATAGTTTTAATGGAATATTTCATAGATTTCATAGACATCAGGGCTAGAAGGGACCTCAGGAGATCATCGAGTCCAGCCCCCTGCCCAAAGGGCAGGAAGTCAGCTGGGCTCATAGGATCCCAGCAAGATAAGCATCCAATTTACTCTTGAAGGTGTTCAGTGTAGGTGCTTGAACCACCTCCGCTGGCAGACTGTTCCAGACCTTGGGGGCTCGGACAGTAAAGAAATTCTTCCTTATGTCCAGCCTGAAACGGTCTTGCAGGAGTTTGTGACCGTTCGACCTCATCACCCCTTGGGGCACTCTGGTGAACAGACGTTCCCCCAGATCCTGGTGGTCACCCCTGATAAACTTATAGGTGGCCATCAGATCACCCCTGAGCCTGCACTTTTCCAGGCTAAAGAGTCCCGTGGCTCTCAGCCTGTCATCGTAAGATCTGTTTTCCTGACCTCTGATCATGCGCGTGGCTCTCCTCTGGACTCTCTCAAGCTTCTCCACATCCTTTTTGAATTGTGGAGCCCAAAACTGGACGCAGTACTCCAGCTGCGGCCTCACCAAGGCCAAGTACAAGGGGAGAATGACGTCCCGGGATTTGCTCGAGAAGCATCTACGCATGCAAGCCAGTGTTTTGGTTGCTTTACTAGCCGCAGCATTGCATTGCAGGCTCATGTTCATCTTGTGGTCAATGATGACCCACAAGTCTCTTTCTTCTGTAGTGCTATCCAACGTAGCACTGCCGAGCCTATAAGGAAGCTGCAGGTTTTTCCTCCCAAGGTGGAGAACCTTGCATTTTTCGGTGTTAAACACCATCAGGTTCTCGTCTGCCCATATGCTGAGCTTGTCCAGGTCAGCCTGGATCACCCGCCTATCTTCTGGCGTGGATGCTTTGCCCCAAAGTTTGGTGTCATTGGCGAACTTGGCCAGTCCACTCCTGACTCCAATGTCCACATCATTAATGAAGATGTTGAACAGTATGGGTCCCAGGACAGAGCCTTGAGGGACCCCACTGGTCACAGGGCACCACGATGAGTGACTGTCATCAATTACAACCCTCTGGGTCCGACCACGGAGCCAGTTTCCCAGCTAGCGGATCGTGGTGGAGCCAAGGCCACAACTGGGCAGTTTGGCCAAGAGGTGATCATGGGATACCAGATCAAAAGCTTTTTTGAAGTCAAGATATATGACATCAATCTCTTCTCCCTTGATAGGTCACCTGGTCATAGAAGGAAATGAGATTGGTCAAACAAGACCTACCCGCAACAAACCCGTGCTGGCTATCCCTTAGAATGTTAGCCTGGGCCAGTCCCTCAAGGATGGCCTCCTTAATAAACTTTTCTAAGATCTTCCCCAGGATAGAAGTCAGGCTAATGGGCCTGTAGTTAGCCGGATCCACTCTCCTCCCTTTCTTGAAGATTGGCACCACATTGGCCTTCTTCCAGTCTTCGGGCACTACACCAGAACGCCAGGAGTTTTCAAAGATCCGTGCCAGGGGCTGGGCTATGACGCTCGCCAGCTCCTTGAGTATCCTGGGGTGCAGATTGTCAGGGCTGGCTGACTTGAAGGTATCCAGCTTCTCAAGGTGTTCCTTCATGAGGTCAGCATTTATGGACGGTAGGGGATCCCCATCACCTGGATCTCCCTGTCCCATATCAGGCATGGGCGTCCCATGGGACTGATGAAAGACTGATGCAAAGTACCTATTTAATAGGTTGGCTTTTTCCTGGGCATCAGTTGTCAGTTGCCCCATCTGGTTTAGCAGGGGTCCAACATTGCCCTTGCTTTTTCTCCGGCTCCCCACATATCTGAAAAAGGACTTTTTGTTGTCCTTGATGCCTGAAGCTAGTTGGAGTTCAGTTGCAGCCTTGGCTTTCCTGGTTTGCTCCCTGCAGGACCGGACCAGCGCAGAATAATCCTCCTTGGAGGTGAATCCCGTCCTCCATGCTTTGTAGGCTTTCCTTTTTAGCCGCAGGAGGTCCGCTAGGTCCCTAGAGAGCCAGGAGGGCTGCTGTGCCTTCTTGCTGCCTTTCCTCCATGTTGGAATAGATTTAGCTTGTGCATTGATCGCTTCCTTGAGAAGCAACCACTCTTCTTGAACTCCCATCTCCCTGTGGTCATGGTCCCTGAGGGCCTGACTGACTAGCCTCTTGAGCTTGTCAAAGTCAGCTTTTCTGAAGTCAAGGACTTCTGTGTTGCTGACTGACTTGCCAGCTTTACGGCGGATGGTGAAGGTGATCAGCTCGTGGTCGCTGTCACCCAGCTTCCCATCAATCACTAGGTCGCCGATTAGGTCGTCCCCCGTAGCCAGTTCCAGGTCAAGCAGCGCTTTGCCTCTCGTTGGCCCATAGACTTCTTGAGTCAGGTAGAGGTCATCCACGCACGAGAGAAAGCTTTGCGACCGCTCGGATTTTGCTGAGTGTTCTTCCCACGAGATGTCCGGGTAATTGAAGTCACCCATGACAACCAAGGTCCTGGAGCAAGCGGCCTCAGTCAGTTCCCGGGCGAACTCGTGGTCAAGCTCAGGACTTTGAGTGGGAGGTCTGTAGTAGACTCCCACCGTTGTGTCCCCTGTGCCGTATTCCCCACGAATTTTTACCCAGAGGGTCTCTAGCTGTCCATGCTGGTCGCCATCATTAGCTTGCAGGGACATGTAGCTTTCCTTCAGAAAGAGAGCTAGACCCCCACCCCTTTTGTCAACACGATCCCTCCTGTACAGGGTATAGCCCTCTATACCCGTGGTCCAGTCATGGGTGGAGTCCCACCAGGTCTCCATTATCCCAACGACATCATAATTCTTTGCATTAAGCAGGAGGACGAGCTCGTCCTGCTTGTTACCCAGGCTCCTGGCATTAGTGTACAGGCAGGCAAGTATGCCCTTGGGGGCTCTTGCCTTGCCCACAGATTGTGCCAGGGCTGGGGCAGGGGTGGGCTCCTTTAAGTGCCTTGGTCTGCTGGCTTTGCAAGGGTCACTCAGCAGGCCAGCAGTGGCAGTAGTCCCCACATCCCCCAGCAGGCTTAGTTTAGGAGCAGGTCAGCCAGTCTGGCTGAGAAGAGCCTCCTCCCCAGGGGAGAGAGGTGGAGGCCATCTCTTCCCAGCAGCTTGCTGCCTCTCTCGCCAAAGAGCGGGCTGTGTTCATGGAAGCCAAAGCCTTCCCGATGACACCAGCTCCACAGTCTTTGGTTCACTTCGTGGATCCTCCTCTTCCTCCTCAGCCCATAGCCCGAGACTGGGAGGATCGACGAAAACACCGCCTGAGCTCCCAGACCCCTAAGCCCCGCTCCCAACTCCCTGTAGTGCCTCATGACCTGGCTGGGGGTGCTCCGAGCCGTGTCATTGGTGCCCACGTGAATAAGGAGCATGGGGTAGTGGTCTGTGGGCCGGAGGAGCTGTGGGATCCTCTCCGTAATGTCTTGGATGCGGGCCCCCGGGAAGCAGCAGACTAAGGGGTCGGGGCGGCAGATTGCCCCCTCAGTGCCCCGCAGGATGGAGTCTCCCACAACAAACACCTTTCGCTTTGGCTTGGGAAGAGCGGGGGCAGTAGCTGCGGTTGAGCCTGGGTTGTCTGCAGGAGCTGGCAACTGAGCAGGCTCTGCCGGGGCTGCAAGAGGTGCGAACCTGTTGCTAAGCTCCGGTGAGGGAGGGGCCTTGGTGCGGCGGGCCTTGGGGCCCTTGACCACCTTGGTCCATGCCCCTGACTGGGCAGAGCGGGAGGTCCCAGAGTCCTCCTTAGTCGTGGAGGGAGACGGTGCTCTACCCTGCGGCTCCCGGGGGAGAAGGGCCTGGCAGTAGGAGTCTATCTCCTGCTCACAGTCCCTGATGGCACGCAGTCTCTGGACTGTGCCCTGGAGCTGACATTATAAATGTGATCCTCAAGAGTTGTAGGACATGGAATGTGGCAGCCATTTTTTTGGGAGAAAGTTAAGTGGTGTATGCCAGAAAATATGGTATTCAATATATTGTGGTGTTATTTTTCTAGAGGAACTGGAACTTAAACATAAAAAGGTAAATACAAAGAAAAATAGAAACCAAACATTTCCCTTCTTCTTTAAGATGAACAAACAGAAAGGCCTTCAGGTGTTGGCAATATTTCTTTCTTGTCAGCAGAACTTTTCTAAGTGAAATTAACAGCAAATGAGATATTTCTATATGATATTACTTTCCCCCAGAAATAGTTTTTACTTCCATTCAACTAATATTGAGACACTGTTAACCCATTTGTCATGGATTTAATGCTAACAGTAAATACGATTAAAACATTTGTAGCATGCTTTTTGTATAATAAAATTCTCTTTCTTTAATGATCTAAAATGATTTAATACATGAACCGCATCTTATATAGTTGTAAAACAGAACAGGGAGTGAAAGACACAGATGTTTGCAGGGCATATTTGGCTTTAATATTTCCTCCTTAAATATTAAGGAGGCATAATACATTTTTTAGATAAATGGAAGCTGTTTCTTTTAATACATATCTTCATGCTGTAGACTGTTTGTATTATTTCAGAATATTTGTTGTGGTTTTGTCCAGTACCCTGAAGAAGAGGCTGTTGTCTTAGGCTAGGTACAGATGTTGCACATAGTCTGGAGTAAGTGATTGGAAAGTGAACCAAACTTGGAACTGTATAGAAGTTTGGGGCACGTAGACTGGTCTAAAAATGGAGGAACCTGGTCTAATATAGTCCTGGATTGATGTGCACTCAAACTTATTTGAATTAGGTAAGTCTGGTGTGTCAAATTTCTGTACCATATTTCCTATTTGAATGATATTAGGTTGCTGTCTGCTAGCATCCCAGGTTCCTCTGAGGCCCCGCCCCTGCTGTCCCCCACACTACTTGCAGGGAGGCACTCTACCACTTGGCCTTGCTTGTCTGCTCTGTAGGCCCTGCCCCTGAGCTATCCCACACCTGAGCCAGCAAAAGCATCAGTCCCAAGCACTGACTCCTGCCTATGGCAAGTTGTCAGCTGGAGCCAGTCAGCAGGGAGGAGTGAGTGGAAACTTTTGCTGCATGGACCCAGCCCTGGCTTTCAGATCTGAGCCTGCAAAGCCTCTGTCCCCAGCCCTGCCTCTTACCTGCGGCCAGTTGTCACTTGCAGCTAGGCAGTGGGGAGGGAGTTGGTGGAGAGGGGAATGGGAATAGAGGCTTCTGCTGCATGGACCTGGCAGCTCATCAGGACTGATCCGGTCACTTGGCTTTGCCTGGCATTCTCTGGCAGTCCAGGGAGCTTCCCTTGGGGCTTCCTAAGAGGTGTGCAGGAGCACCCCAACCTGCTAGCCTCAGCCAGTATAGGCAACTTGTTCACCTATGCTGCTTACAGAAAACTGCATAATTTAGATTAATTCTGCCTTAGGTTTTTGAAACATCTGTACTTAGCGTTAGTTTTCACCTTTGTGACTGATTTATAATGAGAGTTTGGAAAATCATATACCTGTATCTGTTTATCTGTCAGCAAAATGGATGGAATAATATCTATTAGCAGGCTAAGTTAATTAAATTTGGTAAAAGTGCTTTGAGTTACTAAGTTAAAATGATTTGGAAGTGCAAAGAATTTAAAAATAATATTGTTCTTAAAGTCTAAAATGTCATGGGCTCTGAGTTTGACACTTATTTAACATGACTTGTCTATTGTGAGTATTCTAGTGTACTATTACAGATGGCCAGTTAAGGGGAATCACATGATCTTAAGAATGAGGAAGGAAGACTTATTTTAGCTGCTGTTTTTGGGGAGGCTACAAGCTAATGGAATACAAAGAACAGACATCAGTGACAATAGTTTGAGATGACTAGTGGTAGTGAAATGAGCTGCAGGCAATCTACGGGGCAATTAGAGAAGTCAAGCCAGCAGTATGGCTCATTTGAAGAGTTAAAGGTAGCTAGTTGAAACATACTTATGATGCATGGTTGTTTTGTTGAAACTGGAACGCTTGGTGGAGAAGTTTTAGTTCTGATGAAACTTTTGCCAGGACCGTTTTAAGAGAGAGGCTTAAAAGAATGGGCTTATGTGTATATCTGTGAGACTGAGTGAGCAAGTGTGCACGCTTATTTCATAGTTTCTAGGGTTGGAAGGGACCAGAACAGATCATCAAGTCTGACCCCCTGCCCTGGGCAGGAACGAGTGCTGGGATCATATACCCCACCCAGATATCTATCCAACCCCTCTTGAAGACCCCCCAGGTAGGGGAGAGCACCGCCTCCCTTGGGAGCCCATTCCAGAGCCTGGCAGGTCTAACCGTAAAGTAATGGCTCCTGATATCAAGCCTGAACCTGCTGTCAATCAACTTGTGGCCATTACTCCTTGTTATCCCAGGTACTCCATTAGCACCCTTTTAAGTTGCACTTTTGTACCTATGCATATATAACACAAACTATGCATGATATTAGCCCAAAGCCAAAAGGCTCATGATTTACCATACAGTTCACTAGGCTGGGCCCCAGCAGGGTCAACAGCATTTCAAGTCATAGTGACTCCACAGCTGAGTACTGTTCAGATCCTAGCACAACCCCCCACTTCTCCCGGCAAAAGGAGCCATCTGCTAATTACCCCCAAACTCATGACTGGAACTGCATGTTCTTGTCATGAATCCTGTACATAGGCGGATCCAGGAGAAGTGTGAGGGGGTTGCAGCCAAACCCCTGTCAGCTGTGCAGCACATGTGGAGTGAGTTCTCTGAGCTCCCAGCCAGTCCGTGTGGACTCCTGCTAGAGTTCTGCCTATTCAGGGAGCTCTCAGCTCTTCAGCTAGTTGGCGTGGGCTCTTGCTGGAGCCACTGCTTTTGTGCAGCTCCAGAGCCCTGGGGATGATCACATCACTGTTAAATCTTTCCCAACAAACCGTTTCCCATGCTGAATTTGACGGCAAGGGAAAAAGTGAGAGAGGGGGGAAATGAATTCACCTCCAGGATCTGTAGCAGTATGAAAACCGTGGTTCTAGCAGGGGACCAGCTGTACTGACCAGCTAGTGAGCTTGGAGAGCTTATTGTGCACGCAGTGCACAACCCAATGGGAGGGGGTGCATCCACATCACTAAAACCCCTCCTTGGAAGCGTGTTTGTCTATAGGTGTGATTAGGGTGCTGGCCTCTGATGTTAGGGTTCAAGTTCCCTGTGCTGTCTGATTTGGGATACAGAACTCTTCTCTAAATTGGACAGAGTTGGACCTTCATGATGGGGCTCCCACATCCCAGGCCAGTCTCTGTTCACACAGGATTTTGTTTTTGTTTTAATGAGAAACAAGTTTGAAAAAAAAAAAAGAGGCTGCTTTGAAGTGGCCAGCTCGACTGAAAGGGTAGGAGTCAAGTAGAGGCTTAAAAGGCTTTTCAATATTTTTTTGCCATTTCTTACAGATTGTCCATAGAGCCCTTGCGGCGATGCTGGGCTCCCTGGCAGCCTTGGCTGCACTAGCTGTGGCAGGGGAAGTAAGTTGCCATATTCAAGTATTCAGTTTATGTCTATGTATTGTATCATAAGCTCCCATGATTATCTTTCTGAAAATGACCAGAGAGTTTTGCAGTCTTTATGGGGCAGAAAGTGCTATAAGAATAATATTTAATTTTGGGGCTCATGAAAGAGAAGGTCTGTTTTCCAGCCTCAAACAGAAGAAAAGGAGATGAAGGTGGTGTGATATTTTGAATTTGCAGGGAGAGGAACATGTCCATTTTCAGTTTTATTCAGATAAGCTCTAATACTGTTGTTTTCAGTTACATTTGTATTCGTCAAACTGGAAGGCTTGGGCTCCCTTAAATATTTACGCCTTGGGGCTCATACCTTCCCACACCTATCCCCAGTTGATATTTAGCAACATTATATGCCTTTAATTCTTTCTCATAAACCAGTCCCTGTGTCATTGCTATTCTCCAGTTTGCCACAGGTAAAGTTTGCCAGTAAAGGACACTAACTATAATCCAGTTTTCCTTAATTTCTATAATGCTGTGATAGAAACAAACAATCAAAAAGCCTAATGCAAACATTACATAATGAACTATGCAGGTTGTCAGCATTTTTCAGAGGTAATAGAAAACAGCCCCCTTTGGGTACCTTGGAGAAATACTAATTCATTTTCATCATGGTTTATTTAAATGGTCACCAATTAAACAGAGTTTGTAGTTCCACAGCTAATCACTAGTTAGGCGATTGGCATGGCTGACTGATAATTGTATCATTTGTTTGCAGAGGCCAAGCATGGTCAAAGTGGTGCAGTGGATTGATTATGAAACTCTGGCGCTGTTGTTTGGAATGGTAATTAAAATGCATCTTTTGCTCTAAAACTGCTGCAGTAATTGTTTTTGATACTTCACTGTTACTTTTTATTTTGTTAACAGTGCTTTCATGGAGCGATGCCATGCTGAAAATTTGGCCCCTTTTGGGTGTCTCAGAATTGGAACCACTCTGAAAATATTCAGAGTGTACTCTATCTGTCTCTTCATCTGTAAAATGGGGATAATAACACATTCAAAAGATCTATGAGAACTATTAGCGAAAGCCTGTATGAGTGCCAAGTGTTATGACTGTCATTTATCTTATTAATTTTGTTTACTCAAAATCTTCCTCAAACTAACTCTGCTAGAGAGAGTGGTTTTCCTTTGTCCTACACATCATTGTATTTGGAGGTGGAATGAGAAATGTACAGACGAAAGCACTCATCTAACCTGGCTGTAATAATATATTTATTTTTCTGCCCAATCTTATTCCTAATAAGCTGTGTTGTCTAGCATTAGTGAAGCAAGATGGATGGTGTCAGGCAACTTTCCAGAATTATGGAAAACATGTATGTAACTTTCTAGAGCTAATGTCTTCTGGATCTTACAGAACAATGCTGAAGAAAATATGCTAATGGATACTCTTGATTAGTGGCCCAGGGTAGATATCTTTAGCATATATTCCCTGCCAAGTAATTAGGAATGGAAATCACTCCCAGCGGGAGGGCGATCACAAGGTTTATGCACCACTTACATGTGAAAAAGGACTGCTGCCCTTCTGCAGAAGGGTAAATTACACTGTAAAAACTAAATTTGACTTTTATTGCTTAGCATCCTGATGTTGGGGTCCTGGGGTTTCAAAAAAATGTGTGGGGGGGGTGGGGAGGAATGACCAAAATTATGATAGAAGTGCAGATTCCTTGGTAAAGCAACACACCATGGTATTGTCCTGTTGGGAAAATAATTCCATTTCAAAACAATTCTTTTTTCTTTACCTTTTTCTGTAGATGCTTCTGGTGGCCATATTTTCTGAAACTGGATTTTTTGATTACTGTGCAGTAAAGGTAGGTTTGTTGTGACACTTGCCATTGACTTTTTTTTAAACAGTATTACACTCTCACATTTCTTTCAGTGCAGGCTACATTTGTCCTGCTATGTAACATAACAATGGCTGACAGATAGATAACTTGTAAATTGTTTAAGCAAGTGTTTGAGAGAGCTTTTAAAGCTGTGGTGTGCAAATTAGACTTTTGTGGAGGACCCCTGGCAAGGTGCACTTTCCATGAGTAAATAAAACAGCAGAGCAAAACTGCCCACTGGATAGGAGTTGGAGCTCAATTCATGCAGTTTCCCATATAAACCTTGTTTACCTGAATTTTCTGAGAGTGAGAGGAGGGTAGAGAATCTGGATTTTCTTCCTGGTTCTGTCACAGATTCCCTGTATGATGTTTAGTAAAGCACTATTTATTGCTCTGCCTGTTTCCTCCCCTGTTAAATGGAAGGTTTTGCATACTACTTATCGGCCTAATGCAGCGGGGGACAACTTTTTTGGCAGGCATTCCACTAATTAGCCCAACACCCTTGCTGTGTAGCACTCCCATCCCTTTCTGCTTGTTTAGCTACTCTGTTTTCCATTCATTGCCCTGTGCCTCTGGCTGATTTGCTGCTCTGCTTTCTGCTCCCTGCCCTGTCTGCCTCTCCCTTCCTCTGTCTGCTGCGTGCCACTCACAGAGACTATCCATGCCACTTGTAGCATGTGTTGTAGGTGGCCACCTCTGGCCTAGAGAATATTTCCCAATGATGTTGCGCCATCTCTGTAAGTTTGTGTACTAATTAGGGCTGTGTGAAACAGCACTGTTTTGTTTCAACTTCTGTTTTGCCATTTCGAAGGGACACTGTTTCATTTTGTTGTTTCATTTCATTTTGAAGCACTGTTTTGTTTCGTCCATAGGCTATAATGGGGAATCATGAAAATGCCTATAACTTTGTCATTTCTTGCCTGATTCAGATGCAAATTGCAGGGATGGTACACCCCTCTGAGGGCGTGAAGGTTGCTTAGTTTCAAGGACTTAAGTGCAGGGGTTTCTGGGAAACTGCACCTCAAACTGTTCAAATCAAAACTCATATCACTTGCCGGTAGTGGCAGCCTGCTGTCATCCTGTGCACAGATCTGGGGGCCCATGTCCCCCAGGAGGGTTGCGGGGCTGTGCTGGACTCTTCCTGTGGGGTGTGGGTCCCTGGATCTGCATGCAGGATGACAGGATGCTGCCACTGCTGGCTGGGGCCAGCACCAGCTCCAGGCTTCCCAGCATCATCCTGCGCTCCCCGGGAGGAGTCTGGGACAGCTCTGCAGCCCTCCCAGGGGGCACAGGGTCCCGGATCTGCACGCGGGATGACAGCATGCTGCCACTGCTGGCTGGGGCCAGTGGCAGTACCAGGCTTCCCAGTGCTTGGCATGGGCTGTGCCCACCACCAGTCCCAGCTGGCAGCAGCAACCTGCTGTCATCCTGCATCATCTGGGGGGCCTGCACCTCCCAGGAAGAGTTGGGGGAAGCGATCAGAGAGCTGGGGGAAAGATCGGGGAGCTGAGGAATCCAACCAGGAACTGGGGGAATGTTCAGGTCCCTGGACATTCCCCCAGCTCCCCGGTTCAGTTCCCCAACCCCCTGTTTGATTCTCCAGTTCTCTGATCGCTTTCCCAGCTCCTCTCAGGGGCATAGGCCCCCAGATCTGCGCAATGGGTTTCAGCAGGCTGCTGCTGAAGTTTCAGTGGCAGTCTGCTGAAACCCCATGGACAGATTGGGGGCCTACACCCCCTGGGAAGAGCTAGGGAAATGATCAGAGAGCTGGAGGAAGCGATCAGAGAGCCGGGGAATCCAACAGGGGACTGGGGAATTGAACCAGGAGCTGGGGGAATGTTCGGGCAGAGATCAGTCTTTCCCCGCTCTTTGCCCTCCCTCTCCTTAGTTTCTGTCTAACTGCAGCAAGCCTGGCTTTGAAACTTGAAATGTTTTGAAACTTTCAAAATGTTTCAAGTGCCCTTATTTCATTTCAAAGTTCTTTCGAAGCCTTTTGTTTTGTTTTGACTTTGCGGTTTTGAGCTCGAACTGTGTCAAAACAGCTTTGAAATGAAACACCTGTTGAAATGAAACTGAAAAATTAGATTCAGTACCTTTATGTCATTGTTCTTTGTTTTCCTTAGGCTTACCGATTATCTAGAGGCAGAGTGTGGGCCATGATTATCATTCTATGTCTTATTGCTGCAATTCTTTCTGCGTTTTTGGACAACGTTACTACAATGCTTCTTTTTACTCCAGTAACCATAAGGTACTTTTATTGTTATGCTTTTGGCATTAGTCTATTGTAGATTAATGTTGCTGACTGGCATGTTTACAAAGCTATTGTTGTAAATAGTATATAAAGCTATATTTTTCAAAGGGTGCACTTTCCCTGTTTTGATGTTCTCACACATTTATCTCCTTCTGCAATTAAGTACATGTGCAAGCACTCTGACTTGTACCTGCATTTGAACTGCAATAGCCAAGGGTGTCAACTGTTCTATTGTGGTTGCAAATTGTTTTTGCAAGCAGGGTGGCTTTACTTTTTTTGAAAAACATCCCCTCATGGACTAGCTATGTTTATGTACAACTCTTCTTTATAACTGATGATTTAAAGAGTTCTAATTCTTCTAATACTACTGGCAACTGATGGAATTTTTTGTGTAGGCCAAGTGGTAAAAAGTGTGATTTTTAGAGAAGGCGGCTCTGAATTTTTTTACTAATTACTATAACATTGGTACAGCTCCAGATTAATTCCAAATATGTAGAAGAGTTAATCAGCATTTTTACTGAATTCAATTATTGCAGATTTCTAAAAATTAATAGCATACGTTTTGCAATCACATTTAGTCTGTGTGATTATAAACCACTGTTTAGGTTAAATTTAACCTGTATTTAACCAAGGAAATCCAGTTAATCCAGTTAAAGTTTTTTTAAGATCTGAGGAAAGGGTGATTTTAAATCTTACCACAAGTGATGTAACGCTTGTAGTTGTCATCATAGATTCATAGATGCTATCATATTTACATATACAGAATTTTATGATACATTTCCTATTAGATGTAGTTCTCAGTAGTCAAAATCAGTTTGCAAGTGAAGTTTATTGTAGATGGAGAAACAGCTGGTGAATGAAAGCCTCATTTGTTTTTTACCTGATCATATTTTCAGTAGATTACATTAATTTACTTTATTTCAGCCATTATTTTTACCGCTTAGGTAGTAGCTACGTGAGATGATTACTGAGGAGTAGACTAATTAGCTCCTCAGTATACATCTTGTGTCTACATGTGCACCCCATTTGACTGGAACAAATTAACTCTGTAGCAGGTTAGTACCTGTAAATACTGTACCTGTAAGCACTGTCCTGCTGTGGAGTAAAAAACTCTTCATCAGTATATGCATAGACGCTGACATGGCTAGCTGCAGCACAAGGGTGCTTCAGTGTGGAGGCTGCCTGCTGGCTAGCTCTACACTGGAGCACTCTCGTATCCTAGTCAGCCCCTCTGCAGCACATTGAGCAATGGGGGAGCAGGCTGATCCTCAGGGCCCTCTGCCAGATGAGGCTGCTCCGACCCGGCTCAATGTGCTGTGGTCCCAGGCGCATGTTCAAATGGTGCGCCCAGGAGCAATAAACTCCAGAGCAATAAGTGCTGAAGTTTATTGCTTTGCATTAATTGCACATATAGATGAGCCCTTAGACTAGGAAATGCTGGAATTATTAAACATCAAATGTTCTCTAGTTACGTTGCAGAATGTTTTGAGTTAAATATAATTGGTAACAGATTGAAATCTTAAAAGTCTACACACAAACTGCTGTTCATGTATAGAATTACTGCTGCATCTATTTATTTTATGCTAAATGATTTTATAAGCCTGAAATAGGGGAACAGCATCTAAGACTTTTAGTTGGATGATCACTATCTATACTTCTAAACTAGCAAAATAAAAATTCTACTCTAATGCTTTTTTATTTAACCCCCACCCTATTTTGGTGTTTCTCTGAAATAGTCATTCTTTTCTTATTATTATCTTTTTGCCTTACCTATAACTTCACTATGCTGCTCTATACTGTCATTGCCATGGAGATGAAGCTTGCAGAAAATTCTCCTTATTCCATGACCATAAGGTTTCAGACTTTTATCAATAAGGCATAAAATGTAATGTTCTTGTCACATTTTTGTGGTAAATAGATATTAAAAAAAAATATAATAACTATAACCCTCTTTAGGGATAACTTATTATATTTTAAACCATACTCCGAATGCCTAGATGTTTCCCTGTTTGAAATCGTCTGTTCATATGGGAAATTATAAAGCTTGGATAAATAAAGCATAATGGTTTAATCTGACTGTACAGCTAACACATTTTAATAATCCATTAATCAAAGTTTTTTAAAGACTGTAGTAAGGATTCTTCTTCCACAAAATGTCTGTACCCCATTAAGAAAAAAAGTGCTAAGGAATATAGAATCCACTGTTAAGCACTCAGAAGTAAAGCAACAACATTGTTTATATTGTACTAAATCTTAATTCTGTCCCTTGTGCAACTCCATTACAACATAGCTTTTAACAATATCATTTCATGCTGTTATTCAAACAATATTTTACTGGGGTTGGAGTGTTTTGTAGCAAAAATATTTTACTGAACATTTTTACTTTTGCAATCATAGTATATAGATGTGTAGCATTTTATAATGTTTTTATGCTTTTAAATTGCCACTATTTTTATTTTCATTGTGATAACCTAACTGTATTAACTAGAGGTTTTAAATTTTCTTTGCTTTGAAATATATTTTGAATAACATGGAGTTAGATGGACTCAGAAGAGCCTGTCCTGCTCTAGGGGCGACTTATAGCCGCATCCTAAACCAAGGAAGGCATTTGGACACTGTTTTACTTTCTTCCCTGCTCCTACACTGTTTACAGGGAAGCTAATTAATGCAACCATAAATACAGAGTAAGTCATGCTCCCACTGTTTCCTGGCTTATCTTCATTGTTGGTTATGTTGTGTGGGTGGCCACAAAATGATGGAAGAAGCCAATTCTTCACTTTCCTAAACTGCCTCCTTCCATCCTGGTTTAAGTTAAATCAGAGTCCTCCAGCATCCTGACAATGCTGTCTGGGCTGGGCTCCAGAGAGCTGTATTGGGCTGTCCCCTCTGCTCCCTGGCTGCAGCTTCAGCAGAGACTGCAGGTACAGTGGCATCTGCCTGGCTTGCTCCTGCTCCTGCTCCTCTCTCCTCCTCACCAATCCCTGCTGATGCAAGGATTCCCCCCTACCCTCTGCCTTACACAGACACCTCTCAGCATTAGCTAGCATACCATGTGCTGGCTATGGTCCATGCTGTGGGAAACAGGACAAAGGGAGACAGCACAGTGTTGGCTTAGGGCTTTTTGGAGCTTATCAGCCGGTAGCTGGTAATGTCCCTCTGTTCCTTCCATGGAAAAAAGTTGTTTAAGAGGAGGTTGACCTAGTGAGGGAAGCTTTTTTTTTCTTAATGGGCTGATAAACATTGAGTTAGGGGTGATTTAACTGTGTTATCAACTCCCTGCTGGTCTGCTGGGAGGGGAACCCCCCCTAACCAGAGCATCAGGCGGGGGCCTGGCCACACCTCCACTCAGCTCAGCACTGTTGAAGGGAAGGGAGGGCTGCTCTAACACCCCTAGCTTCTAGCCTGAGCCACTGCAGGCATGTGCCTACATTTCTGGAATGAAAAGGGAATGTCTATCCACCTCCAAATTGGTTCCAGCTTTGCAGGTTGGACCTCAAAGATTGAATCAATTCATCTTCAGGCTTTTTGAATGTCTGTCCCTAGCCCTTGTCATCACAATGGGTTTATCACAGTGGTACGTCTCCACTGCAGAGTAGTTGAACATAGTATAGACATACCTGAGCTTGCTGTAAATGCAGTAACTTGAGTAATAGAAGGAGTTTATCTGTAGGAACATGGAGCTTAGTATAGGTTAATTTACACTTGTGCTAAAGACCCTGCTCTGTAGACAGACTTCTTCTGGTATCACAGTCAGTTTTTTTTTTACAGCTAATTCAGGTTCTTCTACATCATGATGCAGTTTGCTGTTCAGAAATTCTGTAGAGTGCTGGAGGGAAGGTCCCTGCATTTTCCAGGAGTGGGATGTGATATGGGTTGTTGTGCATGGAACAGGAGAGGGTTGAGTGGGGCTTACTTTAGCAGCATGATGAACAGTCCACTCCCATGGTAGAGAAAAATCTCTCTTAATATATGGAGCTAATTAGGTAGAGGCTACTGGAATGTAAAAAACCAAAAAAAACCCCTGAAAGTCACTACTTTTCTGTGCTTGTTAAGTAGTCCAGGGGAACACCACTCATTTGAAGACTTCAGAGCTCATATGCACAAATCTACTAGTAGGGTCAGACCCAAATAGTTAAACTGGTATTACTCACTATCTGGAAACTCTTATTCTTGAATGTCCCAGGAAAGCATTTCAACACCTGCTTAACTTCAGCCTTTTTCAGGAAAGTACTAAGGGCCATGACACACATTAAAATTATAGTGTGATGAATGTGTTAATAGCACCATAAATGCACCCTTAAGGCACATGTTAAACTTGAAGCACATATAGGCTAAGTACAGACAGTGAAAAAGCCTGAGGCAAAATCAATTAATCCTTTGCAGGTTTTTCTAACCTGCAAAGATTGGATCATGAGCAAACATAACACATGTTTGCCCTTGTGGGAGGGGAAGCAGGCAAATGTGTATTCTGGTTAGGCCAGAATGTGGTGGTGGTGGGGGGTGGCATTCCTGCACACCTCCCAGCCTAGCACCAGATCCACCCCTGATAGGCTGTCAGGGACACAACCCCCTGCTGTTATTGAAGACCCTCCCTGCCTGGAGCTCTAGGCTTGCAAAGCTGGTCACCACGGCAGCCCCAGGTGACCAGGAGTGGGGTGGAAACAGATGCCCCCATCCCAGACTCAGCCTCCGGCATGGGGTCTGCACTGGGCAGGGATGTCCCATGGCAAAGGCTTTTCTCTGTGCAGCCCAGCTGGGTGATTTCCTCTGCCCTGGACCTGGCCTCTCAGCTAGAGGGGTGAAGGGCATGGGCTGGGGGGGCCCATGGCAAGGCCAGGGAGCTCTTTTACCTGCCTCCCCCCACCCCTGCCTGTCATGGCTGAGAGGCCAGATCTGGCAAGGGGAAGAGGCTGGGGCTATCCTGCTGCTAGGAGAAGAGTTAGGCTGTGGGAGGGGGAAAGCCCTCATCATGGGGTCCCCCACACTGTGCACACTAGCTGCCCCACCCCCTTAGCAGTCCCTATGCCACCCTGCCAGCTGGGTTGGGGAGCAGGGGCTCTGCTGCCTGAGCTCTGTGACAGCTCAGTGGTGGAGATGGCCAGACTTCACAGGAGCAGATAGTGGGCAATGGCTAGCCCACCTGCCTTGCAAGGGAGCGTGGCAGGGGAGGTGCAAAACATCCTGGGATGCTGGGGGACTGAGGGTTGACTTGAGTCAGGAGGGGATCTGGGACAGAAGTTCGATAGACTGATTTAACCTAAGTCAGTTAAGTCTGATACTACATGCATCCAGGTCTATCTTGAATCAGTTTTGGCCATTTGGAATCAGTTTATGTGCACTGAACTTCCATTCTATTACAGTTTTAAAATGGTTTCCAATCACTCAAACCATTTTATGTGTAATTTCTGACTTTAGCCACATGTTAAAAATCAAGCACGGGCATTAGGGCTGTCCTGAGCTGGCCTTTTAGTGTGCAGACTGTGTGAAATCTACTGTTTAGAAACACACTGTAATTCTTTCAATATATTATAACTTGGTGCAGTCAGTCCTGATGTTTACTGGGACTCTTTGAGATATCAGTTCTCCCCAAGGACTGTTTCTATACAAAACACTGATTTCCTGTATCTACCTGGTTTTGTGCATGAGCAGTTAAAGAAAAAAAGGTTGATTGATAATTTTTGATAATGAACATTTTTTTCTACTTCCCATGTTTTTAAAAAATGTTAGAAATACTCTTCCTCAACCTTATTTATTTATCTGGGTTGAGAACTGGTTGGTTAGATTGCAGCCTAAATAGTGAAAGTTCTATAAAATTTCATGGATCCCCTTTTGGGAACAGGAAGTTGAAATGGAAGGGCTCATGCAACTTTAACTATAATCCATCTGTTTGGGATTTTAAAAATTGTTTTTAAAGCTACGTACTGTGATTGCAAGCCATCTCAGTGGAATTGTAAAATTCATGTCTTAATTATTAATTAAGGAAGTTCAATTTTTATTCTTTGTTCAACAGTTTGAAGCTTCCAGTCAACATACTGAGTTTTATAAATCATTTAAGGTTTGAGGCAATTTAATTAAAGGCTAAGGAAGTGATTTCATTTTCTTCTGTGGACTGCAGGTTGTGCGAGGTACTTAACCTTGATCCGAGACATGTCCTGATTGCAGAAGTAATCTTCACAAATATTGGTGGGGCTGCCACAGCTGTCGGGGATCCTCCAAATGTGATTATAGTTTCAAAGCAGGAGCTGAGGAAGGTGGTATGTATTGAAATCCATTGTGTTTCTAAAAATAGATACAGACAGCAGTTTATTCAGTAATTTCGACCTTTTCTTCCCATGGACAGTCACACAAGCAGAAATTAGTGCACTGTTCTGTCCTGTTTTTATCATTAGTGCTATTAATTAGAATTAGGTGAATGATTTTTTTTTAATTATGCAAAAACAGGTGTATTTTGTAAACAATGTTTTTATATTTTTATGTCGCCAGGAAAAAATGTGTTTTCCCCTTATTTTTAAATCAGGATTGAAGCAGGAAAGGTAGGAGGAACTGAAAACTCAAACATTTTTATTAAAGTTTTTCCCATAAATTTCAAAGATAAGCATGCATACACACTCATACCCACATTCAAATCTTTATAAAAACTGTTCTGTCCGTGTACTGGGAACTATGGTAATGCATTGCCTAGTATAGGATCTGCCACAGAACGGTGAGGCTCAGACTGTGTCAATAAAATAATATTCTAACTATAATGGAGATTCAGAGAGCGGGAGATTCTTCCCCCCACACATCCCAGGCCTCAGCTGGTTGCTAGTTCTTGCCGATGTCTTGTTATCTCCACAGTGCAATGAAAGGTTTTAGCTTCCCACACTTGGTGCCTGTATTTGGGAACAGAATTGTTTCATTTTTGCTTCCTAAATGAGGCCAGTGAAAAGAATGTCATGATCTGTGGTCTATTGGACAGCAAAAACTCCAGGCATCTGACCATGAAACATCACTCATAGCCTCCCCTTCCACCCAGATGCTTTTTTCTTCCCCTGAGGTGGGAAAGCATCTGTGCTAAGGCTTTTAGATTCTGGGGAGAGCTGAAAGTCATGGTCTGCTTTCATGCTCCTCATTATTTTTCCTGTCACTTGGGACAAAGTATCTTCTTGGCGTCCCATGTTTTGGTTTGGGTACATATGTGCATGTGCAGGATGTCGTAAGTACCCCTTTCTCCTGCTCCTATTTTTCCTTTTAGGAGCTTGAGAGAGATCTCCATTGTTCCCCAGTCTGCTTGTTAGAGAGTCTCTGGGGAGAGAGCTCAGGCACTCTCTTTTTTTAGGAGACTGGATTTTTGAACCAACAGCAGGAGAGGAGGATTTTCACTTTAGGTTAGGCCCTGGCCCTCTGATGATGATAGAGTCTGTCTGAGTGGTTTGAATGTCAATTTTATCCATAACCCTTTCTGTAACCCCGGGATAGGGCTCTACATTGGGCCAGGGGTAGGATTTAGGTGCACTGATAAGCCCACTTTGTGGACTGGAGAGTGGGAGAGGGATTCTAATCAATCCCTTCCTGAGCTCCTGCTGGGGTGGAGTGGCTCTGCATTGCCCATCCTTAGTGCTCTGCTTAAAGTAAGTAACCCAGTCTAAGCCTGAAACTGGGGACACAGTTCCCTGCTGTTTATTTTGGCTGAGTCTTTAAAATCCAGAACAAGTAGACAATTAAAATTATGAAGAAGTTAAAGAAGCGCAGTGTAGAGTGAGTACAATGTCATATTAAACACCTGTACCGGAGGATGATAGGGAGGAAATTGCTACAAAGTTCTAATGTTGAATTAGTGGTTATTGAATTATGTCACTACAGCAATATCAAGAAAAGTCTCTTCTAATTAACAGTGTAGTTCTCAGGGACGGTGGGTGTGGGGGGGGAATAATGACATATATTTTGAGAAATGTTTCTAAAAGTCCACAGTATTTAATGAATGAGGTGTATTTTTGAAAACATCTGAAATGTATTAGGAACAAATCAAGAGCCCAATCAGATAATGGCTATAAAGTGTCTTAGTGTACTTTCGGTGGTGGCTTTAACATTTTGTCTGTTTGCACCTATTCAAGTCATCTAAGCTAGAGGAGGTAATTTATGTACCACACAGTGCATTTTCTTTAATACTTAGAAAATTAGCATTTCAGCAGTACCTTTAGAAACAGATATACTTTAAAAGTTTCATACTATAATCAAGGAAAGCATGTAAGTAATCTAATTGATTACTTAACTGTTAAGTAGTCAAATTATATATATTGTTTCTTGGATAGCACCTGATCTTTCTCAGAAGACCCAGTCTTAAAAATACTTATAAAAGTCTCTGGTATGTGATATCATAGCAAATTATGCCTTTATAACTCCATTTTAAATGAGGATACTAAATGGAAACAACCACAAAAATATTCAAAACACTTTCACTTTCTGGATTGGTTTCAAATATATATCACTTAAACCAAATTAAAGCTTAATCACAGTAAATGAATGAATGAGATCCTACAAAATAGTTTTCTTGTCTTGCCTATTCCTAAGCATAATCCAACCCAAGTATTTACTTAAAATTTGTAACACTTCTATACTATGCTTAAGTCAAGTAAAATGTATTTGCTTTTAAACATGTTTTAATGTAAACACAGTAAATCACTATGTAATATTACCCAAGCGTTTTAGATTTTAAAATTTTGAAACAGCCCCAGCTTCCCAATCACCCACAGCATGGATGCAGCTTGTGATTCTAGGGGCTTCTGAATTTTTCTCCTTGATGCTTTCATTGCAGTGTCTTTTTTTAGCAGTTTGAATTTCCTTTTCAGTCACTTCTGAGGGAATATTTAATGTCTTTCTTGGCTAGTCAACAGAGAGAGTTTACACAAGTACTCAGCACATTCTTGACACTTAACCACAGCTATAGGAGTTTTGAAATTACTGTCTTTTTATATCTGAAGTTCTGTTGCACCTAAATATGCCACAGTATGCTTAAATTTGGATACCAGTTAGACATAACCAGAAGTAATTCACAGGTGAACATTTGCCTTTTGGCTGGGATGGTAAATCTTAGACTGGATTCTGCCATTTTTAAACCAGTCTGTGTGCATCAAACTTCTGTTCTGTTACAGGTATAGATTGGTTTCCAATCACTTATACCAGTAGAGGTGTAATGCTTTTACCGACCATAATCCATATTACCACTGTGTCTATAAAAACACATGCTCATTCTGAACTTTATTGATTTCAACTGAGCTTGCACAAGCTTAATGCTATATATGTGATTAGGTGTTTTACTGGATTTGGGGCTTGTATGCTTGTAGGCTAAACATGGATTTAGTTGTAGATAGTAATTTAATAGATTAATTTAGCTGGAGAGAGTTATTCAGTAGGGCCAGAAACTTCTCAGTTCCAAGTCTGGGCAGTCTTGTGTGACCTTGGTTTACCGTACTTAATATCCATCTCAGTTTCCTTACCTGTAATAAACACTTCACAGAGTCAGAGGCCTGCCTAAAGCTCTTTGAAGTGAATGGGATCCTTTCCAATGAGTTCACTAGGTTTTGGGTCAAGCCCCTTTTAAGGATTAATACATTCTTTGGATAAGAACACATGCACATTTCAAGGTGTTTCAAAAGGATAGTAGCTGTTACTTCTAATTTGTATATGTGAACGAGCTGGAAATGGTACAAGTATAGCAAAACAACTTTAACTGCTAACACTCTTTCATCTAGTGTTAAATCTGGAGCGATTCTGCTACATATGTATCATAGGCAAATTGTGCACACGTAACAATTACAATGCAACAGAGGCTGTCGAATGATGTTCCCCGTTTGAAATGGCTCCAAATATATGGGCGTCCATGATCTGTATCAGTGATTACAGTGAGTGCATCTACATGTACTATTAAGGTGATGTCATAAACTCTGGCACAGTTTGCGCAGGAGTTAATTGGTCCTGGGTGAAATGTTTGCATGTGCACCCAGGACCACAGCAGTTTCAGCTGGGGTGGAGCACCCCCAGGCTGGCAAGGGGCACAGCTGAGGGGTAATGTCAACCCCAGGCTCTGTGTGTTGGCAGAGGGAGGCAAAGGGGCTGGCTGGGGCACAAGGGTGCTTAAGTGTGGGGCTAGGCAGCAGGTAGCCCCTGCACTTAAGCACCCTCATGCCCCAGCCAGCCCCTGTTACCTTCTATATATGTGTTTCAGCTAATGTAATTACTCCACCATAGGCTAGTACTGTCTCTGAGCCATTCGAGATGCAAGGCAGCTGCTCAAAGTGAATGCAAAGCACTATGATTTTTATTTGTTGGCAATTTTACTTCCAATTTTACTTCAAATGACTATAAAAGGTGCAAAGGACTGAGAGGGACAAAGTAAGTATGGAAAGGAAAGATGATGTTTTTCATAATACGTATATCATCTTATTAGGGATGTAAAGAAAGATCTTAACAGGGTCACAGAGCAAGCATCTCTTGATTTGCAAACAAAAAGAATATGAAATGAATAAATGTGCAGTTCTTGTAAGTAAGACATTTTGATGTTTAAACAAACTTTCATTTTTGCCTAGTCAGTTTGTCTTGTTCTCTGTCACTGTAGCACTGGAAACCAGAGACCTTTTCATAGCGATGCCTACTTTTATAAGACTGCATAGGAGTATAGTTATCACAAATTGTTCATCTTTTGGATTTAAAAGCTATTATTCATTGTGATTCAAGATTAATTGGGTATAGATTATGACAAACAGTAGCATTTGCAATCTATGGATAACAATTACTTGTTAACCTGTGTTGCTTATGACTGAAGCACTGCAGATAATAGTTTAAATTAGTCTATAAAAGCATTTTAAGTCTTGGCAGATTATAAAATAGTGGACCATAAAGTAACAGTGTCACTTAATTTATAGGATTTTGCTGAGTTATTGGTTGATAGCTGTGTAAAACATCCAATTGCTTTATAAGACTTCAGCTCTTTCTTTTATTTCTACCTTTTCAGTAGTTTGCCCTCAGAAAAATTCAAGTTGATGGGAACACCATGCTGCTGACTCTGACCTTAAACTGTTTGTGTCTGCACATAGCAGAAGTTACAATGGTTCAGCATGGTTAAGTGGCAAAATATGGGGGAATTCATTATTTTCTAAATAAGACATTTTTTCACTTAAATTTACTGGGTCATTATTCTTTCACCTGCAGCTAGGAACAGTTGATAGCTTGTGATCTCAGAAAACTCCCATCATCTTAGGCACAAAATCATGTATCCATCTCAAAAACAGAACAAGTAGCTATTTTTTTTTGCCAAGCATTCGAGTAATGTCACCTGCCTGAGCATTTATGCAGCATTTTGGGTGGGTTTTGCAATCTATGATGAGACTCATAGACAGTGCTATCACTACCTGGTAGTGTTTAAAGCTAACTCCAGTATGTAGTGATCACCAGGTTCAGTAAATAGTTGTACAATGAATGAGAAGAAGTAAGCAATAAACTTTATTGTTGGACTGCAGGCAACTTTGCTAGACACTTTTTCTCTCTCCCTAACTTACTTGCACTACTACCTAAGGGACCAATTCCCAACTCCCTTAGTCTCCTGTTATGGGCCATCTCTAAATTATGATTGCTATTACTACACATACAGATATATAAGCTGAAGTTAAATCTCTTATTGCAGGGCAGATATTAGTTTTTAACACCACATGAAAGAAGTGTTTGCGAGCTTTCATATAGCAGTCAGCATTTTTGAACACAACTTCTTCAGGAAATGACACTCTGAATCATGCCAGGATGAAAGTATCAGATATAGGGAAGAAAGGAGAAGAGGGCAAGATGGTATGTGCAGTCCAATGTCATGTGAATTGGCATCACTAAAAATAAATACTACAAACTAAGCTATACGTAAATAGTTATGAGACTGTCAGATAACTTATTTTAACATGGTTTTAAACATGTATGTACTATTATATGTATGTTTAACAACTTTAAAAAAAACCAGACAAAAACTGGATTGACTGAAAACCAGTTATAACAGATTTCAAAAGTGTTAAACCATTTCCATGTTGGGGTTTAAAAAGCGTCAAAAGGTGCTGAGTAGCACATTTTTAAACATGACCTATTTTCCTGTTTGGGTATGGTAACAGAAATATTTCCTTTGTTCTTCTTTGTTTTGATGTTCTTGAAATATAAAAGAAAGATCATTAGATTAAAAGTAAGGTATTGGTACTCCTTGAGTATGCAAAAAAGATAACATTGCCATGAATCTGTCAATGCATTTATTTCTAGCCTTGGTGATTCAAGATATATATGACCTTAAAAAATTCTTTGGACTAGCAGTGCTATTTTGGCCCTAGATCAAGATTTAATTCTAGGATTTGTGTGCCTATATGTAATATTCTCTCTTGGCCCTAAAACTGCAGACTTGTCCTCAAATTTATTTGTAAGGAAGTAAATTTCAAACTTCTAAAAACCTTAAGAAGAAAACTTGTCAGAGAACAGGAAGATCCATTATTTTAGGAAAATAGCATCTTCTCTGGTATGAAAGAGCAATGTTTGAAATTTTATTTAAATACATAAACAAAAATCTTTCTAGAGACATGCAGACAATAGAATTTATAGGGTATGATCTCCTAAAAAAACCCCATAAGATTTTCTTTGTCATCTGGGAAGTAGGAGAAGTTTTACAGAATCAGCATTGCTTCAAGTAACAGGCATTTTTGGCACCACATAGCATTTATCTGACAGACTGAAACCTCCCAAAGGAAAATTATTTGTAGTCTGTTGTGTGAGCCAAATCTATTTCAGGCTATTCAAGAAAAAATCATTACAGAAATTAATGTATTTTTTTGCAGTATATAAAAGACACCCAGGCCATTTTATATTGTTTTCTGAAGGAATAAAAAGGTTAGATAGTCGTTTGGCATTGATTTGTATGTCCAGTTAGATTATTCAGTTTAATCTGAATAATCCAATTTCTAAAAGGTAAAACCATGGCCTAGACTATGTGGCATTCTATGAGTGGTAGTAAAGGCGTGCAAGACATGTATGTCTAACAGCAATATGGGAGAGGATGCATACATCTGTAGGAAGACTACCTCCCCTTCACAGGCAGGAATGGTAGAGAAGAATGTGGAGCAGTTGGGACCTGGGGCTTACCCTCAGTGGGATGCATCTGTGTCTATTTGTATGGGACAGACTCTTCCTAAATGTACTTGTGGTGCAGTCTGCTCCTGTGAAGTAGTAGAAGGATCAAAAAGAAGACTGTGGCTTCATATGATCATGATCCCATTTTTTACTTGCTTCAGCATAGGAAGGTATTACCCCTTACAAAGATACTGCAGGCAACAACCCGTGTCTGTGGAACACTTTCTTCTTTTTCTCTTCAGGGATATCACAAAAGTCTCTTCTGGAGGAGTAACAGTGAGGCCAGCATGCCTGGGGCAGCTGCCACACACTGGGTCAGTGGCAACTTCCGTCACGGTTCTGCAGCTGTGGATGTTTCTTTCCAGCCCCCTGCTTTCTGTGCCCTAATTATGGCAGTGATCTCTTCTGCAAGCTCTGCACAGAACGCTAGTCAACTGCTGGCCGCCTCTTTTGCCTATTTTTCTGATTATACCTATTATAAAAGTTGCCTACCCAGTCCTGAAGAGTATCTCCTGAAGTGTCAAGGGAATATAAAGCTGTGGACTGTGAGCTAAGAAGAAAGCAGTGCACACTACCTAGTGCGGCAGATGGTGAGTTGTGTGCCACCACAGGAAGATGCCTTTCTAGGATTAAGTAGGATAGGGATGATACTAGACAATTACCAGCCTCCAGAGAATTGCAAGGAGTAAGATGTTCTAACTCACTAAGACTCCTTTTTCACTGTGTAATTTAGTCTGATATGAGGAGGAGTGGGTGAGGAAGTTAGGAACGTAGGACTGGGAAAGGACTTCTTAGATTACCAAGTGAAGTGCAGTCTCCTGCTGTTGCAGGCACCCTGTTGTACAATACTTTTCATAGACAGATCAAGCTCCATTGTAAAAGTAAGTAGGTTTTCTGTATCCACTATGCTGACTGAAAGACTGCCTAAATTTCAGGAGGTTGGCCTTTTTTTTCATTTAAAAAGATTCCAAAGATAAGGCATTTTGGAGCTGAACCAGATCATGAAACTCAGCTTAATTTCTGAGATGCTGTTCAGCTTGAGGAAATACTGGGATGGGACACCAGAAAGGATCAGGCAACTTTTCCTTAGAGATGTTGTCCACACATCTTCACTTTTCAGGCATGTGTATATCAGGTCTTATGCCCTGATGTTGAATCTCAAGGATAAAAGCTGGTTTTATCTCTTCAAAATACGCATTAGCATGCTCAGCCCTATCTCAGTTCAATTTCTTTCAGCTATCAATCAAACCCTGAGGGCTCCCTATCAACGTCAGTATTTTATTTTGTTTTCCTGTTTATTATGCTTTTCTTTTTCATATAGAAAAATAGTTTTGTGAGTTTCATATAAACATTTCTTATTTGTATTTTTCATCTGGGAATTCTTGTTCAATTTTTGTTCAGTTTTATAATTGAACAGTGCAGACATTGAAAACCAAGAGAGGCAAAAAACTTTGTAAATCTGTTTGTAGTACATTGTACCCATGTACCATTTTCTTATATTTTGTCAAGTTTTTATAATGTATGAATGTATCTGATTATCAGATACTTAGGTGTTTCCTGTGACTTTTCAGGTACCTGTTCTTTTCTTTTCCAAATTAGTAAGCCACCTCAGCAGCTTTATGTCTGGGTAATTTTACAGAAAGCTGCTATCAGGAGATTCCATCTGGATGCTGTCTTTCTTTGCACTGACATGGATATATTGCTGTCACTTTATGGAAAGACTCAAGTGTATTACACTTTTAGAGCCTATTACATATCAAAACTATTTTCCTGATTCTAATAGTTCTTGACTATTCTGACAATCTGTATGGGTCATCTGTTCCTCATGCAACTGTATCTTAGTCATTTTTTATCTTGAGGATAAGGATTTTTTCCACTTTGATTTAGGCTTCTTGCTGTACCTTCTGTAACTACAGATATCACGTATGTGAATCACTTTCAGATTCTTGGCTAACTCCTATCATTCAGGAATTCATCAGACCTCCCAGTTCTGAAACTATATAGAAACAGATGTTGCTCTTACATGTTTCTTGATCTGTTTCATTCCACCTGGATAATTTTTGTGTAATTTCAGAACTTTGGTCAGTTCTATTTTGAAGGTGATCTGCAGGATTCCTATGACGGCATTTTTTTTGTCTTCTCTTTCTGTCCATGTCTTTACAGGAACAGGCCTGTATTATAAGCATTTAGGTAAATACACCTACTTTCATATTAAGTTTATGTACTGTATTTATTTGAATCCAAGATAAGGTTTCCCCCACCCCAATTCAACAGGAGGAAAAAGCCCCCTCATCTTAGATAACAGTAGAAGCAAGGAGAGTTCAAGCAGGTTCTGATTCTGAGCCCAGAGCTGGAGTTGCAGCCTCTACTCTGTTACACCTTTGCTCCCCACTTTCACTGCTCCCTCCTGCCTCTGCCCCCCACCCATCCACTGCCACTGGTAATCTTCCTTCTGCAGCTCCAGCTGTGGTTGGGGCCCTGCTCCAGTTCAGCAGCTTTATGCCTGGGTGATTTTATAGAAAGTTCCTATCAGGAGATTCCGTCTGGGTACTGCCTTTCTTTGTACTGACATTGTTGTCACTTTATGGAAAGGGAGTCAGCCTTCCCTGGCTTCCACCCTGCTTTTCTGGCTAGGTTCTCTCAACCTTAGGCCCATTATAACTAGGCCTGGTTTATGAGCTCCAGTCTTCTTTGATTCGGGGTCTTCAACCCTACTTTTGACTTGTGGGCTATGGCCCCTGGTTCTCTTGGCCTCCAGTCATCTCCAGCTTATGCGCTGTTCTGGCAGGACCCTAATCCTTATTGAGCACCACTGGCATCCTACTATGGCCTCTGCACACTTCCCTACAGCCATCCCAGCTCACCGGCCTAACTCCAACAAACACATAGGCTGTTAAACTTTCCCTTCCCAGAGTACAATGCAGTAAAGGAAACAAAACAGAAAAAGAAATACTACCACTTTAACAGCTGTCCGCTCACCTGGAGTATGCAGATGTTACAGGAGGGGCTGGGATGCTATTACTTCTCACAGGTTCATAGCATCTGAGCTGCTGAGGTTTCTGAGGAACACTAGAACCCCCCCGTGTCACTGTATGTCTCAAGAGCCTCTTGCTCCACTACCCGGACTTCTGCCTTTCTTCCCTCCCTCTGTCTGGCTTCTGGCAGGGGCTTAAATGTCTGAGGGCCATTTTGGTTGGCCAGTTGTCTGCCTTGTCTCACTCTCCACAGAAGCGTCTCATCTCTTGATAAAAGGACAGTCTCCATGCTGGCAACTCCTTTTTCCTAAAGGCATAGGACCCTGGCTCTAATTAGGACCCTAATTAGGCAGCTCTGCAGTAAACGTCTCATGTAGGCGCTCCCACTGTATAGTTTATTAGTCTGTGCTCCCTGCCTTGGGCATTGCTATGCTAACAAGACTATGCTACTTTTGCTTCTAGACCTAGTTTGATCCAGTCTCTGCACAGTGCTGCCGTCTGCTATGTAAACATAATCCCCAAATTTTTGTACAGCGTTTTTTATCACAACATGGTTCTTCCTTCCAAACCTGACATTGTGGTTGCTATCAAAATATTTCCAGTGTCTACTTTTGGCAGCCTTTGCCAGCAAGACTTTTAATTTAAATAAAATAACATTATATAAAGAAAAAGTGGCAAAAAATTAAGAGGAAAAATAGCAATGACCATTTAAAATACATGAATGAAATTTTCAAAACCAAACTGCAATGTCTCAGCTTTCCTCTCACTGAAGTCACAGGATATTTACAGTTTACCCATTGACGTCAATGGAAACAAAATTAGACTAATACAAAGCACTTTATAAAACCCTACCCTAAATGTTGAACATGAACTTTTCCACCATATCATAGAACCATATCAATTAAGGGCTGAAAGGGACTTCAAAAGATTAACTGATTCATAGACAGTAGGGCTGGAAGGGACCTCGTAAGATCATCAGGTCCAGGCCCCTGCCCAAGGGGCAGGAAGTCAGCTAGGATCAAAGAATCCCAGCAAGATAGGCACCCAGCTTTCCTTCAATTCTTAGGTTGCTGACTAGATCACCCCCTTGGGCCAGTACCAGGTTCAGAAGTGCCTTACCTCTTGTTGGCCCATAAACTTCTTGAGACAGGTAGGGCTAATCTGTGCATGTGAGGAAGTAGTTGAAGTCTCCCATGACAACCATGCACTGAGAGCATGAAGCCTTAGTCAGTTCCCTAGCAAATTTATCGTTCAGTTCTTGTTGCTGATTTGGAGGTCTGTAGTAGACTCCTAGCATTCTTTCCCCTTCCATGTTCCCCTCATATTCTAACCCAGAGGGTCTTCAATTGTCCTCCATGTGTGCCAATCTCCACTTGTAGATCACTGAGTCCAACTCCCTTGCTCTGGGCAGGACTAATGCTGAGATCAAGTAACCCCAGTAAGATGTCTATCCAGTCTCCTCTTGAAAACTTCCAAGGCTGGGGACTGCACCACCTTCTTGGGAAGTCTGTTCCAGATTCTCGTCACCCTTACCATAAAGAAGTTCTTCCTTACGTCCAACCTGAAACCATCCTCTAACAATTTATGGCCTTTGTTCCTTGTTCTCCCTTAGGGCACCCTAGTGAACAGTTTTCTTCCAACTCCTGATATTCACCACTTACATACTTATAGATGGCCACCAAGCCCCTGTCAGTCTTCTCTACCCCAGTCTGAACAGTCCCAGATCCCTTAGTCTTTCCTCATATGGTTTGTCCTTCAGGACCATAATCATTCTTGTGGCCCTTTTCTGGACTCTTTCAAGATTCTCCACATCTTTTTTGAAGTGCAGCACCCAGAATATGACACAGTACTCCAGCTGGGGTCTCACTAATGCTGAGTAGAGAGGAAGTATTACTTTCTTAGCCCTGCTCGTGATGCATTGGCTAATGCATCCCAGTATATATGGATTTGTTTACACTGAGTGGTTCTACATGTGCTATTAAAGTGATGTGATAAACTCCGGCACAGTTCATGCCAGAGTCAGCTGCTCCCAAGCACAGCATCTGCATGTGTGTCTGGGACCACAGCAGTTTGAGCCAGGGCAGGGCACCCCTGGCTGGCAGGGTCCTGGAGGGTCAGCCCTGGATCTGGGCGCCAGTGTTGGGACTGGCTGGGGACCATGGGTGCAAAAGTGTGGGGCTAGGTGACAGGAAGCCATTGTACTTTAGCACCCTCATGCCCCAGCCAGGCCATCACCATCCACATGTGTGTTTCAGTGGAGTAAATTACCCCACTGTAGGATAGTACTGTCCCCAACTGTACTATCCTACAATGGAGTTAATTAATCTACTGTGCTCTAATAGCAGTGCATGTATAGATAACAATGCTTTACTGTGGAGCTAGTTAGTCAACTTGCAGTAAAGTGCATGTGTTGATGAAGGCACTGTTCCACTTCATTCTTTAATTCAAGGTCTTTATCAGATAGTAAGTATAAAGAGCCCCGACTGAGAAGATCTGTTTAGTCATGTGCTCTGGAGCGATCTCCCAACCTGCCCCCATGGAGCTTTGTCAGCTTGCCGGGAGCACTGAATTGGTGCAATTATGAGCCAGGAGCTTTTTCTGGTGGCAGGCAATGGCAAGAGGGAGAGGAGACATAGAGGAGAGAGAGCAGGGGTGACGGAGGGGAATCACCCACCTGCTGCCCAGGACTGAAGTCCCTGGGAACAGGGCAACAGACCCATTGGGTCTTCAGAGCTCAGAGGGGCTCGGAGAGAGAAACCCTGGCTCCACATTAATTGGCTGTGGCTGATGGGCGATTAAGCCAGTGGGACAGCAATTAACGGAGAAGTGAAAAAAACCCACTCAGTCACTGAAGTTCCAATCAAGGGACCCAGAAAGTGAACAAAGAAGGAGACAGAGGAGATGCTGTTGGGGCTTGAAGGGTTTTTTCCCTTTATTTTTTTTGTTTCCTTTATTTTTGCCTGGTTGCACTGTCCACCCGAACAAGTGTCAGCTGGCTTTGGGTCGGGGAAACCATCACCCTCCTGGCTTAATTAAAAATAATCAGAGACGACGTGGCAAATGAGATAATGGGGCAGGAACCTGACCCGATTCTGTTGACTGATGCCCACCCTGGTACGAGCGAGGCAAGTGGATGCCCTCAAGACACCAGGCCCCATGTCCGCATCCTGACAGTTGCTATATGATGTTTCTGTTGTAATAAAATAATATTGTTGGAATAGAATGTATTGTAGAATCCTGGTTTAGGATGCAAAAAATACTTATGTTGTTACCGGTTGCAGGCAAGAAGCCAAGCTGTCAGTTGAAGCCAGGTTTTCTGATGGGTTACTATTTATATTAAAAAGTGAAAAAAAAGAGTAATTGAATATTTTTGGGTTCATGTTTATCTTGATAGTTTAATTTACTTGAAACTGGGGAGACACAAAAACTGCTATAGCTGAAAATTGCCAAATTTTGGGGGGTACATATGTATCAATCACTGAATAGTTAAGCACATATAGTCAATTTTTCCCCCCTTGCTGTTAATATAGGAAAATAACTGATCTGTAATTTAAAATTGTATCTTTTCTTTCCTAGGGATTGGATTTTGCAGCATTTACTGGACATATGTTTGTTGGAATTTGTCTTGTTCTTCTGGTCTCCTTTCCTTTTCTCAGACTTCTTTATTGGAACAAAAAACTTTACAACAAGGAGCCAAGTGAGATTGTTGGTGAGTTTGGGCATGGAATAATTTTTTTATAGCCATTGAGTTGTATACATAGTAACCATCAGATTAATGTCATCTACGTTAATGTTGTTGCTCTAGAAATGAATGGTTCACAGCCTCCTTCTGTTCCTGAAAGTTAGTGTTTTACCAATAATTTGATTTAGATTATTCATTTTTATTTTTTTCAAGTCATGATTTTCTTAGCTGTATATATTTTAGTTAAATGGTGAGAATTATTACTTACTGACTGCATGAAGCAAACTATGAATAATAAGGCAACTTAAATAATAAGGCAATATTAAATAAATGTAGCACTGTTTGTACAATTTAAGAGAAATGGAATCTTTTTCATAGTGCTAAGAAGCATTATTGGAATATAGACTATTTAGTAAATGCTTTTGTGAAAGATGAACGTATATTTATTTTTGGGTCATTATGGCTGTAGGAGGGGAAAAATTCCAAGATATGCAAAGCTAACCCAGATAGCACTTGCACAGGATATTGACTCCTGGTCTTGTATTCTGCAAACTCCCTAAACTGCCCAAAATCTAAAGTTTCTACCCCTTTAAAGGTAGATACAAGTGGGTTCAGACACAAGGTTCATTTATTGCCATCATATTGGTAGCTGCATTTCCTTGCCTGTCTAACCCACAGGTGGAAGCTACCAGTCATCAATTTGTTTTTGTCTGCAACTGTAAAGGAGTTTTCTGCAGGAACTATGGGAGGCTGCGCTAATGTGCTGTAATTACTCTGATGTGCTTTGACATGCTGTAATGTAGATTAATCGAGTCTGCTGGAGCATGGTAATGACTACACTCCTGCCAGCCTCCACTTCTTTTGTATCAGCATGCCTGCGCTTCAAAGGGTAGTAGGGGCATTTTAACTAAAACTTGTTTGAAGAGCTTAGATAAAGCACCTCTGCCACCATTTTGAAGTGCTGGGACCCTGATACACGAGACACTCCTGGTGCTTTAAATCAAGGGGCTCTGGGAGCCCCTCTAATTAACCCTCCCTCCCAGCCCAGAGCATGTGTAAAAACTCTCTATGGCTCTATGACTTGTTGTTCTGGTTCTTTAGCTCTTTCAATTCCAACCTGCTTTAGCTAGCCTCATCTATTCTGCCTTTAGTTTCTTCCTGAACCATATATGTCAGTGCTAGGATCAATTTTGACAGTCTGGTTGCAAACTTGGGCATCTTAGTAAAAGTGTAGGAAAAGGTAAGACTGCTTAAAACCTGAGTTTAATGAGGATATGGGAGATCTGTCCTGGCTTGGATGCTTTTCATGTGACTGATATGAAAATGACTTTTCCTTGGTGGTGAATCCTACCTCAGTAGAATCCACCCATCGCCAGGGAGATCCTGCCTGAATCCCATTGTGGTTTCAGACCATTCAGAGGTACTATAGACATGATCTTTGTTGCTAGACAGCTGCAAGAGAAGTGCCATGTATAACAGAGAGATCTTTATAAGGCCTTCGTGACCAGACTGAGGCCTTTGATTCAATCAACAGAGAGGCTCTATGGAAGACTCTGATGAGATTTGTGTGTCTGTCAAAATGTTGTTACCACCACCAGACTTCTTTATGATCACCTGACAGCAACCATCCTAAACAATGGCTTGAAAACAGAACCCTTCACTATTAGAAATGCTAAGGCAAGAACTGGAGTTAGGCAAAGATGCATGATTGCACCAACAGTTTTTTTCCAGCTATATCACAGCTATTTTGCATCTCACTGCGTTAATAGACTTTCATCTGGAGTCAGCATGCAGTATCACATGGACAGAAATCTCTTTAATATCAACCAGTTACATTCCATATCCAAGATAACCAACACCTCCATTACTGATCTTCAGTACAGTGATGATTGTGCTGTGTGTGTCCACTCATTTGAAGATCTCCAGGTCTCCCTTGACTGCTTTTGTGAAGCAAATGAAATGTTTAGATGCACTGTCAACTTCACAAAAACCAAGATATTTCATCAACCTACCCCAAACCAACCTACCCCAAACCAAGCTTCTCCCCTACATATTACAATTAGGCAGCAGTCCTCGGAGAATGTTGAGCATTCCCCTGACCTGGGTAGTCACCTTTTCCCAAAAAGTAAACACAGGTAATGATATTCAACTGTGAATAAAATCTGCTAGTGCTGCCTTTGGATATCTCCAAAATCATATCTTCTATGATCATAACACCATGACCAAAATCAAACTTCTTGTCTACTAGGTTGTTGTAATCTCTACCCTTTTGTATGGGTGTGAAACCTGAGCAACATGTTGGATATACCTGAAAGCTTTGGAATGATACCATCAGGGAAAGAGCTGTGACCTGAATTCACCAATCTTTCCTTCTGGAATTGTATGCCATGTCTGTAGCCAAACAGGCAGATCTCAGATTTGTCTCTTCAGTCATCTCTGGATTCAACAATGACTTCCCTGTCTACTAGAAAACTGTCATTGTCATATCAAGGGCCTACTGCTGCCACTGGCAACTCTTACCTGGTCTGTATCAGTCCTTTTCACTTGGACTTGTACACTGTCCCATAGGCTTCTTTCACAAGGCAAGGAAGGAAGAAATTCCACCATTTAGAAAGCTAGCTTTTGCACTGGCACTTTGTTTCAAAGGTGGAACAGTGCCCTTTCAGTACGAGATACTCTTCTATAGTAGTCAAAACCAAAGGCTTCATGCCTCTCTTTTTTAGGAAGTACTAAGGGTTTTTAAAGTGTTCTGGGACTTTTAGTCAGCCAAACACTTCCTGGAGCTTGTCAGAACTTCAGGACGCGTCTGTCAGAGCAGATGAAGTCTTTCACTTTGGATGTGTTCTGGTCACCCTAAATACACTGTGTGGCACGGGGCAGTCTTTTCACACATAGAGTTTTGATTCTCAAGAGCAGCAGTATCACAAGCATGAGCTTAAAATGGATAGTGTTTTCTCTTTTGGGCAGATACTAGTGCTGTATGTTTCCATGAAATGTGACATCTATTTCACAACTGGAGAATGACTGCTTGATCACACACTACTTGGGAAGGCATTGAATGATTATTGCCACATGCTGGAGTCACTCAGATGAATGATAAATTCCCAATTCCCAACTAGTCCTGAGTAGACAGTTATAACCCACAGTTCATATAGGTGGGAGTTGTGTTTATACTTCTATTCCTGCTGCTCTTGAGGGCCAAGGCTCTACTTGTGGGAAGTTCCTGCCTGTCTTGCAAAAGGCTTGAGGATGAGAATCTCCTAGGATATATTCAGAGAAAATGAGGTAAGTAATTATCTCTTTCTTGAAAAAGTCCTTAATGTTAATATTAATAGTAAGTATGCATAATTATAACAATTATTACCTTTCTTTGCCTACTGGAAGTAAATTATTACACTCTTCAGTATCTAGTATTTTTTTCATAATTGCCCAATTTCTTATTTTAAAGGAAACCAGTTCTTTAATAATCTTCTTGTTTTCTAATTAAAGCAATAGCTGCCTAGACTTTTTAGTGAATAACTAGAGTTCTTAATATAGTAAAATTTTATTTAAAGTGCTATTTTGCACAGAGTTCCCAAATAAGTATGAAAACATACAGAAAATTCACCCTGATAACCTTAATTTTATTTCACACTGATATTGTGTAATGGCTTTGTGATATACTTTCCTAAATAGAAATTTTATTTTTGAGGTTTTAACTTTTCTATTGTGGTTTCAGTATCTTAAAGAAATTAATTATATATAGTTACATTGTGGATTAACTAAAACAGCAGTTTTGGGAATGTTTAGCCAATGGAGTGTTGTGAACTTTCAAGAAACTAGCATATTTTGCCTCAGATTAGCTTCCTTATAATCAGTGTTACTATCAGTTTGGTACATTCATCTACAGTAGTCTTATAATTACCATATCATGCACCTTTGTCACAATCAGCAGCTACTGTCACAGAGAAGCTAATCAGTAGCTGCTCAATTAAATCAAATGTTGAAGCCCTATTTCTATTGACATTTTCTGTGAAATGGGAAGAGAAGGAGATAAAGGCAGATTTCATTAAAAGGTAGCTGTAGTAATTTGGCTGTGTAGAAGCAACAAAATGCATTCAAGATGTCTTAATTGGTTATTTCCATCTCTAATTGCTAGAAGCCTGTGATAACTTGAAATGGATTGTTTGAAGCAGCTGTTTTAATCAACTATTTAGTTGCCATTTTGCCCTCTGATTAGCAATCAGAGAAGTCTTTAAAGTTGTATGAAATTGCACTGCTATGCTGTTTCCCAGATTGTCACGGTCTGTCATGTACATTAAATATCTTTTGTTGTTTTGGACCACTTTTGAGTAGTCACCTTTGAGTGGCGTGTTAAACATAGATTATTTTTAAGAGCACGTAAATTCTTTTTTTTTTATGTTTTATTTTCAGCATTGTGTATTTTAAGGCACTTTAAAATGTGACACCTGGTGAGAGCTCTAAAACCTGCCTGTCAGAAAAAAAATTGTGTTCTTTCAGTAACATAGTATACCAATGAGACTTCCTAATCTTGTAGTAGAGATGATGCAAAAATAAAAATGGTTTTTGCAAAATAGAAACAGGACTTTAATGTTCTTGTCATTGCTGAAAATGGCAATGTGCATCTCTTTTAGTCCCTCTCAAGTGTACCCATTAAGCTGCAGGTCTACTTTCCTGCACCTCCATCTGGATGAAGCCCTGCAGTTCAAGCGTTCTTAAGATTACATTTCTAGATTTGCATCCCTCCTTGCTAAAGTGACAGGACCCATCTCAGTTTAGTACCTTTGCCATTCCATTTTGGGGCTCTATAATTAGCAAGGAATTAAAATGACTCTACAAAGTTTCTACAAACAATGAAGGAATAGGAATAGTTTTCTTTCAAAAGTACAAAGCTTGTGGAGTGATGGGTAAAACTAATAAAGGTCTATAAGGTTTTCCTTTCACCTAACTCTTTGTCTTTCCTTGCCAGCTTTTCATAGATTTCAGTCAATCCAGTTACTGTCAGCTTTAGGTTTGCAGAGAAGCTGTTGTGGTTTTTGTCTCTTTCTGCTGCTGATTGATTTTCAGTTCTTGCTGATTTTCACTGAGCAGGCTCAGGTTACTTCTTCAACAGCCCCTTTTTTTTTCTGTGCCTGGGATCTCTGAATGTTTAGTCATTTCTTTTTGATCCTAGGCTTTGCTTTGGGAGGAATAAACCATACTTAACTTGTTGAACCCAAGTAGTGGGTATTCCCCAATAAGCTGCCTTTTTTCAATTTTTCCCCCTGGTTGGACCTCTTTTATCTAACCCCAGAGCGAATCATAGAATCATAGAAAATGAGAGTGGGATGGGACGTCAGGAAGTCATCTAGTCCAGTTCTCAACCTTTTGTGTACTAGAAGCCATTTGTAAACATCAGTGGATGGTCCCGACCCAGTGCCCCTCACTCCCGATCTGCTGCCCTCCACCCCCAGGCCCTAGCCCCACAGTGTATGGGGCAGGGGCAGGGGGTGGATGTGTGGGGCAGGGTGGCCCATGTGGGAGCATCACGGGGTGCCACTTGTAGGCTGGAACTCTAACAACCTGCAGAGGAAAAGCCATGGTTTCCCACATTTTTCTCCTATAAAGGAGAATCCATTTTTAAAGTTTGTTGTTCTATTTTAAAAGTTTGCTTGCAACCCTTTCATATATTCTTTTGGGTCATGACCTAAGGGTTGAGAAACACTGATCTAGGCCAACCTGTTGCTCAAAGCAGGACCAACCCTAACTGGATCATTCCAGCCAGGGTTTTGTCAAGCCAGACCTTATAACTCCAAGGATGGAGATTCCACCACCTCTCTCGGTTGTCTGTTCCAGTGCTTTGCCACCCTCTTCATGATAATTTTTTTCCCTAATATCTAACCTAAACTTCCCTTACTGCAACTTGAGATGATTACTCCTTGTTCTCTCACCTGCCACCACTGAGAACAGTCTAGCTCCATCCTCTTTGGCACCCCCTTTCAAGTAGTTGAAGACTGCTATTCTACTCTCCTCAGTCTTCTCTTCTGCAGACTAAATAAACCCAATTCCCTCAGCCTCTTCTCATAGTCCCTGCCTGCACATGATGGCAGTGTGTGGGGCCAGCCCAACCCAGCCCCATAGCGCACAGTTCTGGCACTCCTGCAGCATGCAGGGCCAGCTTAGATGGGCCCCAAAGCATGCAGCTCCCCGCACTTCTGACCCCTTTCTCCCAACAGGAGTCCTTGGTCTGTGGCCTTGTGGGGTGCTTACCTGAATTTCCACTCTACCAGGAAGGAGAGGGCTGGGGAAAACCCTCTGCCAGGCAGACGCTTCTTGTCTCTGGATCCCCTGCCTTGGGGCTGGGGGCTGGTCAGATCAGGCTAGGCTGGGGTTGGCATTGGTTGCTTCGCAGCCAGAGCTGCACCTGCTTCATGGAGACACTGGCTCTCAGTGGCTGAAATTAATGCGCAATATGCTGCTGATGCATGCAAATACCGCCACCGTTAAAGCAGTGCAAAAGCATTTAGCCCACTTTAAAGTGTCATGTGCACACGCCTCTCATTTCGTCTGCACACATTTTCTAGGTGAATTATTCATACCAGAAGCACTAGCATATCAATTGTCTTGAGATATAAGGAGTTCTTATCCCTCTGGCATGTATTACATTAAGTCTTTTAGCCAACTGTAGTCTCCTTAGGCCATATGTAGACTGCAAACTTGCCCACACCCACCAGTGAACTGCTCCATGTGACCACAACCTGAACTAGAAGCAGCATAGCCAAGTCCTATGAAATTAGCTGCAGTCAGGCTAATTAGCACTGATGAATGACAGTGCTAATTAGTTATGCCCTGCTACTTAATATGCCTATTATAACTGTGGAGCTCCACTATGGGTTCAGGAGAGGACCTCTGTGAAACATTGCAGCATGCTGGGATGTGAGGTGTTGCTGTCCATGCTGCTGCTGAGCCTGGTGTACTTGCATTGTATACGTGGCCTTAAGTTTCTTAGGTACCGGATAATGTTTTGGTCCCTAAAGACTTTGTGCATATTCCTTTTTCATGATGTTTCATGGTTTGTCACTGGTATGTTTTCATGCTTTATACACTGAGAAAAATTGGAATCTCCATATTCGGTCTTATTATAACAATGGATAACTATAAATATACTTTGCAGTATATTAAATGGAGATAATTGTCATCATTCTGTTTATAATCCTTAAATGCTTTCGTATGGCTACTTTAAAATTGGCAGAGTATTCCCGACTGAGAGAAAATAGTGGATCAGTTTTCTCATTCCCAGATGATAAAATGATAAACTGATATTTTTAAATAAGGGAAATATTAAGTATATTTAATACTTTTGATTTTTGTTATTACAGTAAGTTATATAGTTACTGACAATCACATTAGCTACTTATACTGACAGAGATATACAGCAACAACTTCATGTAGTTATGGTGTAGGAGATTACATTTTTATAATATCCCTTTGCCAAATAGGAAGCATAATGAAGTAAAACACTAGATGAGGGGTGAAAAACTAAAGATGACTGCTCCTTTCCATTCAAGTTTATTTTATGTGTCACCCATAACACTGGGCTCTCAGGTTCCATCTATTCTTGAGTGCACAACTGAGGGCTTGTGTATACCCTGTGAAGGATGTTGCTGAGCATGCCTCACCCATGAGGCTGGGTTCACATGAACAGGGGCATGTCTTTACAGCTGCACAGATAGTAGCAACACAAATTTGTGCTGCTACTTTGTACCCCAGTGCGTGCCTCTGCCAATGTGTTTGCAGCAGGACACACTGTCCTGCTGCTCCACATGCTGTGGGGCAGGGGTCTGACTGTGGCATATGGTGCCTCAACAGGGGCTAGCTGTCCTCTGTGCTGAGGCACCCTGTGCCGCAGCCAGCTGGGAAGTGGCACAAGGAGATGAGGGAGCAGGTAGTCCTGGGCTGGCTCCACCCCGCCCCCCCATCTCCATGTACCTCAGTGTGGGGGCTCTAATGCAGAGACTGCCACGCTGAGACATTTGGAGCCCCCATGCTGAGGTACACTGTGCCCCAGCCAGCTGTGGAGCAGCTGGCTGGGACACAGTGTGCCTTGAGATGGGGAAGCAGGCTGCAGTGCCACAAACCACATGTGCCTGCACATCTGGATCCAGCCCTGCATCTGCCACCATGGTCCAAAACCAGAAGTTCACCAGTGAGGTTGATGTGCTTCAATCCCCAGCACCTACTCTGGAGCACTTGGTCTCTGGTAGGACTGAGTATCTGTTGGAATGAGCCCACAGAAACCTTACTGGTCAGCTTCAAGGTTTGGAGCATGTGGGCAAGTGTGGGCATGCAGGCATAGTAGGGGGCTTTCGGTCCTATCCTGTTCTGGACCTCCTGCTGTAACAATAGGCCTTGACCCTACCTACCCACTCTGGTTCCCCACCCTTAAACCTTGGAAATGAATCAGTTAAACCACTCTAAAGGAATGCTCACCACCATCTTGGAGCTCCCTTCCTACTTTTTTATGATTCTGAAGATCTTGAGAGCAGCATTTAGAGGTGGCCCCCCCAGGGCTATTTTAGTACCTAATTTGGCTTTGGCACATACTGAGTAGGAATGGGTTTAGGTTATGCTTCTTACCAGCATACTCCAGAGCAATGGTGCTCAACCTATGGCTTGTGGGCTGGTTTTGGCCCTCAAAGTGATTGTATCAGGCCTGCAATATGGGGGATAGGCAACATATTGCTTGGTCCCAGGTGGCACTTTCTCTGTCCTGCGCAGTGCTGCTGATCCTTTCCACAGCCCTCCCTGTTCGTCTGTCTTTCTCTGTCCCTCTCCACTCCTGTCTCTCTCTTCCCTCTGACTTTGGCATCCCCATTTCCTACCAGAGGGGAGTGATGGCCCATTGTGCAGGTGGGTGGCAAGCACCCAATTTGGCAATCTAAGAGGTTGAGTTACACTGCTCTAGAGCAGTGCCAAGTGCAGACATTACACATAAACTGGTCTAAGTAATCAGAAATTGATCTAAACTCATAACTCTACAGAAGTTCAGCACATACAGACTGGTCTAAAAATGGCAGAACCCCATCTAAGATAGACCTGGATCAACACACACTCAGATCTAATAGATTAGGTTAGATCAGTGAACTGAACTTGTGTACCAGATCCCATATTGGGGATCTGGTACACAAGTTAGATTGCTGTCCTCTGGCATCCCAGCCTCCTTTGTGTCTCCTTGTAACCTGCTCCTTGCAGGGAGTCAAGCTAGCACTTGGCCTGCACTCAGCTGCTCCAGTTGAATGCCCAGCGGGCCCTTCCCCTGAGCTCTCCCAGAACCAAGCCAGCACAGACCCTCTCTCCAGCCCCACCTCCTGCCTCTGGCCATTTGTGTCTCCTGCATGAACCCCAGGACCTGGGCACTTGTGTCCCTGAGCTGTGCCCCCACACCCTGTCACAATATACCCCACAGTGTGCATGCACAGTTGACACTGATACTGAGGAGCAACAGGCTCATCAGTGCAGAGGAATGCTGGGGAGTGGAGGGTTGGTACAGTACAGTGCTGTGAGACTAATCCCCCATGCTGGATCAGACCTACATGCCATAGGTTGCTGACAACCCCATGACTATAAAATGGGCATATACAGAGATATACCTAGACCAGTCACCAGGGCCTGGACTTTTTAAATGATAGTAGTATTATTTTAACAAGAATTAACAAGACAGTAGTGTTATATTAACAAGAAAAAAGTCAAAGTAGAGTATAATTTACATTTTACTCTAATGGCGCTGACATTTGCAGTCATCTTGAAACCTTCTGACAGTACAGTGCCTTCAGAAAACAGATAACGTTTATTAGTCATTTTATAAGCACTCTATAGCCAGTTGTTGGGAAGAACTTTCAGTGGCAACTTTTTCAGTTGTAAATTATTCCAATTTTGATGCATCCTTGCCTGTTACATTTAACAAAAATAGCTGAATTTATTGGTTTACCATTATATCTTAACCTGATTGCTGCAACATATGCATATCTTGTGTAGGAGGCTTACCATTTTGGGGCTTGGGTTGAGTCCCAGGCTCGAGGGTCTGCTGTTTGATTGGTGGAGCCCCGCCTACCAATCCGGAGACTACACAAGGGAAGCAATAACCCACCCTTTTCTGAAGGGAGGGGCATTGCTTGGGCTTCAGCGGTGCATGAATCAGTGCACAGGGATCAGGCTCCAGGAGCTGCTCAAGGTGGCTTGAGCCTGCGAACCTAACAAGTGGCTGGGCAGTCGGTGTGCAAATCAGCACATGGAGAGCTGGCCCTGGGAGCAGCTCGTGGCTGCTCAGGCCTCACCTGGTGCATGGCTCAGCACAGGGAGGACAGACCTGGGAACGGCTCATGGCTGTTCAAGTTAGCCCCGGGCCTAGGCTGAGTGACTGGAGACCTGCAGTGAGGTTCCACCTTTAGCTAAAAGAGCCCTGGTATCCAGAGCAAGGCCTGGGAAAGGGAAACCCCCCCGGTGAGAGACTGGGAAAATGGAGCCTGTAAGGATTTGGCTCCCATGAGAGAGAGTGCAAGAGCCCTGGGCTACCCAGTGCAGGGTGCCAGGCCATAGAGGAAAGCCAAAGGTGCCGCTGGAGAGAGACCCTCGTGGGATTGTCCTCCAGGGGATGAGCCTTGGCTGCTTCAGAAAGGAAGCATAAGTTGTGGGGGAAATGGGCCCTGCAGGGGGGGCGGGCATGGGACAGGAGAGTCTGTCGCCTCCACCGTGTCCACATTTCAGGGCCCTAAAGGGGAGGGGCTCCAAGGAAACCTCTTGGGCAGGTACTAAGTTCATTCCCTATTTTGGGTGATTCTTGTTGTGTCGAGGTCTATATAGCTATGGGTATTCTTTAAGGGAGTTTATATGGTTCATATGTTCTCAATGTAGTAATATGTATATTTGTATTGTTACTTGGGAAGTCTAGGGAATATTATT
Organism: Crocodylus siamensis; assembly: GCF_052110815.1. Lineage (NCBI taxonomy): Eukaryota > Metazoa > Chordata > Crocodylia > Crocodylidae > Crocodylus > Crocodylus siamensis. The sequence continues at coordinate 293,123,864 of NC_143395.1, forward strand.
ATTATTAACTTATTTGGGTTATATAAGTTGATTCCCCATATGTACTGTATCATACCACTTTGAATACCTTCAGGACACATTTGGATGCTTATCTTGCTGGGATCCTATGATCCCTGCTAACTTCCTGCCCCTGGGGCAGGGGGCTGGACTCAGAGATCCTCCGGGGTCCCTTCTAGTCCAAGTGTCTATGAAACCTTACTATCTTGTTTAATGTGTTATTATATATGCTGTAAGTTATATAGTTTATGTGGATTGCGGGATATTATATGTAGTGTCATATTGTAATAGGAGGCCTTCTCGGGGCTGACTTCCCTGTGGCCCGCCCACCTGTTTCTGGGCTAACCACCCACCTTCTCGCCCAGCATGCCTTGTTGTTAATTAGTTAAATGATGTAATTAAGCAGGAGGCTGCCCATTTCCCACCCCCATGCCAGGGGGCGCTATCTGCAGCTCCATTCCTCCCCTACACCGCAGCCCAAGTCTCACAGATGGCATCTCAATGTTATCATTATCACTGGCCCTCACACTGACCCCCAGAATCCTTCTATTTGAATCCCGCCTGGATTCTTCTCAGGCAGCCTCACCCACCTTTATACTAGGCAGCATAGCTCCCTGAACCGCTTCTCTTTTGGGTGTGGTTCCCCCCCAGGACCTTTGGCTCACTAGCCCTGTCCACCTCCAGGTCAGCCAGAACCCCAAGCATGCAGCTCTTGGGCATTCCTCACAATGGGACCCTGGCCCTTCAACCCTTCCAGTCCTGGCCACAGCATGGACCAGTCAGGGGAAGTCCAGACAGGTATGAGTCTATGGCCCTTTCTTTCTCTCTGAAGGTCCACCCTCCAAACAAGGGGCAACCCACTCAGTCATGGGGGCTAGGGGTTAAGGCACCCCAACCCACCTTTCACTGGGGTGGTAAGCAGTTGGTCTTGGCCTGACTCTGTAGGGAGGAGAGAGAACTGCTCTAGTACCTGGCCCCTCCATCAGCACCCTGCCTGACCCCCACCACTGTCACTGGAAGACAGAGCACACCCCTTTGAGTGTACCTGGGATACACTTGAGTGAATTTAATAATTAGCAGGGATCCTGGTTTTCCCTGATTAAAAAATACCAAATTCTCCACTAAAAAAAATCACAGATTCTCTAGTAAATCCTGCCAAATCCATGATTAAAATTAAAGGTCCCCCACAGCCTCCCCCTCCTCAGCCCTGCTGGTGCCCCTCACTCCCCACCCACAGCCCCCTGGCCCTGCTCATGCTTCTCACTCCACCCACAGCCTTCATAACCTTGCTGGTGCCCCTTGCCCACAACCCACAGCCCCTGCTCCCCCAGCCCTGCTGGATTCATAGATTCATAGATTCATAGATGCTAGGGTCGGAAGGGACCTCAATAGATCATCGAGTCCTCCCTGGCAGCTGAGGGAGCCCCCAGCTGCCAGGACTATGGACCTGGGTCCGCAGCCCCCTGCCCTCACTCCTGCTTGCTGCCTGCTGCAGGCTTGAGCCATGACACACACTCCCAGGGGGCCTGCCACGACACACGCTCCCATGGGTTAGGAGGCACCCGCAACTCCCAGATCTGTACGCGAGGCAGGTGCAGACTTTGGACTCAAGCTCCCACCCTGATTCCTTCCCTCAGGGCCTTGGAAGCCCTGTAGGCATGACCCAGTGTGGCTGGGAACAGTGGGGCTGTGCGGGGATCTCCTCACTGCTGCGAGCTCCTCACTGCTGCCTTGGTGATGCGCCCCCTGTGTATGTCACTGCTTTGAGGGGCACAGCCCCATGCTGCTTCCCTCACTGCAGCCCTGCATGCTGGAGGCCTGTTGCTAGGGCACCACAGGGCTTGCAGCAGCGAGCAGGTTCTCCATGCAGCTCCTCTGCTACCTGCCATGCTGGGTTGCATCTGCTAGCCTGTGGAGGCCCTGGGGAAGGGCAGCAGTGGGGAGCTGGCCCCCTGGACAAGCCTTACATGGCTCCACCCTGCTTCCTGCTGGGGCCCTGCAGCTGTGCTTTGTAGCTCTGGGCCACAAGCCCCACCTGGCTGGGCAGCAGCCCCAGCCCTGCCCGGCTCCCTCCCTACAGGGGTTTCAATTCCCCCTCACCCTCCCACATTTGCTTCTGGTAAAAGGGAAAAACTGCAGTTTACTCCATTTTTCCACGGGAAATGGAAAACCCGGATCCCTGATGATTCACACTTTGCCCAGATTGAAAACATAAAATGAAATACTTATCTGTTGGATTATAACAGAATTCCCTTTGAATCTGCATGTTTTCACAATTGTTCATTTTTAATAGGACTTTGGATATGTTAGTATATTCAAATAGTTGCTTGTGTCAGTTGTTCTTTTTTGTTTTAAAATAAGCTCAGCAGTTACTTTCATGGAATTTGATACAAGACTTTTACTGCAGAAAAGAATGTATTCACTTCTGAAAAGAGGATAATAAATTGTATAGATATTTCTTGTTCCTTAGACAGTTGGCAAAATACAAATTTTATTCTTTACTAAAAATGTTGGCTAACATGATTTTGAATTATAAATCAAACTGAGTTAAAAATTCTTGATAGTGAGCAAACTGGAATTATTTTGATTTTGAAGCAGATACGATTTTCTCTGCAAAAATTATATTGGGATTTTAGTTAAGTGGCTAATAGAAATGGATATTTTTGAATTTTCTTTTATTCTATCTAGTGGTTACATTAATAGAACAGAGTCTGAGCAATACCATTAGGAGTGTGATATTTAACAAATGTATTAGCCAAAAATATATTTAAAATATTTCTTTTACTGTAGTGCCAAGAGCCCTCAGCAGAGATTGGAACCTCCATGTGTTACACACTATACATACATGTACTAAGATAATCAGTAGTTGAAAGCTGTTACAATCTATGGGTGGTACAGAAGAAGTGAGAGAGAAGCAATTTTTATTTAAAAAAAAACTGGGAAATGAGACATGGAAAGATTAAGGGCCAGATGCAGTCGAGTTATGTAGATGCCTACATTTTGGCACTGAAATGACTAACACTTACGTACCTAGCTGTGGGGGGAGGGTTGTGATACAGTTTGAACATGTTTAGGTGTCTGAAATACAGTCAATGGGAAGAGGCTGGAGCCACTAAAGGGTGGTACAGAAAGGAGACACCTTAGTGTAGGCAATAAGTCATGTTAAGTGCAGGGATGCATCTGAAGTCCTGCACCTCTTGCAGCTTGGGTGTCTGAATAACACTGCACATTAGACATCTTCAGTCACTTTGCAACCAGAATGCCTAGCCTCACTTTTGAAGGTAGGCATCTATAGGGTTTGCCACCCAAATGTTGCATAGTAACACAATCGTTAGAACACTAGTCCTTGCTGTAGAAGATCTGGATTTTGCCCCCTCTTAGATCTGGCAGGATTCAAACCAGTAACTCTTACTTCTTAAGAGAGTGCCCTGACCACAAATCTATAGAATAGGCTGATAAGAGGCATCCTCAATGCATCCTGTTGTTGATGAATTTCAGGGAACTCCTCTGAGAGGGTAGCATCCTAAGTTTTGGTTTGTTCTGCCACAGTTATTTACCTGTTGTTTTTTTTTTTTATTAAACATTCATTATTAACACCCCTGCCCCTAGGGTCCCTAGGGTTTCCCCTTTCCTAGTTGAATGCCCTAACTACAAGGCTATGCTCCTACTTCCTTTTGGTTCTTTTCCTTGCCAATCTTTATCGGGGGCTGAAGGGTAGGATCCCAAGATAAAGCCTGGTGATTAGGGCTCTATCCTGGGAAAGAAGGGAGGTGAGTTTAAATCCCCTCTGGCTAAAGGTAACCTAAAAGCCAGATATTCCATTTCCTGGGTGACTGTTCTAACTATTGGATTTTTAGGCAAAGCCTGGGCAATACCTCTACCATTGGTATTTTTGAGCTAGATATTGAGGCATGGATGATTACTCATTGAGTAGAATGATCTAGCCAGTAATATAATCACTTTACAGTACTTTTGTGTAATCTGTATTTCCTTAGTTTGTTAGCGAGAATGTGGTGAGAGAGAGAGAGAGCGTCCAAAACCTTGTTAAGGTCAATGTTTATCACATCCACTGCCTCCCCCACATCTTCAGGGCCTGTAACCTTATCAAAGAAAGAAATCAGGTTGGTCAGAAATGCCTTGCTGTTGGTGAATCTGTGCTGGTTGTTCTTGCTTGCTCTGTTCTCCTTTAGATGCTTCACGATAGATTCTTGAGGGTCTGCTTCATGATCTTTCCCAGTATCTAGGTCAGGCTGACTAGTTTGTAATTCCTCAGATCCTTCTTCTTCCCTTTCTTAAACATGAGGACTATAGTTGCCCTTTTCCAAGTGTCTGGGTCCTCACCTAACCTCCATGAATTTTCAAACAGAATAGCCAGTGGCCCTGAAATTACCTCATTCAATTTCTTCAATACCCTAGGGTGCATCCCATCCAGCCCAAAGCATCTGACTTCTCTAAATAATCCTTAACCTGTTCTTTTACTATTCTAGTCTCCTTACCTATCTTTGCTGTTACTTACTACAAGAAAAGATATTTTTTTCTTCATTCTGCCTTACAAAAAATATTCTATGGCATGGTGTATATGAGAAAATATGATAGTAAAGACAACTCCAGGCTGGTTAATAATAAACCTTGACTGAGATTTTTTTAAATGATTCATGGAAATAATTTATCACTATAAATACTGAATTATTTTTTACAACTATTAACATTTTACCTAATAGCTTAAGGGTGATTTTCCCAAGGATGATTTTGACATGCCACAGCCTATGTTAACTATGTTTGAAATTCGTGAGAGAGACAGCACTGGATTTAATTTCTCTGTAATTTACTTAATTTTGGACTGTCATAATAGGGTACATGTTGCCTGTTATAGGTGCCCTAAACTTCTTTCTTTGATGCAACATGCACTAACAGGCAGGAAGCATCCAGAAGTCTCTCATCCAGCTAGCATTTGATTGCTGGAGAAGAAAACTTGATTTGATCAATTTTGAAGAAAAATTCCAGTGAGACAGTTTGGCAAAGATGTAACTGTCTCTCCAGCTACTCATAATCTTGGTTGCTGTGTGCTGTCTTGTTCTGATAATACTCTAGGCTATATTGTACAGTTTCATAGGAACATAGGAAATTTCTGTAACAGTGAGTCTGTAAAACTCTGATGAGTTGTTTTGGGTAAGCTTCAGTGCTGAGTAACAAGATCTTTGCTTTGATTCATTTGAAAACTCAAATCGTGGATTTGTTCATTTGGCAGAGAATGGTATCACTTGGGCTAGGTACAGACATTCAAAAAGCCTGAGGAGGAATCAGTCTAAGTTGCATGGTTTTCTGTAAGTGGCTTAGGTTAGATTGGTAGTAAACAGAGCACATATTCACCTTTGGTGAGGGTCAGCATTCAAGCGACCTCCACTGGCTGAGGCTAGCAGGTTGGGGCTTTGTGGGCTGCTGATGACGGCCAAGTGCAGCTAGTAGCTGGCCCTTCCTTGATGGCTGCTGGGTCTGTGTTGCAGAAGCCTCCATTTCCACTCCCTTCCCCTGCCCCCGCTGCCTACCTGTGACTGACAGCTGGGTGTAGGCAGGAAGCAGGACTGGGGACAGAAGCTTTCCTGGCTTGGCTCTGGGAGAGCCAGAACTGGGTTCATGGGGCAGAAGCCTCCATTTCCACCCTCCTCCCCTGCCCTCACTATGTAGCTGCAGCTGATGGCTGGCTGTAGGAAGGAAGCAGGGTTGGTGACAGAGGCTTTCCTGGGACAGAGACTTTCCTGGGAGAGCTTGGGGATGGGGCCCATGGAGCACTTGGCTGAAGCAGATGAGCATGGGATGAGTGCTAACATGCCTTCTTGCCAGAGAAGGTAGTGGGGGGTCCACAAAGCCTATGGTGCCAGCAGACAGTGACCTAACATGATTCAGTAGGGGATCTGGTACAGAAATTTGATGTACTGGACTGATCTCATTCGAATAAGATTAAGTACACATTGATCCAGGACTATCTTAGAGCAAATTCTGCCATTTTTAGTCTGTTCCGTGTGCCCTGAACTTCTGTATGGTTAGTGGTTTGGCTTGATTTCTGATCAGTTAATTCAGATTATGTGTAATGTCTCTTCCTAGCTTTGGGTATAAGTACTTGAATTCCCATAGACATATGAAGTCTATGGATATTGCAAATCATAGTTAGTATAAATACAAATGGATGCTTATCTTGCTGGGATCTTATGACCCCAGCTGACTTCCTGCCCTTTGGGCAGGGGGCTGGACTCGATGATCTCCTGAGGTCCCTTTCAGCCCTAATGTCTATGAAAAATCTATGAAAATCTATGAAATGTATTATCCCTGCCATTCCCAGTTTTACATATTTCCTGCTCTGTGGCTGAGTGACAATTAGAGTCTGAATATTTCTGTATTTCTTTAACTATCATCATGTACATTTAATATGTTCCTTTGCTCTGTGTTCCCTAATTAAATAAGTAAACGAAAGAAAGTGTGTGAGGCAGGTGACTGTTATCACAATGTTTTGGAGATCCTAATTCTGAAGTCACTTATACCTGTGCTTAGCTTTGCCTCTATGGTTTATTAATCAGGATATGCACATAAATAAAGATAGTCACTTTCATAAATACTTACAAGATCAGGGTCTTATACCTGTCTGGTAGTGAGAGAGAGGGATGGTGAACAATCTAACTCATGATCCAGTAAGTAATGATTTTTTATCCCAATTGACTTGGATATTTGATTTAACAGATTTTATAGGCATTAGGGCTGGAAAGGACCTTGAGAGATCATCAGGTCCAGCCCCCTGCCCAAGGAGCAGGAAGTCAGCTACATGGTAGGGGTGGGGGGTGCAAGTGGCAGGGATAACTCATGACTGAAGCAGGACAAACCTAGACTCTCTAATCCAGTGGTTTTCAACCTTTTTTGTATCAGGACCCATTTGTAAATGAGGGCCAGTCCCAACCCCATACCCCTCACTCCATATCTGCTATCCTCCCGCCTCCCAGTGTATGGGGGGAGGGAGGTGGGCAAGCAACTGCTTGCAGGCTGGAACTCTGCTAGCTTGCAAGGGAAAAGCTACTGTTTCCCACATTTTTCTCCTTTAAAGGAGACTAGAGCTTTAAAGTTTGTACACAACCTTTTCACATATTCCTGGGAATGTTTTGGGTTGTGACCCATGGGTTGAGAAACCCCACTCTAAGACACTTGCTCCCAAAGACATCTTTGGGGTTCCCAGGCCCCCAAAGCTCTTCATAATCAGATATGGTGAAAGCCAATGCAACAGTGAAGAGAGGATAAGCTTCACTGAAGCCAGGAAGAATATATTTTCCACTCCCTCTTCACCAGACATTGTCTCCTCCAAAGCTGCACCTTCAAGTTTGAGAGCTATGAATATATTTATCTACCATTTACTTGGTGAAACCATGTGGTTTCAGCTCTACATCACAAGATACATAGCTGGCTTCAGAGTCCTTCTGGACAGCAGTGTTTTTTGCAAAACTTTTGCAACACTGGCAGCTCACAGCAGAAGTTATAAGAGGGCTGCACACACCAAACACTTTAGTTCCTCACCAAGCCTACAGAAAAGAGCCTAAGCAAGAGAGGAAGGTGGCTGGATACAACAGAAGCTATCAGAAGAGCCTGTCATTATAGAATAAAGAGAGTTTCTTCTTTCAGCATGCCCATCCTTCCACAGGTGAGACTTCAGAAAGCAGCCTGGATTCCATGAAGATGAGGAGAAGAGCTCCATATAAAACCAAACCAAACCAAACCAACAGGAATGGAAGTCAGAGCTGTAGGTGGCAGCAGCAGCACCAATGCAGGATAGGCAGCTAAACTGCACTGCCTATTCCTAACTTCAGAATCAAAAATGACCGGCCACAAGTGCTGACAAGCACAGCTCTCCAGCAGACTGCCAAAACTCAGATGGCACCAGGAACCCAGTAGAGATTACTTCAAAAAGAGTTGTGTCAAAAATAAAAGCATCACACCAGGCACGATGGTAACATGGGTCACGTCAGTAGACATGCCAGACTGCAAGTCATGTAAAGCAGTCACCGGAGTTCTAGCAAAGATGCACTGCTCAGGGGTCTATGGGCCAGATCCAAACTGGAGTTGGGTTGTTCCAGCCCACAGCTCCAAAACATTGCTGACCACTGGCTTAGACAGTTCTCAGTACTGCACACCATGGTCCTTGTGAAATAAGGCTCTATTTCATAACAGATCATAGAAATGGTACATACCTTTTAAAGAGGAACTGTACTTCTGAACCAGTTACAGTCAGGAGAGACTTTAATCTCTCCCATGATGTTTAGATGAAACTTGGGTTAAACCCTCTAATTATGTACTGAAGCATTCTGTATAATTGGGATGCCACTTGTGTATTTCATAGGGATGGTGTGGAGAGTAAATCCCTAAGTAAGTCCTTAAGGCCAGCCAAGGACAGCCGCTTACAGTATGCCAACCCTATTTGGTGAAAATTCCTCGGAGGTCATTCTTTACAGTTGTTCCTTAGCTCTGAAATTCCCTCCCTTTTGAGACCCATGAGAGCTCAACCCTGGATGTCTTTTGGAAGCTCTGTAAGAACTGCTTATCTGGTTAGGCATTTACTGAACAAAACTAGGATGAGCTGTTGTTTAAGGGTTCTCTGTTTCATCTTGCTGTTCTAGATCCCTTTTAAGATGTTTTGCTCCTCCTTTTGCTCTCCTGTTTTACAATTTATTCTGTTTTTCTTACCGTAAGGTACCCTGAGCCTTTTTTAGGAAGGGCATCATATAAATCAAACACATACATACATATATAGTTAATACTTGTAAAGAATTAAAAAGAAATTATGGGTGCGTCTACACAAGACGCTAACTACGCAAGTCTAATAACACTGCTCAGTAGCATGCCAGGCAAAACCTGTGCTAATATGCGACTGTGCAGTAGCATCCTACTAGCACCTACTACTGTGTAGTTAGCATCACTAAAAAGCTGTGCACCGGCACTAATGTGCACCAGTTCTGGAGAATGATATTCTCTGGGAACACATGTACAGCATAAATCGAGGGAAATATGTAATAATTTTCAAAGGGCTTTTCCCTTAGCTACATAGCATATCCATATGGTCACAGTGCCTGCACCCTAGTGAGCCAGGTTTCTTTTGAATATAATTCTCCAGAACAAGGCTAAAAGTCTCAGTGTATACAGACCTTGCCAAATCCTGAGACATCATCTACAGCACTTCACACATGGAATAAAAGCAAACTGCATACTACCCTACCCAGGGAACGCAGAGAAAAAAACACCTTTTTGACTTCAGCTTTCCGCTCTTTAATTCTGTTTGGTAAATTGATACAATAGTGATAGATGTCTTATAAAATGTGAAGCTAGAGATTTGGCACAGAAAAGCTGTTGGGAATCAACATTTTATTGGCGCTAATAAATGATTTAACCTTCTTCTATCAGCAGTAACCACAATGGATGGTAACCTGGAAGGACTGGCCTCCAGGGAAATGTCATGCAAGGCTGAATAGATGTGACTGAATAAGGTGTTGCAGTAGAGACTCTATGAAAAAAAGGAGGAAAACCTTGAATAGTAAACCAGATTATCTTGTTTCAGAAGTATTTGTCACTGCCAGAGACAAAAAACCAAAACAAAACACAACAAAAGAACAAACATACACCCTTGGCTTGATAAGCAGAAATGCTAGGTACAGAACCACAGCTAATTGGGTTTGAAGATAAATGAAAGAGCAAAGAAGTCTCTCACACTGAATTTAAGAAGATGAAGTATAAAGGATTATCTCATTCAGATTAAGACAAATCACTATGTTTTCCTTTACTATGAAGAGTTCAGAAAGCATCATTATTTTTAGAGAGAAATGCTGAAAAAAAAAATCAGGATTCTGAGGGGGGTATGTCACATGGCCCTCTTTTAGACTCTTCCTTATATATAAAATGAAAAAAATATGTGGATATATCTGTGAAACACCCCGGCCCCCTATGTACTCAGGTGGGCCTTTGGGACATCTTTCTAGGGTGCTCCCACCTTCAGGGTTGTTCTTCAGCCCCAAACCCCTCTCTGCTATCTGCTACTTGACCACTGAGGACAGACCTATACATGCTTCTAAGGTCACCTCCCTGACTCAGCTTTACCTGCCTCACCTAAGTCTTGCCAGCTGTTAGCAGCGGGGATGTTGCCAACTAGAGGAATCTCATACCTTTGTCCAGTCAAGCTCTCAGAAAAGATAGATTCTCCCCTTCCTTGTAAGAGACCTGCCTATATATAGAAAAATAATATGATTTTTACCCTGCATCTCAAACTCCAGAATGCAGCTTTTACTCAGACTACTTGCCAAGGGGCTTCAAGTCATTCCCTATGCCTGGGAAAACTAAAGACAAACAGTTACTCTTCTGGCAAAGCTTAAATGTGGTTTCTTGACTGATCATTTACGTACATTATCTCTTGAATTTTTGGTGAGTCCACACTATGCATATAACTTCCTGCTCTCCCTCAAAGTGTGTGTGTTTGCCAGATTAGAAGACTTTCCTAATCTAATTATAACCAGGGGAATATTTGTATCTTTTCATAGACTCATAGGCTGCGTCCAGATGAGCATGGTCATGCAGTATGTGGTATGGCAGGCATGTCTGCATGTGTCGAAAAACCTTCCAAAGAAAAAAAGGTGGAGTGGAGCGATGCAGCTGCCGTCCCAGGAGGCCCCTTGGCTCCAGCCACATCTTTCCCACCTTGGGTAACTTGCCATGTGCTAGGGGACAGCTAGCAGCAGCAGTAGTTGTTTCTGAGGAACCAAATGTTCACGCATGTCTAGACGCAGCCATAGAGAAGTAGGACTGGGAGGGTAGGTGGTGGCAGTGGCATGTGGCATGGTGGTAGTGCAGCCAGGATCCTGGCCTGTTCCACCCTAGGAATGGGGCAGGGCAGACAGGCTGCCTGTGTCCAGGTCCTAGTGGGAGGATAAGGCCTCAGGGTCACCAGCATCCATAGACAGGACCCATAAGCAGATTAAAGTTTGGGCCGAAGGGGCCCCAGACCAACCAGAGACCCCTCTTGTGGCTCGCCTCTTATTGGCAGGGAAGTGAAAGCCATAGTTTTAAATTTGACACCGTTTTTGTCTTGTCGGTCATGGGCAGCAAGCAGCTGGGCTGCCAGGGCCCCTCAGCCAATCAGCAGTGAAGGGACAAAAACAGTGCCAAGTTTAAAACCATGGTGTGCCCGTGTGGGAGCCTAGGGGTGACCGTGAACTCCCCTAGCGCCCCTTACCATGCCAAGTTGGTGACAACGCACCCTCACCATCTCACCCGCCACGTCTTTGATGTTAATAATTTTTAAGGGAGGCTGCCTTTTTGTCCTCATTGATACGGTGCCCTGATGTATCCCTGTCTGTATTCTGTCTTGGGTGACTTGGTCTCCAGTCTTAGAGGTTATGCATGGCTCCAACCACCCCTGTACCACACCCCAAGCCTTGCAGATGTACTGGACGTTGTTTGGTCAATCCCTATCTGCGCCCTCATGGGCACACCCTGGCTCGTCCCACGATTGCCTGCCTGGCTTGCCTCACTGCCTGCGCCCCACGGGCGCTCCCTGGCTTCTCTTGCAGTTGCCCGCACCCTCACAGATGCTTCCTGGCTTGCGTCTGCCCACACTGGGGCTTCTCTTGCAATTGTTTGCCTGCACTGGGGCTGGGGTCACTACACCCCTGAATGTTGTGCCCTCTCTGGCACCGGGGCCCCCCCACACCACCGTGGAGCCCGTATGAGGCCTCCTTCAACCCCTAATAGCCTCACCTGGTCCTCCAGTTTAATAACAAACAACCAAAGCAATAACGAAGCCAATCGGCTATAACTCAAATCTAAGCCTCCTGTCTAAAGCGTTCCCTAAACCATGCAACATTTTGTGCCCATAAAACTAGTGGTTTGTACCTCCAGGCCTTTCCCTTTTCCCCTTTCAGGGCCAAGCCCTTTTCCTTGATCTAACAGTGCTCCTTTGGGCCAGCTGCTGGTTGGGAGAGAGAGAGCACTCACAGCCTCCACTCTGGGTCTTATAGTGGCCAGCCCCGCCCCTTCTGGTCAGCTGACTCACCAGGTGTCGGCCCTTAGCTCCTCCTGGTTGCCCCTAGCAACCAGCACCTGAGCCCATACTGCTCCTTTTCAGTAGCAGGCACCTTAGTGCCCTGCTACCACACGGCTTTTGCTTTCCTGCTGAGGAGTGAGCCACAAGCATGGCCCCTCCACCAATCAGTGGCCGGGGGTGGGATCCTATAAAATTACAGGTACTACTGTGTATTTGGTCAGGAGCACAGCTGGGCAGCTAGCATCCTGCGTGTGAGTCTGCAGGGAAGGAATGTGGGGGAGGGAAGGGGCATTGGGAGACAGATTGAGGCCCCCACAGTGAGGGAGGGAGTGGGGCAAGGGCAGGTGCTGCTCAGCTAAGGCAGTGAGTAGGACCCTGGGGCTGGGAGTGGGGCAGATTTGTGGGCAGCTCATCCAGGGGATGCAGGGAGGTAGGGAGAGGAGGTGCAAAGGGGTGTGGAGTGGGGGAAAAACCCCACCACTGCGTGCAACCTCAGGGGAGGCATGGGTAGTATGTGCCCCCCCCCGGATTTTTGCATGGGACAATGCAGGCTGCCCAATGCAGACTTGGGGACTGCACCAGCCTCTATCTAGTTGTGGGGCTGGCCTGGGGTTATGCTGAGGGCAGGCGCAGGTGAGGCAGGATCAGCTGCACAGGGCAGGCAGTGATGCTGGGAGGGGTAGCTATGGGGGAGCTGATGGATGACTGGTGCTTCCTGAGTCTGGGGGGGCACTAGCAGGGCACAACTGGGGGGAGGTCCCACAGTGACCAATCATGATGACTGGGGCCAATCACGGTGACCATGGGGGGCAGTCCCCCAGTTGTTGAGCGCACTAGTGGCACAGAAGTGCTGGGACATCCCACTAACAAACCCAATTTCGGGTTGGGGGGCAAAACCACTCTCCATGCCCCCCTACCAGCTGGAGCACTTGCTCTCATGGGGGGCACATGGCCCCCCATTCCCTCCCTATGCGTTGCCTATGTGGGAGCTACAGGGACTTTTATGGTGGCTATAGTCCCCCCCCCCCACAACTCTCCCCTAGCACTGCCCCTGCTCGGGGCACTCTGCTCAGAGCTCCTGAGGGAAAGACAGCAGAGCAGAGTGTCCCAATCAGAGGCAGAACTAACGAGGGTCTTGGGGGGGCTATAGCCACCACAAAATTCCCCGCAGGACCCCATAACTACCCCTCCCAGCACTGCTGCCTGCCCTGTGTAGCTGAGGCTGTCCCACCCATGCCCATCCTGAATACAGCCCTGGCCAGCCTCCCTTCTGGGAAAAGGCTGGCACAGCCCCTCCTGGTCCAAACCTGCACTGCGCAGCCCACCCTCGCCCCGTGCACAAATATTTGGGGGGCACATGCCCTCCATGCTTCCCCTGGGGGTGAACACAGTGGCAGGGAACTGCTACCCTTTCCAACCCTCCCATGCCCCCTGGACGAGTCACCTGCAACTCCATCCCATGTCCTACTCCAGGGCCCCATTCACCACACTGTCTTGGCAGCCCCTGCCCCACTCCCTCCCTCACCGTGGGGGCCTCCATCTGCCCCCACCCCACCATGGCCCTTCCCCCACACAGACTTACTGGCAGGGCTCTGCTCACCAAGCTGCCTGCCTGCATTACTGGCTGCATGTACGGGGCATTCATCAGTGACATTAATTGGCTACACTGGCCAAAAAAAGCTGATAGCTGGCAATGTTAATTTTTCGTTTACTGGTGCCGCTCCAATATGCAGCTGATAGATCAGTGCACTTCTAGAGGGGGGGCCCAATTTTGTGTTTGTTCAAGGCTCCAAAAAATTGGAACCCACCTCTGCCAGGGCCCTTCAGAGGTGCCAGTTCCAGCAGAGGAGGACCTTCCTCCCAGACTGCCTGGTCACAGCATCGTAGGACCAGCTGGTGGATGCTTGGGCCTGGTGGGTGGAGGACATGGCCCACCAGAACAGGTGGCAGGTGGAGGATGTCACCTGGGAGGATGTGTAAAATGCGCATGAGGAGGCATGGGATCGGCCGGATGGGGAGTTCTGGGCACAGCTCCTGGCCCTGGAGTATGAGTGGGTGGAGGTGCTGAAGGAGCAGAATGCCATCCTGGCCTCGGCAGGGCAGACCGTGGATGATGGCCGCCGGGTGCTGGACACTGTTCCAGCCCAGGTGGTTGTCCTTGTGCTGTCTGCTGCCTGGCCTTTGACACTAACCTTGCCTGCCCCCGGTAGCCACCTGTTGCCCAGCAGTAAGTCCACACCTGGGCTTGGGAGGAAGTCCTGCACTGCATCCACAGGCAGAAGCCCCTTATCTAGCCCCTGGCCCCAGTCTGGTGCCACTCAGCCCACCCTGCCTGGCTCCAGCCCTGCTGCTAGCCTTGGCTCCGTGTGGGTGCCAAGTCAGAGCTGCCTGCAGCAGGAACAGTATTGGACTGGTCCTGCTGGCCCTGGACACTTCCTGCTGGAGGGGGAGCTGCATGCACTGGGGCAGGGGGGCACTGTCCGCTGTCACCTCTGGGTGAGCCTCCTGCCCATTGTACTCACCATAGTGTGTACACCCATAGGGGAATGGCCTAAGGCTGGGGTGTTGGCCCCCTGTCCCAAGGCTCTGCCTCCTAGGTGCTCCCACTCCATGGCCCCCCACTCCAGGACAGCCCACAAAGGACATTGTACATAGTTTTAATGGGCAAGAAGTATTTTTATTGTTGGTGGGGGTGAAGGGGCTCTGTTTGTTGAGTGGGGAGGGGAAGAGGGGCTCTGCTTCTTGAAGGGGGAGTGGGAGGGGGCTCTGGTTGATGTGAAGAGAATAAAAACTGATTCTTGTGAGCTGTGTCTTCAGTGAGCATGGTGCTGGGGGTGGGGATCTGTGGGTGGTGGTGCAGGTGGGCTATAGCAGAGAGTGCTGGAGTAGGTGGTCAGCTAGCACTTCCTGCACTTGGGGCCTTGGTCTCAGTGGTGGGTGCATGGCTCTCTTGGGGCCTCAGCAGAGTGGGGTGGGGGGAGACACACTACTGTCACTGTTGCTGCAGGTGATGCTCCCACTGCCAGGCATCCTTCTTGTGCTGTGCCTCCTTTACCCAGGCCTCATGGAAGAGCTCCCCTCAGGCCTCACAGATGTTATGCAGCACATAGGCTGTGACGATGACCTGGGAGAGGTTTTCTTTGGGGAATTCGAGGCAAGTGGTAAGGGTGCACCAGCGGCCCTTGAGACTGCTGAAGGTGCACTCCACCAGGGCATGGGGCTGGCCCAGGCACCAGTTAAAATGGGTCTGGCAGAGGTCCAGGTGGCCAGTTTAGGGCTACATGCAGTGTAGGAGTGGGTAGATGGGGTCCCTGATAAAGAGGGGCAGGACAACCATGGTGCCCAGCTGCAGGTCCAGCACTCCTGGTTCAAAGTGCCTATTCTACCCTAGGCCCAGCAGGCCAGAGTTCCTGAAGATGTGGACATTGTGTGTGCTGCCTGTCTAGACAGCACTCATGTGTGAAGGCCCTGCAGTGGTTCATGATGGCTTGGAGCACCACAGAGTGAAAGCCTCTCCGGCTGTAATAGGGGACGTCTCCATGGGATGGGTAGGTGACAAGGATATGGATCCTGTCCAGGGCCCTGATGCATTGAGCGAATCCCAAGGTATGCAATCCCACCACCACCATCACGGGTCATGCACGTGGAGCATGATGTCCCCCCACATGTCCTAGAAGGCTCTGCACACCTCTGGGATGGCTTCCCAGCAGTGGCCTTATCCATTCCAAGCAGGTGGCTGACGAACTACAAGCAGGCAGGTATGGCAAGGGTGAGGGCAAGTGGGAAGGAGTGGTTGCATGCTTGTGTCCTGCTGCTCCGGGTGTGGCCAGATCTATTCCACAAGGTCCTGGAAGGTGCCCCGGTCATGTGTAAGGCCTCCAGCCACTGCTCATCATCCCAGGTGTGCTGGATGATGTGCTGCCACCTGTCCTACTGGGTCCAGAGGTGGCAGGGCTGGAGGACCAGGATGGTGAGGGCAGCCATGGCAGTGGCATTCTGGAGCCTGTTGTAGGTGTGCCTGGTAGGGTCTGGCCAAAGGTCATGGCAGCAGGTGTGCGGTGGCAGCCTGGCAGATGGTCTCTGCAGAAGGGGGAGCTGGGAGGGATGAGATGGCCATGGGACAGGAATCCATGCTGGCCCTCTGCACTGTGGCCAGTAGGAGTCCAGGGCACTGGTTGTTGCTGCCAGGGGCAGGGACTGGAGCAGCCATAGCACAGGGAGGCAGAGGTGGCAAGTAGAGTACTGCTGTGTGCTGTCCATGTGCTGGGCACACTTCTCCAGGCCAGGGAAGCAGCTAGTCAGAGAGCAGTGAGTGGGGCTGGCTTCTGAAGAGGGCTGCTGGCTCCTGGCAGCTGCACCGGAGTCTGGAGTTTCTCCCAGTGTCAGGAGGGACTCATTGCAGGGCCCTGGGAAGCATGAGCAGATTGGCAGCAAATCTGCGCCCAGTTCCCTGCAGGTGTAGGTGCCTGCCTGTCACCGTTTACTCACGAATATTTACTCACAAGGAAACTTGTGCCACACCAAATGCATGTTTAGATGTGCCTAGTCTTGGCTAAGATATAAAAATATAAAAATGTAACAATTACATTTATATTGAATACCACAGTTCATGTTGATGTCATAATGCTAAAGCTAAATACAACTTGATGCTAACTATATGTAGAGACTACGTAGCACATGAAAACAATTTCAGGAAAACATGAATAACATTTCATGAACATCTCAAAATATTGTGGGGTGACACTATATATACATAGAGAGAAGGAGAGAGAGAAAGATAATATAAAGGAAAAGTTTAGAAGAGGGACCTTCCTTCCTCATGTATTCCATGGATTGTTTGACACGTTGCCAGCAAGGTATTCATGGACCTGAATCAAATCCAAGCATTCTGGTCAGAATGAAAAAGTTCTCACTAGATTTCTTTAAAATGACTTCCTTATTTTATTTGCTATAGTGACAACTTGAAAGAATTAACATTTTTCATGCCTTTAGTCTTGCAATTATCTCCTTGAAAGCCATGTTCCACTTATTTCTGCCACAGTTCCTGCTGACTTTCTGTGGGAGTTGCTTAGTTAAAGGCCAGATCCTACAAAGGCTTTATGTACATGCATCCCTATATGAACTAGTAGTCTCTCAGATATGAATGGGACTAAAATAACCTACTTAGAACTTTGTAAGGCATTTAACACCACAAGATATTCTTATTTAAAAGGTAGCACTATACAGTGCAATAAGGCACACATTACATAGATTAAGAAATTAGCTAACTCATGGAAGATACCTCTTAATGGGGAATAATCACTGAATGTGGGTGTTACTAGAGGGGTTCTGCAAGGAGTCATGTTAGTCCTAAGACCATACAATATAACCAAAGAATGACTGCTGATAAAATAGGCAGATGACCCAATGATTGTTGGAAGGGTAAATAATGAAGACAAAATAGCCTTTCAGAGTGATCTGGATTGCATGATAAACACGACTCATTCAAGCAAAGCCTAGATGATGCAACCAAATGTAAGATTATACACTTAGGAATCAGTCACTTAGGGCATAGTAGCTGAAAGGGAAACTATGCCCTAGTTAGCAGTGACTGTGAAAAGGATTGAAGCATCAAAGTAGAAACATGAATGAGTATGAGCTCCTAGTATCTAAACAGGGAAGTTATGTCTAGAATAGGAATGTAGACCACAACTTGCAAAGCCTATCTCATGCTGGAGATGTGGCTATGATAGTGACACCCTGCCTCATGTCCTGTGTGGCTGCAGGCCCCACACAAGAGCATGGAAACTGCATTACAATGCCATCCAGGGTCAGTTGGGGAAGGCTATGTTGGTGTTGGTCAGGATGGTAGCTGTGAACCATGCCATCCTATGGTGCAGCAACTAGCTGCTCCCAGAGATCATTGTAACAGATGAAGATAGTGAAAAGGTCTTGATGATCAACATGATCATCCTGTTTGAGAACCACAGGCAGGCTTTTACTAAAGCTTGTGAGTGAAAGCTGTCCAAGTACAGACCACTGGCTGATATGCTGGCAGAGAAGGAATATAATGTGACAGTGTAGCCACTGATGGTTGGAGCACTTAGAGCATGGGACCCAAACAACAAAAGCATCCTGTGAGCCTTAAGAGTACCCCACAAGTACATGAAACTGGTGAGGTGCTTCATGGTATCTAATACCATCCAGTGGTTGAGAGATGGTTACATCAGGCACATCATGAGCCATCACCAATATAAAGAGAATTGCTTAAAATCACCAGCTAGAAGCAAGACTGAGGGGATGGCCTGAACCTCTTACACATGCCAGTAACTGACAAAGACTCTTAATGCCTTTGAATATTCCTTGCTTCAGAAATTATACATCACATGTTAAAACCATTGTGTAAGAATGTAAGAATGACTTTTGCTACCTTATAGGTCCGTAATAGTGTGGTTACAATCCACAGTGGTTTTCCCTCTCCCTATCGTAGCATGGCATTGGATCTTCTTAATCTCCTATACCCCAGGCTAGTGTAGGCTGCTTGTCTAACTGCATGTCTCTAGACTGTATTAATATATACAACTATGTACCCATGTGGCTGCCATGCATAGGGCCTTATATTGTCTTACAACTCGACAAAGCCATGTAAGTAACCATGATTTTTAA
The DNA here is from genome assembly GCF_052110815.1 of Crocodylus siamensis. Lineage (NCBI taxonomy): Eukaryota > Metazoa > Chordata > Crocodylia > Crocodylidae > Crocodylus > Crocodylus siamensis. The sequence continues at coordinate 293,142,567 of NC_143395.1, forward strand.
TATTTTCTTCATGCATTGGCAAGACCAGCAGTAGAATGTCACTCATAGCTTTGGTCTCAACATGAAAAAAAGAAGGCTGAAAAACTAGAACAGCAGTATAAATGAGTTGCAAACATGATCAGAGGATTGGAAAAAAATGCTTTACAGGGAGAGATTTAGGGAGCTCAATCTGTTTCACTTGTCAAAAAGGAGAGAGAGGTGACTGAAATGTAATGCCTATGTACCTTTACAGGGAAAGAATATTGGGTTCACTAAATGGTTATTTAGGTTCCAGGTGTTCGTTCTTGTTCTGCCTTTTTCTACTAGGTTTAATCAGAGTGCATGCCTAATTCATTTTGAAAGTAAAACACGTTCATGTAATAGATTAACCAATTGCCAAGGAAATTGATGGGCTCTCCATCTCTTAAAGTCTTCAAGCCAGGACTCTGAAAAATATTCTTTCACTCAGCACAAGTTATTGGTGTCAATAGTAAGGAAACTAGGTGAAATGCAATGGCTGATGATGTCCAAAAGGTTATTTGGCCTTTAATTCTATCCATCTATGTTTGTAACCTCTGAGAATAGCCACTTATGTGGCTGGAAAGCAGAATTTATATTTATAGATATACAAAATATAAATCAGTTGCTATCTGTGGTCCTTTTTTTTTCTTTTTGCATTATCTGCACACACAGAGGAATGATTGTATCAAGGGTGCATCTCTGTTGGGTCAATCCCTACATGTTTATAATCTGCTGTAGCTGTGAAAAATTGCTTACAGAGAGAGGATTGTACAGATATGTTTAGTATTCTTTTTCTTTGCTTCAAAATTCTCTGGCCTGTGAGTTAAGTGATGACAAGAACAAATACTAACACTGCCTCCAGCACTATATAAAGAAACATTTTTATTTCTTATAAATTTAAATGACTTTTACTACTTACTTGCAACTAGCAGTAAGGAATGCAATGATTTAAAGCCTTTCTTTTCATGCTATAGTTTTCTGTCCACATAAGTAGTTAGCAAATACAAGGTGATTAATCCTGGTTAATTAATTGGGTTGCAAATCAGGGAAAAAATATTCTTGCAGGATCTATCCAACAAAGGAGCTCTTCTTTTATTCCTTAGGGATATTCTTTCCCCGCTCTTCATCCCCTGCAAAATGTTGCAGCCGTGACTGAGGTGGAACAGTTTTTTAGTCTGCTGTCTCTCATCAAGGTGCTGTCTACATTGCAAATTATGTTGAAAACATGACACATTATTTATGCTTCAGTCACCTTCATTTTTTCTCTCCATTCTGATTGTTTCAGATGGGTATTTTTCCTTATATGGATCAGTAAAATGATGTTAGAAGCTTAATAATAAGACTGTTTATTCCTAATGGATACAAGCAAGTACAAATGGGGAAAAAACCCCAGAGGGTTTAATATTAGACTCAAAGTCATTGGAAGCCACCTGTAATAGGCATGTTTTTCCTAGGAATTACCATAGGCACGTTCTTCCTAGGAAACTGAGTTTAAGTTTTATTTGGTTTAAGTTTTTAAATGTGTTATATATTATAATATAATATATATAATATTTATATATTTTGCATCCTTTCTTCCACCATAGCAATGCAAAAGTTGTTGCAGTAAGGAGTTTTAAAAAAAAATTCCTTTACAGGAGATTCATTAGCCTTAGGCTGCTTTTAGTCTAATGGCTTGACTTGAGTCCAAGACATTCTCTGCATCTTCATGTTTACTTTTTGTTTGGGTCTCTGATTTAATATGTGTTATATATCTGCTTTAAACTAAGTTATTCTCTTTCTTAGAGCTGAAACATGAGATCCATGTTTGGCGACTGACAGCACAGCGTATTAACCCAGCCAGCAGAGAAGAAACGGCTGTGAAATGTCTCTTGATGCAGAAGGTTCTGACTCTGGAGATCTTGCTGAGGAAAAAACTCAAAACATTCCACAGGTAAAATTTGCACAAGATCCCTCCAGTTTAATTCTGTTGCAGTCCAGATTTTTTTCCCATTGGAATCACACCTTTCAGAGAAAGGGAGAATAATTTATTGGGGTTGCAGTTTATTGAACAGCTCTTATTTCAGTGTCGTGCGGTGGGGTGTGGTCTCTCAATGCTTTGATCAGAACTCTCTTACCTGTGCCTCAGAGTAGAGGTAAGAACCTGGCTTATGGAATGTGTTATGGGAATATTCCCTTTAATTTACTTTTTATCCAAGTAATCTAAAGGAGAATTAGGTGAGTAAAGATTGGTGCATTTTCCAGTGGGACAAGAGCTGGATATTGAGCCTCCTTCTGACCTTACACCATGTAGTTACAAGCAATTTGAGAAATACATTGAGGCACCTTGATTTTTTGGTCCTTTTTAGTCATTTTCTTTGCAATGGTGGCCTTCAGAACCTATAGGGTAACAAATTGCTGCTGCTTGTTTCTCTAAAATATTAAAGAGCTTTTCAGTAGGGAGATGACTTTGAGTAAGGACAGACATAACATTTGAAGTGCTTCAGAACTTTGAAGCACTTAAAAACTGGAGCATTTCAGCCATGGAGAGGAGAGACCACGTGTACTGCTGTGCCCCCTGGCTGGAGTGCTGTAAAATTGCAATGGCTCCATGCCAGGGTACATGCCAGGGGTTGCTTCATTCTGAGGCTGCGATCCCCACCACCCCCTGGGGACAAGGGGGACTGTCAAGGGGCTGAGCCATTCTGCCAGGCTTTTCTAAACAGAAGTGCTTCTAAATAGTAGTTTTATTCAGTCTTTTAGAAAAGTAGTAGTAATTTATTCACGGCTTTCACCAAAACAGTACAATAAAATCAGCAATAAAAGTTTTATATAAACAAAATAACATCATTTATATAAATTATCTATTTTACTGAAGGCACACAGTAAGATTTTCTGTTCTCCAGTTTACACAACATTAAAACAGAACATATTTTGAGTACTTTTGTAAGTTTTTTTGAATCTCAAAGGGAGTATGTTTGTCTGCTATGCTTTTGAAACATTTCAAAGGGGTTTGAAATGCTTCAAATGTTACATCTTTTCACACCCTTTGTGAGATCCCCTATTAGTAACTAGACATTAATATCTAATATTTTTCATACTAAAATCATAAATGATCATCTGTTAAATTAAACAGCACCACAGTTAAACTATTATGCTAGGAATGAGAGAGATTTTATAAATTTAAGACTAACAAAAATGTTAAGCCAAATCTTTAAAAACTCCTGTAAGAATGGTTATCAGTCATTCATGCCCATGAAATTGAGTATAAATAGAAGTGGAACTAATTTATTAATTTTCATTGTCCAAGCTAAGTGAAATGTAGACAATTAAATTAACACCATGAAAAGAGAAACTGGTATTTAAAATGTATTTAAAATTGTATTTTAAAATTTCTTTCACTAAACTAATGAGGGTTTTTTTTAACTTAACATGATTTTAATGCTGAAAGCATCCACATTGAATAGTTTGATGAAGAGAAGACTAAGGGGGGATTTAATAGCAGCCTCATAGGTGACACATGGTGGGGCATGGGGAGTGCTGGTGCCCCCCACAAAAGCAAGTGCTTTGTGTTGTAGGGGGGCACAGAAAGTGCTAGTGCCCCCCCTGAAATTGGCTCTGTTGGTGGCACTTCTGCCACTTCTATGCCCCATGCAGCAGTGCCGGCAATACCATTGCTACTGTGCTGCTGGCATGCTCGGTGACCGGCTGCTGGGGAACCCTTCCCTCCCCCCCCCCACCAGTTGCTGGCTGGCCCTTGGTTGTTCCCTGCTGGTGTCCCCCCCCTCCCTTGACTTGGGGAGCACCAGTTGCCCATGAGCAGCCTTTAACTACTTGGAAGGGTAGTTCCAAAAAGGAGAGCTAGACTTTTCTCAGTGGTGGCAGATGACAGAACAAGGAGTCATGGTCTCAAGTTGCAGCAAGGGAAGTATATATAAGTATAAGAAAAAACTTTCTCATTAGGAGGGCAATAAAGCAATGGAACAGGGTACCCAGAGAGGTTGCAGACTCTCTTGGAAGTTTTTAAGACCTGGTTAGATAAAGCCTTGGCTGGGATGAGCTAGTTGTGGATAGTCCTGCTTTGGGCAGGGGTTTGGAATAGATGACCTCCTCTGGTCCCTTTCAACCCAAATTTTCTATGATTCTATATTCCTTTTACACGATCAAAATCAACTTTTAAAAAATAAATTATTTTAAAAGGGCAATAAAATATAAAAACATGATGTACAAAAAAGTGAAAGTCTGAAGGATAAATATAAACTATCTTTCTGATGTTGGAGGTCAGGATTTCTTCATCATGATACTCACTAGTATTAATGACAAAACTCCTTAACTGTAAATTCCAAGACTTAAGGCAGGAAGGCCAACTATACTGATAATCAGGGATCCTGGTTTTCTCTGATTAAAAAAAAATTAGATATAATCCCCCCTCCACATTTTTCCATGATTAAAATGAAATGCCATTTACATATATCTAGATCTGGATCTAAATTTAGCTCTAGATCTAGATATATAGATAGATGGATACATGTATCTCTAAAAATTTGGGATTCTTGGGACTTGCAATTATCAGAGAAAACCAGGTTCCCTGCTGATAATACTGTTTTTGAAAAGTTCTGATTGTGATATCAACCATAACCATTGTTTTAGATAAGAATGGCCTGTGTTAACATCTGAAAGTCATGGAGGAAATAAATACAGTTTTGAGCCTCAGCTGTGTGATGAGATTTGCTAGTTTGGACCCCTGCAGTGAGTTAAAATTTCTTGGTAAGATAGGTGAATATGTTATGGGACCCTGAAGTGAAATTTTATCTCCAGTGAAGCTAATCAGAATGTTGTGAGTGGTTTCAATAGCAGTGTGGGGTTCACTCCTCTTGTACAATGCTCATAAAGGATGATCTAAATATTCCCATACTGTTATCTGAAGATGATTGTGACAGAGCTCTAATTTAATCATAGAGCCATAGAGAAATATGGCTTATCATCTAGTCCAACCCTCTGCCTGACTCAGGATCATTCCTATTCAAACCATTCTATATAATCTGTAATCTAAACTCTACATAAGACTACCATCAACCCTGACACAACACAAACCTAACACCCTAACCTGCCACAGGTGAAGCAGGGAAACCATAGCAGTCAGTGTCCTGCTTCTATTAAATGTTGTCAGTATATGCTCAAGTGATCCTGAGTAGAGAGCAATGCATCCCACAACAGAGGAAGGCAAACCCCTCCCACAGTCTGTACCAGTCTGACCATAGGTTATAATTCCTTCCTGATCCCATGTATGATGATTGGTTTGACTCTGAGTGGAGGGGCAAGACCCTCAAGCCAGAAACTTCCAGCTTGGGTCCCAGCAGGAGTATTGGCACACCCCAGCCAGTCCCTAGGCTTGACTATAGTCAACACTCAGTGTCTCTGAGGAAGTCTTAAAAACATCCTGACACATATAGCAGAAATTGGGGGTGGGGGCAACCAGCAATGCCCAGAAGCATAGGAAACACCCATAGTAGACCCTAGACATATCTGCGCCTACATCCTCCCTGACCAGTGGCTCCAGCCTCTTCTTGAACACCTCAAGCAATGGAGAGTCTACAACTTCCCTTGGTAGTTGCCTTACTATTCCAAAAGTGAAGAAGTTTTTCCACCTCTGGACCCTCTCTAACTTCTCCATGTCCTTTGTAAAATGTGGAGCCCAGAATGTACACAATAATTTAAATGAGGCCTAACCAGTGCCGAATAGAGAGGCACTTTCACCTCCTGTGTTTTGCACCTAATTACTAAAAAGTATCTCTGGTTTTCTTTCAGACAAATTTCACAAGAAGATAAAAACTGGGAAACAAATATTCAGGAACTCCAAAAAAAGGTAACTGGCAGCTTCAACACTATTCAATACATAAGTAATACTTAAAAGGAAAACCTAGATCTAATCTAACTGCATGAATTTAACACTCTACATGGAAAGATGAAATCCTGCTAGGCCAGCCAATTAATGGGATAGAGTTAAGATAGCATGACATGATATTTTTCTTAAATATTATGATGTTATTTTAATTAATTACTTCATATTTTAGCAACGGATTTAAGCATTTATTAAAGCTTTGATTTAGATACCAGCAGGGAAGAGGTTGCTTATACCAGTGCCTTTTAACTATATAGAACACCTACTACTAATATAGTTTGTTTATAGCATACTGTTACTTATACCATGCTTGTGCTAGTGTTGAGATGGTGCCTTTCAGCTGCTGTTATGAATCAGCATCCAGTTGTGCTATGTGCTCTACAAAAACAGAAAAAAAAGATGATCACTGTCTGATAGAGCTTATAGGGTGTGTCTACACATGCTTGTATGCTAGGGTAGCCATCATAGAAGATATTCCAGTTTTCTAACCCTCTGTCCTCTATTGATTTGAAACTGGATGCCTTTTTCTCTCCAAGAGAAAAATAGAGGACATAAAGGCATCCGGTTTCATATCAATAGAGGACAGAGGACAACTGGACTGTCCTCTATGATGGCCACCCTATTTTATGCGTGTCTAAACCTAATGTGCATTTGCCCAATGTGCATTAAGGCGATTAAGGTGCATGTTTCTACGTGCATGTGCTAAAGCTTATTAATGCAGCATGCGGACCAACTTGGGAATTACAGTTAGTTCCCACTGTACAGTCAGTTGACATACAGTGTTAAGGCTCCTTAGTGCATCCATATGTGCGTTAAGGTACTTCAGCTATTCATGCCTAAATTTCATACCGACAAAAGCAGGTATCAAATTTAGGGGAAAATAGTCTAAAATTGCTGTTTTTAAAGTGCATTAAGGGCACACACATGTAGACCTGTGCCCTTAATACACCTTAAATTGGCAAATGCAGATGTGCTTCTAGTTTAACTGTTTAATACACTTTCAGTGGTCTTTTATATGAGAAACCACATATGAAGTCAGATCAATTTTTAAAATAGCATTAAATTAGGAAGTGGAGAGGAAGATGTAAAGGCAGATGGTAGCTGAAAATGAGGATGGACAGATGAATGAGGATGGAGGGGTGAATACCAAAAAGTGAGTGGGACTCAATGCATGACTAGGCAGTGAATGTCAAGGGCTATAGGCTGTACAGAAGGGACAGGATAGGAAGGAAAGGTGGGGGCGTGGCACTCTATATTAAGGAGGAATACCCATCCTCGTCAATTAACAAAGAATCAGAGGAAGGGCACTCTGAAGTGCTTTGGGTTAGAATACAAGGCAGTCGAGGGGAGAGAGAATTAATGGTGGGGGTCTACTACAGACCTCCCAACCAAGGGGAAGAGCTCAACCAGGAATTCTTAGGTCAGCTCATGGAGGTAGTGAAGTCTAAGGATGTGGTAGTCATGGGGGACCTGAACTTTCCAGACATCTGCTGGTAAGAGCAGTCAGCCAGATCTGACTGCTCACGTAGGTTCTTAGCCAGAATGCAGGACCTCCATCTAACCCAGGAGGTGCACAGCCCCACCAGGGGAGACGCCTTATTGGATCTGGTGCTGGCCAGGGGAGATGACCTGGTGAGGGGGCTGCAGGTGCTTGACCACCTGGGCGACAGTGATCATCGCTGGCTGGAATTCACCATCCAGTGCAAGGTGGCAAAGGCCTGCAGCAAGGCAGCAGCCTTAGATTTCAGGAGGGCGGACTTCAATGAGCTAAGGAGAATAGTCGGGGAAGCACTGAGGTCTCGGAGGGGAGGGGAGCCAGGTGTCCAAGGAGAGTGGTTGCTCCTTAAGGAGACAATCCTCCAAGCCCAAAGGGAGGTAATCCCAACATGGATCAAAGGGAGAAGGAGGGCACACAAGCCCCCATGGCTCACCAAAAGCATCTGGGAACGTCTCCTAGCTAAAAGGGAGGCGTACACCCAATGGAAAGGAGGGGCCATCACCAGGGATGACTATACTGCAGTTGCTCAGGGATGCAGGGGGGCAGTCAGGAAGGCCAAGGCAGAGATGGAACTAGGATTAGCTTCCTGGATTAAGGACAATAAGAGGTCCTTTTTTAAATACTTAGGGGGCAAAAAAATGGTTCTGGGTAATGCGGGGTCTCTGCAGGACACATTAGGAAATTTGGTTCGTCACACCAAATGACAAAACTGACATATTTAACAATTTCTTTGCCTCCATTTTCCTAAGCAGGGACTGGAACAGTCACCCCACCTCTGGGCCCCTCTCAGGCCCCAGGGGTGGCACACCTAGGCCAAGGGTTAGTGAGGAACTAGTTAGGGAACTTCTGAAGGGACTGGATGTATTCAAGTCAGCTGGTCCAGACGATCTCCACCCCAGAGTACTGAGGGAATTGGCTGAGGTCATTGCAGGACCCTGGCATGGCTTTAAGAGCACTTGTAGTGCTCTGGTGTGGTGCCAGAGGACTGGAAGAGAGCCAACATGGTTCCCATCTTCCAAAAGGGGAGGAAGGAGGACCTGGGAAACTATAAGCCAGTTAGTCTTACCTCGATCCTGGGCAAGCTTTTTGGGAAAATTATTCTGGCGCATATCCACGAGGGGCCAGCAGGGGAGATCATACCTAGGGGCAACCAACACGGGTTCATTAGAGGCAGGTCCTGCCAGACCAACCTGGTAGCCTTCTGTGATCAGATCACCAAATCATTAGATGCAGGGGTAGCAGTGGACATAGTCTTCCTGGACTTTTGGAAGGCCTTCAACACTGTTTCTTACCCTGTTCTCATTAAGAAACTGGGGGACTGTGGTGGTGGATGGGTCATTATTGATTTGGAGGGATGTGGGCAGTGGGATTCCGCAGGGCTCGGTCCTCGGGCCCGTACTGTTCAACATCTTCATCAGCGACTTGGACAAGGGGGTAAAAAGCACCCTGTTTAAATTTGCTGATGACACTAAGATGTGGGGGCATACTAGAAGGGAGGAATAGGCTGCAATCGGACCTAGACAGGTTACGGGAGTGGGCGGATGAGAATAGGATGGGATTCAACACCGACAAGTGCAAAGTGATGCACCTGGGGAGGAACAACTGGCACCATACCTACAGGTTGGGGAACTCCCTTCTTGTCAGGACAGAGGCGGAAAAGGATCTTGGAGTCATCATTGACTTCAAGATGAACATGGGCCAGCAGTGTGGGGATGCAGTCAGGAAGGCTAACCACACCTTGTTATGCATCCACAGATGCATCTCGAGCAGGTCCAAGGAGGTGATACTCCCCCTGTATACGGCACTGGTCAGGCCGCAGCTGGAGTACTGTGTCCAGTTCTGGGCACTGCACTTCAAGCGGGATGTGGACAACATGGAGAGGGTCCAGAGGGTCACTCACATGATCAGGGGGCAGCAGGGCAGGTCTTATGAGGAGAGGCTATGGGACCTGAACCTGTTCAGCCTCCACAAGAGAAGGCTGAGGGGGGATCTAGTGGCCTGTTACAAACTAGTCAGGGGGGACCAACAGGCATTGGGGAAGTCCCTGTTCCCCCAAGCACTACCAGGAGTGACCAGGAATAACGGTCACAAGCTGGCAGAGGGTAGATTTAGGCTAGATATCAGAAGGCGCTACTTCACGGTCAGGGCGGCTAGGATCTGGAACCAACTTGCAAGGGAAGTGGTGCAGGCTCCTACCCTGGTGGTCTTTAAGAGGAGGTTAGATGAACACCTTGCTGGGGTCATTTGACCCCAGTACTCTTTCCTGCCATGGCAGGGGGTGGGACTAGATGATCTACTCAGGTCCCTTCTGACCCTAGAAACTATGAAACTATGAGACTGAAAAGAGAATTGGAAGACAGTAGATGAGGAGGAGAAATCAGAGAAGAGGAATGTAGAAGTTAGGAAGAAAATGGGTATTAGAATGGTGAATGATAGAAGTAGCATCTGGGGGTGAATAGGTAAACTCTGGGATTATTTTGTAGTTTTCAGGGCCACAATTGTACAGTATGCGGTAGGTTTGCTGAATAACCACAAACATTTTCAGTAGCTGTGATTTGTATATTCCTGCTATTCATACTTGCAGCAAGAGGCTTTAATTAACAGTTGTCTTAGCTAAACTGGAACCACTGAAACAGTGCAATAATGAAATTGCTTTTATTTATTAAAATAGATTTTAGTTGTTATATATTACATACCAATTGCAGTTAGAAGTTGAAGATCCATCTGAAATCTTTTTTGTATAAAATAACATTTTTATAGAATCTTCTTTTTCCCACGAAAATTGAAAGTTTTTTTTGCAAGATTTTTTTTTTGTTTCTTTTACTATGCATACAGTGCAGAAAGAGACATTTACAGTTTACCAAAAGATGCTGGATTAAAAATGTGTACTCTGTACATAGTAAGTGATTACTTCTGTAACACTTTGTGAATATTTTTTTACTTGCAGCACAGAATAACAGACAAAATTCTTCTTATCAAATGCCTGACTGTGCTGGGATTTGTTATCCTTATGTTCTTTGTCAATTCATTCGTTCCGGGCATTCATCTCAATCTTGGTAAGTCTAACTTCTTTGCTTGATTTGATGAGAAGGCTTAATAAAAATGTTCCTTTTGAATTTGGGTCTGAGTACTTAGGTCGTTTCTTCGTTACTACATGTATCTCTGCCATGCAGTCCCTTAATACTTTTCAGGACAGCTTCCCAGAAGCCATTTTTGAAACCTTGGCAGGTCTTAACCAAACCAGTACTAGTGACAAGTATGCAGGTAACTTCCACTTACTGGCTTTCCCACTGCTTAGTAGACGGTTCTATAGCAAAAACAATAACAGCAGGGTGAGATTCCTTGATGCCTGTCTGCACACTCTCTCTTACTGACTTAAAGCCAGGACTGGATTTTTTTTAGATGATATACTTTAGTCGGACACAAGTCATTTGGATCAATCCATGGGCATATTCATGATTTTTAATGGCCTTTGGTACATCAAAGTTCAATATTAAAGATCCCAAGATGCTTTGACTGAGTGGTTGAGGTGTGTGACTTAAATTCTATTGCGCAAATGGGTTTGAGCCTCACGTCTGACAGTATTATTTTTTCTCTTGCAAGCAACACTTCTATGAGCTGATAATACTTTGTGTATTAAAACCTTGGAGTGTGTAACAACATACACACCGATGCTTGATTTTCTTACTTGAAGGGCCAAAAATGTCGATTTTATTAGAAACCCAGAGCAGCTGGAAGCTCTTTATTACAAGGCTGAAAAGCTCCAAAAACCTTGAATAGAAGATGCATGATATCATGGCTTTTAGATTAGGATTCTTGTACTCTACATAAACCAGCACATACCATTTTAAAAGAAACAGAACCATTGTTTCAGATGTGGATGTCCAGTGGCAGGCACATCTGGTGGATATGCAGCAGCCTGACAAACGCAATGACAGATTTAAGTACATTTTAACAGTGATCGATATATTTTCTAAACCTGCATGGGCCCTAGGTCTAAAAGAGAAGACAGGTTGTGATATATCCTAGGCTCTTAAATCATTTTCTGACACCAACCGCATATTGCAAAAATTATGGACCAATCTTGGAAAAGACTTTTTAAACAGGCCTCTGAGCAATTTGTTGAAGACCTCTGGGATATGCCACTTTGTTACTAATAATGAATTGAAAGCAGGGATCATGGAATATTTTAACAGAACTTTGAAATCTAAGATATAGAGGTATTTTACAGCTCATAATGCCCATCACTTCATTGATGTGTCACCTGTCTTTATAAAAACTTAAAATCAGAGTTATCACAGAACTAGATGGTGTAAGCCTATTGATGTTACTCTTATAAATTCTCTGTATGTGTGGAGAATTTGGGGACAGCTTTAAAACTAAGGAGACAGCTCTTCCCTTTATAAAAGGTGACCCTGTGAAGGTTTGAAAAAGGTTACATTCATACACTGTGGAAATCTTTATAATGGATAATGCTTTGACCAGGAGCAGAGATTTACACTGAAGTTAAAAGATTATAGTGGGGATATGATTAATGGAACTTATTTTGCCCTGAGAATTAGAAAAAGTTAACCCAAAGCAGGACAGCATTTACAAAATTGAAAAAAAAATGTAGAGAAAAGGGCAGGAAAAAAAAGTATTTCTGGTAAAATTGTTGGGGTTGGCTTCCCAAATTCAACAGCTGGATGGAAGCCTCTGAAGTCTATAATATATATTTAAGAAAAAGAAAGCCTTAGTTTTGTTGAAGAAGACAGAAGAGGTTAAAATGAGTATGGAGAATTTTTATATTACTCTGCCTAGTAATGTCCGTGCAGGGATTTTCCCTCAGAACATCAACTCAAACTTTATGATACAGCTAATTAAACCTCTGGATCTCTTGGGCTAGACACAAACAGTCAAAAAGCCTGAGGCTGAATCAATTCAGTCTTTGCAGGTTAGTCTAAACTGCACAGATTAAATTGAAACAGAAGTGAACAGACATTTACTTTTGATACAGGAAATGCAGCCACATGCCTGCAGTGGCTCAGGCCAAAGGCCAGGGGGTACTAGAGCAGGTTCTCTGGCTGTGTGTTCACGTCCTCATCCTGCTGCTCCTGAGGTCTCTGAAATTTGCAGCCCAAAATCACAGCAGCAGGAATCTTCAGGTTTGCTCATCATTTCCTCTTCCTGCTTCTAGGTGCCTCTGGGATTTGTACTCCACATTTGCAGCCAGCAGTAAGTTTAAGCAGGGGAAGGGGTGTTTAATCCCCCCGTCCCTGGTCCCAAACCCCAGCCAGGGTTTGTCTGGGGGGGCAGCACTCTCCCCTCCCTCCCCCGTAGGCTGGGCTGTATCCCCAGCCAGGCTTGTGCCCCTCACGCCCCTTTCTCAAACAGCGCTCACTGCTTCAGAGTTGAGAGTTTGGCATCTACACACAATGCTTGAAATGTTTGAGGATCACCAACTCAATGATGGTAACATTAGCTTCAGCAAGGATGCTGGCATTTGTGCATCATTAGTAATACCCCTCCAGGCTCTTGAGATGACAGTGGTAGGCCACCCATGTTTCAGATCCATAGAGGAGAGTGAGAATAGTGACTGCCTTTTAGATCTGGATCCTGTTGTTTTTCTGGAGATTGTGATCAATAAAAGCACGCTGAAGCAATTTTCTGAAAGAGTCTCTTGAACACCAGACGCTGTATTAGATCTCTTCATCATTGTTCATGCTCTGAGAGAGGTACCTACCAAGGTAAGGGAAGTACTTGATTACCTCCAGGGTCTTTCCTTCAATGGTAATTTGAGGAAGGGGCTCACATTCATGGCCTGGAGCAAGGCTGATAGAGAACTTGTTTTCTCAATGTTGACAGGCCCAAAGATTGGTAGGCTTCTGCCAAGAGCTTCAGCATGGTTTTCCTGTGTGTGTGCAAGGATGGCATAGCTGTCAGTGTATTGAAGATCAAGGATAGTTGTTTTGAATACTTTGGTCTTTGAACAAAATGCTCCAGATTGAAGAGCACTCCATCCATTTGTTGTTCAGTGCCAATTCTGGAAGGGAGGCAGTCCTTAACAAGAAGCAGGATGACGGTCAAAAAAATGCAGAACAGAATTGGACGATGAATCATCCTTGCTTGACCCCATGACAAATGGATCAGTCTCTGATCCACTACAAAGAACAGTTGTAGTCATCTGGTGACAGAGAAGCATCAGGAACTTGATATATTTTTAGGGGCATCCAAATCTGCCTAGTACTTTCCATGAGGCTTCATGACTGATGCAGTCAAGGGCCTTAATGAGGCCAATGAAGGCCATGTACAGATCCTGATGTTGTTCCTAATGCTTTTCTTGGATGTTGTGGGCAACAACGATTATGTCAGTTGCCTCATGGGATAGTCTGAAACCTCACTGAAATTCCAACAGAACTTCCTCAGCAAGAGGTGGAAGATGGTTCAGGAGGACACAGGCAAGGATTATCCCTGATGAGGGTTAATTCCTGCACATGGACTTATTTCCTTTATTGAAGTCAATGAGAATGTTCACATTCCTCAGGTCCCCAGGGACCTCTTTGTTGTTCCAAATTCAAAGAATAAATTTGTGGAATTTCAGTACCAGTTCTTTCCCACCAGCCTTAAAGTTCAATTTAAAGCTGTTGGTGGTTATCATGCTTTTTTTCTATGGGGGAATTAGTAGGTCCTGACTGGGTTATTCAGGTATGCCATCTGATCCAGTAGCTTTGTTGTTTTTGGTTTTCTTGATTGGCACTCTGGACTTCTTTTAAGATAGGAGGTATTGGCGAGGGATCTCTTTCAGGATATTGGGGGGTGGACTTTATAACAGTATCTGCCACAGTTGACTCAAGATGCAGGAGCACCTCAAAGTATGAGTGTGCACGTGCACACACACATGTACACATATTTTAAAATTAGCTTTATTTACATGCACACACACATCTGAGATCTGGTCACATATGCACATACATGCAGTTAGAGACAGATAGATACCCCGCCCCATGCCTGCCCCCGACCACACACAGAGGCACAGACACATATGCAGCCACATATTTTCAGTTTAAACATTGTTGATTAAAGCCAGTATTTTAACAATCACTCAAATCATTATAATTAGTTACCAGTAGTTGGCTTGGTATATTTATCAGTCTGAGCAGGGGACAGATCCTTCTCTCCTGTTGATCCCATCTTTTTTCTCTTTTGAGCTTGTTGATATTCTGGCCTGGGCTACTGGTGCTTGATTATTTAAATTAATGTCACAACTGTCATATTAAAAAGCCCACCAAAATTAGATCTGCTTATTCCTTCATTCATAGTATCAAATCATGTAGTATTAATTATATGCTTATCAACAGTTTAGCTTCGCCTATGTACTACTCTGATTTTAGCACTGTCTGCTTTTCATTTGGGGTTCTAGCACTGCCTACTTTTAATTATGACATCATACTTGTGAAGTGACAGGTATGAGAAGGGTTTAAGAAAATATGTACACCCTATACTACTGCCTAGTTTCCTGAAGCCAGGCAGGGAAAGAGGCAGCTGTTAGACCTCACAGACTTGTGATTTTTTTCACCACCTTTGCTATGTGTTGAGTGGTGCCATGATGGACTCACAGACAGAACTGTTGTGCCTCAGAAGGACTTGTCCCACAGCCTCTTGCACCATTGGGCATTATGACTCATACCTAAATCCCTAATAGGGAAGTTCAAAGTCTGACCCAGTAGTTGACAACTTGTATCACATGAGCAGGACAGCCTGTGAACATGGGGCTTTGATGGCATTCAGCCATAAGGGGCTTCTGTGGCAGTCAGTTTCCTGTACTGCTGTGGGGAAAAGCAGTGATGGCAGCTGGGTCATAGGACCAACTTTCCCACCTGCCTCTAACACTGAGTTATTCCAGCCTGCAGCCTAGAAAAGGTTGCTGACCAATTTGGGTTAAGAAGTAATATTTATTTTTGTTCTGGTGGCCAAATCATAAAAAAATAACTGTTTGGATTGACTTGAAATTATATTCTCTTTGTTTTTGCTTTTTTGTTTTCCTGCTAAAAAAAAAAAAAAAGGGAGGTAGGGGGAAATTTCCCTTTTCTCTCAAATAAAATATTCCATTTACCTTCAAAGGAAAAAATGTTTCTGGGCATAAGGAAAGTAAAAGAAACAAAGGGCTGGGGTGATGGCAGAGATTCCTTCCACCCCTTGGTGGTTAGGATTTGTCCCAAGATGTGGAGAGAGAGCTTGAAAGCTGTTCTTTGCCTGTGAAGCTCTGACTCCATGGGCACATCCACACATGCAAGCATGTGTGTTTGCAGCAGCTCAAATAGAAGCAGTGCAGATCTGAGCAGCTCAAATAGAAGCTCAAATTTGAGCGGCTCAAATAGAAGCAGTGCAAATTTGAGCTGGGGCTTTTTGTCTCAGTGCACGTGCTTGGATATGCACTTTGTTGCGGAGCAAATTGTGCCATTTGGGGCAAAATAACCTTGCCTGGCTCCTCCCGGATCTGCAGCCAGGGGGAGCTAGAGCCTGGGGCCAGAACCTGTGTTTGGTGTCAGGAGCTTCTGGGAAGAAGATGGGCAGGCCCTTTCCTGCCTCTGGCTACTGCTAACTGCTGGCTTGGTCTCAGAACTTTTGGGAGTAAGTTGGCCAAACCCCTTCCTGCCTTGGGCTTCTGCACCCCTGTTCTGGCCTGCTGTCCAGCCTGCTGCCAAGCCATGGTCATAGAACAGTCTGGGGAGGGAGCCTGCACTGCCTGTGGGCCCCTCCTCCCCCACCATCACTGTTGGAGCCTAAAGGTGCCTTGCCTGCCCCAGCTGCCTTGGCCTTAACCTCCATTTTCACCAGAAGCACACCCTGAGTGGCTGAATTGGATGTGCTGTTGCTGTTGCTGCTGCTGCCGTTGTTGCTGCTGCTGCCCCCTCTCAGGAGAGAAGGGGATTCCTTGCTGCACCACCTTGCACCACCTGACACTACACCTGCATTAGATTACTTCCTAATTGACTGACTGCTCCTGCCCTCCCCCACAGTTACCTCACTACATCTGATCCTGCTTTGTCTTCCTGCCTACTGCTCTGCTGCTGAGCATCTGGCTGGAGGCCTGAGGGGCTTCTCAATAGATCTTCAACAAAACCTCTCCACCTCTACAAACATCTTTTACATCTGCCTCAGTAGCCTTCCCTGTGTGTTCTTGCCCTTGTGTGGTAAGTCCTGTGGTCCACTCCCCTTGCCCTGGTGTTTGTTGTGTGGCTGATTAAGCCAGCTCGAGTTTTTCCAGCCTTTGTGTTCCCCCTCCATCATATTCTCAAAGCATAGCCCTCCTGAGTTTTTTTTCCTGTGGGGCTGTAGCTCAGTGACCTTCAGCCCCCTTCCTCCCTACCCACCTCCTCCCCCACAACCCCAGCATGCCCCTACTAGATTCACTAGCCACACTGGATGTTTTGTTTTTCTTTATTGTTCTCCCTGCCCTCATATGAAACAATGGCATAGCATGAACCTTCTGGGGGGGAAGATGCTCCCACAGACCTTCCTGCAGTCCATACTATGGGTACAGATCCTAACCAAGCCCCCAAAGGGATGCATGACCCTGCAGCCTCCACCCCAGAGGCAGAGTCTGACCAACCTCCTCTGGGGGTGGAGAAGCCTACAACTTCTGCTGCAGGGGCAGGTGGGACTCTGGTAGGGGGTCAACAGGACCAGGGAGTCTCCCATGGCCAGGCCTCCCCTGGAGGGGTTCCCAAGCCCTCTCTCCCATCATCAGGGACCAAGGGCAAGGACAGTGGTTAGGGCTTGTCTTCAGCCTCCTCCACAGCTGGAAGTGGCAAGGACAAGGGCCCTACCCCCAAGCTGCCTTAGGGGACCAGGTGCACTACACCAGCCAGCACACCCACTCAGCCTGTCTCTGGGCCTAGCCCCAGCCCCACCAATGAGCCCCCCTGGGGGAGAACCTCAGCTATGCACAGGCAGCTGTGGGGAGACTTGAAGCCAGGGGGCCTGGACCCTCCACCACCAGCTCTTCCAGCTCAGGTAGCGAGGCCCCCTTTCTGGCACTTACTTGCAGACATGGGCTGAAGTGCCAACTGCTCAAGCAGGAGAATCTGCACTTTGAGACCTGGGTGCAGGCCCTGGCTTGGCTAGTGGGGGCCCCCAAGATTGTGGCGGCCTCCTGATTTGATGGCAAGGGGGTCTTTTTCCTTGCCTCGGAATCCACTGCACAAGAGGCGGAAGAAAGGAGGCTCGTGGTGGAGGGCGAATACATCCCCCTTGAGCCTTTAGAAGAGCTGGGGACCAGGGTGTTCCTCAGCTCCATCCCTCCTTATATCCCCAGTTGGGCTGTGCTTCCCCCAGCTCCAAACCCTGGGGAGAGTTATTTCCCCAATGGTGGCCCTCTCAATGGGGTGCTGAGACCCTGGCCTTCACCACATGTGCTCTTTCCATCACCAGGTTATGATCCAGCTGGTGGTGGGACTGCGTTTGGAGGCTGAGGGGTGCCTTGCAATTCCTTACCAGGGGGCCATGGTGAGGATTTTCTGTACACGAAGGGACTTGTGGTGCTTCCAGTGCCGTACCCCGAGGCACATGCATCATGAGTGCCCCATGGGCCAGATGGGGAGGGCATCTGTGGGTCACACTGGGAAGAGGGGTGCCCCTACCACTGGCAACCCTCCCCCCTGAGGCCCCACTGGCACCCCAGCCTCAACTACAAGCCACCCCATGATCTCAAAGGACCCTGCCCCCCAACCAAGCTTGGTGGAGTTCTGGGGAGGGCAGCAGCAACCAAAGGGGGAGAGGGAGCAGGGCCAACATGCCCCTGTCATGGCTGCCCCCCCACCCTCACCCTCTCTTACTGGAGCCTGTCCACCTGAGGACCACACCCCATGGCTGAGTGGGTGAATGTCCCCTCTGAGTATAAAGGCAAGAGAAAGGTCTGGGTGTGGCTGAAGCCCTCTGATGTGGAGGACTCCTCTCCCACTCCCAAGACCACCACACAGGGGGAAGGAGCATCCCAGCCTCCAGAGGCCTCCCCAGCTGTGCCTGACACCCCACTCCCAGGAAAGATTAAATGAGTGATCCCTGTGGAGGAGGTTTCAGGGCTGCTAGATAGTCCCGAACAGGAGCCCATGGAGGAAGCCCCTCATTCTGCTGACCAGGCTCTACCCCCTGAAACCACGGGCACCGAGGCCTTGGCCTCAGCCTACCCAAAGGGAGGCCTTGTAGTGGGGCCTCCTCCTCCTCATCTGGGGGATACAGAGGCCCTGGGGCTCACCCCGGTGAGTCTTGAGTGGGGAGGTCCCCTTTCCCAGGGCCCCAAGGCAGACACTGAAGCCACCCTGATGTCTGATGGGTCTTTTTCCTTCCCCTCCCAGAAAAACCTCACCTTCAACCTACCCCATAGTCCTGCACAAGAAGGGGTCACTGTGGGGTCTCCTCATCAATAGGCTGATCTTGTTGGGGACCCTGCATGGACCCCCCTAGGGTCCCAGTTCTACCCCACCATCTTGTAAAGGAGCCCTATTCCCACCCTTACCTCCACATCTGTCCCATGGGGCTGCAGAGCTCTCCCAATCTCTTAGCAGACCGGGGGGTTCAGATGGTGCCTGAGGAGCCCACTGAGCCTCAGGACCAGGAGGAGGACACCTGAGAACCAGCAGGCTCCATGGAGACTGCAGACTTCTTGGTCCTAGCAGTCCCCAGAGATGAGCTACTTGCATCTCTTGACCATGACTAAACCCTCTGTTCCACCAGCAAGGTACCACTTGGACCACTGGGGAGATTTGGACAGCATCATCACCACTGCGAGGGCTCTGGCAGGGGAAGGCAAGTAGCCTAAAAGCTGCAATGCTCAGGTCTATCGGTAGGCCTGCAGTTTCATAGATGCCCTCTATATGTATGGGAGGGTAATATGCGAGCCGGCAGGCCCCACACTGGGTATTTTGATGAGCAAGGCCCCTGATGAATCTTTTACTCCAGCCCCCCAGCCATGAGATTGTTTAAGATCATGACCCTCAATGTCCACAGCTCCAGGAAGGGTCTCTGGAGGCGTCAGGTGCTCTCCTTCCTTCAGGATGGAGGGTACCCCATGGTATTCTTGCAGGAGACCCTGACAACTTGAGCCAAAGAACCTGATTGGAGGCTGGAGTGGGCAGGTAGGGTCTTTGTTAGTCACCTGTTGGCCACCTCTTGCAGGGTGCCCACCCTGTTCTCCCCAGGCCTGCAGCTGGAGGTTCTCCAGGAAGTTGAAATGGTGCTGGGTTGCCTGATGCACCTCTGGGTCCAGGTGCAGGGGCTGGTCCTGAACCTTCTGAACGTGTATGTCCCTGCAGGGGACCTGGAGTTGGCAGATTTCTTCCACCGGGCAGCCACATGCATTGGCACCTCAACCCTTTCAAGTGCCTGGTCCTTGGCAGGGACTTAAACATCACCCTAGATGTGTGAGACTAGTCAGGCAGGGAGTGGAACCAGCCTGCTATGTGCATCCTCAGGGAGATCCTGATGGACTACTCCCTGGTGGATGTCTGGAGGTGCCAATGGTAGAGGTGCCCTGGTTGCAACAGAGGTTGATCCTAGCTGGTGTCACCCATATTGGAGACCTCCTAGATCACAATTTGTAGGAGTGGGTGGACCCCACTGCACTGGCCTCATGCATGGGTCTATCCATGACACATGCAACCTGCCATCTGGTCCAGGAGTTGAAATCTGCCCTACCTCCTGATGCCCTTGCCTTTGACCAGGTACTGTGCAACAGCAGTTCCTGCCCCTCCTGTGTCCTCCAGCCCACCGGAATTTGTTGTGGGGCTGGTGCCACACCCTGCAGGGCCCCACCAGCCACCCCTAATGGTCTCCACATGTTCCCCATAACTACAATCCAGTTTTCCAATCTTCACATAAACAGCAGCAACATAAATACAAGCAAGCTGCTTCACAAACTAAAAGTCTCCCCATTTTGGCTCAAGGTTCCCCGCAGACCATATTTCCTGTGGAGCCCTCCCACCCCGCTTTCTTGGGTGGCTTGGGTGCCTGCCCTTCTCTCAGGAGCTCCTCTCCCTGCAACATGCAGGACCAGACTTCCTGTTTGGTCTCAAGCCCCTGTTTTATGTGCCCTGAAGCCCCACCCTTTCCTGTCACATGGCTCCCCAGCCACACACAGGCTTTTTTACTTGGGCTTGATAGCCTCTGCTACAGTACCCAGCTGCTTGGCCCATGTTATACAGCCTCATAGCAAAGGAGCTTATTGTTGAATTTCAAATTGCAGTACTTCAATATGAGCTACCAGTTATATATTATTGTTACAGAAATAGTTTTGCCATGAATCTCCAAGGATTTTCAGTTCTCTAGTTGTGGAGATAATTTTTTAAGATATGCCATATCTTACCATAATGCTTCAGTTAAAGTTGTGCAATATGTTCTTCATAAAAACTAAACTAGATCAGAGATCAGTGGTTAATTATCTTGCAGAATAATGTATTGTACAAAGGCAAAGTATTAGAAATCTAATAACTTTTAATTGCATTTGGTAGCCTGAATCTGAAATATTATAGAATTCTTTGTCAGCCCCTGCCTTTGATACAATTTTTCCATTATGAACTTGGAATCACTTGGAAGATAATTTGAGAGGGCTGATATTTTAATTTAAATAAGAAAATCGGTATATTTATCACCTTTTAAAAATGCTGAGTGCCTTCCTTTTCAGTATTCTTGTATCAGTTCATTGATTTTAGTTCTAATTATGTGGAAATACCTTTGTTAATGCAGTGTTAAATATAAGACTTTATATGAACAGAAAGTAGAAAAATGACAGTTCAGGATCCCATAATAATCTTTATTTGGCCTCTGTTTCATCGGATGTCCTAAATAGCCCCTATTATAATTATGTTTTGTTTGTTAAGCTCTCAGGGGAAGTCATTGTTCTTCACACTGGTGAAGAATACTCTACTACATGCTGCCATAGTATAAATAATAAGAACAGATTCATATTAATCTTCTCCTTTATCTGTAACCTTAGTAACATTTTGTACTAATTCATATATGTTGTGTGATTGATAATGAATCATTAATATACTGTGTGTATATATATATATTGGATCTTGTAAGGTTAAAAGTTTAGTATATGACAACACATTAGGAAAGATTTTTGCCCAGAGATTCTTTTTCCCTTGTATGCTTGTTTCCACCCTGACCTAACCAAGAAGCAGTGAGGTGGTGGGGGAGGGGGGACTTTGATCTTTTCCCTCCCTTACTTTAATGGCTCCTTTGAGTTTCTACATTGTACAAAAGCACCAAAATGATTTGGGATTTGTGCATGCTTTGAAAAAAATGGCAAACTTCTGGAGGTTTGTTCCTTAAAAAACTTCATATGCAATCAATTCCATATAGAAGATTATAGGACAAGAAAAAAGATGGATCTATTGAATTCTTTTGAATTTTTTTTTAGTGGGTATGATTATTCTTTGTCTCAGTCCCCAGGAAATGACCAGGAGTCCCTCTCAGAAATCCAAGAATATTGAGGGATCCGCCCATGCAAATCTGTTTGGGTAAAGGGCCTCCACCTCCATATTTCTGCCTGACCCCTCTCTGGTTCCTATGACTCTGTCTACATGCATTTAAGCATGATTAAATTTACTATGCGTTAAGCTAATGTGTAGTAAGTGATTTCTGGCAGCAGGCCACCCTCCCACCCCCACCCAGGCCCCAGGAGAGCTGTGCACTTGTTAATGGGGGCCAGGGCACTAGATACAGGAGACCCTTGCTGACCCCCACCTCTTGCACTCCCTGCTCCAGGCCAGCTTCCCCACTGTCCACATAACCCCTATCCCTGACCATCCCCAGCACCACTCTTATGACACACATGGTTGAAACCAAAAAACTTTATTTCCCTAACAACACAACCCCTCTATGAACAGAGTCCCCTCTTCTCTCTTTCCTCAACCAACAGAGCCCTTCCACCACCCTCCCCACAAACCAACAATAAAAAAACAACTTACAAATGGAAAATTATTTACACATGGAAAGTTATTTACAATATTTCAGGTCTTCAAACCCAGAGTGGGGAGCCATGGGTGGGGATGGGGGGAGCCTAAGAGGCAGAGCCCCAGGGAAGGTGCCCAGCACCACAGCTTTGGGATGTTCCCCTGAGGGTCCAGGGGCTGTGATGAACCCAGTGGATGGTGGCCTCATGCATGGCTTGATTTTCAGGCATGTGGTATGGGGGAGAGCAGTGTGGCCAGGGCTAGGCAGATAGTAGTAGGTCTGGGCAGGGGCTGGGACAGAGGGTCTGGCAGGCAGGAAGCACTTAAGGACCTCCTCCCCAGCCCAGGGAGGGCTTGCTGCAGGGCAGTGGATGGGACCAAGGGGCCATGGACAGAGGCTGGGAAGCTGGGGACATGGGCAAAACCAACAGGCCCAGGAAGATGTCCAGGGCCTGGCAGTTGGTGTCTTCCTCCTGCCAGAGTAGCTCTAGGCATTCCAGGGTCTTCATTTGGGCCCAGCAGTCCCACTGCACCCAGTCCTACATCTCCACCTGGGTGAAATCCTCAGCCTGCCAGCCTGTTCCTGTGCCTCGTGCTCCTCTGGCACCTCCACCAGCCACTGAAGCAGCTGGCACATCTGGATGGTTCCAATGGTGGGTGGTGGCAACCCAGAGCCCACATCCCTGCTGGGGCTGGTGGGCTCTTATCCATGTCCAGATGTTGGCCCTGCAGAGGCAAGAGACAGAAGCCTTTTGTGAGAGTTTGCAACATTTTAGAGATAAGATGCGCTGCACTGCCTGGCCTCATATTGGGGGCTGGTTGTGCATGGGTGCCCACAGACTGTGGTGAGTAGGCTGGGCAGGCCTGGGACCAGGCAGCTGCTTGGTGAGCCCCCATTCTTGCTTGCTTCACTAGGGCTGGTGGCTGCTGATTACAGGCAGCCTGCCCCTGCCCTCCCTTCCCAGGTTGGGACAGGCCAGGCTGTTGGAAGCACCTGCTGCCATGGCTCCTGACCCTGGTTCCCCCACTGCAGGCCAACCACTCTGCTGTGCTGGTCAGCCCGTGGTGCCTGGGCTTGGGTTGCATGGGGCTCCCAGATAACTGGGGTGAGGGGCTGACCAAGCTTCTGCCCTCCCCACAGGAGGCCTCTCTGGAGAGGCACCCCAGCACTGGTCCCTCCCTACACCACCGCTACACTCTGAGTGTGCCCTTTTTAAATTTGCCCCGGGCGGTGCATGATTAGCTGTTTGTGCAGACTGAAGGGGTGCTTGAGCCACTATGCCCTGCTGATACATATCCTCCTGGTGCCCCAGGCACATCTGAACTCCTGGGTCAGGACCCTGAGCTATGATGGCATGGGAGGCAAGCCTGGGCTGCTCTGCAACCTCTGCTGCCACCTGGAGGGTTACCTGTGGCAGTGCTATTCTTCCTTCTCTCTTGCAGCCAAGGGGGACGTTGCTGTCAGCATCAAAGCCTTCCTTGGCATGTGGGAGTCCTGTGCCTACCCAGCTGTAGGGACACAGGCTGCTCAATAGAGTTCTGAACTGTGTCCCACCTCTCTGTGTGCTGTGTGCTTTTGTGGTGAGGAGGGAACCTAGGGCCAGGGGACTATGTGCAGGCAAGCCATGCAGGGAGTAGGGGCAGGGGCTAGGGCTGGGGCTGGGGCAGGGGTGGGGACTGGGAGGGGACTCCCCCCAGTGCAGGAATTACTATGTATCAGGGGTCAGAAAGGCTGGTGGCTTGGAACAGGCTTCCCCATCAGCATGGGTGACTGGTTGCACCCAGTGTCCACAGCCCGCAGTGTGTGCTGGGCTGGCACCTGGCCAGGGCTTCCCCCAGGGAGGAACTGGTGCTGTCATCAGCCAGCAGTGATGTTTCCAGCCACTCATCATTGCAGGGTCTGGGTCTGTACCAAGGGTGAGGTAGTTACTGGTCATGGTTCCCCAAGCTGACAGTGGATGCAGCAACCAGGGAGGAGGGCGGGGTGGAGTGTTAAAGGCCTGACAGACCCTCCTCTGGGGTGGTGTCAGCACCAGAGGGATAAGGGTGGGGCAGGTGCTCAAGCAGGTCACCCCTCTTGGTGCCACTTGCAGGGCTGCAGCTTGGGTCCCAGAGCACCAAAATATGGGTCAGCTCCCACATAAAAGCCATGTCTTGTGGGCACAACTAGACCTATGATTGTAGTCAGTCACCATCCACTGGGACCTTAATGTGGTACTACCGTGCTGACTGGCAGTGACCTAACTCCTGCATCCTGCTTGACAAAGCCTTATAAATGTGAGCATTCAAGTGCCCACCCCATGTGAAATGCTTCTGCATGTCAACAGTGCCCCACAGTACCATGAGGTTGCCAACCTCCTTCTGGGTCCAGTTGGGGGTCAGCATGGGTTGCGCATGCAACACGAGGCTGGGGCTAAATGGGAAGGATAATGATTTCATAGATTTCATAGACATTAGGTCTGGAAGGGACCTCAGAAGACAACTGAGTCCAGCCCCCTGCCCAAAGGGCAGGAAGTCAGCTGGGGTCATAGGATCCCAGCAAGATAAGCATCCAATTTACTCTTGAAGGTGTTCAATGTAGGTGCTTGAATTACCTCCGATGACAGGCTGTTCCGGACCTTGGGGGCTTGAACAGTAAAGAAATTCTCCAATGTTGCCCTTGCTTTTCCTCTGGCTCCCCACATATCTGAAAAAGGACTTTTTATTGTCCTTGATGCTTGAAGCTAGTTGGAGTTCAGTTGCAGCCTTGGCTTTCCTGGTATGCTTCCTGCAGGACCATACCAGTGCAGAATATTCCTTCTTGGAGGTGAATCCCATCCTCCATCCTTTGTAGGCCTTTCTTTTCAGCCTCAGGAGGTCTGTTAGATCCCTGGAGAGCCAGGGGGACTGCTGTGCCCTCTTGCTGCCTTTCCTCCGAGATTGGATTGAATTAGTTTGTGCATTGAGGATTGCTCCCTTGAGAAGCAACCACTCTTCCTGAACTCCCCTCCCCCTGGGGTCATGGTCCCCTACTGGGCCTCACTGACAAGCCTCCTGAGCTTGTCAAAGTTAGCTTTCCTGAAGTCAAAGACTTCCATGTTGCTGACTGACTTGCCAGCTTTACAGTAGATGGTGAAGGTGATCAGAACGTGGTCACTGTCACCCAGCTTCCCATCAATCACTAGATCGCTCATTAAGTCATCTCCGGTAGCCATTACCAGGTTGCACAGTGCTTTACCTCTCATTGGCCCGTAGACTTCTTGAGTCAGGTAGAGGTCATCCATGCATGAGAGGAAGCTTTGCGACCACTCAGATTTTGCTGAGTGATCCTCCAAAGAAATGTCCGGGTAAATGAATGGTCCTGGGTTAAACTCCTGGTTAAGTTCCTGGTTAAACTCCTGTTCAAGCTCCTGACTTTGGGTTGGAGGTCTGTAGTAGACTCCCACCGTTGTGTCCCCTGTGCCATGTTTCCCACAGATTTTAACCCAGATGGTCTCCAATCATCCACCCTGGTTGCCAATATCAGCTTGCAGGGACATGTAGCTTAACATAGAGAGCTACACCCCTGCCCTTTTTATCTACACGATCCCTCCTGTACAGGGTATAGCCATCTATACCTGTGGTCCAGTCATGGGAGGAGTCCCACCAGGTCTCCATTATCCCAATGACATCATAATTCTTTGCATTGAGCAGGAGGATGAGCTCCTCCTGCTTATTCCCCAAGCTCCTGGCATTTGTGTACAGGCAGGTGAGTGTCCCCTTGGGGGCTCTTGCCTTGCCCACAGATTGTGCCAGGGCTGGGGCAGGGGTGGGATCCCTTAAGTGCCTTGACCTGCTGGCTTTGCAAGGGTTGCTCAGTGAGCCAGCAGTGGCGGTAGTCCCCCATCCCTCAGCCGGCTTAGTTTAAAGCCCGGTGGAGCAGGTCAGCCAGTCTGGCTGAGAAGAGCCTCCTCCCCAGGGGAGAGAGGTGGAGGCCATCTCTTCTGAGCAGCTCACTGCCTCTTTTGCCAAAGAGCGGGCTGTGGTCATGGAAGCCAAAGCCTTTCCGATGACACCAGTGCTGCAGTCTTTGGATCCTCCTCTCCCTCCTCAGCCCATACCCCAAGACTGAGAGAATCAATGAGAACACCACCTGTGCCCCCAGACCCTTTAGCCCCACTCCCATATCCCTGTAGCGCCTCATGACTCGGCTGGGAGTGCTCCAAGCTATGTCATTGGTGCCCACATGAATTAGGAGCATGGGATAGTGGTCTGTGGGCTGGAGGAGCTTAGGGGTCTTCTCTGCAATTTCTTGGATGCGGGACCCTGGGAAGCGGCAGACTTCCCAGGCTAAGGGGTTGGGGAGGCAGATTACCCCCTCAGTCCCCCTCAGGATGGAGTCTCCCACAACAAACCCCTTACGTTTTGTCTTGGGGAGAAAGGGGACAGTAGCTGCAGTTGAGCCTGTGTTGCCTGCGGGACCTGGCAACTCAGCAGGCTCTGCTGGAGCAGCAAGAGGTGTGCACCTGTTGATAACAACCAGTGGGGCAGGGGCCTTGGTGCGGCGGACCTTAGGGCCCTTGATCACCTTGGTCCATGCCCCTGACTGGACAGAATGGGAGGTCCTGGCATCTTCCCTTGTCCTGGAGGGAGACCATGGTCTACCCTCTGGCTCCCGGGGGAGAAGGGCCTGGCAGTAGGAGTCTATCTCTTGCTTGCTGTCCCTGATGGCACACAGTCTCATCCCATGCCAGGTCTCTGGGCCCCTGCATGGCTGTCTCTATGTGGTTGGCTCTGGACAGTGCTCTTGAGCACTCAGCAGAAGGGCACAACCAGGAACTTGTTGCTGCATGGCAGAGGCACTTCACCACAACATCTGCAAAGAGACATTGCTGGGGCTGAGCAGCAGCAGGGAGCAGGTACTGGCCCTGCTGCCAGAGACAGGCAGGCAGCAGACCTGGGGAGATCTGAGGGTTGGGCAATGGATGCAGCAAGCTGTAGCCCTTTGCAACACTCACTTGTGGCCAAGCAGCAACTCTGCAGAGGGGACAGGACAGGAAGCCTATGGTCTGTCCAGGGGGCATGTGGGGTCTGCTGGGCTTCTGGACATGCAACAGGCTCCCTCAGGCTCCTTGGTGTGTGTGGGCAGATATGGCACTAAAGTTAGTGTCAGATCATGTCTGCATGGGTACTAATGCACATTAACTAATCATACCTAAATTTGATACCTGCATTTACAGGCATCAAATTTAGGTGCAATTAGCAGTAAGGGCATGCACATGTTGCTGTGCGCTTATACTGTGCAGTAAATTAGGGAAATGCTCATTAACGCATCTAGTGTAGATGTGCCCCAGGAGTATGAAATGCCAGAATAAACAGTAGTAATAATACTGATGTAACAGACTGCCATTGTGGGTTCACCAGATTGGCTTGAGATACTTACCCTGGGCTAGAAACAGTGCCGGTGAACTCTGAGTGACCTCAAGGGTGGAGCAGGGTAATCCTGCCCTTTGGAAAAGGAGAAGCCAATTGAAAGAAGGGGTTTTCAATCCCCTCATTGGCATGCAAGGTGGATGGTTGCAGTTGGGGGCCAGCCACCCTGAGCCCTGGTTGGTTGGTTTGCAAGCCAGGGAGGGACTGCCGGAGTGGATAAAAGCAGCAGCTGAACTGGTGTGGGGGGACTGCTGACAGTGACTCCAGGGAATGATGCAGGAGTTCCTAAGAAGAGCTGGGGTGAGCTGAACCAGCAGAGGGAGCAGGGAGACCCCTCTGAAGAGCCTCAAAGGCCCTGAGATCAGAAGGCAGCGGCAGTGCCTCCAGCCCTGCAGCAGAGAGGGAGCAGCAGCCTGGGCTTGGGGCAGAGAGCTGGTGCGCCAAGGCCCCATCTCAGTGTGCTGGATGTTCCGGGCATCCTGGAGGCTAGAGGTGACAGTCAGCCCCCCACTCCACTGTGGAGAAGAAGCAGCGGCCAAGGAACGCATCCTTATCCAAACCAGGTAGCTGGGCCAGTGAGTTGAGGAAACTGCATACCTTCCCTGGGGAAGTGGGACAGCAGTAGGCAAGGCGCTGGGATCCTGAGGAGCAGCAAAGCACCAGGATGAGGGTTCCTGGGAGCTTGGGGCACAGGCCGGCTCTCAAAGTGGGACTGGTGAGCCGCAAGGCTTGTGGGGTGCCTGACCAGTCACCTGGAGCAGGGGTTTAGAGCAACAACCCCTGGGAGGTGCCTGTGTTGGTGACCCTCTGCCACTGACTGCCCCAGAGGGGACTCAGTCCTGTCCCTTATTCTGCAGCTGATTGTCATCAGATGGAGTCCCTGAGCTTTGTGCTTGGGTCATGCTGATTGCTGCAGGAGCCTACTCTGTTGCTTTCCTTTTTGATTGCCATGGAGGATCACCCTTCAGCTTCTTTGGGGGGTTGGGTTTTGATACAGTTTGATTGCTGCAGACCAGAAGCGCTTAACCTGTTGCAGTCTGTTGCTTACTGCTGTTGGAGCTGCTGGGAGCGAGCACCTTGCTTCCTTGTGGTAGCACCTCAGTAGTGGCTGAAAGCTGCCAATTACCCTACCTGTGGTTCTTGAGTCAGGGGTTGACTAATGCATTCTGGTTTGTTTTGTGATTCTGGTTATGCCATTTAAGTTCACTTGTAAATAACCTTTCCTATTATTCTTGTTTTGTAAATAAAGTGTAAATACTTAAATCAGTTAAGTGCTAGATCTTCTTGGGCCCACAGGTTGCTCTGTGGGGAGCAGGGGCCGGCTGGAAAGTAAATTGGTGCTGGCTGGAAGCCCTGTCCCACTCTCACCGCACCATCCCTGATATTGGGCAGGGGTGGCAATTATTGAACCACCACCTGGGTTACACTTAGTTTTTACACTTTTAGTTTTTACACTTAGTTTTTACACTTCAGCTCAAATTTTAAATTTTATTTTTGGCAGTTCTAAGCCATTGGGAAATGAGCTGTAGTAAATGGGAAAGGGATGGGGGGTGGTGGTACAGGAAGTAAAGTGAACCCTATTCACTTTATGCATCCAAGGGTGCAGACAGAAGTTATGCTTGTCTGTGATCGGCCCTTGACAGTGACATCAAGTTTGAAAGTGATCGGCCCTGACAGAAGTGCATGGCTGCAAAGCACTTTAAATGTGCCCGATCATGAGACAGCCCTCATTTAATGAGGGTTCAGATGAAGGTGCCCCAAAGTGCTGTACCTTTGTTAACTTCTGTTCATCTCTGTGTGGGAACAGGGCTGGGCTGATACAGCCCAATGCCCCGCCTCCATTTGTTATTGTCACGATGGGAGGGGAAAAAGGCAGGGGGACAAGCTTCATTATGGGGTTTACCCAACCTGTGCCAGAGGTGGGGGGCTCTAATCCACCCCTTCCCCACTGCTTCTCCCTCTCCCATCCTGATGACAGCACTAGAATTGGAATGGGGTGGCGGGGAGGGTGGCTAGGGGAGAGAGGTTGCAGACACACAGCCTCTCTCCACTGGATCAGCTTTGAAGTGGAGCTTAATTCTCCCCACATGCCTCCCCTGCAACCAAACAGCGAATGTTTGTGTGGTTGGGGGCAGTCTCTGTAACTTATGGCACTTTGTGTGAAGTTCCATAAGTTACAGTTGGGAACTGCACAACTGTCGGTGCCTTAAATGAGTTTTCCAGCTAGCCACGAACATGATTCTTTTGCTACTTATACATAGCTTGTGAACGTATTCTGCATGCACTGTAGAAGCATAATCATCCACATGGGTACTAAGGCATCAGGGAATACACTGGTGAGGCAGTATGTGTATGTGCTGGGTGAGTGGAAGTCACAAAATTGTGCCCAGCAAAAAACCATGACCTGGTTCTAGCCTGAACCTAGTAAGGTTCTAACCTAAACCTTACTCCCAATGGAGCAAAAACCAGCCACTGCTCCTGCACCTACATCTGTAAAATCCTGGATCCTCACTTTGATATGCATGTATGTATGGAGCCATATGCTTGCCAGCCAGCGCATAGAATACAGTGCATGCTTGGTAGCTGTGTGAAAGCATACACATCTGCACAGAACATGAGATAGTATCACAAACTGTGTACAGGTGCCAAAAATGCCATTCACATGGCTGGAAAACTGCCATTTGGGTGCAGAAGCAAAATAGGAATCTGCATATGCTGCTGAATTACCTTTTTTTGTCTAAAAATGTATTTTAGAATCCAAAATGTCACTGCAGGACACTGGTAATAGATCATCATTTAAAAATCTGTCTTTACAGGGGATCCTGGTAAGATACTTGGATGGCAGTTGCAAGTCTAAGTAATTTGGGAAGTGTCTGGAGAGTATGGATGCATTGGCCTCTCTAACTTTCTCAGCCTGAACATTATTTTCTCTTCTGCACTTGGAATGAAGTGCTTTCTGTTTGATTCTGTGCTGTTCCTGGGTTTGCACAGATTCTGTGCAGAATATCTTCTTTGCTAACTCTTTCTCCCCCACTAGAATTGTGTTTTTATTGTGTTGGGGCACTCCATGCCAGTAATAGGTATCCAAGAATTCATCATTCATCTTAAAAAAGCACAATTACCTTCACTTTACTGTCTTCCTAATTGAAATATTAGCTGTAGTTGAGCTAAAGCATATTTTAGTGTGTCTGCTGTCTCCTATTTAGTGCTTATTTATACCTTTTTAATGTTGGAAAAATTAAAGACCATTCAGGATTTATAATTTATGTAAACACCATGTTGAATGTGAAGCACATTAATTATAACATGTGCTACTTTTAGATTTAGAACATTTGATTATCTAGTAAATTTTGCCAGTGTGACACAAAATGGGTTACAGTGATGTTCCATTTACTGTTTCAACAAGAATACTTGTTATCCTGCAAAACTCTTCTTATTCTCAAGAAGGATCAAATTGTAAACAACTCACTCAGGTTCTGTTCAAAATGACCTAAGTATAGACAGATAGATATGGATCTACTTTGGTTACTTTATGCAGTGCAAATCTACCATGCTTTTTACTTGACTTCAGACTAACATGACTCACTAAGTCTCTGCTCAAGGTGTTCCTGTCAGATGTATAGTAAAATCTAAGCTGGTGCAAAGTTACCTTTGTACCATCCCAGTCCTTGCTTGATCAAGGATCTGAAAAGGATTCTATTGTAATTTAGAAAGTGTGTTGAATTGTCTGCCTCTTTACCCATTCCTTAGTACTGCCCAGAATCACCACAAGAGCCCTGACACAGGCACCCAGTCCCAGCTCCTATACCAGCATTTGGGGAGCAGTCTCTCATTTGCTGGTTTAAGACTTCTGTACAATGTTTTAGCAATGTTTCGCTCAGAGCAAGGGTGAAAATGTGATGCTTTACTAAAGGGGCGGGCAATTATTTTGGGCAGAGGGCCGCTTACCCAATTTTGGCAAGCTGTCGAGGGCTGTATGGGTAGCTCTGCCCCTTGACTTGTGCCCCACCCCTTGACAGGTGCCCTGCCCCCTGGTCACCATCTTGGGACCAATGTCCCAGGGCTAGCACTAGTGGGGCCCAGAGCAGGGTGCAGACTGGCTGGGGTCTATGAAGCTGGGCTGGGCTGCACCAGCAGGGAGAAGGGGGAACTGGCCTGGCTCCGTAGAGCCCCTGCTGGCTGGGACCCTGTACTCCTGCTGCTGTGCTTTGGGCCCTAGTGGCACTGGCTCTGGGACACCAGTGTGGGACCTGTGCTCCCACGCCCAGTCACTCCCAGTGCCCCCAGCCCTGCGGTACAGGCACGGGGGCAGCATGCAGCTCTGACCCCCTGCTTGCCAGTAAGGAATGAGCTGGTGCAGAGTGCAGGGAAAAGCGGTCCCTCCCCAGCCCCATGGCCTGTGCTCCCTGCTGCAGCTGCTCGCAGCTGGCGCGGGGCTGTCTGGAGCAGGCACAGGCAGCCCCACAAGGGCTGAGAGTGGCTGCAGCACAGGGCATCGACCACGGGGCAGGAGAAGGGCTACTTTTCTCTCGCACTCAGCACCAGCTTGTAAGCCACCTCTGCTGCTAGCCTGGGCTCTGTGCTGGCTCTGGGCTCGCCCTTCGGGGCTGTGCATGGTGGCAGCAGCTGCGGCCCCCCTGCTTGCCGCACTGGGCGATGTTTGTTGCAGCTGGAGCTCACACGCTGGGCAGCCCAGAGGTGGCAGTGGTAGCCTCACCACAGTCTACCACGGCGCAAGCTCCGAGGGGGCAGCAGCAGCAAACACTGCCCAGTGCAGCAAGTGGGGGGGCCACAGCTGCTGCCACCATGTGCAGCCCCAACAGGTGAGCTCAGTGCTGATGCAGGGCCCAGGCTGGCAGCGGGGCTGGGTTACAAGCTGGTGCTGAGCATGGGGGGTGCGGAAAGTGGCCCCTTGCCCTCCCCATGGCCTGCGCCCTGTGCTGCAGTCACTCACAGCTCATGTGGGGCTGCTGGTGCCTTTTTTGGATGGCTCTGCCTGGACTGTGAGGTGTAGCAGGGAGCGTGGGCCAAGGGGTGGGGAAGGGGACCCTTTTCCCTGCACTCTGCACCAGCTCCTCCCCTGCCCTTCCCCCCACCCCTTATTTGAGGTTCCTGCACCAGGGCAGCCACATGGTCCCATGCCAGAAGTCTCTGCTGGGCCTTCCAGTTGCGGGGGGTGGGGCCAGGTGGGACCTGCTGTTGTGGGAGCCTTCCAGGCTTCCCCTGGGTCGTACTGCCCTTGGTGCCTGTCATCTTTGAGGCTAGATGTACACCTTGGTGGGGTCATTTGACCCCAGTACTCTTTCCTGCCATGGCAGGGGGTCAGACTAGATGATCTGCTCAGGTCCCTTCTGACCCTAGAAACTATGAAACTATGACAGATAAATTTTAATTTTCAAAAATTTTTTAAGGGCCCCGCAGGCCAGATAGAATGGCCTTGCGGGCTGGATCTGGCCTGCAGGCCACCTTTTGCCAACCCTTGCTTTACTAGGTGGCAGCTTCTGAGAATCCTTGATGTTGACCCAAAGCTCTGTTTTTGCTTTAAAATCTGAAATGAGAGGTGTTCGAGGAGCATAATAGTAATTGGAGCCTCTCTGTTGAGGGTGAGGAAACAGGCAACACAGACAAGAGGGCCCTGTTCCTATTTTCTTTTAGGGCATCAAAGCACTATTTAGAACTTCCCAGACACGTATATGGCATTTAGGTAGATTTATATCTCATCTCTTCCTGGACAACTAGACTACATGTGCTCAGACAGGAACTACTATGGCTACTGTTGTAATACTGCTCTGCCTGAGACAATGAATATATTTCACCTAAATCTCTAAACCGTAGCTGGAGAAAAACCATGACTAGCAACTCTTATGGATGAGGAGGAGGCCTGGGCTCTGTTCTACACAAGCGCTGTCCTAATGGTAGTCCACAGGCCACGTATTTCTCACAAGGAGTTAATGCGTGATCTACGGGTTTTTGCCTAGGTGCCACTCACCCCATCACTCCTGCACTGGGCTCTCCAGATTCCTCCTCCTGGACTTCTCTGGTACTGAAGTGGAAGAGAGAGGGCCCGGGAGGGTCTGTTGCCCTTCCTGTGTGTTTGCGGGGGAGGCAGGGAACTGTGTAGTTTGCAGTCGAGGGGGAGTGCATCTTATGTGATGTGTGACACCTGGTTGTTCAGAAGTTGGAGAGCCCTTTTTTGTGCCAGTGGCCTAGTGGTTAGGGTACTTGTCCAGGTAGTGGGAGATGAAAGTTTTAGGACTTCCTCAGCCAGAAGGGATTTAGACCAACATCTTATACTTCCCAGCAATGTGCCCTAACAACCACAGGGTTGCATGGCTAAGAGCACTTGCCATCCATCCCACTTTTCTCCCTTTCTTGAAGATCGGCACCACATTGGCCTTCTTCCAGTCTTTGGGCACTACACCAGAGTGCCAGGAGTTTTCAAAGATCTGTGCCAGAGGCTGGGCTATGACACTCACCAGCTCCTTGAGTATCTTGGGGTGTAGATTGTCAGGGCCAGCTGACTTAGAGGTATCCAGCCTCTCAAGGTGTTCCTTCATGAGGTCAGCATTAATGGAGGGCAGGGGGGTCTCCCTCACCTGGACCTCCCTGTCCTGTGGTGGGCTTGGGCGTCCCATGGGACTGATGAAAGACCGATGCAAAGTACCCATTTAATAATTTGGCTTTCTCCTGGACGTCAGTTGTCAGCTGTCCCATCTGGTTTAGCAGGGGTCCAACGTTGCCCTTGCTTTTCCTCCGGCTCCCCACATATCCGAAAAAGGACTTTTTATCATTCTTGATGCGTGAAGCTAGTTGGAATTCAGTTAGAGCCTTGGCTCTCCTGGTTTGCTCCCTGCAGAACCAGACCAGTGCAGAATAATCCTCCTTGCAGGTGAATCCCATCCTCCGTCTTTTGTAGGCCTTTCTTTTTAGCTTCTGGAGGTCTGCTAGATCCCTGGAGAGCCAGGGGAGCTGCTGTGCCCTCTTGCTACCTATCCTCTGAGATGGAATCAAATTAGCTTGTGCATTGAGGATTGCTCCCTTGAGTACCAACCACTCTTCTTGAACTCTCCTCTCCCTGGGGTTGTGGTCCCTTAGGGCCTCACAGACAAGCCTCCTGAGCTTGTCAAAGTCGGCTTTCCTGAAGTCAAGGACTTCCATGTTGCTGACTGACTTGCCAGCTTTACAGCAGATGGTGAAGGTGGTCAGCTCATGGTCACTGTCACGCAGCTTCCCATCAATCACTAGGTCACCGATTTAGGTCATCCCCAGTAGCCAGTACCAGGTTGAGCAGTGCTTTACCTCTCATTGGCCCATAGACTTCTTGAGTCAGGTAGAGGTCATCCATGCATGAGAGAAAGTTTTATGAATGCTCGGATTTTGCTGAGTGATCCTCCCATGAGATGTCCAGGTAATTGAAGTCACCCATGACAACAATGGTCCTGGAGCATGCGGCCTCAGCCAGTTCCTGGGCGAACTCCTGGTCAAGCTCTCGACTTTGGGTGGGAGGTCTGTAGTAAATTCCCACCGTTGTGTCCCCTGTGCTGTGTTCCTCACGTATGTTAACCCAGAGGATTTCCAGTCATCCACCCTGGTTGTCAACATCAGCTTGCAGGGATGTGTAGCTTTCCTTAACGTCCCTTTTATCTACACGATCCATCCTGTACAGGGTGTAGCCATCTATACCTGTGGTCCAGTCATGGGAGGAGTCCCACCAGGTCTCCCTTATCCCTATGATGTCATAATTATTTGCATTAAGCAGGAGATCAAGTTCCTCCTGCTTATTCCCCAAGATCCTGGCATTTGTGTACAGGCAGGCGAGTGTCCCCTTGGGGGCTCTTGCCTTGCCCACAGATTGTGCCAGGGCTGGGGCAGGGGTGGGCTCCCTTAAGTGCCTTGACCTGCTGGCTTTGCAAGGGTTGCTCAGCAGGCCAGCAGTGGCGGTAGCCCCCTTGTCCCCCAGTGGGCTTAGTTTAAAGCCTGGTGGAACAGGTCAGCCAGTCTGGCTGAGAAGAGCCTCCTCCCCAGGGGAGAGAGGTGGAGGACATCTTTTCCGAGCAGCTCACTGCCTTTCTTGCTAAAGAGCAGGCTGTGGTCATGGAAGCCAAAGGCTTCCCTATGACACCAGAACCGCAATCTTTGGTTAACTACGTGGATCCTCCTCTCCTTTGTCAGCCCATGACCCTGCTGGGAGCACTCTGAGCTGTGTCTTGGGTGCCCATGTGAATAAGGAGCATTGGATAGTGGTCTGTGGGCTGGAGGAGCTTAGGGATCCTCTCCATAATGTCCGGGATGCAGGCCCCCGGGAAGCAGCAGACTTTCCAGGCTAAGGGGTTGGGGAGGCAGATTACCCTCTCAGTCCCCCTCAGGATGGAGTCTCCCACAACAAACACCTTACATTTTGTCTTGGGAAGAGCAGGGGCAGTAGCTGCAGTTGAGCCTGTGTTGCCTGCGGGAGCTGGCAACTCAGCAGGCTCTGCTGGATCAGCAGGTGTGTACCCGTTGCTAAGCTCCGGCAGGGCAGGGGCAGGGGCCTTGGTGCGGCGGGCCTTAGGGTCCTTGACCACCTTGGTCCATGCCTCTGATTGGACAGAATGGGAGGTCCCAGAGTCCTCCTTTGTCCTGGGCTCCCAGGGAAGAAGGGCCAGGAAGTAGGGGTCTATCTCCTGCTCATGGTCCCTGATGGCACGCAGTCTCTGGACTGTGGCCTGGAGCTCCTCCAGCTGGTGTGCCAGAGACCCCAAAAGGGAGCAGACCCCACAAGGGGAGTTGGCCATGTTCCTGGGCCCCAGGGCCTGAAAAAGGGACAGGCAGCCCCCGCAACCGAGAGCCAGAGGTTCCGTCTGCATGGAGCCCTGAACCCCGGGCTCTGTCTGGGTGGCTGTCTCTGAGGTGCCCGATGGGGGTGCTGCAGAGCCCGAGGGAACCCTCGGGGTGTGGCGCGTGCTCATCCACGGCATGCCGCTGGTAGGTGGGCTGGGCCTGAGTCTGTCTACCCTAGGGGGCTCACAGGCAGGGTCTCAGCCCTCCTGCGTGCCCTCCCATGTGAACTCCACACTTACGTGCCAGCAGACAAGCGTGCCTGTTTGTGCAGCCTGTTCACGCGGTTCTGGTCACATGGCTCCCTGGGGGGCTGGGCGAAGTAGTGGCCTGGGTGGGGCAAGACCCAGCCCGGCTCCACTCAGCTACCTCCTCCTACTCACTAAGGGGTTAACCCCCTCCCACCATGGGCCCCACTTACCTCTGGCTGTGCTGGGGGTCAGCGGGGGGCTCTACATCTGCTGGGGGGTCTCTGGGGGGCTTCGAGGGAGCGGGGGTGCAGCGGGCTTTCACTCGCGCTTCTCTCGCCTCTCTGGAGCCTAGCTGAGGCTTTGATTAACTTTATGCATGCAAGCAGTTCTGCATATAAGTCTGCATGTGCCAAAATGTTTGGGCAGTGGAGATCAACATTTTAGAGCAGTGAGCAGGATGCTTGCCACCTGGCTGTATGGCAGGCCACCACTTCCATCTTGTAGGAGAGGGGCATGCGGGAAAGACAGTGAGAGAGGTGGATGCCAATGTTAGAGGGAGGGGATGGACAGGGGAGAGAAGAAGAGAGCAAAGCAGGGTGGGCCATAGAGGGGATTAGCAGAGCTGCTTGCTGTGTACTGTGGCCTGGACTGGGCCGTAGGTTGAGCACCACTACATTTGAGAATTTAAGCCTGAAAAATGGGGTGACAAAGAAAGGGGAGCATCTGACATAAAATTGGCATTAAAAAAGATCAGCTATCCCAACTGGCCTCTTACTGAGTCCTTTGCTTGCTGGCTTTATTTTTTTTTGTAGTCATCCAGGTAGAGTGAATTTTAGGGAGTGTTTGAAAGATGAGACAGTAGTGACTTGCAGCCCTATTCAAAGAAAGCAAGTGCTGGGGAAGAATGGGAGATCCAAGTATATAACATACTTACATGAAAATGCTTTAGCTGCTTATTCATTACTCTGGGGAAAAAGGATCAGTTAACACTTATAAAGTCCTACCGTCCTATGTATAAGGGAAACAATGAGGCAGGATTGAAACAACAACAGCAAGGGCTCTTCATATCTCTACATCAGTTCACAGATGTTAAAGCCAGAGGGGAACCACTCTGGATGTTGAAAATAACTTTTTTGCAGAGCACAGGCCTTCAGACTTCTTTGAATTAATTCCTGGGTGAATTATAGCATTTCTTTTGGGGACCTCCCCACCACAGTAAATCATGAGTTACTAGTTTCTTGTGATGGAGAATAAACCCTAACCTTGGCTAATTTGTAGCAATGGTTAATTGCCCTGACTGTTGAGTACTTGGACCTTGTCTTGAGCCTGAATTTTTCTAACTTTGATGTTTGTCTGTTGGAGTTTGATATAACTTTTTCA
This sequence comes from Crocodylus siamensis, assembly GCF_052110815.1. NCBI lineage: Eukaryota > Metazoa > Chordata > Crocodylia > Crocodylidae > Crocodylus > Crocodylus siamensis. The sequence continues at coordinate 293,180,661 of NC_143395.1, forward strand.
GCTAGACTGAAGAGCTTTTTCTTACCATATTTTCCCTCATGCAAATAAATCTAGACAGTGATCTTAACCTTCTCTAAAAGTTATTGCACATTTGTACCCACATCCAGGTTGCTCCTTGAGAACGAATTCTTGTGCGTCTCATAGATTCACCATGTGTCTTGTAGATTGTTCTGGATTCTCAGTCATTCTATAAAAATTTGCCCTTAGAACGGGTTTGAAATCAGCTTGGGTAGATCCTAGGGTTGTGCCTGTAAAATGACCCCTCATGATCAAATGGCTTTGACATTGCTAAAACAATTTAAACCACTGACCTGAGCTATGCAAAAGGAATTCATTCTTTTTTCCATGTCATTTAATTTCACTTCTTGAATTCAATAAACTATATTATTCAGGTCTTCTTTTTATTTTATTGCCAGGGCATTAAATCAGGCATGTGTTGAACTACTGTGATTACACAAGGCATTTGTTGTATTGTCATTTTTTCAGAAACCAGTTGTCATATTTTCTGACTAATTTACATAATTTGTTGCAAATTTTAAAGAAATTCACCAGAGAAATTAAGTATTATAATTGGAAAGGGCAGCAGTTGAACAAAAGACAGATGATGCCCACAGAATGTATTATGCAAATCAAAGAGTCAGTTTTGTCTTAAGACAAAAATGAGTGACGCCTCAAATTGAGAAAGAGGTTGGTCTATGCCAGCTTTTCCCAGGTAATTTTTTATTGATTTTTTTTTTTTTTTTTTCAGCCTGCTGTTTTTAAATAGGCATGCGTGATTGACATTTTTTTACAGTAATTTCCATAGTTTGTCCAGTGATGATAGCAGGCTGAGTGACACCTGTCAAGACAATTTCTTAGTGATGAAGAAAAGTGTTGCTCTAGAGCAGTCGTCCCCAAACTTTTTTGATCGCGCACCCCTATCAGTAAAAAATTTTTGAGCATGCACCCCCAAAATATGTATATTTATATTTGCACACCCCATCAGTAAAAAATTTTTGAGCACGCATCCCTAGTATATGTATATTTATATAAATATATATCTAAATAGAAGTTCTAATATTTTCTTCCTGCACCCCAATGGATCGCCTTGCGCACCCCACTTTGGAGACCACTGCTCTAGGATGCCATCTTCACTGGATTAGAATTTACTGTTACAATCTTAAAGCTCAAATTATGACTCTTGTATGTACTATACCAATGTTGGCTCTAGTTAGATTCTCTACTCATGGGGTACATGTACATATGCACTTTACTGTGGAGCTTACTAATTAGCTCCACAGTAAAGAGCCACTGTCTACATGTGCACTGGTATTAGAGCACAGTAAATTACTGCCACACGGCTCCACACTTTAATGTTCTTGTGCCCCAGCCAGGCTCCCTGCCACCTGATGCCACTACCTGGAGACTGGGGCTGCTAGCCCAGGGCTTCTATGCCTTGGCTCAAGCTGCTGCTGTCCCAGGTGCTGTGCAGATGCTGCTCCTGAGAGTTAAGCACTTTCTGGCACGTAGAATCATAGAAAATGAGGTTTGGAAGGACTCTCTCCAATTTGTCCACATCCTTTCTGTTGTGGGAGACCCAAAACTGGACACAGCATTCCAGATGTGGTTTCATCAGTACCAAAAACAGGAATAATTACTTCCCTCAATTCCTACTTATTTAGAATAACGTATACAGATTTCTATCCTCTATCATTTTCCATTGGTGTTATTGCTTTTTCACTTTCATCAAAGCCATTGTCTATTAAACAGCTCTCCACAGGAATTGACTTATGGGGTGCTTGTCTACTGTATCAGCTTTTTCTAGGTTAAGATATTCTTAGGATGTTTTTCACTGTCATAATGTACCATTACGAATGATGTAACATACCTTATATAATGTGTTTAAGTCGCATTATAGGTTAATATGCTATTACTAGTAAAAGATACTAGGAAGCATTTCATAACAATTTTAAGCTCTTTACCTCCCAGTACTAAGTTGCAGCAGGGGGGAGTTTAGGAATGTTTAGTGATTGGTGTATTTTTTCAGGTCGGGTCAGATGGTTTTATCTTTCCACTCGGCGTTTCTAGTGGATTCTCTAATTCACACGCTGCAAGATATTGTTGCCTACTTGGCAAAGCCTCTTTGGGTCAGACATGGACAAAGTGTGGGGTGCTCTTCTTGGGAAGCACTCTTCCTCCACTGCTGGGGGTGGTGTGGGGATGCCACCCCCTAATTCCAGGACCCCTCCCCTTCCCATCACTGGTGTCACTTGTACTTTCCAGTAGAGCCCCCAATTCTCACACTGAAAGGATTTTTTGCCTGCTGCACAAAGCCTCTTTGGATGCTTGCAGCCATCACTCTGGCCAAAAAAACCCATGGGTGCATGCTCGGGGGTCCTCAGTACACAAAGGTAGGGTACTAAGTTTGGAAAACACCTCTCATAAACACAATTTTTTGCAGGTTTTGGAAGCATTTTCAGCTCAGGCAGAGGCATTGTCTTTTCAGTTACGCTATTTGCATGTCAATTCTGGTTTCCTGCATCTCTGATTACTATGATTCAGGTGTGCTTGCCTAGGGTTTGTTGGCGCACCTCGCAGCATTAACCCCCTTTTCTCTCTTTCTCTCCCCTTTCTTTCTTTCTAACAACTTCTGCCTTCACATGTTTTTCTTTTGTCAGGTTCTGCAGCCACGTACCTCTCCCCTGCCCCCAGTTTTCTGTTAAAACTCCTTTCTGCTGAAGGCATCTGCCTGTCTCAACACCCCAACCCACCCCAGACCCATCCCCCATGTCCCACACCCACATCACCCCCTCCCTTCTGCAGGAAGGATGTCCTCTTTCCTCCCATACCTCCCCCAGAGCCCTTTATCAACAAGGTATCCCAAACTGTTTCTCAGAAAGACTTTATTCATTCAAAGACTAATAGGAAATACAAAATCAGATGTAATCACCATCCAGTTACGCAGTTACAGATCACATTACCCTGCCTGAGCAGCCACAATGTGTGCCACCAGGCAATTTCTAATCACAGCTGTCCTTCCACTGTTTGCTTGAATGTCTAACCACCCGCTCCTTGCCCTGCTGCTCTTCATCTATGTCTTGCAGCTTTTTTTGCTTTCCTTATGTCGTGTTTCCAAAACTGACTGAAAATCTCCCCCATTGTCTCACAGATATTATGCATCATGCATGTTGCCACTATGAGACGTGATATTCTCCAGATCAAACTCCAGCCTGTAGTTGAGTCACCTTCAATGGGCTTTCAAGTGCCCAAAGGCGCACTCTGTGCTCATGTGACTCTTGCTTAGGTGGTAGTTGAACAAGAATTTTTGTTTGTCAATCACTTGCACCCTGTAGGACTTCATGAGCCAGGGCAGGATGATAACCTCCTTCAGTCCTGGGGCATATTGCCCCTTCTCCATCATCCCAGGCAATGGTGAATTTTGAAACATACGTGCATCGTAGGTGCTTTCTGCCCATCCCATGTAAACATTTGTAAATCTTCCTCAGTGATCCACTACAGCTTGGAGAATGACTGAAGGAGAATGACTGAAGGAAAACCCTTCCTGTTGATGAATGACCAGTTGTTCTGGAATGGTTTTAGGATGGGAATGTGTGTGCTATCCAGTGCTCCCATGCAGTTTGGGAAGCCCATTTCCTGGAATCCTTGCACCACCTCCCTCGGATTACTCAGGCAGATAAATTTGTTTGCTGCCAGCTCCTGCAGCACTTGGCATACCTCTCTGATCACCATTCTAGCAGTTCAGGGAGCCACACTGAACTGATTAGCAATGTGGCGCAGGCATGTTGGAGTGGCCAGTTTCATCACAGCCATTACATGTTTCTCTGGGCTGATGGGCTTCCACATGACAATTGTCTGGCACTCAATGTGCAGTGACAGCATACTAACAGTGTGGAAGAAGGTGTTTCTGCTCATTCTTAATGTCTCCAGCCACTGATCATCATTCCAGGTTGACATAACAATTTGTTCCCACCAGTCCAAGCAGCTTTTGTATGCCCACATCTGGCGATCCCTGGTCAGAAAGCCACTATAGTCTTATGAACCCACACTATCTTTTTCCAAGTGCAACTGCACCTTGTACAGTTCAATCAAGTACCTGTTCTTGGAGGCAGACTTCTTAAGATGTCTTTGCAGGAGTTTTATTAGTACATGTTTAGGATTGTGAATCTAAAAAAGATGACAAAGCTGGTAGGGAAATTCAGGTTGCCCGAGTGAGGGACTAACGTCAGGGGGATGGGAGTGAGGAGGGGAACACAACTAGGTTACAGAAAATACAATGTTAGCTAACTAAGCCTGGAGATGGGGGGAAGAAGAGGGTGGGGGAAGGGGTGGGAGAGGGTTCACAAAGCTGGGAGAGAAAGAAGATAGATACACACAAACCTGTACAATGGTCTGCAATGGTGGAGGAAATAGTTTGAAGAAAGTGTCTCAGTCCATATAGAGTCTCATCGCGGAGGTCTTCTTTGGGTGGAGCGGGGTCGTCTGTTGCTGAAGAATCCTCTCAAGTGAAGTCCATCTGGTGCAGAGTAGGGGGTCAGGTGGGCCCCTCTGGGTCTGGTCCATAGGTGGTTCATTTGGTGGGGTCGGAGTACTGGTGGTGGCCCATGATGTGTTCCACGTAGATGTCATGGGACCCAGCAGATGGTGTTGGACACCATGAGGCAGCGCATCAGCTTGGTGTAGAAACAGGAGATGTGACAGGCATGCAGGACGCTGTTGTTCCTGGCGTCCCAGGCTCCAAGCATTCTCATGATGAGCACGTCGATCATCATAAACATACCAGCCCAGTTCCATAATCTTCATAATTTCATAGTTTCTAGGGTTGGAAGGGACTTGAGTAGATCATCTAGTCCGACCCCCTGCCATGGCAGGAAAGATTACTGAGGTCAAACAACCCCAGCCAGGTAGGCATCAAGCCTCCTCTTAAAGACCCCCAGGGTGGGAGCCAGCACCACTTCTCTTGGAAGTTGGTTCCAGATCCTAGCCACCCTGACCATGAAGTAGTGCCTCTGGATATCTAGCCTAATCGACCAGGACTGATCACTCGTCATTCCTGGCCACTCCTGGCAGTGCTCAGGGGAACAGGGACTTCCCCAGTGCTTGCTGATCCCCCCTGACTAGTTTGTAACAGGCCACTAGATCCCCCCTCAGCCTTTTCTTGTGGAGGCTGAACAGGTTCAGGTCCTGTAGCCTCTTCTCATAAGGCCTGCCCTGCTGCCCCCTGATCATATGAGTGGCCCTCCTCTGGACCCTCTCCATGTTGTCCACATCCCTCTTGAAGTGTGGCGCCCAGAACTGGACGCAGTACTCCAACTGCGGCCTGACCAGTGCTGCACAGAGGGGGAGGATCACCTCTTTGGACCTGCATGAGATGCATTTGTGGATGCATGACAAGGTGCGGTTGACCTTCCTGACTGCATCCCCACACTGCCGGCCCATGTTCATCTTGGAGTCAGTGATGACTCCAAGATCCTTTTCTGTCTCTGTACTGACTAGGAGGGAGTTCCCTAGCCTGTAGGTATGGAGCCGGTTGTTCCTCCCCAGGTGCATCACTTTGCACTTGTCAGTGTTGAATTCCATCCTGTTCTCATCCGCCCACCCTTGTAACCTGTTTAGGTCCGATTGTAGCCTATTGCTCCCTTCCAGTGTGCCCACGTCCCCCCCACATCTTACTGTCATCAGCAAATTTGAACAGGGTGCTTTTTACTGCCTTGTCCAAGTCGCTGATGAAGATGTTGAACAGTGTGGGCCCGAGGACCGAGCCCTGCAGAACCCCACTGTCCGCATCCCTCCAGGTTGAAAATGACCCATCCACTACCACTCTCTGGGTGCGGCCCTCCAGCCAGTTGGCGACCCAATTGACTGTGTGGGTGTCGATACCACAGTCCCCCAGTTTCTTAATGAGAACGGGGTGAGAGACAGTGTCGAATGCCTTCCAAAAGTCCAGGAAGACTATGTCCATTGCTACCCCTGCATCTAGGGATTTGGTGACCTGGTCGTAGAAGGCCACCAGGTTGGTCTGACAGGACCTGCCACTGATAAACCCATGTTGGTTGCCCCTAAGCATGAAATCCCCTGCTGGCCCCTCATGGATGTGTGCCAGCATAATTTTCTCGAACAGCTTGCCTAGGATCGAAGTAAGACTAACTGGCCTATAGTTTCCCGGGTCCTCCTTCTTCCCCTTTTTGAAGATGGGAACCACGTTGGCCCTTTTCCAGTCATCTTCCATTTCCTCTTCTATAACCAGAGTTCTGTGATGTGAATCTTCTGTGGCCATCAAGAATAATCTCTTCTTTCTCCTTAGTCCATTAGGACTTAAGGAAGCCATGGTCTTTAGCAAGTAGTCCACCCACTCAATTCTGGTTCTCTGCCCTGGTCCCCAAAGCCTTCAACAGTTGTATATTACCATAAAAGCACTCGCATCATTTGCATGTCAATAGCTATCCAAACCAGGTCCTGTTACAATTCCTTCCTGCCTCTTTCTGTCTTTGTGAACACAGCTGGCAAAATCGCCATTCCTAAAATATTCACAATCTTTCATTACCTTTTGGTATTTTATTCTTGATGTATGCCACAGACAATCCCGTCCTCCCCCCAGATAAAAAAGTTATGCTAAGCTGGTTTGTCTTTTCTGAAAATTAACTGTCTGCTTTTACACTTGCAGCCAGACCAAACCTTCTCCCCCCCAGTGGGCACTACATGGCGTTCTGTACCAAAATTAACAAGTACATCGCTGGACAATGAAGGATTTTTAAAATTGCACTTGGGTCACTGCATTGGTCACCAGGCAGGTCCCCCATTGCCAGACCATTGCCCCTGCCCCCGATGACATTAGTGGACCAGCAGCCACCTTTTTTTTATGGTGTTCAAATTAGGGTCTCCCTGGGACATCCCATCTGTTCTCCAAGTTATGCATGGCACATTTAGGCACTATGAGGGTGCAGGCTGCCATGTCTTCCCAGCAAAAAATCCCAGCAAACTATTCCCAAGCTCTGTCTTCTAAAAGGTGAAACACTGCCTGCCTGTAGCCTGGCAGCTTCCCCTCTTCCCCCCCACCCCGGGATGCTAAGACCAAGTGTGCACAGTGTTTTGGTGACAAGCCACCTTCCCTGCACTGTTTCCCTACCAGCCCCACTCCAATGGAAAATGATAGAGGATAGAAATCTGTATACGTTATTCTAAATAAGTAGAAATTGAGGGAAGTAATTATTCCTCTGTTTTTGGTACTGATGAAACCACATCTGGAGTACTGTGTCCAGTTTTGGGTCTCCCACAACAGAAAGGATGTGGACAAATTGGAGAGAGTCCTTCCAAACCTCATTTTCTATGATTCTACGTGCCAGAAAGTGCTTAACTCTCAGGAGCAGCATCTGCACAGCACCTGGGACAGCAGCAGCTTGAGCCAAGGCATAGAAGCCCTGGGCTAGCAGCCCCAGTCTCCAGGTAGTGGCATCAGGTGGCAGGGAGCCTGGCTGGGGCACAAGAACATTAAAGTGTGGAGCCGTGTGGCAGTAATTTACTGTGCTCTAATACCAGTGCACATGTAGACAGTGGCTCTTTACTGTGGAGCTAATTAGTAAGCTCCACAGTAAAGTGCATATGTACATGTACCCCATGAGTAGAGAATCTAACTAGAGCCAACATTGGTATAGTACATACAAGAGTCATAATTTGAGCTTTAAGATTGTAACAGTAAATTCTAATCCAGTGAAGATGGCATCCTAGAGCAGTGGTCTCCAAAGTGGGGTGCGCAAGGCGATCCATTGGGGTGCAGGAAGAAAATATTAGAACTTCTATTTAGATATATATTTATATAAATATACATATTAGGGATGCGTGCTCAAAAATTTACATATACATATACATAGCTCGGGGGTCTTTAAGAGAAGGCTGGATAGGCATCTGGCTGGGGTCATCCTTCCTGCCTAGGCAGTGGGTCAGACTTGATGATCTGTTGAGGTCCCTTCTGACCTTAGCATCTATGAATTAGAAGTGACCCCTGAAAGGCACTCATGTTTTCTTCAAGATCTCATTGCTTTTCACCCTTTCTTGCCAAGCACTGCATATCTTTTCCCCTGACTTCCAGTTAATACTGACTGAATTATTAAAGTATACAGTAATTCATTGTCAGGTACTTGCTTATTTGGCTCCCATTTATAATGATGATCTTTTTACTGTAATCAGCCATCTTGTTCTCTATTGTCTGTGGTAATTTCCCCTTTGATGATTTTCCACAACAGCTAAAATTAAGCTGTCACTTCTCACAGCTGAAGCTGTCTCCTTAACTCTTGACCTGAAAATGATGGACTTGAAAGTGGCAAATTGAAGCATTTTGACTTTGAAGGGCTTCCTGCCCTTGACCTCCATACTACTAAATCATCTTGCTTTGGCATGCAGTAGTGCTAGGTTAAAATGACTAATAGTGACAGACAGACACACAACTGATATGCATGTTTCATTTTTCTACTCTCTAAGATACAGTGTAGAGATTTGACTTCCATGCGTGTGTAAATTAGAGGGGTTTTTTAAAGTCTTACGGTTTTTAAAAAGAATAAACAGAATGGCATTCAGAATATGGTTTATCCTTATCTGATTATGTTTTTTTAAATTTGTTTCCTTTTCTTTTCTTTGAAAAGGCGCACCCAGTGAGCTGAGACCTTGGGCTTTGTCCAGGCGGGCCGACCCCTGATGTCCTGAGGCCCCCCTGGGCATCCCCACTGGCAGAACTGTATATATGTAAATACTTCTTTTATTCTTTGTGTTTTTGTTTTTTTGTCTAAAGTGTGCAGGCAGGCCTTGCAGGCCATGAGCCCAGGCCTTGTCCTCAAGGCCCAGATCCTCGGACCAACCTGTACATGTCTACTGCCCTTCATTTGTCACCCTCTCTGGAATAAACATCTCTTAAAAGTTAAAAAAAAAAAAAAAAAAAAGTCTTTCTTTCTTTCTTTCAAATATGGATAGTATATGTAATTAAACACACGGTGAACTATTTTTCTGTGATAGAATTAGCTTGAATGCAGAAGTTTCTCTTGCACTGTCTTTTCAAGACAGAGTTATTAACACTTTTGTAGAGTCATTAACACTTTTGTTTGTAATAGGGCAGAGAGAGAGAAAGATGTGCTCCTGTGATTACATTTAATATTCAACTCTGTCAGGACAATTTTGTCAAAATAGGTGCTTGAGTTATGTCCCCAGATGTGCAGTCATTCTTTGAGAATATGTAATTATCCTTGTAATATATACCTTGTCCATGCAATTGCACATACACATGACAAAATTTCATGTGTGAAAACTGTTATGTGTGTCTCCTATTTGTGGAAATGCAAACCTTTTGTTTTGATATTTTTCTCTTCATTTTATTTTTTGACTCTCAAAAACCATTGTGTCTGTGGACCTTGTATTTGTTTTAAAACTGTAACAGCTTGAGCTATGACTAAAATTTTCCAGGCATATGTACCTGTGTAACATAGGTAGGTGTGTAGCTGTATATTTCAATATGAAGCTCCCATAACTAGAGTACTGATAATTATTGGAGGGAATTAGGCTTACTCAGATATCAGTGTTTCATTGTGTTTTTCATAGATTTTTTACCTGGGATGCCATCACATCTCATCTGTAAAATTGCTTTTACAATGAATAGCACTATCCACAACCTAATGTTATTTGTTACTATTTTATTAATGTGGCAGTGGACAATAGTCCGAGTGATACTCAAGTTTTATAGGTGTGTTAATCTATGACTAAAAAGCAAATGGTTTTGTGCCTTTTCTTTTTTTCTTATTCTTCATTTATGCTTTTAGCTTTTTAATTTTATTTTCTTCCCTCCGTAGGCTGCTATTTCTTTTCAGTCACTTGGCTTTTTAGTTTACATCAACTCTGTTATATTTAGTTCTCTCATATTGGATCCATGTGCACTGTTATATTGCAAGCTACCTTTTACTATCACATCCCTAGTGGCATCTGGTAGCAATCTTAAGATATGATACTACAAGTGGCACTACAGCTACTCAAAATCATTTATATATTGCAAGACCCGTCTTAGAAGGTCACTCAAGAAGCCAAGAAATATCACTGCTTAATGGAAGAGATCTAAAAAAGGCAAAGTGTTGCTGTATTCAGGCAACTTAGAAAAAAGTCTATTAAAGTTTAAATATTACTGAAGGCCACAATCTATGATTTCATCTAACAGCTCAACATATGCATACAATTTATGTTTTCTGATATATGTGTTATACTTTTAAGTATTACAGCATAGTACAATTTTATTTAACATTTAAAAATATTGACAAAAATGGTCTACAAATAAACAAAATTTTCAAGTAGCTTATTTGAACACTTTTAGTCAATTTAATTGTGTAGTTGATTCAAATATTTCCACATTCTGTGTGTGTGCATGCACATGTACCCATGCATGTAACCTGTATAATAGGTTGAATTTGTATCTGTATATACGGCCTCAATAGTATTTCACTCACCGTTGATATGTGCTCAGGTTAAGCATTTCTGGGGGATGTAAAAGTCTGCAATTAAACTTTTGCATTGAGATTAATATGGTGGGTGAACATTAGCATACGTTCAGGAGATGCCTCTAACTTGATATTCCCTTTAAGCATTTTTTAAAGGGGATATTGTATATAGCAAATGTTTCTCTCCTTTTTTCCCCCCAAATTTTGACTGTTCTAAGTATTTGATGTGGGAATGGTAGGTTGTGTAATTGTCCTCTATAGATTCATAGATCTAGGGTTGGAAGGGACCTAAGTAGATTATCAAGTCTGACCACCTGCCCTGGGCAGGTGAAAATACTGGGCTCATGTGACCACAGCTAGGTAATTGTCAAGCCTCCTCTTAAAGACCCCCAAAGTAGGAGCCAGCACTACTTCCCTTGGAAGTTGATTCCAAATCCTAGCTGACTTGGCTGTGAAATAGTGTCTTCTAATGTCCAGCCTGAACCTACTCGCAAACAACTTATGGCTATTATTCCTTGTTACTCTGGGAGGTGCTCGGGTGAACAGGGTCTCTCCCATTCCCTGCTGGTCCCCTCTGTAAGTGTATAGAAAGCCACCAGGTCCCCTCTCAGCTTTCTTTTGTGAAGGTTGAACAGGTTCAGGTCCCGTAGCCTCTCCTCATAGGGTCTGCCCTGCTGTCCCCGGATCACATGTGTGGCCCTCCTCTGGCCCCTCTCAATGTTGGCCACATCTCTCCTGAAGTGTGGCACCCAGAACCGGATGCAGTACTCTAACTGCGGCCTGACCAGTGCCGCTTAGAGGGGGAGGATCACCTCCTTGGCCCTGCTCATGATGCATCTGTGGATGCATGACAAGGTGCGGTTGGCCTTACTGACCGCATCCTCACATTGGTGGTCCGTGTTCATTTTGGAATTGATAATGACTCCAAGATCTCTTTCAGCCACTGTCTTTTTGAGAAGGGAGTTCCCCAGCCTATAGCTATGCTGCCGGTTCTTCCTGCCCAAGTGCAGTACCCTGTACTTGTCATTATTGAATCCCATCCTATTCACATTCACCCACCCCTGTAACCTGTCCAGGTCCAGCTGTATCCTGTCCCTCCCTTCTAGTGTGCCCACCTCGCCCCAAATCTTGGTGTTGTCAGAAAATTTGAACAGAGTGCTTTTCACCCCTTCATCCAAGTTGCTAATAAAGAGGTTGAACAGTGTGGGCCTGAGGGCTGAGCCCTGGGGGACCCCACTGCCCACATCCCTTCAAGCCAAATATGATCCATCCACCACCACTCTCTGGGTGCGGCCCCTCAGCCAATTTGTGACCCATCTGACTGTGTAGGCATCAGTGCCATAGTTGCCTAGCTTTTTAATGAGAATGGGGTGGGAGACAGTGTCAAAGGCCTTCCTAAAGTCCAGAAAGACTACATCCACTACGACACCTGTGTCCAATGATGTTGTGACCTGATTGTAGAAGGCAGTCAGGTTGGTGTGACAGGACCTGCCTCTAAGGAATCCATGCTGGTTGCCCCGAGCATCATCCCCCCTGCTGGTCCTTCCCAGATGTGCTCTTGGATAATCTTCTCAAAGAGCCTCCCAAGGATCAAAGTAAGACTAATGGGCCTATAGTTGCCTGGGTCCCCCCTCCTCCCTTTTTTGAAAATGGGGACCACAGTGGCCTTCTTCCAGTCATCTGGCACCTGGCCAGAGCACCATGAGTGCTCGTAAAGCCGTGCCAGGGCCCCTCAATAACCCCTGCCAATTCTCTCAGAACCCTGGGGTGGAGAGCATCTGGACCTGCTGATTTGAACATATCCAGCCCCTCCAGAAGTTTCCTAACTCGGTCCTCCCTGACCCTAGGCCTGATGGACTCTCTCCTGAGTTCATCCTCAGTGGGGGAGTCCCAGTCCCTGCACAAAAAAACGGAGGCAAAGAAATTGTTAAAAAGGTCTGCCTTTTCCTCTGGTGCAACCACCAGATTGCCAAGTATATCCTGCAGGGGCCCCACATTACCCAGTGCTTTCTTCATACTCCCTATTTAAGAAAGGACTTTTTGTTGTCCTTGGTCTTTGATGCTAGCCCTAGTACTTTATCTGCCTTAGCTTTCCTAACAGCATCCCCTACAAACCTGAGTGATGGAGGTATACTCCTCTTTGGTGATAGCTCCTCCCTTCCACTGGAGGGGACTGCTAGAGTTTTATTATAAACCTGAGTTTATTAATGCATTTTGTAGCATGTCAACTGTCACATTATTCAAAGGCAAGCATTGATAACACTTTAGTTGCTAGTATTTATATGCAATTGGCAGGTCCCAAGAAACACAGAGATCTATGATTTACACATACACAAATTAAGGTGCCTATTTTGGCTAAAGGTTAATTGCAAATAAAATGAGAAAGACAGAAAAAAGATCAGTGTTACACTTGCTTAATTGCAAACTGATTGAGGCCTTGTGCAGAGATTCAGTTTTTCCTGGGAAAGTCCACTCCCACGTTATTGGTATGTATGCAAACGTAGTCAAATGTAACTGTATCATTGGTTAGTATGAGTTTAAAGATAGATAGAGACACTGCTTTGTGGCTAAAAAAGGCATGTCACAAAACAAAATGCATGTTATGTGCATGATCAGGTGTGTAGTTATATATGCCCTGTGTATATGGTAGTGACCATGTAATTAAGTATGGAAACATATAAAACAAAAATGCTGTATAGGTCAGCAATACTCATTTTTCATTTTCAGGGGTCACTTCTAATTCATAGATGCTAAGGTCAGAAGGGACCTCAACAGATCATCAAGTCTGACGAACTGCCTAGGCAGGAAAGAGTGCTGGGGTCAGAGGACCCCAGCCGGATGCCTATCCAGCCTTCTCTTAAAGACCCCCGAGGTAGGCGAGAGCACCACCTCCTTTGGAAGCCCATTCCAAATTTTGGCCACTCTTACCGTGAAGAAGTTTTTCCTGATATCTAGCCAGTTAATTGAGCATGCCGGATTGTAAGACGCTGGTTAATAGAACTTTTACTGTATTTGTATGGTAATATGAAGACTAGATGTCATTATTGTCCCTTCTACATGTGCAGGGAAAGGTGCGATGTGATCTAATGCATAATTCACACAATAGTGCCTCCTGCCATGCCACACTAACAAGCTCTTGAGGCTGGTAACCCCACACATCCCAGCTGAGGGGGTTCCCAGCTGTGAGGGTGCCCCATGCAGCCCCAGGGCAGGGGGATTGGAATCTCTCTGCCCTAGGGGTGCATGAAACCCCTGGAGTGGGAGGATCACTGGTGCAGTGAATTCTTCACTGTAGGGGTAAGGGAAGCCCTTGGCGCCACAAGATCTCTGCACGGTGATTCCCGCAACCCCAGGATTTTACTACGTTCCTGGGGTAGTGGAAATTGCTTTGTGGTGATCCTCTGGTCTTGGTGGTTTCCCATACCCCAAAGCCCTAGAGATTGTGACAGCTGTGATCTCTAGGGTCCAGAGACCTTGAACTCTAGGGATCATGGCAGCCATGTTCCCCTGGGCCCTGGGGTTTCATGCACCCCTGAGTCCTGGGGATCACAGCTACCTCAATTCCCAGAACCTGGGGGTTTTATGGTAGGCATGGACTCCCACTGTGGTTGGGAGTCTTGTCAGCTGACGGGGCTCTCAAGCTGCAGGGAAAACCCTGTTACATGTGCAAATTAAAGTTTGAGAGCAACCAGTCTTAAAGTTGGTTGCTCACACATTTTTGAGGTCTAACTTTATATCTGCATGTGGAGCTTTTTTATGGCATAATAGCCACTTTACATATGTAGCTGCTTTCCAGGTAATTGCATAATTAACCAGTTAATTGTGCGATATCTGTACGGTGTGTGTGTGTGTGGGGGGGAGGGGTGGCTCTGATCTTCATTAGCATGTACCATAGTATACCTCATCTCTGTTACCTTAATACATACAGGCAGCTTTTGAGTCCCTATGGGGCACAGCGATGTATTAGCCACAGCTGAAGAGGACCCTTCTTACGCTACCGAGGCATCTTAACATTTTTCAAGACTAGGAAATAACTTTTATTCGGAGCCAGGGCAAGGGGAAAACCAGAGGAGTGTGCAAAATTCTGAGAAAATGTGTATTTCTTGCAAGAAGCAGGCTGCCTCACAGAACACAAACTGCAGTCTTTAGTTACCTTTGACAGAATCGTATGGAGAGGAATTTACAGCAGGCCTGTAATGACAGGTTAAAAAGAAGTCTGTAGCAATATAATGGTTTCCTGGTGCTTTCCTGCTTAGCTGGACTTGAAAGGTTGTTACAATCTGATTCTGAAGGATTCAGGGTGAATCTAGTGATGTACAAAGGTCTCTGACTAGGAGCATTGTCAAGGATCTTAAATAAATTCTTAAAGTGTTTCCTTCTCCCTACCAGGACCACTTCTGTCTTACTGAGACACTTTGAGTAATGACATTGGTTGCGACCTCTGAAGAAGAGATGAAAAGTGAGGTGTCAGCTGTATTGCTATAGTAGGGAAATCTGTAGTATTTTGTAGTGTCTTCCTGAGGTCTCCCACACTACATGCACTAAAAGAGAGAGGTGACATGATTGATTCTTGTAAAATTGCACATGTAAGTGCTCTTGACGATGAAAAGTGTTCCACCTGGCAGTGCTCTCTGGGACCTGCTGGAGAGGTGTGAGCAGAACATGTTAAACTTTTGTGTATTACACAAAAGTTGATAAAAATAGTGTACACGTAGGAAAATGTGGTGATAAAACAATGCTAACAAGTAGAGCGGGGATTGGGAACCCCCACGCATATGTGCCAGAGCATGGCGTGCAAAGCCATTTTGCTTAGAATGTCATGGCTGGCCTGGACTCCGGGCAGCTGCTACTGGCTATGAATCCTGGGCTGCTCACAACAGGTGGTGTGGAGGCTGTGAGCCGTGCTGCAAGCAGCTTGTGTTCTGTGGCAGGCAGGAGCTGCCTAGACCTCAGGCTGGCTGTGGCTGGGAGGGTGCAAACAGCTGCACAGGGCTCCAGAGTTCTGGCTGGGCTCTATGGCAGCAGCAGCTGCATGTGTGCCTCAAGGTGCATGGCTGGGAAAAGGTCAGGAGAGCAAAACCCCAGCCCCTCCCCTGCTGTCCATCCTGTTGCCAGCCTGGCTGGGGCTCTGGAGCCCAGCTGATGCCTGTTGCTGCTGTTTGCAGCCATCCGACTGCCTGCCACAGCTGGCCCAGGCTCTGGGTAGCTGTACCAGGGCCCAGAGGTGGTGGTTACTGTCAATGCCATTTAAATGTATTATGGAACTCGGCCAATTTGTAGGACAGTGATTCAATTCAGATATTTGGATCACTGTCCTGAATGGATTTGGCCAAATCAGCTTCAGAAGATTTGGCACTGATTCAGAGAGATTTGATGATTTGGATCGGCTGGGGAGAAGCAGGCACAGTTGGCTGGCTGCAAGTTCTCCCACTGCTCCTCTGGCTGTGCCTGCCTCTCCCTGGGAGTGGGGAGCCACGGGAGAAGTCCCCCTGGCTGCCCTGCCCGGGCCCATCCCCCAGCCTAGTCTTGGCACAAAAAAACAAACAAACAAACAAACAAACTCTGCACTCACCAGATGCAGCAGCGGCGACAGGGGCCTCTGGGCACTCGTGGCAGAGCCCCCCCATGCAGCGTGGGGCAGTGGGGATTGTCCCCTTCCATCTGGCACCTGTGTGGCAGCTACCCAATGGTGTGGCTTGGCAGGGTGCTGCATGCTGTCTGGGAGCTGGGGCCACTGGGGCTGAGTAGTGCCAGACTCTGGCTGACAGGCGGAGCAGCCCCAGGTCCCAGACAGTGCACGGCACCCAGCTGAACCTCACTGCACCTGCACAATGCGACAGCTGCCATTGAATTTTATGTGGGAAGTAAATCCAGTAGAGTTTTGGTCAACCATAAAATACTTCCTCTCCCTAAAGCCTGGATGTTTTTAGATTCCTCAGGATTTTGAGGTCTGCTGGTCTCAATAACAAGAAGTTGATAATTTGATGTAGATCTCCTATGTGACATTTGCATATGGTCAAAAATGTATATTGAAAAAATGTGTTATCATACATTTTAGGTTATGAGTAAAATAATGAACATGCTGGACACATACAACACTAGAAAATGAGAGGTATACTCATGGTTCTTTTTTTTCCCCTCCATGCAGGATGGATTGCAATGTTGGGAGCTATTTGGCTGCTAGTCTTAGCTGACATCCATGATTTTGAGATGATACTAAATAGAGTGGAATGGGCAACACTTCTTTTCTTTGCAGCCTTGTTTGTTTTAATGGAGGTAAGAAGAATAAGAAATAAATCCACTAGACTCATACTTTTGGGTTTTGTAATTGGTCTGTTCGGATTTGACTCAGTTTATGAAGACATACATTATCTTGAACAGAGAGCACCCACACAACATTGGTTGAATGCTTTTTGATAATTAAGATACAATTCAGTCATAATAGCACTAAATTAAAATTAAAGAGCTATGAGAACTCTGTAGTCAAAGTTCTGTCTCCCTTTAGCTTTTAAATTAGAGTTTAGTGATCTTTTCTCTCAACTTCCACAAAAAGAATAGCTTTAAAATTAGCAAGGATGGTGTGTCTGAACTTACTATTATTATTATTATTATTTTTACTGATTTGGACTTATTTAGACAAACAACAAATATCAGGGATTAATTATAGTTTAAAAATCTCTAACACTTTTGCCATATTCTAGCTACAAAATCACTAATCTTGGAGACTGAACCTGGGGCTTGTTTGATGCTTGAAAGTTCTTGTTAAGATCTAGTATATAAGACCAAATGTTGAATCGTGATAGTCCTAATGAAACAAGTTATTTAATACTTTTAGCTTATTTACTCAGTCTCTGAGCAGTTTGATTCAGTCATGTTTGTGTCCCATTTTATTCACTCTGTAAATCTTTATGGGAACTTTTTTTTTTGGCGCACATATTTGGAGAATGAATATTTTTGTATGAATAAACACATTCACTGCAAACAAGATTATATGTGCATTTCCAACAGGGCCCATTGTTATTTCTTGTTATGCTTTAAAAGTTTTAGTCACCCAATAAGAGTTGAGTATCAAGACAGCAATATAGCTCAGGTGAATAGTTGAAGATGGTGGACAATAAATTGCCAAAGCAAGCAGTTTGCAAATGCCTGGTAATATGAAATGTGTTTTTGTAATCTTTTAGTGAAAATTAATAATTTCAAGGTCACATCTGAATGAGTTAATGAACAATTCACAAACATGAATGGGGTTAAATTTGCAGTAAATATTAGCAATTGATATTTCAGCAATATCTAATTGATTTTAAATTAGAACAGTCAGAATCTAGTAAACTCCTGGAAGTTTACTGGAGACTTTGCTCATCAATAGGAAATTTTCTGGGTTGCTAATAAGTTTACAAAGTTCATGAGGACTTTAATAGTTCTGATGAGTATTGTAGCACATCTAAGAACACCTACTATTTCATGCACAACTTCTAATGCAGTGGTCACCAACTCGTTGATCTCGATTGACCTGTTGATCTTGTAGCCTCTTCAAGTCAATCTGAGGCTGGAGGGTGCAGAGCGCATGTGTGCATGCCTGTGTGTGCCCCACCCCCAGCCCAGAAGGTTAGTTCATGGGGGAGGAAAGGGGAAGGGGGCTAGATCAAGGCCTCTGTGGCAAGGGATAGAGCACCACAGAGGCAGGAACAGAGGTAAAGTGAGTGGTGCCCCAGCTAGGTGGGTGGTGGTGGGAAGATCCAGCCCAGGAGGCTTGTCCAGGGGCATGAGGACTGCTGCCACTATGTGCACCTCAGTGAAGCCCCAGGGAGCACATGCCCCCCCATCTATATGCAGAGAAGGCAGCTGTTGTTGCGGGCTGGGCTTTGCGCCCTAAGCCCCGCTGCAGCTGGCCTGGGAGTGGCCTGACACCAAGTGCATCCAGCTACTGGCTGGGCAGGGAATGAGGCTCAGCCCAGGGAAGGATGCATGTGGAGTCAAGCTGCTCTCGGGCTAGCTGCAGTGATGCTCAGGGCAAAGCCCAGCCTGCAATGGCAGCTACCTCTGGCACTCACAGATGAGGGGGCACATGCCCTCACCAAACGCCAGGCAGTGCAGGTGGCTGCAGCAGCTGCAAGGGAGGGACTGGGGCTGGAGCAGTGGCAGGCCCTGCACAGATGGGGCATGGGATGGAACCACAAGCAGCTCATCTGGGGGGCACAGGCAGGGGGGGAAAAACACACCCTGGGTAGGCATGGAGGGCATGTGGCCCCAGATCTGGATGCCAGCTGGGCTGGATGCTGCTGCGGGCTGGGGCCAGGGATGTGCTTAGGCTGGGTGGTGGCGGTACTGGGAGCAGGGCTACAGACAGGCTGCAAGCATCCAAAAATTTGCTGTAGACCCCCTCCCAGCACTGCTGCCTAGCCTGAGCACAGAGTGGCCCAGCTCCCCACAGTGAAGAATGTGGCACGGTCTTCCAACCTGCCCTACCCCCTACACAGATCCCGGGGGTGGGGGGGAAGACAGTGCCACACTCTTCACAGGGTGGTGGTGGACTGTGCTGTGCTTGGGTCAGGCAGCAGTAGCACTGGGGAGGGGGGGGCTATGGCAAATTTTTGGGTGCCTGCAGCCCCCCACCATAGCCCCACTCCCAGTGTCGCTGCCGCTGAGCCTGAGCACGGCCCCAATCCCAGCCCACCATGGCAGGCAGCCTGGCTGGCGTGCAGGTCCAGGACCTCATACCCCCCATGCCCCCCCAGGGTGCATGCCCCCCCATGCCCTCTGGATAAACTGCTCATGGGTCCATTCGATGCCCTGGCTGCTGTGCAGGGCCTGGGCCTGCTCCAGCCCCACTCCCTCTCTCACCGCTGTTGGGGGGGAGGATATCTAGGCCCCGCTATGAGGGAGGAAATGGGGTTAGGGCCTCTATCTGCTCTGCCCCTTCTCATGGCTCTTCCCCCAACAGAGTTTACCTGCAGGGGGGCATGCCCGCATGTAATTTTTTCTCCCTCTGCCTCAATCTGCTCCCCCCTTCCCTCCCCACAGACTTGCATGCTGGGGGGTGAGTGTTGGTGCACAGTAGATCTTTGGTTGCTTTTAAATGCAAAAGGTGATCTCCTACTTAAAAAGGTTGGAGACCACTATTTTAATATATATTCTGAAATATGCCAGCTGTGACTGATGATACATGCTGAAGCCATAGCATTTATTCTAGCTATGGTGCTAGCACTTTATGCAAGTCACATTCCCTAATGTTATTTACCATATTTGCTTGAATTTAACTGTTTACATTTGAATATGACACGGATGTACAATCAGGTTGTAAAATATGTTGAATGTCAGTTTAACTTACTATTGCTATAATTGACTTATTTTTTTATGGTTTCTCTGGTAACAGCAGTCATTGGACGAACTGTTAGCTATAGCATATTTCATAAGCTGTGCCAGGGATACCTTAGGAAATAAACTGTAAGATATGGAGTGCCAACTGGAACCATACCTAAAGATCTCCATATATAAAAATTACAATGAAAAATATTTGTCAATCATATTGAAACACTATTCCTGATCTCAATCCATGCTTTCTTAGACTACCAGAAAACAGAAGCATGTCTGAACTAGCAGACCCCAAACATTAAGATTCTTGTATTTCCTTTTTTAGCTTAGCTTTTACTATGCTGGCTATAATTCCAAGAAACAAACCAAATCCAAACAGTTTCTTCAATAGCATTGCCTGCTGAGGCAAACCAAATCTTACTATACATCAGTGGGGGGCAATCTTTGTGGCAAGCGTACCATAAATTGTCTTGTATCCTCTCCAAGTGCCATTTCCCTGTTTTATCTGCTGCTCTGCTTTTTGCTTCCTGCCCTCTCTTCTTCTCAGCTGGTTGTCCTCTCATGGATGTGCTGTGTGCCACACACAGAGACTGCCAGTGCCACAAGTTGGTCACCCTTGCTATTCATAGCCATTGAGGACTGTTTCCTTACTTCTGTCAGTTCCTATCACCTCACTTCATTGTCCTTAAACATGTTCTAGAAAGGCACTAAGCACCAGGTACTTCATGGCTCTCCCTGTGAATGATGACATGCTTCTCTATGGTAATGCTTTAAATCTTTCTATGTTAGGATAAAAATGTTTTTTAGCATGCCTAAGTGATTTAGGAGCCCAAGTTGCCTAGGTTAGAGACACACTCTTGACAGTTTTATCGTTAGTTACTTGCCAGTCTTGACTGAGAGATCAGTCACTGTCAGAATCTTTTTTCAGCTTCTTCTGAGCCTAGCCATCTAGGTCTGATGAGCCATCCCTCAGGTAACTTGTCTCTAGGAATGTTCTTTCAGGACCCATTTGGGAGTTACCATTATTCATTATAAAATCCTCCAGTTCTATCTTTCTCTCTGTGATATAGCTCTTTATTTTATTTATCTTTGTGATACCATTTTATGCAGTTTTAGTATTCAAAATACCTTTTTACTTTCATCCCCTCCAATTATATTTATTTACAAAAGAAATGATAATATAGAACCCATAAACCCCAACCTTTTGTCTATGGAAGACAAATGTATGGGTATGATAAATGTAGTTAAATTCTGATCCAAAAAAGATGCATCGTGCCAGCAGTATAAAAGTGTACTTCCAGGATTGTTGTCAGTTTGGCACTGGTGTGGCTGAGCGTACCAATTATCAAAACAATATTCTCCTTTTATGAGATTCATGATGCTCTTGGAGAACCCTGTGTGTGTGCTCAGACCACATGATTCTGCAAAGCACAACTACTGAAGGCTGTGGCTCATGTTAATTCCTCACTTTCTTTCAGTGGTTTGCACCATGCTTGTCTCTTTTCTTAACAGATATGCAGTTAGTGTTTCCATAGTCTCTACTTTGACGGTATACTTGCAAACTGATGGCAACCTCAGGTCATCTTTTGAC
Organism: Crocodylus siamensis; assembly: GCF_052110815.1. Lineage (NCBI taxonomy): Eukaryota > Metazoa > Chordata > Crocodylia > Crocodylidae > Crocodylus > Crocodylus siamensis. Next base: position 293,202,027 of record NC_143395.1, read on the forward strand.
CATGTTTCCTTTCTGGAGTATTGTGCCCGAATACTAAACAGGGTTCAAGTACAACTGAATAATCATTAACAAGCTTTGCGGAGACATAATGAAAAGACAATGTTAATAAAGTATTCCAGCTATCTTTAAATTGGTCATCTCAGGTATTGCTAACAGGGTAGTTGTGGCGTCATTGATGACAGTAAGAGCTGCAAAACCCACCTAAGTAGAGTGCATAATCTGGTGGCGAGTCCATGTAGAGCTCTGTGCTGTTATGGCTACACTGCTAGCAGTTTCTGATTTAGCTAGTTTTAAGCTAGCTTAGGAATAGCTACATAACCAGTAGTGCCTGAAATGCAAATATACCCTCAGGACAAGAAGATATTAGGCAGAACATTACGTTTATTCTCAAGGATGAGTGCCTTGGTATGATTTTCTACTATGGATAACACTAGAAATAGATATAAACTGAAAAACAGCATTGTTTAACCCACAATATTGCTTTAATACAAAGCTAGCAAGTGAATATCAGGTTTTGGACCTGCCTTCCTGCTTGGAATTTGAAGATTTCTTCTGGCCCAGAAAGACTAGGATAAGATGTCTGTGATCTATATTCTTTTCAGGGTAAGTTGCCGCTGGCTACTCACTTGAGGCTGCCCATCTTTTGTTACGAACTTTCCAGACCTTTAAATGCAATGAAGAGGAAACTCTGGAGTCCTCCCCTATTGTCACTCTTCAAAATCTATATTTCTGGTGTGCTGAATGCATCCAAAGCATCCTCATATCTACATTGCTAGAACTGGAGTGTACAGAAGCTTCAAGTGTGTTGTGGGGTGAGGTTAGTTGCACCCTAATTGACATGTCAAATACAATAACATTCCTCAAATAAAGGTGCCTTATCTGCCAAGTTTGCCAATTCCAACATGTGCCTTATGTAGAACGAATACTGACATCTTTGTAATGGAAAATAAATTAAAACAAACCCAGCATGGTTACTTCAAACTGTTTTTAACTGCACGTTTGCTTACCTTCCATTAGTTGATCTAAATCCATCTCTTTTAGGCTCTGGCTCATCTCCATTTAATAGACTACATAGGAGAGCAGACAGCTTTATTGATAAAGGTACATTAAAATGTTTATACTTATTTAACTCCTATCATAAGGGGAAAACATGAAGCATTTAATTAAGAATCACTGGATATTGAATTCTATATTGCTTATATTCTTTCACCACATATACAAAAGGTAAATTTCACCATTGTGAATGATCTTCAGCACAAGTTACGTTCCCCAGTACATTAGTGGAATTTAAATAGTATGACTCTCTTCTGGACTTCCAATGAATGAATAAATTGGACAGGTAGAAATTAATATAGAAAGCCGGAGAGGGAAAATATGCAAGTGTAGCTGTACATGGTTTTTTATAGGAAAAGTAAAAGCGACTATTAGACTATTACTGCATCTGTCTGTCTACATTTGTTGAATTGATACAACTATTGTTTTAATAAATCTGTCATTTATCTCCTTTTTAGAATGCATTTTGCTTTCAAATCATTACCTTAAAAAGTATTTTAATGCAGTGAAGATTTTGCACAATTATGTCATTAGCAGTACAGAGAAATACTGGGCTTAGTGTGACAGCTAAAAAAAATGCTGGCTAATTTTCAGTTAGTGGAGTTGTAACTTTATCTTTCTTCATGCCAGGTGGTTCCTGAAGATCAACGTTTGGCAATTGCTATCATTTTAGTGGTCTGGGTCTCTGCACTGGCATCATCCCTAATTGACAATATTCCATTTACTGCTACAATGGTATGTTTCTCTGGAGTAGTTACATTTTTCCTGCCATTATATCCAGGGAGTCCAACTATTTAATGACAAGTTTGCTCAGCTGTATTACAACTGCTCCCATCTCTTCAAGGCAGTGAGCCATTACACATGAGCTTATTCACATCATTTAGGTGTTTTGCTGGCCATTTCTATGTGCAGATAATCAGATGTGTGCAGATGTGCCACTCACCCATCAATCTACACTTACTATAAGGAGATTGTTAATGAGTGTGAAGAGACCACACTTTTTGGACAGTTTACATTACAAGATAATTTTTATGCGACTAAACAACCCACAGGTTAAGGAACTTATTGATTCAGTCTTGGTATAAATCTGGGTGGATTTGGTTTGTTCCTGTTCAGGTCAAACCACAAAGAATTGGAATCACACAAGAGGAAAAAAATTGATTTACAGAACCTATAAAAATTTGATTCCTCAGCTAACATGACACCTCCAAAATACAAAGGACTTTGAACCCCAGCTGAAATGTGGCTGCTGGGAAGTAATTATAGGTTTCTCTTCTTCAAGCATTTAAAAGTGACTATATAGATTCCTGTCCCGAAATCAATGGGTTTTTTTGGAGAGGACGTGTCACAGTTCATTACATGAAGATGGTGAGTGATAGTGAAGTAAAATTACAGAGCACACAGCAGATGGATTCATCATTCATTATATAAATTTAGACACCTACTCTGGTAACCTTCATGGAACTTGTAGCACAGTTAGGAGGAAGCACCAGGAAGCTAGTCTGCGAGCAAAAGGGTTAGAACAATAGTTGTAATGGTAGCATCTCTGCAAATAACTCTTAGAGCAAGTTTGGTTTCACAGGTATAGAGTCCTTTCCCTTGATTACCTAGCATGCAGTACTTGAAACATTTTCCATGCATTCTACTTGGGATTAAATTGTGTTCATACAAACATTAATTTGAGCTAAATTTTGTAATGGCTAGGTGCTAAAAATGGCAGGCCCCCCAAAATAAAATTGGCAAATATTGGCAGATTTTTATTTCTCTAAGGAGAGCTACAGGAGACTTTTTGGGACTGAGTAGTTAAGAGATTGGAAACTTGAGTATTGTATTTATTTTGGTTTTATCTACAGAACTGTAAACTTTTCATTTTGGACTGTAATGTCTTGCTTCATGTTTGGAAAAAAACCCAAACACAGTGAAATTACATAGTGCTGTTTTATGTTTCATTCCATAACATATTCCTCAAACCTTTTTCCGATTTTTGAGCTGGACAAACCCTTGCTTAAGTCCCATTCATTTTCAATGCCTGCATTCATGGCATAGTTTATTCAATAGCTAGGATATTCTTCCCTTAAAATGTTACGCTACGTGATTTTATTAGGATTTTATTCTTTGATTTAATTGACTTGTTTTATAGGCTCCATATGTTGGAGCCATCTGTTTATATTTTTTGTCTTACTACTAGAGTCTAAAAATATAGCTGCAATAAACTCTTGTTTTAGTTGAGTTTTAATACTATTTTCTCAACATACTGTAATAAACAATTTCTATTAGCCACATTGTTGGCAAGGTGGCTGGATCTCTGACAATTCATTGTTAGGAAGCAGACTGATTTTGACCTGCCATTTATTGTCTTTAAAACGGTCAGGAGCTTAAGCACACTGTATTTTTCATGTTGCTAATTTACATTTTAGATCTCTTTTTCCCTTCTTTTCTACCAAATATGTTTTTTTCTCTTGTTTTTAATTTCTTACATTCCAATGCCTGGTAAATGTTTTAGATAGAAGCCCAGAAATCTGCCAAGGTAGACTGTGTTTAACAAAGGCATCAATAGTTTTGCAAGCTACTGATTTTTTTCTTCTTTGAAGGTATATTTTAAACAGTAGGTATCCATAGGTAGAGGGAGAAAAAATTATTTGTGGGGGCTGAGCATGTATGCACATGTGCGCACACACTAACCCCCACAACAGGTAAGTCCATGGGGGAAGGGCTGGGGGCGTGGGGGACAGATCGAGGCCCCAGCAGTGAGGGATAGAGTGGGGCAGGGGCTCAGGTGAATGGGACCCTGGCCAGGCAATGGGACAATCAGAGCCCAGACAGCTTGTCCAGGGGCACTAGGGGGCTCACGCCACTGTACTCACTCCAGTGGAGGCTGAGGGGGGCATGTGCCCCTTTGATCTGTGCATGGGGTGGAGGCAATTGATATGACATGCTGGGCTTTGCACCCCACTGCCTCGAGAGTTGTGCAATGACCCACTGCTGGGCAGGCAGGAGACTCAGCACAGCCCAGTGGCAGATGGCACATGGTGTTGCGCTGCTCCTGGGGCAGCTGTAGGGGTACGCAAAGCCCAGCTCATAGCAGCAGCCACCTCCATCCCGTGTACAGATCAGGGAGACTTGGGCCTCTGCCGGTGTGTGTACAGTGGCATGAGCCCCTCCACACCCCTGGATGAACAGCCCGGGCTCCGATTGTCTCACCACCTGGCCCGGCCAGGGCCTTATTCACTCCAACTCCTGCCTCTGCCCCACTCCCTCCCTCAGCATGGGGGCCTTGATCTGCACCCCTCCCCCTAGACCTTTTCCATTCATAGGATTGACTGCTACTTGCCTACTGCGCTGGGCAGCCAGTGATTGACATGGTGGGCTGCAATCCTGGCATGCATGTCCTGCCCCACCCCTGCTGCAGCTGCCCAAAGCCAAGCAGTCTTGCAGCCCTACCAGCTGCCCTGCATTTGAGGGGGCTGAACCCCATTAGCTCTGACCTTCCACCACCTATGTAGGTACCTCTTTCATGGAAAATGCACACTTTTACCATTTGTAAAAGGATATATAAACATTCACAGAAGGTATAAAATGGTTGTAAGTACCCTTCTCCCATCACTAAAGAGCATACTGTTGTAAAGGATGAGAAGTGGCTAAACTGTATACTTTATGCAGCTGCACACGCAGGAAGGTATGACCTGGTTGACAGCCCTCTTGCCTAGTGCCCCAACACATATAATGGGCATGATCTTGTTGGATAGCTTGTTTCTGCTCCTCTTGGTTGAAGCTGGTAGTGTTTTTCATTTCCTAACAGAGAGGAAAGAGAGATCCCATCTTTACTTAATGGAACTGGCCCAGCTGGGCCAGGAAGTTATGCTGATTTCTTTGAAAGGGTGTGTGAGCTGCTGTTGTTGCAACATTGTGTACCTGCCTGGAGTACCAAGAGGAGTTTTAGTTGAGAGGGTTGCAACACAGTCTTTCCTCAATAACCTCCTGCAGTATTTTCCAGAGAGTGACAGTTGTGAACTAACCTACGTCTAGGTTTCAGAGGAGTGCTTCTTCCATTACAGCCTCAATTTTCCTTTTGTTTGATCATGCAGTGAGATAAAGTAGCCTATTTGGGTGCTAAAAATTTGAATGCATCCATTTTTCCTGGATGTCCAGTGAGACCAGATGTGCAGAAGAGGGGCAGCTCAGAAACATGGTGGTGGCTATATCTTCTTTTGAAGAGAAAAGGTGAAAAACATGGACACATCTACAGTATGGATTGTCTCATGACCCTTTATCGCCAACTGACCAAAAGGGAATATGAAACAGTCATCAGTGCTTACATCCCAATATGGGTGCAGATGATGAAACGAAAGAAGAGTTCTATTCTTAACTGGACCAAATCCTATCATATGTCCCCAAAGAAGATGAGATAAATCTTCTTGGTGGTATCAGTGCTAGAATGGGAAGGAACTCAGAGCTGTGGAGAGGAACCCTCAGAAAGGAAGGGTTGGAGAAGTCAGTACAAGTGGAATTCTTCTGAGCTAATGTTTGGAATATGATCTCATTACAAACTCCTTATTCTTCCAAAGCAACAGATGGAAGAAGTCATGGATGCACCCCCACTCAAAATGCTGCCATCTGGTTGACTGGCATACCAAGTGCCTGAGACTATCATGACATCTATATTACCAGACTTACGAGCAGCACAGATGACTGATGGCTGGATCATTGTTTGATACATGCTATTACGTTCATTCGTATCATCCAAAAATCAACATACACAAAAGAAGCAACCAAGGAAGACATTGAAAATTAAATGCTTGAAAGTCCCTGCTAAAATCTATTATCTCCAGCAGTGCCTGAGTGAGAAGCTCTCTGACCTCTCTGATGAGCTTGACACTACTGATCACTGGGAGAGCCTCAAAAAAAGGCATTGATGAAGTGTGTGAAAAAAATCTATAAGCTTCTCCACAAAAACATCAGGGTTGGTTCAGTGACAGTAGTAGGGAAATATAAGCTCTCATAGACAGAAAAAGGAGAGCTTTTGAAAGGTTGGCAGAATGACACCAACTCCAGTCAGAAGCAAAACAGTTACGGCTACTGTCACGGGATAAGGTCCTCAAGGACAGCCGTGATCTCCTAAGGCCCCTCGACCGTGCCAGTTTGGCCCAATGGGCACCCTCAGTTCTCTCCTGCCACTTTTTTGATGGAAATATAAAAACAGGGAGGCTGCCTTTCAGTCCTCTTGGACATGGTTTAATGGATTCTCTGAACCCCACGGGTTCCCAGACCCCTCGTAGGTCCCATTTCACAATGGGTGCTTCAGGGGCACCCTAGCCTTATGGGCTCTGTGTGTGGCTCCAGCTGCCCCTTTACCATGCCCCAAGCCTCTCAAATGGCATTGACATTGTTTAGTCTGTGCCTTGGTATGAATTGGTTCCCTTGTCTTCTCTGGGCTCTCCAGAACCCAAATGCTGTGCCTCACTGGCACCTGGGCTCTCCACAGCCCAAATGCCATGCCCTCTCTGGCACCAGGGTCCCCATGCTGCGGTGGGCCCCCAGTGAGGCCTCCTCCTTCCCCAAATAGCCTCTCCCAAGCCACCAGCCCTATAAAACGGCAAACAAAACATAAGACCATGGGCTATAACATAACACAAGCTACATAAGGTGTGCTCAGCCCCTTTACATTACTCAGAGCAGAACTTAGTTAGGCCTCTTCCCTTCACTTGCTCTTCTCCCCTGGTCACCAGCAAAGAAGGGCCAGCTTGGAGTTTATATGGGCCCAGGGCCCTGCCTCTTCTGGCCAGCTGACCAGGTGCAGGTGCAGACTAATTTCCTCATTAGCTGGTTGCCATAGCAACCTGCACCTGGGCTCCTGCCTGGCTCTTTGGACGCCATCAACACACAGTGAAAGGATTACTTTTAAGCCCTCCTGAACTGAAATTGTAACATCGAAGGCAATACTATCAATGCCATTCCACAACACCCCGTGCCTTGCAGATCTACTAGCTTATCAACAGGGATCCTGGTTTTCTCTGATAAAAAAAAAAATCCCCAATTTTTGGATTAAAAAAAGTAACCCAAAATCCACATTTTTTCCGTGCTTAAAATGAAACACTACTATATATCTAGATCGGAGCTTATATTTACCTACCATTGTATTCCCCATAATTGAGCCACTTTGTTTGTATTTTCCTTTAATCCTGCTAATCAAGTTGGCAAGTGAGATAATGGAAGATCAAAATACTCTTTCTAGTAGAGCTGTCAAGAAAGCAAAATTTTCTCCTCAACAAAAAAATTAAAACTGAAAAAAGAGGCAAGATAATAAAGGTTAATTTTCTGGTATAAAGTTATTGCTGTTATACAAATGTTTTCTCTACTGTTTATAGTCTCCCTTTGTTGTGGGGAGAGGCGAGAGGAAGGGAAGACAAGTTTTCGGATAAGCTTTTCATACAAACACATGGTTGCCTTTTTCTCCATTGAAGGGTATCATGTGGTAGCTGAAAAATTGCAAAATATTACTGAAGTCTAAATAAAATGAAATAAATATGGGAACAATACCAGTATTATGTATGTTTCACTTAAAATGCATCCTGTTTTGTAGTTATCTATCTTGCCTTGTCTTAGCTCCTCTTGTAAAAATATATAGTTTTGGATCTAAGACTGCTATATAAGCCATTTTTTTTCTAAGGCAAAAACACAAAGCATAGAGTGACACATTTCTTTCCAGCCATTTAATATTTTATGTTTCTATTTGCAGCACTTGGATTAATTACAACAGTAAATGAGGCTGAAATTTCAAGTATTCACTGTGCGTGCAAAGCTGGTGCATAACACATATAATTATATGAATTAACATAGCAAAGGATGTTAAATGTGATTTAACAGAAGAAGTGAGAAGCATTTCTTTTAAATGGAGGCTCATTTGGTAACCACTGCTTTGTAAAAAAAAATGTTGAAATGGGATGTATTCAGATAATGAAAGGGCCTTATTCAAAACCCAGCAAAGTGAAAGATTCCCATTGACTTAAATAAGATTGTAACAGACCCTTGAGGAGCTACACTTAAAGATGAAAATGTTTGATTTCCATGGTCATGGCTATTTGTTATGAAAGTGAGGAACTCCCACATACATATGCCAGGTACAGACATTAGACATCAACCAGTATAACTGATTGGAAACCGGTCTATACCCATAACTGAACAGAAGTTCAGTGCACATAAACTGGTTTAAAAGTGGCGGAACCCAATCTAAGATAGACCTGGATCAGTGCCATATCAGACTTAAGTGATTTAGGTTAGACCAGTCTATTGAATTTTTGTACCAGATTCCCTCCCAACTCAAGTTAGGTTGCTGTCTGCCAGCATCCGAGGCTCATTTGTTGGGTCCCTGATGACTCCCCCTCACAGGGCAGTACACTGGAACTTGGTCTGCTCTGTCCCCAGCCCTGCTGTCTGTCTGTGGCCAATTGTCTGCAGCAGCCAGGCCAGGAGAGGTGGGGGGTCGGATTCTGGCATCTGTGTCCCTGCATGACAAAGCAGTGGGGGGTGGGGGGGGGAAGCTGGGGTTGGGGCCATGTGGCAGGGGCCTCCACTGGCCCCATTTCCCACTCCAGCTGCCATAGACACCCAGTGTGGCCTGAGGCAGAACAGCTGGGAGAGGGCTGCTCTGCTTCCACACCGCCCACTGGCTGTGGCTAACAGCCAGCTGTTGGCAGGAGTTAAGGCTGGGGTGAGGGGCTGTTGGCCGATCAGGGGTGTCTGGCTGCTAGTTGTGGTTGGCATTCTCTGACAGCCTGCTGGGAGGTGTGCTAGAGTGCCTTGGCCAGTGTATTTGGGCTATATGCCCTCCCCGCCAAAAGTCAAACTAACCTAGGGCACTTAGTGTAAAGTCCGTAACTTTGATTCCTTCTGCCTTGGGCTTTTTGAATACTTGTACACACAAGCTATAATAGAAACTAGCCAACCTGGCTAGTCTCTTTCCAAATTTGGTTTTAGGAAATGAAGAAGTAGGGGTTTTTTTTGAGATTCTGTAGTTCATATTTGTCAGCCAAGGTACTTCACAATCTCTACATAAAACTTTGCGGATTTTTAAGGTCAAATAAATATTTTGATATAGAACGCTATAATATTAGCTGAATGCTTTTTTTTTCAGCTCTTGGCCAGTTATGAGTTTAAGAACAAGCCTTCCTTATGAAGAGCTCCTCCCCTTTACAAAGGACATGTACACCGTACATTAAAATACTTTCAAATGCATGGAGGAAATTAAAGTATTTCAAACCTAGAATTTGACTTTATACTTGTTAGTGATTGGTAGTATTATATCTTAGAATTCATGTCCCTTTAAAAGAAAAAAAACCAGCCATTGAGATGATGCAGTATTCTGTTGCTAAGACAAAAATATGTTTTATAACAACAATATTATGCTCTCTTACTGCAAAAGCAGCAATCGGAGGGTATAAAGGCGAATGGTCTAATCCTATCCCTACTATGCTCACAAGGATGACAGCTTACATTATAGTTCTGACATATATTAAATAACTATATTTTTCAGATTTTAATAATATAAATAATTCAGACTGCTTTGAACTAAAATAAAATCAATTTGTGTCAAAGAGACCACAAAAAACAGCTGGCATAAGATGTATGTTCAGCCTTATAAGGACATTACAATAATTAAATATGTGAATTCAAGTAAATTAAATGATTTTAGTTTTAATTTGAAAACCTTATGAAGTATGTTTGTATCTAAGAAAAAGATACAAGTCAAATTCTTTCCTCATGCATACTGATCCTAGGGGCTTTCGATGGTGCCTGTTGGCTGACATATCAGGTCATTAAGGGTTTCTGGAATTCAGCTCTATCAATGCCCTATCTTTATGTATACGACCAGGTTCCCCAGATTTTCTGGAGATGACATCTTTGCTCACACATGTCAAGCAGAGAATTAACTATGGCATTTATCTTTTTGGTTTGTCTTTTTTGCTTTCCTGCCTGCTTTCCCAGTGCTACAGTGTCATAGGAAGCCCTTCCTCTCAACTATGGACCTCTCCCCAATAAACCATACTTCAGGTTGGAGCGGGCCAGCAATGGATCTAAATTGTTGAGGCTGGAGTTACCCCTCAAGGAGCCACCAACCACTTGCTCTGCATGCATTGTTGAAATCTGCATGTTGAAATTATGCCTTGTAGCTGATTTCTGGTTTGCACCTGGCACATGCCCAGCAATGCTCTGAGATCATATTTGATTTGGATTTGGCCCTAATCAGGTACAGTGATGTGATTCGTTGATTTGGATTACTGTCCCAATTTGATTTGGCTGAATCTGAACCTGAAGATTCAATGCTGATTCATAGAATCAGCAATTTGGACACAGACACAGCTTTAAATGTTTTTTCTATATACCTTGAGGTAGCAGGCACTGCTTGTGGATGCTGTGATGGTGGGGTGGATGGAGAGTCCCACAGGAACATGGTGGGGGGGTGCCCTGCATGCTCAGCAACAAATGCAGAAGTACTTCCAGTCCACTTCTGAGTTCTCTGGGGAGTGCGTGGGTCCCCCGCACCCATTCTCACCTAACTCAGCAGTCGGCCACAGGGGTACCCTGGGTGCCCCCCCCCGACCCAGGAGGCACCGGTTGCCGAGGCGGGGTGGAGCCCATGTGCTCCCCGGCAGACCCGGACATGGACCAGAAGTGCTTCTGGCCCACTTCTGGGTCTGCTGCCAATCATGCTGAGGGCCCCCTGCCCTGCACTCCTGTGAACGCTCCATCCGCTGCACCCCTCAATGGTGATGAGCTGCCTGCTACCTTGAGGTATGCAGAAAAAACATTTAAAGCTGTGTTTATGTCTGAATCTCCAAATCTTTCTGAACATCTCCAAATCAATTCAGAGGGTTCCAATTCGATTTGGAGAGATTAAAGGGTATCCTGATTTGATTCAGATTTGGAGATTCAGCCACTGAGTTGGGCTGAAGCTCCTCCAAATTGAATCGGGGACTGAAGCTTTGCACAGCTCTAATAGCTACTATTGTCACGTCACATGAGACAATGATAGCCTAAAGGATCCTCAGTGTAATAGACTATACCTAAGACCATGGCCAGGAACGGTTTGTACTGCTAGATCCCAGCTCAGATGAACGCTGTGGCATTCGCTTAGGGGCAACGAGAGAGAGGCTCACTACTAGGGAATCCCAAAAGGGTGAAAGGGGAATTCTATGCAAAGATTCTTAGAAAAAGGAAAGTATTATTGCTTAGGTTTCAGTAATTCGTGGATGGTTAATGTCACTTGTCCTTCTCCCTCTGTGTTGCAGATTCCTGTGCTGCTCAACCTTAGTCAAGATCCTGAAGTTAACCTGCCTGTGAAACCGCTAATTTTTTCATTGGCTATGGGTGCATGTCTTGGAGGTAAGCTGGGAGATCTAATAGAGTGTAGTAATTTTGAAATCACTGGATGTACAAATACTCCACTGAAGAACCCAAGTGCAATAGGTGCCATGATTTTACTACAGAAAACACAGAGGGTCTAGCCGAGCTCCCTCTGACTTGAGAAAACATTGGATGAAGCTGCCAATGAGTATCTGTGGCATGCACTACAATAGAAATGATTTTTGATTAGTTTGCAGGCAGTATTTGAAAACTGCACATGCATATAGTATAAATGCACAGAGAAGCTGTCCAGATGGCATTTGAAAAATTTAGATCTTATATGAGGGAAAGTAAAAGGGTGCATTTAGCTTTCAGAATAGAGACTCAGTAGTAGCTCATTTAAAGGGGCATACAGGTGTTTATAAGATCTGTGATCTGAAGGTTTCTCCCAAAGCTCATTTAAACTATGGGGGGTACTTCCATTGACTTCAGTGAGCTTTGACTGCAAAAGAACTTTTGCTAATCTATTCATTGCCCTCATTGGCCCTCCCAGTGAAATCTATGGGAGCTGTGTCTGAGTTCATGAGTGCTGGATAGAAGGGATGGGGGAGGGGAACATAGGGGGGACCCCTGCCAGCCCCCATTCCCTGCCTGCTCCCCCAGCCCTGTCTCAACTCCGCCTACTCTCACCCACCCCAGCTTCTGGTCCTTTAAAGAAAAGCCCGGTGCTCACTGGGTGTTGCTGGGTGGGGGGTGATCCCCAATATCTCCTACTGCCTCATGCTGCATGGGGAGCTCTGTATGAGCCCTCCAACTCCTCCCCCCCCCCCCGACTCCCCCAGCCCCTGCCATGGGTGTCCTGCCCGGGTCAGCTCCAGCCCTTCAAGAAAAAAAAATGGAGAAAAACCCCAGGACTCACTGCTCCTGCATTAGCCTTGGGGCTTCAGGGGGCTCATCCAGACATGGCATAGGGCAGCAGGGGGCAGTGGGGATTGCCCCCTTGTTGGCAGGAGTGGTGAGTGCAGGGTTTTCTCATTTTTTTTTCTTAAAGGGCCGGAGCTGTGGTGGGCAGGACAGCTATGGGGGGTCAGGGGGCTCATGGAGAGCCCCGCCATGTATTAGGGGGCAGTAGAGATTGCTCCCCTCCACCTGGCATCACCCACTGAGTCAGGGCTTTTTTTCCCCAAAGTGCAGGGAGCTGGGGCAGTCTGGCCAGCCATTGCCAGGCTGGGGGGATGGGCCTGGCTGATTTGGTTGAATTGATTTGGGACAGTGATTTGAATCACTGAATCAAATCACTGTCCCCCGAATCATCCAAATCTGAATCTGAAGCAAATATTAGCCACTTTGCACAGGACTACTTTGTGTTATATTCTACAAATACTTCTTTTTTGTGGGTTATAAGTAAATTACAACAAAATATTACCAAAACATTGAGTAACCTGTTTGTTGCTGAATTAAAATGTACAATTTTTCAAAACTAATACAATTAAAGTTTATACTCATTATTGGCTGTACCTGAAAATGTAAGTCCTAATCTGATTTTATTGGACCATAAGGTTTAGTTTATAAATATTCATAGTTTCATAGTAGCTAGGTTCAGGAGGAACCTGAACAGATATTCTAGCCTGACCTCCTGCCATGGGCAGGAATGAATGCTGGGTTCACAAGATCCCAGACAGGTGATCATCCAACCTCCTCATGAATTTGCCCCAGGTAGGGGTGAGGACCACTTCCCTGGGAAGTTGGTTCCAGATTTTGGCCACCCTAACTGTAAAATATTGCCTTCTGATCTCTAACCTAAACCTATTCTCCATCAGCTTATTACCATTGTTCCTTGTCACCCTGGGTGGTGCTGGGGAGAAAAGGGCTCTACCTATTTGCTATTGATTTCCCCTGATGAGTTTGTAGGCAGCCACCGGGTCCCCCCTCAGCCTCCTCTTGCTGAGGCTGAACAGATTCAGGTCCCTCAGTCTCTCCTTGTAGGGTCTGTCCTGCTGCCCTCTCATCAAGTGGGTGGCCCTCCTCTGAACCCTCTCCAGACTGGTCACATCCCTCTTGAAGTGCAACACCCAGTACTGGATGGAGTACTCCAACTGCAGCCTGACCAAGGTTGCATAGAGGGGGAATATCACCTCTCTGGACTCGCTTGAGATACATCTTTGGATGCATGCCAAGGTATGGCTGGCCTTGCTTGCTGTGGTCTGGCATTGCCAGCTCATGTTCATCTTGGAGTCAATAATGACTCCAAGATCCCGTTCCGCCTCTGTGCTTTCAAGAGGGGAACTCCCCAGCCTGTATGTATGCTGTGGATTCCTTCTCCCAAGGTGCAGCACCCTGCATTTGTCTACGTTGAACCCCATCCTATTCTTATCTGCCCACTTTTGTAGTCTGTCTAAATCTATTTGCAGCCTCTCTCTTCCCTTCAAGTGTGTCCACCTCGCCCCACATCTTAGTGTCATCAGCAAACTTGGACAGCGTGCTTTCCACCCCCTCATCCAAGTCGCTGATGAAGATATTAAACACTGTGGGCCTGGGGTACCCCACTGCTCTCATCTCACCAGTGGAGTATAATCCGTCCATCGGTTATTTGTTTAGGATGCTTCTAAAAAGACTGTATTTTTATGCAACAAAAAGTAGTACCCAATTTGAGTTTCTGGTGACACACAGTCCTGTTGTTTTATGTATATCTAGTTAGCTAAGTGACTGCTAGATCAAGTGGCCTTATTACATAGCAAGGTTCATGGTGATATAAGTTATAGATTGACTTTTAAGGGTCATTGCATGGACATTGGATTGCATGCCAATCAATAGTTATTTGTTACAGGGACATCTTTCCATACTCATCACTGTCACTTAGATCAATGATTCTCAACCCAGGTCCTGCAAGCTCCTTAAAAGGGTGCCATAGCCCCCGGCCCCTATGAGAGAAAGTAAATGCCAGCTCCTCCACATACTGGTAGCACTGCTTTTGGCTCCTTCCAGCAGGTCCCACAGCATGGTAGGAGCAGGGGAAGGAGCTGAGCTGAAAAGCACAGCCCCACCCCCTGATAGCCCCTGGGCTGAGTGCCCCAGTGCCTCTGTGCATAACAGTCTATGTGGGTGAGCAGACGTGGTGCCAGATTTTTTCAGCCTAGCTTATTCTCCCACTCCTTCCATGCTCCTGGGAGAAGGTGGGAGGAGTCACAGGAAATGGTGTCTCCAGGCTGTGCAGCACTACACCTGACCTACTCTCAGTGGTGCCCTGCCCACTTTGCAACACATTGAGATCCTTAGGGTGTTGTAGGGAGGTAACACTATGAGAAATACATTTGCCCTAAAATAGAGTGCCACCAAATTCCAAAAAGTTAAGGAGGGGTGTTTTGAGTCTACAAAAGTTTGCAGAACATTGATTTAGATAGGCTACCAAACTATTACTCTTCAACACCTTGGCTAGGGACAGAAATTACACATAAACTGCTATAAGTGATTGTAAGCTGATTCAAATCTGTAACAGAATAGTTCAGTGCACATAAAACACTTTTTTAAAATGGCCAAAACTGGTTTAAGATAAATGTGGATGGATGTAGTATCAGACTTAATTGATTCAGGTTAAATAGGTTTATTGAATTTCTGCCCAAGATCCCCTCCTGAGTCAAGGCAACTAACAGTCCTCCAGCGTCTCTGCTGGAAATCCCTGCTAGTAGGGTGGGCAGGCTAGCCTTGGCTCAAGCTGTCTACTCCACTGGAGCAGGGTACTTTAGCACCCCCCAGCTTCTGGCCTGGGCCACTGCAGGTATGTGGCCGTATTGCGAATGTCTGTTCACTTGCTTATCGGTTTAATCTGTGCAGCTTAGACTAACCTGTGAAGACTGAATTGATTCAACCTCAGGCTTTTTGACTGTCTGTACTTAGCCCAAGGGTCTGAAGCATTAGCATTATTAATGTTGAAGAACCTACTTGTCAAAGTTGATATCATCTTACACCAAAACTTGATATTCTTCCCCTCATTGGATCATTTGTTTGCTTTCATCAAGATGATTATCAGGGATTTTCTAAGGAATGAGCTTGCCAGAACCCCTGGAAATTCATTGGGCATCTTAACCCCTTGATTTCTTTGAAACTCCCAGATGACATTTCTCCTTGCTTTAATTTATTGTAGCGTTGATGTATGTTGTTTTGGCTTTTGGCGCAGAGATGAAATAATTCATGTATTCATGAAACAGGCAAAATCAATAAGATGTAAATAGAGCTTTGGGAATTATTTGTATGAAAGGCACTATATGAATGCAAGAAGCACTCAGAAATGTGGCTACATCCCACATAAGCAGTTAGATGAATTGGTTATTCATCATTATTAATGAGCATAATCAAAAATGTACTCTCTCAACATATCTATTTATCCTTTAATAATAAATGTGTAGATATTTTGACTGATGTAACTATTTTGGGAGGCTGAATAGAATATGTTGGTCAGTGGGTAGGTGGCTGAGAGACTGAAGACAGACTTTTGAGGTTCATATTTCAAAACTATCTACTATTTCATGAAAGACAGTGAAGGGGAACTTAGAGACAGGTCAGTGACCCAGATTTAAAAATAAAAAATACTCCAAAAACACTTGTTTCAAGGGTTCTAGCAGCCCAAGACTTTTTCTTATGAATACAGATGACCTTTCAGAAATTCATTATATAGCAAGATTTTATCTGTGCTGATATGATGTAAATACATTCCACAAGGTAGGTTAATCTTATGAGTCATAGTTATATGGATCATGGTGATATGATTAGTCTCTGGAAAAATCATGGATCCTCAAGGAATCCATTTCTAAGCAATTGAAGGGGGAAAAGGTGATTAGAAATAGTCAACATAGACTCACTAGGGGCAAGTCATGCCTGACCAAACTGATTGCCTTCTATGATGAGATGACTGGCTCTGTGGCTGTGGGGAGAGTAGTGGATGTGATGTACCTTGATTTTAGCAAGGTTTTTGATACAGTCTCCCACAGCATTCTTGCTGGCAAGCTAAGGAAGTAGGGGCTGGATGAATGGGTTGTAAAGTGGAAAGAAAACTGGTTGGAGCATCATGCTCCCAGAGTAGTAATCAATGGCTCCATGTGTAGTTGGCAGCTGGTATCAAGTGGAGTGCCCCAGGGGTCAGTCCTGGGGCTGGTTTTGTTCATCATCAGTGACTTGGAAGCTGGCATAGAGTGCACCCTCAGCAAGTTTGCAGGTGACCAAGCCACAGGGAGTAGTAGATATGCTGGAGGGTAGGGCTAGGATTCAGAGTGACATAGATGAATTGGAGGATTGGACCAAAAGGCATCTCATGAGGTTCAACAGGGACAAGTGCAAAGTCCTGCACTTAGGATGGAACAATCCCATGCACCAGTACAGGCTGGGGGCTGACTGGTTGGGCAGCAGCTCTGCAGAAAAGGAACTGGGGGTTACAGTGGACAATAAGTTGAATATGAGCCGGCAGTGTACCCTTGTTGCCAGGAAGGCTAATGGCATAATGGGCTACATTTGTAGGTGCGTTGCCAGTAGGTCAAGGGAAGTGATTATTTTCCTCTGTTTAGTACTGGTGAGGCCATATCTGTTCACTTTTGGGCTCCCCACTACAGAAAAAGATGTGGACAAATTGAAGAGAGTCCAGCAGAGGGTGACAAAAATGGTGAGGGGACTGGGGAACATGACTGGTGAGGAAAGACTGAAGGAATTAGGCTTATTTAGTCTACAGAAGAGGAGAATGAGAGGAAACTTAGTAGCAGCCTTCAATTACCTGAATGGGGGTTTGAAAGAAGATGGAGCTAAACTATTCTCAGTGGTAGCAGATGACAGAACAAGGAACAATGGTCTCAAGTTGCAGCAAGGGAAGTTTAGGTTACATATTAGGAAGACTTTTTCTCACTAAGAAGGTAGTAAAACACTGGAACAGGTTACCCTGGGAGGTGATAGAAGCTGCATCTTTGGAGGTTATCAAAACCCAGCTAGACAAAGCTTTGGCTGGGATGATCTAGTTGAGGGTAGTCCTGGTTTTGAGCAGGAGGTTGGACTAGATGACCTCCTGAGGTCCTTTCTAACCCTAGCTTTCTATGATTCTATGATAATTATGTCATTATCTCTGATGCACTGGGCAGAGATTGGATCATAGACCTTATCCATGCAACCAAAAAACCCAAGAGTGCAAGCTAATATATAGGAAAACTTGTCTAAACAGCAGATCTTACTAAGTATAAATATCTGGGATAGTTGCTTACTAGACTGCATAGCAGCAGGGCTTTGTGGCTTGGATAGTATCTGCAGGACCCAGGGTAAATGCTGTGGCACACTCATAAGCCAAGGTAGATGTCACTCCTTCACCCAGTTCTGTTCCTTGCTGCAGCTCAGGGGCTGTCAACCTGTGACATGCATGCAACAAGTGGCACAGGCAGCCTGTGTGTGTGGCAGGAAGGGGGAACACAGCACAGTAGCAGGTAGAACTGGGAATAGAAAATAGAGTGGCATGTTGGGCAGGGAGCACAGAGCATGGAGCAGAAGGCACAGCAGTAGATTTGTTAGGGCAAAGGGATCAGAGTGGCACTTGGAGAGTGTGTGGACTTAGGCTTCATAGAAACATTCAAATAATCTGGGAGAATTCTCCCAGATTTGTTCTCCTGGTAAAAAAAAACTTACCCAGAGCCATGTGTACAAACATTAGAATGCTGATGGCCTGAACAGTGGGGAGCTTGCAGTGGGGACACTTTACATCTGGGGGAGGGGTAGGAGAGTAGGGGGAAGGCTGGTAAACACATGTCAGTGTACTCTGCAGGTTCCCTTTAGTCTGACTGGCAGCAGATGGCAGTAATGCATAAGTCAGCCCTAATTAGTTGACCCAGACTGCCCATGGTCAGGCTTTGTTTCCCTGCAGCACAATGTGGGGATTATGAAGGGGCATGTTCTGTTCCTTGCTGGAGCAGCAGAGTCTAGTGAGTGACATACTGTTTCTCTGGATCAGAGGAGGGGGTGGAATGCTGGAGGACTATGTTTTCTTCTGGGAGAAGCCACAGCATGTGCAGAGATTCACTATTGCAGGAGAAACTCTCCTGGGAGTGATTTAACCTTGGTTGTTCCCAAGTTATTTTCTTCTGGAGTGGCCACTTTTACTCTGGGAGAAAAAGCTTGATCATCTCCTGGTTTCTCCTGGAAGAGCAGTGACTCTCCCAGGTGAAACTAAATGTCTGTATGAGGCCTTAATTTGTGATACACCTGCCAAAAACATTGACTTCTCTGCTCAAGTGCCCTGGATCATTAGGATTAGAGAAGTTATAATTGATTCCATTTCTTCCTCTCTGCTCCCAAGTCCTCCTCTGGCAGTTGCCAGTGCTGTTAGTTTTTGTGGGGCAATGAGGAAAGATGGTCTCTCCTCCTCCAATCTTACAATGAATACTATGGAAGTAAAGAGGGAATCAGATGAATTTTAAGCAAGATGGAAATATCATTACCTCGTGGGCCTGGAAATCAGCAGCAGCTCTTAAGAGAAACACCATTACTGCTGTTTGATTTGTGCTACCTGTGGACTGTGCTCAGACACAGGGAGACACCTGGTATATGTACTGATAGAAGTAGTTTCTGCCAGGTCCACTTGATGCTTTCTCAAGAAGCTGGAATTGATGGATCTGGAACACTTGGCTTCATCAGTCTGCAGAGAATGATATCTGTGGGTGGCTCACTCTTACGTAGAGCTAAAGTAAGGCAATGACAGGTGTGCTCAGGGAGCAAGCTGGAGAGAGGAGGTTGTCAAGCATCTAGTTGCAGCTCGCTGAGTTTCAGGGTTCTTCCCAAATGTCTGCATATTTATGGCAGCAGGGAATAAATCTTCTACACTAAAGGAATTCTTCAGAGGCTCACTCTTGCTGCTCAACAGCCAGAGTAGTCCAGTCAACAGCCAGAGTAGCCCATAAGCTAAAGGGAGAAAAACTAAGGCCTTACAAGGGAACAAATGACAAAGGAATAACACTTGGGAGGCATGGGCATGGTTTTAAGGGTGGAAGGAGGCCACAAATTTATTCCTTAAGTCATGTAGGGCCTGAGGGGATCAATGTTGAGAAAGAGAGAGCACCTAGGCTCACCAGCCTCTGAGTGCAGCCTCCCCTCATTACTTTCAATACCAGGGTATAGAAGCAGGGCAGGACCCTGGGAGGCAGGAGCAGAGGCCTGACAAGAATGGGGCAGCCACTATGGGGGCACCATGGAAGTCCTTGGGCATCACACCTGTCATACTCACATTCAGCGAAACCAGAAGCCCAGAGAGTGGTTGCATGGGGGCCCACAAAGCAGCTTCTCTGCACACTTTTAGATTTGGTGCTTGTAGAACAGGAACCACTTGGTTGTTTCTCAGCAGTGGTTTCAGGAATGACACTGAAGCAATATAGATGTGTCTGTAGAGGCCTAAATACCACTCAGCTGTCCGAGTGGTACTCATCAAACTTTTTGAAAAGTTAATTTCTTGTACAGCCTTAATATCTAGCAATATCTTTATTACTTTATTATCATTGCTTAAACCTGTTATTCAACTAAGCTGTCATTAAAACAAAAAGTTATCAAATGACCAAAAAAACCAAAAATCTTGATGACAGATTTTGTAAATCCGTTTTGACCAATGAATTTATCTGCAAGGAGTTTATTTGAATAAAGTTTGATTGGAAATCAAATGGAAATCTAACCTATTTTAATACCTAAAATTACATGATGCCACAGTGCATCCTCTTATTCATTTGTATCTGGGGATCTCTGTGATGCCAATGGAGAAGGTTCTGAGGAGAAAGTCCAGGAGTACAAGCCCAGGGAAGATAATTTGCCCCTGCATTTTTCAGAGCAAGTGGAGATTTAATTACATTGTTCCTATTGGATGGCAAGATTTAAAAGTGTGAAATAATTGTGTGCAAATACAAATTCAACTTAATTAGATTAAGTGCACAATTGGTAAGATGTCTGTTAATTATGATTGTTCAGATGTCTGGAACTAAACCCTTAACTGAGCTGAAGAGACTGCATTTAGAGATGCTACTTTAGGTTCTCTTACATACTGGCATCTGAAGAGTCAGTATTTATTGGTTCTTTGATCACTTCTGCTCTTACTGGGTGCATCTACACATGCACTCATGAATAAATGCTCCTGGGCAGGCATCAAAACATGCAGGGAAGCAGGAGCAGATTCACTGCTAATGGCATCAAACTGCTCTCACTTCCTGGGGTCTTGCAATGGGCCCCCGCCTTCAACAGAGGGAGCTCTAGGCTCCCCCTGGGTGCTAGCTCAGGGGCTAGCAGGGAGCACTGACCTAGGAGACAACTGTCTTCTGGCTTGGACTGAGATATTATACCCTGCCCACGGGAGCTGCCTGCTGCTGAGATGGGGACAATGTCTTCTTGCCCCAGAAGCAGGGAGCTTCTGGTCCTGGCTCCCTGATCAGGGTCAAGGGATTGGAAAGAGCTGCAGGGGAGGGGCAGGTCCTAGCCCCCTGCTCTAACCTTCCTGTGGGGCAGCTAGCAGGTAGCTCACTGCTAGCTACCCCACCAGCATATTGGGGTAGGAGGCTGGGACCTACCCTATCTCTGCAGCTCTTTCCAAGCCCCGTGCCTTGATCATTTGCTGGGGGGCTTGTTTCCCACCCAGCTCCATGCTCACAGATTAGGATCTCTCAGCCTCTGCTCTAGAATCATGATCTTGGAGCATGAAGCTTGGAGCTCCCTACTGCTGCGACAGGGGGACATAGTTCCCACCTGGGCTCCAGTGGCAGCATCTGCTCTGGCAGCAGGCAGCTCCTGAGAGCAGGGAGCAATCTTTTGACCCTGGTGGGTGGCTGACCAGGAGCAGATTTGCTCCCTATCAAGCTTCTACATGAGCATTACTGTGCCATTACTAATGAAAAGTAAATTTGCTACTTGCGTTTTCAGGCAGCAAATTTACTCTCAGCGGGGTTTACTGCATAGTAAGCATGTGTACATAGATGCTCGTGCTTATAGTGAGGTAAACTATGCTTCTGCGCAATTAAGTGTCTTAGTAGATGAGCCCACTGCAGCTTAGTTTGTAAAAAGTAACTTGTATTCAAAATTCACTGGGGAGTAATTTTCTCCTGCTGATTTTGATAACCACTAGTTGCACTCATGTATACATATGGAGATTGCTTTTGCATTGGGAATTTGCCTGTCACATACTTTTGCATCAAGACTGCTGGATTCACAGGGCTGGTGGTAGCAGTGGTGGTGGCAATTATAGCAATGGCAACCATAGTGTAGGTAGAGACAACTGAAGTGACAACGGTTGAGCAAGTAGCCAGGTTGCTGTTTTGCTGTGAAAGATGCAGCACAAGCAGCAGCAGACTGAGCAGTTGTAGGCAGTCTTGCCAGGTATACAATATTTATCTTACTCATACAATGAATTCAACCCTTGTATGATGTATGATAGATAATACTGAAAATGTTCAAAATATACGATAATTTTTGATGCAGTTAATTGATGCAGCATATGCAAAACCCAAGACACTCTCATGGAGTCTTTACCAACTTTTGGGTTCGCTATCAGTGCTTTCTTGTGACTGCTCACCTTGAAATAAGCACTTTAACTTTGATGAGCCAGTTTTCACCCACTCACTGGAGACTTACATGGCACGTATACACATACTTTTCTGTTCTGTGATGCACTGGAGATCCACTGCTTCAGAGCAGACTCAATTAATCGAGTTTGCTCCATATGCAAGCTGAGGTGAACTGTGCTTTGCTGTGTGTAGTTGTATAAGTGGCGAAACGCGTGTCAGCGTGCAGAAAATGGCAGTGGTGTGCTTTGAACTAAAGCACCTCTCGTTTCTTAGGTTAAAATCACACTGCTGCCATTTTCTCAGTGCTGACGCACATTTTGCTGCTTATACAACTGCAAGAGTTGCAGCACCAGGTGCTTTTCAAAGCGCCTGGGACTGTGGTGCTTGCATGTTTAAAAATGCCTGCAGAGAGCAATATAATGTAACAGCATAATGATTTACAATATATAGACCTGAACCAAAAAATAAAGAGAAAAGAATAATCATAGGAATAAATTAACTCTTTCTCTGACTGGTTAAACTGAAACAAAACGCCATACTAGACAGTGTCAAGTAGAGTGGTGCAGGATGTAATGACAACAGTATAAGGCAATATGATGTTGCTTAAAAAAGAAGATGACTTAATTGCATATGTGTTTGCATACTTATTTGCATACTTTTTTTTTTTTTTGCTACTATACCCCTGGGCAAGTAGTATATATTGACATATTTTGTACATGCTCTGCCCACACTCCCATGTTTTCAGGTATGCTTTGGTTTGCCTCAGTAGTACAGTGTCATAGATTTACTGTGTCTTGGATTGTCTCTCTTTTACTCCATTTATACAGATGAAGATGATGTGTGTCTTGCACAGTTTGATATTCAAGAATGTATTACATTCATTGGTGCTGTCCAATAAAATTTTAAACCAGCTACAAGTCTTCAGGACTTAATGAAGAAATCTTGTTTATATTGCCAGACAAAAAGGCTTCTTCATAAGAGGTAATACAAGGGAAAAGTTATAGTTGCTAATAATTAGGCTTTCAAAATATTTCAAACTTGGCATTAAATTGGTACTAAGACAACAGTGTAACTGTAGCTAAATTGAGGTCTTTTATAGTAATAATAGTTCACACTTTTATAGAACTTTTCATCCTCACGGATCCACAAGCACCGTAAAAATTTAACAAATGGACAGTGTTTGGGGTGAAAGTATAACAATTGTATAAGATTACACAGCAGCACTTCACAACCTTTAAAGTAGAAAATGAAGCCAAATACTACATGGAATTGTAACTGCTGTGAGAATAGCTGCGTGGGTAGAATGTAATTGCTTGACTTGGGATTTTGCCAGGATGCTGTTGTCAAACACTCCTACGTTTTCAAAAAAAAAAAGACACAGAACTGTTAATAGTCAGAAGTCTTGGGGGTTGAGTTTTATGTCCTGTCTAGAAGATATCTGTATTTTAGATAAGGTTTCTCCAGTTGAATAAATGTCAAGCCATAATCCGAATAAACAGGCAGAATCAAAGGAGTTGAGCCGGAGTTGGAATCTCAAAAAGAAAAGGACAGTGTATTGTATCTTCATCTTTACAACAGTTAAAATAAATAAGAAGGGGTGTTAGGGAGTTTCCTTCTTTTCCTTAAAAACTATGAAAATGCGTGTTTAATAATATTGTAGCTCATAATTATCTTTGCTGCAGCACTTAGAGTAGTGTCAAATTAGTAGTCGATACATCTGTCCTAGCAGAATTGTCATGATGATAGCTGAATCATGATAATGACTGAATCCCTGTTTTCTCTGAGTATTCCTTTCCTTCCTATTGAGCAGCAATGTTTTTTAAATGACCTTGTTGCTGATTTCCCTCCCCACCCCAGTAACGGAAATGCATGTGAAAATTTGGTCATCTTTTCCTATCCATGGGTTCAAAAAAATCCTTTTTTTTGACATTCAAAATCTAGATCATACCACTTCAAAAATTTACAGCAGGGAGTTCTGTTTTAAAAAAGATGATGCAATAAATCCATTACTGTATGAAAGGGTCATTACAAAGTCCTTGTAGACAGAAAAAAAAAAGAAAGATGATGTAACCTTTAAGGTAACTAAAGGCAACTGTCTATGACATGGAAGAAGAAAGCTGAAAATTGTAATTCTTTCGTGCCAATGTTGGAAGAAGAATGTTCTATTTATTTTCTATGTTTAAAAGTATAATTTGAGTTATGGTTTGTCTTTAGACTTCAAGGCAGTTTGGAGAAAAATTGTGATACTTCAGGACTGATTTCCCTCAGCTAGGCACGTGTACTTTGACAAGGGTTGTTTTGATATGTAGAAGCTGTATCTAATTAATTACTGATTAGAAAGGGAGGGGATAGATACTCCTAGTGGTTCAGCTTAATCTGCTACAACTCTTCTGTTTGTCTATTCCTGTCCTGCAACATTAGAAGCTAAATCTTGACAGAAGCAGGTGGTAAATTATTGTGGGTTAGCTTCTACTTACCTTGAAATTGAGGGGGAAGATGAAAGCATTGTAATAGATTCAACTAATGCACACTGAGTTCTCCCTCTAATTAATGTAGTTCTTTTTTTTCAAATCCAAGGAAATGAACAGCTACGTACTTCAGATCACCAGTTCTTATGTGGTTATATTTATGTATTAGATTGGTATGCTGCCCTCCCCAAAAGTGGCTCAGGGCAGCTCACAATAAAAATGGATACATTATAAATACAGAAGAAAAATGTTGAATGTTATATTAGTTTAATTACCATATTTACCCCAATCCAACACAACTCTGAATTTAAGAAGACATCCCCAATAATTAGATTCAATGCATGGAAAATTTATAATTTTGTTGTAATTGTCTGTGTAGAATCTAATTATTGGAGGGTTGTCTTAAATTTATCTCCCCTACCATTGCAGTGGAGAAAGCAGTGCCAGGGGTTTAGTGGGGGATGCAGTAGAGGGGGCAGGCAGTAAAGGGGCATGTGGAGGAGGTAGTCACCAGGAGGACAGGTGGTAAGGCATGAAGGGGTGTTGAGGCACTTGACCTTTGCCGCCTGTACCTCTGGCACCTGCCTCCCACTTGGCTCCTCTGCTACCTCTGTCTCTCTTGCCACTCCAGGCACTCTCACTTCCAATCTGCTCCCTGCGGCCTCTCTTCTTCTGCCCCCTGACACTTACCCTTGGCTCTGGAATAAATCTGGCCCCACTCCAGCCTAGGGCACAAAACATGCATGTGCTCTGGTCCTAGCTCAGCGCAGTAGCAGTGGCAGTGGCAGCCCAGTAGCAGCTCTAGCTGGTGCTTTGGGCATCAGGCCAAGCTGCTGGTCCTTCATCAGTCAAGTGCTGCTTCATGCCCAAGGCTGGAGAGGGGCTGGAGCTGGGGTGAGGGTGAATGGCAGAGAGGGTGAGGCAGGTGGAGGATCAGATATTGTGGGAGGGAGAGGCAGGCATATGAAGTGGCAGAGGTGGTGGATCGCTGTGGGGGTCAGAAGTTGTGGGGGAGAGGACAGTGGGAGGACAGGTATGGGAGTCAGAGGTAGTGGAGGTGGGTAGGGGGGAGAGGAGAAGAGGACAGGCAGCAGCTGCAGCTGCAGCTCTGACCCTGAACTTGGGTTGGGGCTAAAGCCAGAGCTAGAGCAGCAGCAACCACCTGCCCCCCCTCCCCGTTGTCAAGCTGTACTTGAATCCAAGATGACGTTTTCTCTCCCTTATTAAATGGGGAAGAAAACTTCATATTAGATTAGACGAAATGAGGCAAGACACACCTCTGCACAATAAAATTGTAAGATGATTTCACTTGCGCACACTTGCGGTTGAGAAATAGTTGAAAAGTACTCTTTGGCTATTAAATACCCCCTATCCTGATATATAAAAATATATCTTAAAAAGGGAAATATCAATTTTGTATGGATAAAAGGAAGGAAAACATTATATTTGTTCCATAGCTATGAGGGTGTATATTTTCTACATTGTGGATTGCAGGTTTTTTAATTGGCCAGGAAAAGAGTACCCTATTTATTTGTATCCCAGATGAAGTTTTTTCCCCCCTTCAACATAGGGGGAAAAGCCCCTCATCTTCATTTGATGGAGAAGGGGCAGGCAGCTGCTTTGGCTTCAGCTCGATCCAGGCTCTGGGGCAGAGTTAGAGATGCAGCTACCACCTCCTTTCCACCAACTATGCTGTCCACCCACCTCCCTGCTATTGCCATCCTGTCAGTGCAACAGAGGGAGGGGGAGGGTGAATTTAAAATGACCCTCCAATAATTAGACTCTACACATGGAAATTTTTAACAAATTTATAATTTGCGTGGTCATCTTAAATTCGAAAAAGGCTTGGATTTGGGTAAATACAGTAGCTGTATATATTTTATGTGTGTGGACTGAGAAGGGAGGGAAATTAGCCCTGAAATTGCATTGCGTTCTAAAATGATTTTTTGCAAAGAATCTATGCAAAAAATCTAACACTGATTTGACTGTGATGCTGCTTATATTACAGATTAAATTAAAGTGCATACTACAGTACCTTTATTTGTATTAACGATTATCTGTGTGCGGAAAGCAGTCATTTGTTATGCATTTTTGCAAATTAGTAATAGAATAATGAAAGCACAGCTGGCATTTGGGACTTATACAGCACATGTAAAATTTTATTTAGTCTTATTTATTTGCTTAATACATATATTTTTCATAAATTTCAGCATGCTCTTTCCTGGAAGCCTGTGCTCCCTATATATTTAAACTCTGAATATTATATTTTCAAGCCACTGAAAACGAGAATGTAGGATGTAATGATTTACATATAACAGCTGACAGCTGTGAAGGTACACACAGCTGGAGTGTACCTGGGCTATCTAGCTGGAGCAAAGAAGTGGAAATTGTATTGTCCATTTAAATTCTATTTGCAGACGATGATATTTATTTCTTCAGATTCTCCCCACTCTGCTGAACTAGCTTTTCTCAGATAATAGCTCCTTTTTGCAAAGTAACTGACAGGTGGTACTGCTTGCAGCATTATTAAATAGTGCAGCAGAAGCAGAAGAATCAGGAAAACACATATCCACAGCTTAATTGAATCCTGTTGGCATGACCAGTGTTTTCAGGGTTACTTTGACCTATATTTTATTTCCTTTAAGAACCCTGTGATAACTATACTATCAATATTATTCATACAGTGACATGTAGACACAGCGTAGTTGTTAGCACAGTTTCACACCGGTGGCCAGCATGGGGGTAGTACTAGCAGCAGTTTCCCAAAACATTTGGAATCAGAAAATCTGAACCAGCCCTGAACTGAAAGTTTTCACATGGAAATTTTTTGTTTTGTGACAGCTTGTATACCCTTGAAAGTTAACATGAAGTAAAATAGAGCACGAAATTCAAACACAGTAGCTATTTTGTATAATTATTATGGATGTTGACACTCTTATTCAAGTTGGTTAAGCCAAAGTGGAGCAAATAACTCTTATTCTTGGAGAGTCTGTGCATGGAGTTAATCTGGACTAAGTACTGGGAAATAAATGTGTGTGTAGGCAAGCCCTAAAATTAACTTGATAAAGTCTAAGCTTCTGAATCAAAGAACTATGGAAAGAAGAATGTGGCATACAATATTATATTCATTAAATGGTACTAGTTCTCATTTTAGGTGCATAAATGTACAAAGTACTAGGGAGTTATATTATTGATGCTGTTCATGTCTGTTCTGTTGTGTTTTTATTTCTGAGAGCAGCCATTTCTGAAAGAGGTTGTTTTGTTGTTGTCTCGGTTTTTGTTGTATTTACATTATAGATGGTTGGATTTAGGAGAGAAACTTGCTGACTTGTTCATAGCCTTTGTTGTTAGAGTAATATGCACAGGCTGTGCAGCAGCCTGTTTTACTGTCTCATGCTCAAACTTGTAAAGTGAAGCAAAGCTAACTTTCCTTTTTTCCTTTCACACAAGAAATTGTAGTTGTTGATTTCCAAGTTTCCTCAAAGTAAATGGGGTTGAACATTTCAATACTTTCTTATACCAGTGCTCTAATTGAAGTCAACGAGACTGGTAAAGTGAATACATATTTCAGAATTAGACCCTTAATCTGTTTATAATGCAGTCTGTTGTCTGGGTACATTAGCTGAAAACTTTAATTTTATCTCTGTTTTTCCTATGGAACCCACAAAAGCAAAAAAGCCTGTGTAATCAGTTCAAAACATTTATGAAGAAGTACATTACCCAAAAGTTCCCAAAGTGTATTAGGTTAGAAAAACGCTAAGCTTTCATGACTGAATTTTTTATTATAATTCATATCCTTATATTGTAACCTGAAAGACTCAGCTTAGATTGTAATGCAGTAAAAGACAATTGGAGCAAGAATATAGAAAGAAACCTACCTAATTCCAGGAAAAGCTTTTCTAATGTTCCAGAGCCAAAGTTTAGTTGAAGTAAAATATTCACGTAGAAAATTTTTTTTTTTCCTCACTGATTTTCAGGCATGATTGTTGATTGTTTTACATACAATTAGTAAGGATAAAAAAAAACCTTATAGCTGATGATTTAATTATCAATGCTCATACAATTATTTATGGACCACAAAAACTAATTACATAGATGCATGGTGATTTTTACATATGCAAACTATAAAAAATATTTGAAATGGTATGCATTTTGCAGATGAGTATTAAGTATTGACTGATTCTATTTAATGAGGCAAATCTGAATTACTGTTGTGGGAAACAGAGAAGATTGGTTTGGTGCTGTGAATGTTATCTCTTCTAGGGCTAGTAAAAACCTAAAATTAATGTTCACTAGCCAAATTTGCTATATTTGCTCAGTTTTTAATTATGTAAGAAAATGAATTTCTTATGGCAATCGAATTTCTTATGGTATTACTGTCTTGTTTTTTTGTACACAGCATACACCGAGCTTTGCTTTGAAAATGAGTGGGAAGCCCGACCGGAATTTATTAAATAAGAATTTTTGTTTGAAATTATAATTAGATGCTCTTCCAATAGTTAAATATGGAGCTGAGAAAACTCAGCCTTGAATTATTCATGATTAATAAGCCTACAGCAAACATATCTTAGTCTCGATGTTTTGAACCAAGTGGTAAAGATGTCTGCATTCCTGAAGGTAAAACAGGACCCTGTATAAAACATTAGACACTGTTTAAAGGGCTGTGACAAAGCTTTGGTAAGTCTGTCTTTAAGTAGTACATTAGTTTTTAGTTGATTTCTTGATGATAGTAAATTTCTTCCCCTATGGAAATGTAGTGGGATTTAAGAGAGAAGTCATTCTTGGAACGTTTATGCAATAAAATAAAGGTCATAGGGAGCATTTGTGTGTGTTTGGACCATAGGAAAGTAGGGCTGGAAGGGACTTCACAAGGTCATCTCGTCTAGTTTCCTGCTCATGGCAGGAACATCCCTGACTAAACTATCCAAGCCAAGTGTCTGTCCAACCTGCTCTTGAAAATATCCAAGGATGGAGATTTCACAATTCTTCTAGGTAGTCTCTTCAGAGCCGGCCTTAGAGGTGAGTGATATGGGCAACTGCTCAGGGTGTTGTGGTCAGGGGCGTGCCACATGCACATGCACAGGCACACCAGTGCGCAGTCTGCCGCAATTCAGTGGTGCTCCTAATCCTGTCCCCTATGGCCATAGAGAAAAGTCCATTTTCATCTTCTCTGTAATCACCTGTTAGGTATTTGAAGACTCTCATCAAATTCCACCCCCCACTCAGTCTTCTTTTCTCCAGACTAATTTTTTTCAGGATTTCCTCACAAGTCTTGCTTCTAAGGCTCTGCGGTAGATTCTCTTTAATCTGTCCACATCCTTCTTGAAGTGTGGGGACCAAAACTAGACCCACTACTTCATCTCCAGGTGAGGCATCAGCAGTACTAAATAGAGCAGAAGAATCACTTCCCTTGATTTCCAAGTGAAACTCCTTTTAATACAACTTAGTGTGCTGTTGGCTTGTTTTTTTGCAACAGAAACCGAATGTCAGCTCATATTTAGCTCATGGTCCACTGTAACCCCAGCTGCAGCTCTGCAACACTGTAGCCTAGCCAATCGTTCTCCAGTTTGTACTTGTGCATGCAGTTATTCTGTCCCAAGTGCAGGACTTTGCACTTGTCCTTCTTGAGTCTCATCTGATTCATTATGGACCATTTCTCCAATCTATCCATGCCGTTCTGCATCCTGGCTCTGCCTTTCAGAGTGTATGCAACTCCACCCTACTTGGTATCATCTGCAAATTTACTAAGCCAGCACTCAGTCCCATCATCTAAGCCATTAATTAAGAACAGTGCCAGACCCAGGGCAGACCTGTAAAGAAGGGACTTGCTTAATACCTCTTCCCAACTAGACATTGAGCCATTGATGATTATTTATTGAGCATGCTGCTGTATATGCACACCTTATAGTACTTTAATACAGTTGGTATTTCCTTGGCTTGTTAATGAGACTGTCATGGAAAATGGTGTCAAAAGTCTTGCTAAAGTCAAGGTATATCACATCCATTGCTCTCCCCCTATTCACAGAGCCTGTCGCCTTAAAAAGAAAGAAATCATGTTGTTTAAGAATGTCTTGCTCTTCAAGATTCCATGCTGGTTGTTCCTGAGGACCTTGTTTTCCTCTAGCTCTACTCTTACTTAAGAGTAACCAAAGGTGACCAAGAAGCTATGCCGCTGATAGGAACACTTTTTTTTTTATAGGAACCTACCATCAAGATAGGTTAGTGCAGCCCATCTGAATAAGATACATGGTAGTGATTATTAAGCAGTCCGCCTCACCACTGGCTTTTTTTAAAGTCATGGTGAGCCACTATATTGCTTACATTTGGACTTCCTCTTTACTCGCACAGCTCAGCTGCACCTTTCTTTCCCATTTCCAATGATTCCTGGTCCTTCACTAGCCTTAATGCCAAGAAAACATCACAAAACAGGGCTCCGAACAGTTCACCCAGAAAGTCTCTATTGCCCCCCAGCTGCATATGATTAGTGTGGCCCCACCTTGCATGAGGTGAAGTCAGACCAGGTTGCCCTCCACCTCATCTGCATATAAAATTTTGAAGTATCCCAGGATGTGTGACAAGAACACTGTGATGGGGGCCATCATGAGGCTGGTGTTAAGGTCGGCCTGCTCACCTATCTAGGGCCATCTGCTCTGTCTCTCCTGCCATGACTTGATGAATAAAAGATGATGTAATAATGTAGGAGGCTGTTTATTAAGTGCTTCGATGCCTAGGGTGTTATACATGGCTCCAGCCTCCGCTATACTATGTCCTGTGCCTCGCAGATGTCATCCAGATTACCATCCTGGCTCCAAACGTTGGCCATACACATTGGGCTCCACACCTCTCAGAAATACTGGGTGTCTTACCACTCACACACACTTGGGTCCTAGTCACTGCATTCCTTGCCTCTCACTAGGCTACAGGCCTCTCACTAGGCTCCATGTTTCTTCCAGACTCTGGGCTCCTTGCCCCACTCTGAACCCCCTTGCTCCTGCTGACTTCCTTGCCAGGTTACTGAGGCTGTAAGGTGCCCTATACTCACCTTTCACTAGGGAGACAGCTGGCATGGCATTTCCTGGGGACCAGCCTGCCACAGGCAGCCTCACCACACCATCCTACCCCAGCAGGGTGTCATTTTTGTTCATGCCCTAGGACAAGGAACATCCTTCCATTCCCATAGTTCCTCCCCTGTTACCTCCAAGGATGTTATGTGAGCAGCACCTCTAGTCAGGCTATGTTCCCCCTCTGACTGCTTGCAGCAAACTGCTGGCCCTGCTGTTCAGGGCCTGCTCTTATATCAAGCAGCTGGGCTCACTTTTCAATCAGATGGCCTCCTGTTGGCCATGTAACTCCTGATTGGGAGTGCAGTCACCTGCAGATTGCTCTGTTGTTTATTCTAGCCCTTAAAATGGCAGGCACCAAAGGCACCCTGCCACAAACACCCATTCTAGCCTATTATAGTCTTTCTGAGTTTTCTGTAATAGAATTGCTTTAGTATTTTTATGTAGTCAAATGAGTGAAAACAAAGAACTGACATTTCCCTAGGGGTGTCTAATATGGGGAGCTTTGAGTCTAAAAAGGTTGAGAATCATTTTACCGGGACCTCAAATTCTTCCTGTTTGTTCCCCATGCTTCTCCCATTAGTATATAATCACTTCAGGTATGTAACTGGTTGTCCTGCATTCCCCCTGACTACATTGCTAAGGTTTCCACTATTGCTTCCCTTTACTAAGTGTTTACCAAGGTGCCCTGGCTCTTACCTCTAGGCTTTTTACTTCATCCCCTGATGAACTTAGTTTAAAGTTCTCCTCACTAAGTTAGCATCCCATAGCCAAAGAAGTCATAGAATCATAGAAGTAGGGTCGGAAGGGACCTTGTAGATCTTCAAGTCTGACCCCCTGCCTGGGCAGGAGAAAAACTGGGCTCAAATGACTCCAGCCAGGTAGGCATCAAGCCTCTTCTTAAAAACCCCAGGGTAGGAGCCAGCAGCACTTCCCTTGGAAGTTGGTTCCAGATCCTAGCTGCCCTAACTGTGAAGTAGTTCTTACGGATGTCTAATCTAAACCTACTCTCCAACAACTTGTGGCCATTATTCCTTGTTATGGCAGGGGGTGCTAGGAGAAACAAGGTCTCTCCCAAACCCTTCTGGTCCCCCCTAGTGAGTTTATAGACTGTCACCAGGTCCCCCTTCAGCCTTCTCTTGTGAAGGCTGAACAGGTTCAGGTCCCACAGTCTCTTGTTGTAGGGTCTGCCCTGTTGTCCCCGGATCATTTGGGTAGCCCTCCTCTGGACCCTCTCAATGTTGTCCACAACCCTCCTGAAGTGGGGCGCACAGAACTGGACACAGTACTCCAGCTGTGGCCTGACCGATGTTGCATAGAGGGGGAAGATCACCTCCTTGTCCCTGCTAGAGATGCACCTGTGGATGCATGACAAGGTGCAGTTAGCCCTGCCAACCGTGACCTCGCATTGTCGGCCTATGTTCAAAGTCAAAGCCCTGCTGGTGATACCATTTACACAGCCATATTTTGATTGCCAGGATGTGCCTTGTCCTAGTCGGATCTTTACCCTTGACTGAAATAATCAATAAGAACATCACTTAGGCCCATCACTTTTGCTTCCAGAGCTATATAGTTACGTTTGTTTCACCCCTCTTATTATCATTAATGCATATATGAATGTAGCCTGGAATAGTAGTCAGAGGACTGAATGGATATTGGTAACTTTTCTATGTTGTCTTGGATGCAGGCTCCTGGCAGGAGGCAGACTTTCTGAGCCAACCAGTCAGGCTGAAAGATGGATGCCTTGGTGCTCTTCAGGAGGGAATTGTTAACCACCACCACCTGTTGCTTCCTCTTGGCGGCATTGGTCTTGATTTTCACCCAAGTAGGGGAACAAGAATTCGCCTCTCCTTTTATTTAAGTGGGTTTCTTCTCATGCAGTGCCAGGGCTTCATACCTGTTCTCCAGCTGGACAGCTGCAGGTTCAGAAGAGGAGTGTTATTTATTGCCAGAGGTGATAAGCTATCAACTTTTGCATTCCAGAGAACCTCTGGGTGCCTTTACATGAGTGTGGAGGCTGCTCCGATGTGCTGTAATTACAATGCGTTGGAGCAGACTCAGTTAATTGAATCTCAATTAATTGAGTCTGCTGGAATGTGGGAATTACCATGCTCCAGCAGCCTCCCGCATCTTGTGTATCAGCATTCCCGCATTTAAAATGGTGGTGGGGTGTCAAATGAGCTTTAGTTAGTTCAGGTGCTCCAACCACCATTTTTAAGCATAGGGACACTGATACATAAGAACCCTCTAATTAAAGCACCTCTAATTAAAGTGCTGTTTCCCTCCTCCCCTCCTCCCCCCCCCCAACTCCTGGAGAACATATATATGTGGCCTGTGTCATCTGTGTCTTCCAAAGCTTTCTCTGGCTCCCCCCTTGAATGATGCTGGAGGTCTCTTTGTGCATTGATTCAATGAAGGCCTCATACTCATGGATGCTTCTGAGACTATCCATTTCCTTCTGCAGCTCCCTTGCCTGATTCCTGAGAGATTCCACCAGGATGCACCTTTCTTACTGTAAGCATTCCCCCACCTGGCTGTCGTTGGCAGAGACATGCAGGCTGCAGTCCCTGCAAATCTGGCCTAGAGCCTGAGTGGAAGTTTTGGTGGTTAGTGACCATGCCTGGACAGAGTCTACACAGATACAGGCAGAGGAAGAGCTGACAGTGGCAGGGGCTTTGGCTGTGTTATTTAGCCAAAGATACAGTCCGCCAAAATTCTGAAATGAAAGTGAAAAAAGAGTGTTAGTTAAACATGCAGAAATCTGTTGGTTGTCTAAGGGTGTCAGCTGAATTGGATTCAGTGGGGTGCAATGTGCAAAACAAATGAAAGCTTGGACTGTTATCCTATGTAATAGGATGGCCATGATGCCTGTGAAGCCCCCCCAGCCCTTGCCTTGTCTGCTGTCTTGAGGCAGCCTCCTTCAGCTTACCTGCCATGCCTTAATGTGATTATATCTTTGAGAAGGGAGGCTATCCCATGGCTCCCCAAGCAGGGTTTCACACTGAAGAACCCAGGTATCACTGCTCATCATGTTATGGGCTATTTATGTGGCCTCCTCATCTCTCCTTATAGCCATGCCCAAGCCTTGCAGATGTTATCCTCATTCAGCTCTGCATTCTCCCTGCTTCTCACCCCTTATGGGCTATGGGACCCTGACTTTGCTTCTCGCCCCTCCTGGCCTACAGGTCCCTGACCCAACCAACTCTTACCTCTCTTCAGCTGTGGCCCTGTTTTCCAGCCTTGGCCCCTATCCCTCAGGACCTGGCCCCACTCCCAGACCAATTGAGACTTCCACTACTCCTAAAGTCCTCATTCCTAAATTACTGGTCTTGCTTACCCCAGCTTGGGTTTTAGTGAGCTGCCTTGCTGCAACTCTTCTGCTCAGGAGTTCTTCTCTCCATGGCTCTCCAAGGCAGACTTCCTGTCCAGCTCAGGCTTTGGGCTTACATACTGCAAGCCCAGCCCCCTTCTGTGTTATGTGGCTCCTGATTGCCTCCTACCACACCTGCAGCCTGCTTCATTTGTAACCTACCTGCTCTTAAGGTAGGAGGAGCAGCAAGCCTCCTGCTACACTCTAGTAAATAAAAACATAGATTTCATAGACATTAGGGCTGGAAGGGACCTCGGAAGATCATCGAGTCCAGCCCCCCGCCCAAAGGGAAGGAAGTCAGTTGGGGTCATAAGATCCCAGCAAGATAAGCGTCCAGTTTGCTCTTGAAGGTGTTCGATGTAGGTCCTTGAACCACTTCTGACAGTTTCAGACCTTGGGGGCTTCGACAGTAAAGAAATTCTTCCTTATATCCAGCCTGAAATGGTCTTGTAGTAGTTTATGACCGTTTGACCTCGTCATCCCTTGGGGCACTCTGGTGAACAAACATTCCCCCAGATACTGGTGGTCACCCCTGATAAACTTGTAGGAGTCCATCAGATCACCCCTGAGCCTGTGCTTTTTGAGGCTAAAGAGCCCCATGTCTCTCAGGGTGTCGTCATAAGTTCTGTTTTCCTGACTTCTGATCATATGCGTGGCTCTTCTCTGGACTCTCTCAAGCTTCTCAACATCCTTTTTGAATTGTGAAGCCCAAAACTGGATGCAGTACTCCAGTTGTGGCCTCACCAAGGCCGAGTACAAGGGGAGAATGATGTCCTGGGATTTGCTCGAGAAGCATCTATGGATGCAAGCCAGTGTTTTGGTCGCTTTACTAGCTGCAGCATCGCATTGCATGCTCATGTTCATCTTGTGGTCAATGATGACCCCCAAGTCGCTTTCTTCCATAGTGCTAGCCAGCGTAGCACTGCCGAGCCTATAAGGATGCTGCAGGTTTTTCTTCCCAAGGTGGAGAACCTTGCATTTTTTGGTGTTAAACACCATCAGGTTCTCATCTGCCCATTTGCTGAGCCTTTCCAGGTCAGCCTGGATCACTCTCCTGTCTTCTGGAGTGGATGCTTTGCCCCAAAGTTTGCTGTCATGGGTGAACTTGGCCAGTCCACTTCTGACTCCAATGTCCACTTCATTAATGAAGATGTTGAACAGTATGGGTCCAAGGACAGAACCTTGGGGGACTCCACTGGTCCCAGGTCACCCTGATGAGTGACTTCCATCAATTACTACCCTCTGGGTCCAACCACAGAGCCAATTTTCCAGCTAGTGGATTGTGGTGGACCCAAGGCCACAATTGATTTTTCTTCCCAAGGTGGAGAACCTTGCATTTTTCAGCATTAAACACCATCAGGTTCTCATCCACTCATTTGCTGAGTCTGTCCAGGTCAGCCTGGATCACCCGCCTGTCTTCTTGTCTGGGTCTGACCACGGAGCTAATTTCCCAGCCAGCGGATTGTGGTTTACCCAAGGCAACAATTGGCCAGTTTTGCCAAGAGGTGATCATGGGATACTAGATTGAAAGCTTATTTGAAGTCAAGATATATGACATCAATCTCTTCTCCCTTGTCCAGGTGATAGGTCACCTGGTTGTAGAAGGAAATGAGATTGGTCAAGGAAGACCTATTCACAACAAACCCATGCTTGCTATGCCTTAAGATGTTGGCATCAGCCAGTCCATTAAGGATGGCCTCTTTAATAAACTTTTCTAAGATTTTTCCCCAGGATAGAGGTCAGGCTGATGGGCCTATAGTTTGCCGGATCCACTTTCCTCCCTTTCTTGAAGAGAGATACCACGTTGGCCTTCTTTCTATGCTAGAGGCTGGGCTATGATGCTCACCAGCTGCTTGAGTACCCTGGGGTGTAGATTGTCAGGGCTGGCTGACTTGAAGGTATCCAGCTTCTGAAGGTGTTCTTTCATGAGGTCAGCATTAATGGAGGGCAGAGGATCTCCCTCGCCCAGATCTGCAGGATCAGACCAGTGCAGAATAATCCTCCTTGTAGGCGAATCCCATCCTCCATCCTTTGTAGGGCTTTCTTTTTAGCCTCAGGAAGTCTGCTAGGTCCCTGGAGAGCCAGGGGGGCTGCTGTGCCCTCTTGCTGCCTTTCCTCCGAGTTGGGATAGAATTAGCTTGTGCATTGAGGATCGCTCCGTTGAGGAGTAACCAGTCTTCTTGAACTCCCTTCTCCCTGGGGTCGTGGTCCCTTAGGGCCTCACTGAAAAGCCTCCTGAGCTTGTCAAAGTTAGCTTTCCTGAAGTCAAGGACTTCTGTGTTGCTGACTGACTTGACAGCTTTTAACATGTTTTAATCCACAAAAGATTGTCACAGCAATGCTTTGGATTGCCACATTAAACATTCTCATGTGTGACCCCAGGCCTTTAATCCACCCTCCTGAAGAAGGAGCATGTTCCCTCTGTAATGCATGGGATGAGTTAGATGCTTAGGTAAGGCTTTTTTTTTAGTGGGGAGAGGGAGTCAGTATATTTTATTGGTCCAATAAAAACCCTTGCTTTTTCCACATTTCCTGAATCATCACAGTTACAACAACACTCCAACACCATTGTATGCCTAGGAATTTGATTTGGCATAGTTAGGATGCTGAGTGTTGTGTTGCCTGAGATAAACAATAGGAAATGTGGAGCAGGATTCTGTTTCTGAAATCCAGTCTTTCACTTGAGTTTAGGCAGTCTTAAGTTAGGTGATTTTTTTGAGACAGGGATTCATGGCTGCAACCTCGGCCTGGATGTAGATACCTAAGTCATCCCTTTAGGGACAGAAGCTGGCTTACATTTTTTTTCTTTTCAAGCATCAGCTTGAACAATGCTATTGCCTATTGTATGTTAATCTAGTGATTAGAGCATTCACCCAGGGAGTGTGAGACCAAAGCTCAGTGTCCTTCTCAGTAAGAGTTTCAAACTCTCATCTGCCACCTCTCAGGAGAGTTTCCTTAATATTATGGGTTGTTCTTGTATCAGCTCTGAGGGCAGCTTCTGTATTTTGCAGTATAAAGAATACTAAACCTTTCTGTGGAACAAGAACTAGAACCAACGACTTTCTTAGGTCTGTGGCTTCATCACTGAAGAGGAGAACTCTAGATATCTACAAAACTTTACTGGTGACAACTTAAGTGCTCAGATATCTAAGGGGTTAGATTATGGTTTTGTACAAAACACTGCAACTGAAGTATCTAAGTGTCATCTGAGCTCCACTTTAGGTAGCGAAGTTCTTTTGTGGATCTTAGAATCATAGAAAATTAGGGTTGGAAGGGACCTCCAGAAGTCATGTAGTCTAACCCCCTGCTCAAAGCAGGACCATCCCCAACTATGTCATTCCAACCAGGGCATTATTGAGCCGGGTCTTAAAAACTTCCAAGTATGGAGATTCCACCACCTCTTTTGGTAACCCATTCCAGTGCTTCACTACCCAGCTAATCAGAGAGTTGTTCCTGATAGCCCACCTAATTTTCCCTTTCTGGAACTTGAGACCATTGCTTCTTGTTCTGTCACCTGCCATCACTGAGAACAGTCTAGTTCTATTCTCTTTCAAACCTCACTTCCGGCAGTTAAAAGCTGCTATCAAATCCCCCCTTAGTCTTCTCTTCTACAGACTACATAAATCCAGTTACCTCAACCTCTCTTCATAAGTCACATGCCCCAGCTCCCTAATGATTTTCATTGCCCTCTGTTGGACTCACTCCAATTTGTCCACATCCTTTCTGTAGTGAGAGGCCCACAACTGGACACAGTACTCCAGATGTGGCCTTGCCACTTTGGCCATAATTTTTTTAAATAGTCAATTTTTGGTCAATTACCACACTTCAAAGTTTGATTTTTCCCTTAAGCAGCTAGTTTCAGGCTCGCTGTTTTTTAGAATACTATTTCCTTTTATACTGAGATGTCTTATTGTTCATACCTGCTGCAGATGCTAACTTGGTAATGTGAATCTCTTCCTGTTCTGCTTCTCAGTTTTTAATAGGGGTGTGTGAAACAGGCTGTATTTGATTTGGATTTGGCCTAAATCAGGGGAAGTGATTCGATTAGTTGATTTGGATCACTGTCCCCGATTTGATTCGGCTGAATCCAAAGCTGAAGATTTGATGCCAATTCAGAGAATCAGCGATTTGGCCACAGATGCAGATTTAAATGTTTTTTCAAGATTCCAGGTGTGGCTTGTGAATGCTGTGATGGTGGGGTGGATGGAACATCCCACAGGAGCATTGGTGGGTGGGGGAGCTCTCTGCATGCTTGGTGGCGAATCTGGAAGTGGACCGCATAATTCTTCTGGGTCTGCCACTGAGCACATGGGGGGTGCCCCCCAGTGCCCCCTGGCTCAGCGATCAGCCATAGGGGGACCCCAGGTTCCCCCCAGACTCAGGAGGCACCACTCATCAAGCCAGGGGTCACACACGGGTGGGCAGGGGGCAGTGTGCTCCCCAGCAGACCCGGAAGTGGACCAGAAATGCTTCTCATCCATTTTTGGGTCTTCTGCCGAGTGTGCTGGGCAGCCCCCCATGCTCCTGTGAGATGCTCCATCTGCCCCACCATCTCAGTATTCACGAGCTGCTTGGTACCTTGAGGTATGTAGAAAAAACATTTAAAACTGTGTCTATATCCATATCGCCGAATCTTTCCGAATCTCTCTGAATCTCTCTGGAGGGTTCCGATTCAATTCAGAGAGATTAAAGGATCTCCTGATTTGATTCAGATTAAGAGATTCAGCCACTGAATTGGGCCAAGTCTCTGCCAAATGGAATTGGGGACTGAAGCTTCACGCAGCCCTAGTTTTTAACTATAAATGGCTATTTGCCAGGCACTCTCATGGTGATATTTTAGAGAAACATTTTATTAACATTTTAGAAACATTTTATTAAGTTTGACTTGGTTTGATGAATGAGAAGTTTGTGTAGCTTGGGTTTGGTCATCACTCAAAAGGAGTTTGTAAATGAAGGCATTTAGGCTGGGCTTATACTACTAAGAGGCAGTGGCTGGGCAACTGACAGAGATTGAAGGAGAAAGAATGGATGTTTACATGGTCTTTCTTAATTTTTCAGTCTTTTTCTTTAGGAGCCTAATTGCCTGTTTAAGTTGGGCTCATTTGTCTGTGTGCTGATCTGACAGATACTTTGCATTACTTCACATTATCATAATTATCTTATGAGTTTTAGGCTATCCTGTATTACTGCTCATAATCTGTGAGTTGTTGAATCGATAAGAAAGTGGCTGGCTGAGAATTCAGATGCGAGTCTGATGTAGCCCATAGGATATTTTCGGATTCCATGCTTCATTAAGTAGTAAAGCAGCAGAGGACTGGGGAGAAGGAAGAAAATAACAAGGAGAAAGAAAGCTCAGTGGGTGCAAGTGGAAGCAGGAAGCTGAAAAGAAAGGCAAAATTTCCACTAAGCCAGAAGTTTGGTCATCTTGCCAGTTGTTCTTCTTCTGAGTCAGCTGGGGAGAATGAGGCAAAGGCTGGGAATTCTAAAATTCATATAAGGATATAGTCATTTTCTGGATTGGTTTTGATCTTTGACCTAAGATGTTGATTTTTTTCCCTGCTTTTGGGGCTAATGTCAGTCAAAGCTATTGCATTCCTTGCATGGGTATTTCTTTGATCACCCAGACCAAACTGACCTTTTCAAGGACATTAAGTGCCTTGAAACATGTGCTCCCAAGGCCGGAAGCAGTTATACAGTTAATTTATATGAACTCCTAAATATAAGAAATGCTTGCTTAGAGATTAGAAATATAAGAAATGCTTGCTAGAGATTAGAGGGCAATGTTACAGAATTTGTTAGTGACCACACCCACACAGTAGTTACAAGATCCAAATACTTACAGCTGAGCTAGCAATTCCACCTATCTCAGGTTGGTTGGTTCTAGCAAATACAGCTCACACTAGCAAAGAACCTCCCACTCTTGCTCTGTTTTGTCTCCTCAGATTTCTCAATGAATCATCTTATTCTGAGTTCTAGAAACTGATCACGCATACCCTGACATTTCCATACATGCTTATCTTACCAAAATTTCTCACATACAACATTTTCTGGAATATAATATACACCTTATTTTGAAAGACGGAATGAAGCAAAAAAAGTTTGTGGAGTAAGTAACTACATAGGAGCAGCTAGGGAACAGATCGTGCTCCTTGTGGACAGATTTTACTTTCATTTTTGGCTATAACCAGCAGAAACTGTTACCTGTTTCTCATATATAATGCATACTACAATTTCCATCAGCTCTTATTTTTGGGAAAAATGTGCCAATTGTGGTCCATAAATAATTTTATGCATGAAAATATGGTCTTTCCCCTCATACCCAAAACATTCAGTCTCTTTCCTTATTTACCCATAATCCACTTTGGAATTTCCTACATGTGCCAGAGCCACGTGGTTCTTTCTTTGGAACTGAGCCAAACTAAAACCATGCAGAATTAATTGAATACCAAACTGTGAAAAATATTGGTGAGAATGATACTTTTGATATATCCTTCACCTTCAACCAAAAGATACTGTGCTAGGGCTGCAGACTCTATAAACTGCTTTCCTTTGTCTTCCCACCCTCTCTACTTCGATGAGATTCAGCTTTGGCCAGCTGTTCTACATATGTGAATTGCTGGTGTGTTTATATATATCCTCTAGGTGGTGGGGGATGTGCTTTAAT
Organism: Crocodylus siamensis; assembly: GCF_052110815.1. NCBI lineage: Eukaryota > Metazoa > Chordata > Crocodylia > Crocodylidae > Crocodylus > Crocodylus siamensis. The sequence continues at coordinate 293,243,537 of NC_143395.1, forward strand.
TAAAGTGGCTCTAAGAGCTACTCTAAAGTGCCCAGAGTATCTTGTGTATTGGTGTTCCCATGCTTAAAAATAGTGGCAAAGGTGCTTTATCTGAAGTTTGTCAAAAGAACTTTAGGTACAGTGCCCTGACCACCATTTTTAAGGGTGGAGGTGCTGATACATGAGTTACTGGAGGCTGTTGGAGTACAGTAATTATCATGCTCCAGCAAACTCGATTAGTCAACTCTGCTATGATGTTTTGTAATTACAATATATTAGAGCAGCCTTCCTGCTTGTGTATAGGTGCCCATCACCATGCCCAGTCTGTTGGCTGTCATGGTGCTAACGGGACAGTCAAAAGTGGTTAGTACAAGGGAGAAATCTGCCATTCTTATATTGGTGGTGCTCAAGTATATGTTGCCTTGCTGCTTTGTCCAATATTTGTATGTAGATGGTGAGAAATTTGATCCTTATAGAAATAATGAATCTGTGGTAGAGTAGAAGTTTCTCATTACTATTCTTTATGAGTATCCATCTTGGAAGGACTTAAAACAGATTTAGCCTAAACCTGTGGACTTCTGTTACCTGTCAAAGGAATGACAATAGAATTTAATTGTTAACAATGTCATGTGTACGTAGGTCTAGAAGTCTAAGAATGAATGTCTGCCCATTATACATGATCAGCAGATCTTTGTCAGTGCCAAGCTATTTCCAACTTAAGTTTTGGCCTTAATCCAAATTGCATGGTCCTATGACAGTAGATTCAATTTAATGAAGTTGTAGCCGGTTTTGACTGCCTCTTAATGAGAATATCGAGGAATGGTATAATAGGAGGATTTTGTTTTGCTAAAGTGTATATACTTTCATGTCACTTACTTTGCAATCTTCATCTGTATTTTCAAATGTGGCTAAATGCTTTTTCAGCACCTGCATTTACAGGAACTGAAACTTCAGATTTTACGTGTTTTAAACAGTTCCCTTCTTCCCCAGTGTTTAGGAGAAAATATGAAGCATTATTCATTCATTATTAGGATTTTTTTTCAGTGCAGAATTAGCTAAGTGTCCCAGTGAAGAGTAGGAATATTGCAATAGGCATCTGCCTTAAAGGACTGAAAAAAATTATTCAGGACTAGAACCACTATAGTTATTTCATAGTAATTAATATACCTTTAAAAATCGTAGTTTATATGCTAAATACGAACAAAAAAGGAGAATTTATTAGATTAAGCGATCTGTAAGAAAAATACTTATTGCATTATGCTTTTATAACATGATTCCTCTGCACAGCTATGTTTTTCTACCACACATGAAACAAGTAAAAGCCTTTGCTATGCCTTTTAGGCCTCATTATCCTTAAAAGTAGTCATACTGTGATGTTGTGAATTTTGTGGAAATGTTTCTCCTTGTTTACTTCCAAAACATCAACCTAAGTGAACTGGACATGCATATGGGTTTTCATATACATTAAGCTAATCCTGAATTTTCTGTAATCCTAGGGTCACAAAAGTGCTTTTTCATTAACAAATAGCTCATGTAGTACAAAGACAGAGATTTATAGAAGCAGAAACAAACGTTTTTCTTTATTGTTGATTTTAGTTTATACTTGAAGCCTACTGAGCCAAAAACTAATTAAACCACATACATACACAGAGTAAACAAATAAAGGAAATTTTGCTACTTTCAGATAACATTTAAGGTGATGATTTTTTTTTCCCAACTAAAACCCTTTCAGGGAAGTAAATTTATCATTAAGGCAGGAGCTCTTTCTGTAATTCCTCATTGTATATAGGTATTATTACAAGACATACAGTAAATTGGATGCTTCAAGAGTAAATTGGATGCTTATCTTGCTGGGATCCTATGACCCCAGCTGACTTCCTGCCCTTTGGGCAGGGGGCCGGACTCGATGATCTCCCGAGGTCCCTTCCAGCCTTAATGTCTTACGTACTTTTCATAGATTTCATAGACACCTGCTGTTTCAATATCCCTACAGTACCTCGACACATCGAGTGAGACCGGGATGGCTTCAGTCCTGTTGCCATAATTCGAAGGCATATCTAGAGTCACCATCTTACAAATAGTATTGTTTTCATATTCCTATACCATCTTTGCCATCCTTCAGTGATGGTATTTGACAAAAAATATGTCTTGGGCAATGCAGAAATGTCTTGTGAAAGTGTTTGGGGGCTGAAGACAAATGATTTGTTCAAATTGTTTTGGACCTGAAAATTCTTTAAATAATTGTCCCCTGACTCCTTTCATAACATGAAGTTTACTTTTGCATTTCAGTTGTTTGTCTCTGTTCTACCTGTGCCTTGCCTTTCTGCCAAAATAGTCTACCAGTGTTCACTTAAGATACAAATTCAGTGTACTTATTTCAAAATACATACTTTTAGCATGTATTTAGGGTATGGACAAGCATACATTTGTAGTGGTTTTAGAAGGGGAGGGGGAGCTGCTGCTGAAGTACACAGCCGTTGTTACACTCTGTTAGACATGCAAGTAGACCTAAATGAGCTAAGTTGCCTCAACTTTGATCCTGGATGAAGCATGCTTAAAATTGGAGCAGACTTGCACCCCTTGTTTCACAAGAAGCTCATGCACAGGAAGTTACAGGTTAACAGTTGCTGCATGTTTCCAAACAGCAGCTTCCCCTCCCCTTTTGAAACGTCTATAAATACATTTGTCCATACCCTTAGAATCAGAAATGAACTGAGGAAACTAACCTCTGCAGTTGACAGATACTTCCAAGTGACAAATATTACTTGGGATACATTTCTAAAGGCTTTGTTTAAGTTTTCTTGTCCTCCTCTGTTCTTATTCATCTTTTGTCTCCAGACTTTCCATGCAACAGCGCAGTGCATGTCTGTTGAAACCACAAGAAGAATCTTCTGTGATGATGTTACCTTAGACTCCAATATCATGAAAGGATCCATGGTGGTATATCCTTACACCTATATGGAGTGCTGTTGGCATCAGTGGAATTCTTTTGGGAGATAATGGTCTTCCTTGACATGGATTCTTTTCCCAGAATCAAAGCCTTGATAGTGAGGAAAGCAACATTGTTTTTCTCCATGAAAATATTATGCAAGTGAAAATAGAAAAAATGAGAAATGGACAGAAAGTAACGACTGCAAAGGCAATGTAACAAAAAATATGTGTACTAGAACTGGTTGAGAAGTGGTTTGCTGGTGCCTACACATGTTTTAAATATTTCCAATATTTTCCCATTCCACATGAAATTAACTTAAAACCTTTGTGAACTTTTTGTGAAATACCAGGGGAGGCAAAAAAGTGTCATCCACTTCCAAAAGTCCAGTGGTTAGGGCACTCTTACAAAGCACAGAGGTCCACGTTCCAATTTCAGCCCTGCTTCACTCAGGCCAGGGACCAACACTTTCGTCTCTCATATCTCAGCTGTAACAACTGTGTTATTGGGCATTCTAGGGTGAATGAGGCTCTTTGACAAAAATATTATCCTTGTCCAGAGTGGTATACAAATTCCTGTCGAAAGTTTTGGCTTCTCTGAATCAAGATTTTGCAATGAAACCTTGTTTTATTGAAAAATTCCTGACAAACTCTAATCTGTTCACAAGGCTGCATTAGTATTTCTTAAGCTGTTTTTTTACATACCAAGCTCAGAGGAGAAGAGTACAAGTACAAAAATATAAAAATAAGGAAGAAAGACAGCGCAAAGTGAGGGGGGAATGCACTCATAGGAGAAAAGTGCTAATTAAAGAATACAAAAACAAGAATCTCAGAGTGGCAAGAGCAGTCTAAGAACACACTTTAAGATAAAGGAAATGAAAGGTGATAGAGCTGAAGAACTAGATACAGATCTGTAAAAAACATTTAGCATTCTAGGGGCAATGAGAAGTAGTAAGTTATTTTGAAAAGGCATTGCATTATCATTTGAAGTATGCTCTTTTTATTTAAAGCTATGTGATGTGCAATGTATGGAAGTACTTTTTCTTATTATACTGTTTCAAGACTGTCCTTGTTAATTCCATAATGGACCCTAAGACAGGAAGTACTGCTTAATAGAAAAAGGAACGTAGTCTGGACTCAGAGAAGATTTCAGCTCTTGGCTTAACCATAGCTTATCCAAGCTTCTGCCTCAGTTTCTCATCTTTCAGATTTCTTGCCTCACAAGGGAGTTGAGAAGGTAAAATCTAGTGCTTGGGAAACAATATTACATTAGTGAAGTAATTTAAATCTGAGGGACAATTATCTTGAAGGTGTCAGTTACTCCCTATCACTTTTAGATTTTTTAGATTGTAGCAACATGTTTATTTTGTGATATGAGTAACTGTGATCTCTCACTGGCTGTATATACACATTCAAATGACCCAAGTTTGTTCTCCTGGTAGAAAAACTTGCCCAAAGATACCTGAACAGACATTTGAATACTGAGCCCCTGAAGAGTGGAGAACTTACAGTGCTGACACTTCACAATCAGAAGCCTCTGTACAAACACATCAGCATGCTTTGTAGGCTCCCTTAGTCTGTCTGGATAGACATGGCACAGGGTAGACCTGATTGGATGACCCAGACTGCTCAGGGTCAGCCTGTGGCTCCTCGCATCACAGTGTGGGGCATGAACACCGTGTGCCCCTGGAGGTTGGGGGGGCACAGCGAGCTCCTGCAGGCGGCAGCAGTACTGTTGGCAGCAGGAGCATTGCCTTGGCAAGTGAGGAGTTCCTGCAGTTGTCCACAGCACTGTCAGTGGAGGGAGGGGTGGCAAGCACTGACTGGTGGTCAGTGACCACCCACAGACACCCCCAGCAGCGGCGGCGGCCAGTGGTGATTGCGCACCGCTGGTGGTGTTAGTGGGGGGGGAGGAGTGGCAAGTGGCAACCACCCGCAGGCACTGCCAGCAGTTTTGGAAGTGTCTTTTCACAGGGGGTATGCTGCCATGCTCAGGGGGAGCACATGCACTCGCATGCACCCCCTATGCATTGCCATTGATGTGGGGATTTTAAAAGGGTCATGTTCTGCTTCCTGCTTAGGAGCAGAGTCCAGTGAATGACACCATTTCCCAGATGGGGGGTGGGGTAGGGATGCTGGACAACTGCGTTCTTTTCTGAGAGAAGCCGTGGCATGTACAGACATTCGCAATGACTCTCCCAGTAGAAAATAAATGTCTGTATGAGGTCATAGGCTACTCTATGTTTCTCATTCATTCTGTTGCAATAAAGATCTTGATTTACCCAGCAACAATGAAGGTGGAAACATTTTGCAGCTGAATCTCAAGGTGGAACCCCTAGGATCTCCAGCATTCCTTCAATTGCCCCAATGCACAGTCAGCCACCGTCTGGCAGCTGTTGAGTTGGTAGTTAAAGTTCTCCTTCCTGGAGTTCAGGCAGCAGTGTATGGTTTCATGAGCCATGGAAGGAGAGGGTAGGCTGGATTCTTGCTGGTTTTGGGAAGGGTGGGTGGGAATGGACAGGCCAGCCAACTCCATGGTGGTAGTGCCAGTGATGAATTCTCCCTGTTCCATCATCTCGGGGGACCCAGAATTCCTAAACACATGGGCGCTGTGGACCCATCTAGCCCACTCAACATTTATATTGGTGAACCAGCGCCCATAGTCCACAACAGGATGACCAAAAAGAAGCCCTTCCTGAGGTATGGTGAGAGGAGCACAGAATGGGGATGTGGATCCCATCAGTGGCCCCCACACAGTTTGGGAACCCCAGATGCTTGAAGCCAGCAATCATCTCTTATGGATCCCTGAGCTTAAGCATCGGAGGCCCCAGCTGTTGTAGAATTGCCTTGCATGCTTCGGGCATAGGGAGCATCACCATTGTCTGCCCCACACCAAACTGGGTGGCCATGCACTGGAGACTGTCAGGATTTGCTAGCTTCCAGATTACCATTGCAACCCATCTGTCCATGGACCTGGGGCACCGAAGTCTGGTGCTAGAGCAGGGAATGAGCTCAGAGCAAAGGTCCATGAATGTGCCATGGGGCATTCTGAAATTCTGTCTCCATTGCTCTTCATCCCAGGTCCCAAGCACAAGGTGCTCCCACCAGTTCAAGAGCCCAGTGTCTCAGTGGGATCCAAAATTGGGCATGCAGATCTGTGGCTTCAATGCAGTTATCCTGTGCTTCATGCAGCATGGCCAGCAGGACGCCTGTAGCACATCATTGTCCTTGATATAACGAGCTACTAGAGCCAGCAGCAGATGATGCTTTTTCTGTCTGAGAAGTTTAGCCAGGGAAATGATTGCTGTGACTTGGCTGACCACTGCCTTAAAGATCCAAACCCACCTGGAACAGTCAGCTTGGTCAGAGAGATTATGATCAGATCAGACCTGTGCCTCTGCCTGGCCAGGGGATTTGAATTGCCAGCTGCTGGAGACTGATCAATCAGTGTGCTTTGGCTCTCCCCAACAGCTTCCACCTCCTGCCCAGCCTAGCCCAGCCCAGCCCAGCCCAGCCAGACAAATAATATGAAGAGTCCGGTGTTTCTTTCCCTCTGTGAGCCTCAGGGGAGGCTGTGCTGTCTATCCCCCTGGCTTGGCTGGTGACAGCACAGCAAAGCAAGACTTTGAAGACCAAGAGCCAGACAGTCAGCAGCAAAGGCATTTCAATTAGCACGGTAGTTGAAGTTTCCAAACCTTCTGCCTGGGTTTGGGAACAGGGGTGCAGGCAGCACAGCCACCAGGGAGAGGGGGCAGGGTTGAAGCAGGGGCAGCACCCCCAGTGGACTGGGGTTTCTCTCCTTCCAGCCCCTACACCCCACCTGCCACCCCCAGGGAGCCCAACCAAGGCAAAAATAGCTTATATGAAGAGCCTGGTGTCTTTTTGCTCCATGAGCCTCAAACCTGGTTTGGCAGAGGAGAGGTATCACAGCAAAGCAAGGCTTTGAAGACATTTTTTGATGTTTATCCCAGGGAGTCCTGTTACACTGTACTGTACAGTAAGCCCCATTAGAGTGGCTGTAAAGAGCAAGGGTAGCATTTGCATGTTTTTTTATTCTGTTTTCCTTTTCTTTTTCCTTTTACTTTGACCTTCATTTAGCAACAGATCATCCTTAGTATTTGTGGCATTGTCAGGTGGAAGGTGCAGTGGATTTGAAGTAATTGGCATTTTCAAGCCTTCTGCCTGGCTGCAGGGACAAGGGTGAAGGCAACACAGTCCCTGGGGAGCAGAGGAGAGCCCTGGCCAGCCCCCAGAGAGCCCCCAGCCCTGGCCATGCTCCAGCAAGCCCTGAACACTGAGGTGCCAGATACCCATGTAAATGCCAGAAGAACTGTGATCACAAGTGGTTGATTGAAATTTTCCCATGGCTGTTTCTGGCAGCATGGAGGCTGGCTGGCCAGGTTGCAGGTCACTGACTGATCCAGGAGTGGGGGCTACAGGTGTGGGGGTGTGGGGAACAAGGCAGGGGGCTGTATTGAATTTTCCTACCCCAGACTGCTTAGTGGAGTGGCAGGGTCTGCAGCTTTCCCTTCTACCCCACCACCCATGGCCAGATGGGGACACATTTCTCTCCCAGTCCTTGGCCCATACCAGCAATCGCCCATCTCCCCACCTGCCCAGAGACCCCAGGGAGTGGAAGAGTCCCTGAGGTTGGGGCCTCTCCCTCCATAGCCACCTGTGGCCAGTGGGGATACATTTCCCTGCCAGCCCCGCCGGCCCATTCTGGCAACAGCTCAGTATCGACTTTAGTTTGTTGAAAGTTTGGATCCAGATTTGCTTTCAAGCTGCCCAAATCAGGTTTTGTCTTTTAGGTATTCTATCATCTTGTTTTAGGTGAGCAGGCACTTCTGCTTTATTGTGGAGAGCCATAAGGCATAGAGATCACTGCCTCTTAATAATATGTATTATTTTAATTTATTAAAAGCTGTCCCATTCACTTCTCTCAGCTGTCAATTTAAAAAGTGAAAACAAAACATAATTCCAAGGTTATTTTAATATGACTCTCTTAGTCCCTCCCTTGTTCCCTCATATCTTTCTGTCACAATATCTGACCCCCTAAATATAATTTGGTTTGCAATATAAGAAGATATTTTATTTTGCTCTGTTTTAGAATGCTTATTATTTCTGCAATCCCTGAGTACTTCGGAATTTGCAAGCCTTTATGAACATTTACTGGATTATTTGTGACAACCTCCAGATAGAGCATATGATTATTTCAAGAGTTTTTGATTGCCTTTCCTCTGATCTATTCTTTGTAAACTGAGCTCTTGAGGATCTGAAGTATTTATGAAGTCAAAACAATTAACTTCAGCATTAATTACCTTCTGATCTTTTTCTTTCAACGTCAAACTAGAAAACTCTCCAGAGAGCCATAAGAAATAACAGGGCCAAAATGTAATTGTGATCTTATATCAGTGGTAGCACAAGAAAAATATAAGCTATGAGCTTAGAAAAATGAATTTCTAATGTATTGCTGTTGGACATAGCAGTTGACTTCCTGTATTCTACTTTGGAAAAGTCCTCTTTTGAAGGCTGTCCCTTTTCCTCAGAAGTATGAGTTAGGTTAGTTAGAATACTGAAGGTACTAGTCTGAGTTCTGCTGTAAAGAAAGAAATATCCCAAAAGATATTAGAGGTTTTTAGAGGTACAGGGCATGTCTACACAAGAGGTTTACTGTGGAGCTGACTAATTAGCTCCACAGTAAATGCTGGCACAGGGTAATATGGCTAAGCACAAGTAGTACTCTGCAGTGGCATTGTTTTGTGCACTGCAGTGTATGTGTAGAGGGTGACAGGGCTGGCTGGGGCATGAGGGTACTTCAGCGCAAGGGCTGCCTGCTGGCTAGCCCCACACTGAAGCACCTTCGTGCCCCACCCAGCCCCTCTGCAACATGTTAAACCAAATCAGAGCAACCCTGGGCTGTCAGGCTGCTTCAGAGGCTGCTGCAAAGCAGCCCCCGATCCCCTGCCAGCCCAGGCTTCTCTGACTGGGCTCCATGGTACAGCAGGGAGGGGCTGGGGGCTGGTTGAGGCATGAGGGTGCTTTAGCACAGGGGCTGCACCTTTGTACCCCCACCAGCCCACTGCTGCACATGGAACATGGTTGGAGCAGCCCTGGGCTGGAGGGCTGACCCCCTGGTTCCCCTGCCAGCTCAAGCTGCTCCAACAGGCCTCCATGCACTGAGCACAAATAAATTCCAGAGCAATAAGCTCCAGAGTTTATTTGTGCACATTAATTGCATATGTAGGTGCACCCATAGTTAGCTACACAACTGTTATCAAATACAAGCAGGGGTTTCCAAGCTAAAGGAGTGTATAATGAATTGGACAATTCCAATACTTGAAACACCTACTTCTTTTGTCCTTCATGTTAAGGAGAGTTTAAAAGAAGGCATGGGAAAAGGACAGAAAGAACTAAGGAGTAATAAGAAATGGTAAAAGTACAGCATGTCATTTGACTTTGGCACTTTCCATTCTGAGAAGGATGTAAATCATCAGTAACCTCATTTGACTCCAGTGGAGTTATGTTCGTTTTCATCAACTGATGATCTTGTCTAGGTTTTTTTTTAGTTTATTAAGAAAGAACATTTGTAGTTCACTGCTTATAGGCAGACTGTACCTCTTTGCTACTGAAACTAGTAGTGAATGTACAGAGACTTTGAAAAATGTTTGCTTTTCCGGCTTGCTGCACTCCGTTACTAGTTTTTAATAAATTGCTAGTTTTATGTATGCATGAGGGATTAAAATCTATCAGATTTATTTCCCAGTCTCATATTTACATGAAAGAAAGACATTCTTTTTTTTTCTTAGTACTTACAATCAATAGTACAACATACTACAGGAATATACTTTCTTTCCTGTACAGCCTTTGTTTTCTTTTTATGCTGGTTGCGCCTTTTCGTGTATAAAGCCAATAATCAGCAGGTTTATCTGAATACAGGTCCTTGGTGTCATTGTGACAACTGTTATATTGGTGTTACATTTCTTCATCCTCCATGTGGGGAATCAGAGGATGGTGCCAGGCTTATCTCTATGAAAGCATTAAGCTATTTATAGATTCCAGGGTTGTTGTGTGGAATAGATGGTTTTTCAGGTCTATGCAAGGGAATTGATTTTACTTTTCTAACTAGCTGATTTAAAGCTCTAACTGAATGACAAAGCATAGGAAGAATAAAAAGAAAGGCACAGCTCTAAATTAGCATTTGTTTTTGTCTTGCAGGTAATGGGACATTAATAGGGGCATCTGCAAATGTCGTGTGTGCAGGGATTGCAGAACAGCATGGCTATGGCTTCTCATTCATGGAATTTTTCAGGTATTTATTTGGATATATTCTGTTACATTTTTGTTCACTACTTTTGTCCTTCCACAATTTTGTCTGGAAGCCTGTGTAGAGATGGCATTAATCAACTGAATTCAATTAACATGTAAAAACATTGGAAGAGATTAGATAACTATTATATGGACCTACTGCAGTAAGTCAAGTGTTGTCTATTATTGGAATTAGCCAGAAATCTCAAAAATAGGTCAATGGAGTTTCCAGATCTAAACCAGGTATATGAAAGTGGAACTTCCCAAGGAATAGAAAATCCCAAGGTAAGATTTTTGAAAGTAGACTGGCTTTCAGTTTGCCACAGGATTTTGGTTGCACTGTTCCTGTAGATTTGTACCTGTGCACTTCTGGAAAGTTTTGGCATTAAGCCAATGAAGTGCATTGATGGGTGATGGATTTATATCAGTATAAAAGTGGTGTAAATGAGGAATAATGTCAATTTCAACTGTGTCATTGCCAGAAAGACAAATGAATTACAGGCTAGATCAATTGTTCACCATTTATTGTCTGTGGACAACTTGCTGATCACATGATGGTGGTTTTCTTTACCTATTTCAGACAAAGCTAAACAATTTATTTCCAACAAAGTTCAAATACGTGTTAGATCAGACCTCCAGTCAGTATAAACTGGTGTCAGTGCAGCTACACTGAAGTCAACAGAGATATTTAGATTTAAACCAGAAAAACTGTGGTTCAAAAACTAAGTGTCCTGCATATAAACAATTGCTGTAGTTGCTGATAGGGAGATACATTATCAAGAGGGGCAGTGACTCAAGTAGGAGGAGAAAGATGATGTGCCTTAAGATATGGTTCATAGAATAAAAAAGTGTTGAGAGTCCATGAATTAAAACAAATGATACCAAATTAAAGGTATTTTAGGGGAAAATGGACTAGCTAGCTTTTTGGTGGAGGTTAGTGGAGGGTTAGAGATCTTCTGGAGTAAAGAAGCAGGAAAATAGCACATCTAATCAAAAAATTATTTTGGTGATACATGAAGTCGAAAGTTGTATTAAAATGGGGTTAGATGAAGGAAGACAATGGAACTCATCTGGTTTAGCAGAGAACTTTTTGGTGAGCTTAAACCAGCAGAGGGCAATGCAAATAGTTTGGGTGCTGGGTCGCCTAATTTATGAGGTGAGGCTGAGGGAACTGGGTTTATTTAGTCTGCAGAAGAGAAGGCTGAAAGGGAATTTGATCGCAGCCTTTAACTACCTGAAGGATGGTTCCAGTGAGGATGGAGTTGGATTGTTTTCAGTGGTAAGAGATGACAGAACAAAGAGCAATGGTCTTAAATTGCAGCAAAGGAGGTTTAGGTTGGATACTAGGAAAAAAATTCTCAGTGTGAGGGAGATAAAACACTGGAACAGATTACCCAGAAAGGTGGTGGACTCTCCATCCTTGGAGGTTTTTAAGACCCAGCTAGACAATGCCCTGGCTGGGATGATCTAGTTGGGGGTGGTCCTGGTTTGAGCATGGGGTTGGACTAGATGACCTCCTGGGGTCCCTTCGAACCCTCATTTTCTATGATTCTAATTCATGGATGAAATAATCTTGGCATTTTCTACCGTACCGTTTTTGTCTTCAACCATCTGCAGGTATTAAAAGAAGTATTTTAGTTGTTAATTGTTAAAATATTTCAGAATTACAAATTCTAATATTATTTGCATATTATCATGAACAATCTTTACATCATTGAGTCCAACTATGAGACCAGGATATAACACAGATCAAATCTGGCTGCTAGTTTTCCATTTCTGCACCTTTTAGGCTATATACACTCTTCTGCATTTGGAGTAGTGTGCAATGATTACTGATAGACTTCTTAGAGATTACAATCAAGTGCAGTTACAAAACGTGAAAAATTGTGGGCTTATTTTTTAATTTCTCTGCACATGTTTACAGACATTCATGATGCATAAAGCGGTTCGTTTCTCTGGAGGCCCGCAAAAAATCACAGACACACATACATTAAACGGCACAAAGGTGGCATTTGTTTGCAAACAAAGGTCAGAGCAGAGTCAGGTACTCAGATTACTCTGACCCCGTATTGGTATTCGCAAGCAAAATTTATCTTCTCTCTCCTGGGCACGTGTGCAGAAACAGGAACTCTTACAGCTTACTTCCATTTCATACAAACATACATGTAAGTTACATCACTACATACATCGCATATATAGTATAATTAACTACTTAAGTATGCAGGGCGGAGAAGTAAATATGCATCAGCTAATTAAGCATGCTCAGAAACTACAATAGATCACCAAAAGTTTACTTTCCCCCCGCCTTTTCAAGGACACAGATAATTGAATTTTGGCTCCTGCAATCCGCATGATAAAGACTTAAGGCAGGTGAGGGGGAAAAACTGCAATTAGCATAAGAAAGGCTGTAGCAAGGCTGGGAAAGAAAAAGTCCTTGGCAGTATTTCTTTCTTATCAGGTGCAAGATGCAAGCTGCGCATTTCTAACAATATTCTATTTCTAACATTCAGATGATGGTTGTAGTATTTAACGTGCATTTAGCCATTTCCTATTACAATGAATAACTTTGCTTCTCTGTTGATTTTATCCCAAAGCATTCTGAAAGCTCTTGTGACTGTGAAAACAAGGGCTTATAAAACTTAGCTGTTTTCTCAAGCAGTGTTAGTTAGATTTGTCTTTCATTGCAGGGGATAGGAGGTGGGCATAGAGGCCTTGGTACTACCATTCTCACTCATGTTTTCAGTGCAACTGCTCAGAGACAAAGGTGTTGTTCATTGTGAATAAGGGTAGCAGGACTGAATCCCATATGGTCCCAGACAGATGGGGCGATGATTAGCAGGAAGGACACATCCTTCCCTTCTGTTCTCCCTCTGCTCTCCAGGGGTTCATCAGCTTTCTTCTTTTCTCATGGGGAATATTTGTGCCAATTAAATTTATTAAATAAATAGTGTACTATGATTTCTGCTGGCATTGTGAGGTTTTCTGTGTACTTTGCTTTTATTTGATAATATATTTTGAGATAATGGCACGAAATGATTTACACATGGTTAAGTGTGACTTGGAGTAAATTACTAGATTTGGATAAAGTAATAATTCTTCCTTTTATGTGGTTAGATTAATTTGGCTTTATTCATTTCCCATTTACTTTTCATATTAGCATTCTGTTTTATTTCTAAGTTTCAGGCATGAAAAAACCCAGAAATGCTAAATCTTGCAATTATTTCCAGCACAAAGACTTAGTTAAGATCTGAATATCTATTCTAACTTTTGGTTGCTTAACTGAATGAAAAGTTGGCATTTCTCACAGAAAGCAGGCCCTTGTCAAAAAGAACCCATTTAATTCATCTCAAATTTTCATGTAAAACTGTTGTGATGGAAACTTTCCTATGAAGTCTAGTGAATATAACATTTCAGATGTGAATAGACAGTCTCAAGCCTAGTAAGGAATCCTTTTTCTCTATGCAGAATAAAAAGGCTGCAGATATTGTCAGGGATGTACCAAGAGCTTACTCACTACTAGCCTTTAGAGGACCAAGTGATACTTTAAATCCAAAGTGATTTCAGTGGAATTACTTTGGATTTACACTGGTATAACTGAGAGTGGAATTGGCTCAAAGTGTTTTGTCAGAACAAAAGAAGCAGCAAGACTGTCTCTTAGGACAAATTAATTACTGGCTAAAAGTTCTAAGTTCTTTCCACTTTCTGTGTTTCTCAATGCTATTTGTCATGGCAATCCCTTGATTTGAAGATGATCTTTACCATGGCTCACTGATAGGTCTTCAGATGACTTAAGAGCCCAAACCTTGAGCCATAGATCTATCCAAAGAAGTTGCAGGTCCTTCTTCAGGGGAGAGTAGGCCATAGGCTAGGGTTTCTCTCCTTTTCCTTCCTCCACTCTCTTGTCTCTGCTTTGAGAGCAAGATGCTTTACCTAGAAATGAGCTGCCACTTGGTTGAGGATGTAGAACCATTGGAGTTGGTCAACATCCTGCTCCTCCCAGCTCTTGATATCAGCATCTGTTTTCTTGAGGTATGCCTTCAATGTGTCCTTGTAGCATTTCCTTTGGCTGTGGTAGGATCTCAGGCTATTACTAAGCTGGGAGAAGAGCACTTGTTTTAGGAGCTGGGAGTCAGGCATCAGCACACAACATCCAGTTCAGTGAAATTGATGCTTGAGGATCAGTGACTCAATGCTGGTGACATTGGCTTCAACAAGGATGCTGGTGTTTGTGCAGCAATCTTCCCGTTTGATGTGTATGATTTTCCAGAGGCATCATTGGTGATATCTTTCTAGGCACTTGAGATGATGATGGTAGGTCACCCATGTTTCATATCTGTAGAGGAGAGTGAGGATGATGACTTAATTGTAGACCTTGGTATTTCCAGACATCGCAATGAATAAAGACATGCTGAAGCAATTTCCCAGAGGAGGCACGTTTTAAAAAAATGAAGAACAGGCAATGACATATATCCTTGCTTGACCTCAGTTCAGATGACAAATGGATCTGTCTCCAATGCACTATATAGGATGGTTGCAGTCATCAGGTCATCTGGTCTAGTAGCCTTGTTATTCTTGGTTTCCTTGATGGCACACTTGACTTCTTCTAGGATAGAAGGGTTAGTGAGGGATCCCCTTTTAGGTGTTGGGGGATGGTTCAATCGTGGTGTTTGCCACAGTTGACTTACGGTTCAGAAATGCCTCAAAGTGCTCTCTCCATCCGTCTTGGACTGATTCATTCTCTTTGAGAAGCACTGAGCCATCTTGTGATCACAGGGAAATAGGGCCATGAGAAGTAGGGCTGTAGATGGCTTTCATTGCCTAGAAAAAGGTGCATGTGTCAAGTTTGTCAACATAGAGCTGGATCTCCCTGGCTTTATCTTGGCATTATCATGCCACCACTGATTTTTGATTTCTAGGATCCTCAAACCTTTGGCTTTGAGGAACTGATACATCTCCTTCTGCTGAAATGAGGTGTCATTTTGCTAAGCAGAATAATCCATTCTCTACCAGTCAGGGAGGGGCTTGGATCTTGGTGTTGCTTCCATCAAACCAGTCTTGGTGTTAATGGCTGGTATAGCCAATGGATTCAGGACAGGTCATATGAATGGAAGTTTTAAACCCCTTCCAGAGTTTACCAGTGTTCCTCAATGTTTCCTTAATTTGAGAACAAAGCAAGAGCTGCCCATAGAGATGCTTTTGGAGATCCTTATAGACCTTTGGGACATGAAGAGAATTAGTGTTGAGAATCCTTCACATTGGTTTTGGCTGTTTTTGGTGTTTCTGAGCAAGCAAAATGTTCATAATAGATCTGACAAGATGGTACTGTGTCCTGTAGTCATTGGTTCCTTGCATAGCACATGTGATATGGGCATCCATTCAATCATGGGCTCTAACAATAACATAATCAAAGAGGTACCAATGCTTAGAGTGTCTCCATGTGCTCTTGTATTTGCCATTTTGCCCACCCAGGTGTAGCAGGGCACTAGGGTGCCTGCTACTGAATAGTAGTAAATGGACTCAGCTGCCACTCACCAGGGCAGCAGGTGGGAGTTGCTATGGCAACTGATTGGGTCAGCTGACCGCCAGGGAGCAGGGCCTGGCCTTTATAAACAGAGAAGGCTAAGGCCAGAGTTAGTTCCCCTGCTGGCAGCCTAAGAGGAAGAGGGAGCTCTGTTGGAGCAAGCAGAGCAGAACAAAACATAATATAGAAGCCTGATGGCTGGAGAGTGCCTGCTTGACAGTACTGGATGGAGGAAACCCTGATAACAAGGAGATATGTGAGAGGGAGCCAGGTTGGCTTAGAAGTTATGTTGTAACCCAGGAGTGGGAGTTTTCTGTTTTGGCTGTTGGTGTGACACCAGAGGACTGGGCGAGGCTGTAGGGGTGGAGGAGGCCTCATTAGGAGCTCCCCAGTAAGGTGGGGGTGTTCCTAGTGCCGCAGGGGGCGCTGCGTATTGGGGTGTCCCGACCCCGGCCTGGTGTGGGCGATTATTGGGAAGAGCTCAGTGTAGGGAGAAAGGCCCCAGTGGGGCATAGGCCCGAGAAGGCAGGTCTGGGGGCCAGGTAAGGTTGAGGCCGCCTGAGCCCCAATTCTGGGAAGCCCGAGTCAAGCATAGAGGGCCCCAGCACGGGCAGAGAGTGTGGGAAGTGCGAGGCATAGAGGGCCCCAGTGCAGGCGGAGAGCGCGAGCAAGCCCCCAGTGCTGGCGGAGAGCGCGAGAAGCACGGAGGGACAGGCCCCAGTGGGGTGCTGTCTGTATGGGAGAAGTCCCAAGTGGGGGCAAGCCTACTGAGAGGCCCCAGTGCGGGTGATGCGAGCGTGGAGAGACAGGCCCCGGTTGTGGGGTGAGAGCGCGGAGAGACAGGCCCCAGTGGGGCACTGTCTGTACATGGAGAAGCCCCAGGAGAGGGGGTGAACATATAGAGGCAAGGCCCAGAGCACGTGGTGGTATAAGGGCAAGGCCCCGGTGCGGGCTACGAGGGCCGCAGAAGACAGGCCCCAGGGTGGGCGAGAATGGGAGATAGGCCCCGGTGCGGCGAGGGCTGTGGGAGAAGCGAGGGGGCACCCGTGAGGGCACAGCCCCGGTACAGTAAGACCCCATGCCAAGGAGGGCAGGAAGGCAGTCTCCCATTAATAATATACCAACAAGATGTGGCGGGCGAGATAGAGGGTGCATTCAAGACCCAATTTGGCACGGTAGGTAGGGGTGCTAGGGGAGGTCATGGCACCCCTAGGTTGTCCTGGCACACCAGGTCATCTATTTAAGGAGTTCTTCGGCCTCCTGGGGACTGGTGATGGCTTGTATGGGGACTGTCTCTGAGAACCTGGTTGCATAATCTATGATTACCAACAAAAATTAATACCCTGCCGAACTCCTGGGAAGGGGTCCCACCACATCAAGTGCAATATGAAAGAACGGTATGTCTGCTATGGGCACAGGTTGCAACGGTGCCTGGGTTGGCTTATTCCAGCTTACCTTTTGACTTGTCAGGCATGCCCAGCAGAAACTCTCCATCTGGTTATACATCTTGGTCCAAAAACACCACTTTGTTAGTTGGGCCTTTGTTTTGCTGCAACCCATATGCCCACCCAGTGGATTGTCATGTGCTAGGTTTAGCAGAGGAGCCCTAAACTGATGTGGTATTAACAATTGGGGAATCTCCTCCCACTCTTGTACCCCTTTCTTTATCCAATAAAGTAACCCTCTCCTAACCTCAAATCTCGGCAGGTTCGCATAGCATCCCAGGTCCACCATATGCACTTCCTTCTTAGCCAGGTCAGTCTCTATTATGGCTTGGAAGTCATGCTTTTCAGCTTGGACCCTCCAGAACACCTTGCTGCTGGACAAACTTTCTATGTAGAAATGCTCAACGGCCAGAACATCTTCCCCACTTCCCAGCCGGCCAGCTTCTCCCATCCTACCTTCACTTATAATATTTAATATTTTGTAAATTTCCCTCCAGTCTTAGCCTAAAATCATTGGGTACAGTAAGTCACAAACCACCCTGACTGGCATTTCTCTAGTGGTCTTCAACATGGTGACCTCGTAGACCTTCCAAAGGTAATATGTGCCATGCCCATGCATGCATGTCAATTTAACAGGGGTGGCTTTCCGTACATACTTGCTGGGTGCCAACGTGTTGTGTATAAATGTATGAGCACATCCAGTGTCAATGATTGCTTCAAATCTCTTGCCTCCTGCCCATGCCTCCATGATGGGTCCTGGCAGTGGGCTACCGTTGACCTGACTCCCTATACTACAGTCTATGGATTCCACCCCTTTGGGTTCTCCAAGACCTGGTGTTATTTCCATGTTTTCAAAGGGAGAGTGCTGTACCTTAGGTGTTGACCGCATCAAGTTAGTACAGTCCCAGGACATGTATCCTACCTTCTCACACCAACAACAAATTACTGGGTTGTGGTTGGGCTGTCTGTAATCCTGGGCCTTTCTATTCCCCAGTCTCTTTGTCTTGCGAGGCCTAGGGTACAAGCTTGCCTTCACATTCTGATCTGGAGGCCTTTCTTCAAATGCACTGCTGAAATTTTCTGACAATCGCAGTGCCTCGGCCGAAGATACTGGCTGATGGTATTGAACCCAACTCTGGGTTTCCTCATTCAAGTTGGTCAGGAACTGTTCTAATAAAATCTTGTTGCAGATGTCTGTTTTTGAAGTTCCTGCAGGCTTCAGTCACTTTATGAGATCAGCTAAGTGGTGCAACAAAGCACTTGGGTCCTTTTCTTCTCTCTTCTTTTTAGCTCTGAATGCCTGCAGGTAGGTCTCTGGGTTGATATGTAGTTGATATAAAATTTCCCTTTTTACCTTGTCATAGTCCATTGACTCATCCTGCATAGTAGCCGTATAGGCTGGTTGGCTCCTGGTGCCAGGGTTTATAGTGGTTGCTGTCTGTCCTCCTCTCATTCAGTCCACAACTTCTTGTTCTCTAAAAGCTGCGATAAGACTTTTAAAAAAAAAATTAATAATTGGTGTCTCACTGGCACAATTGACTGCCCATCATGGCCAACTAATGCAGAAACACATTTTCTGAGCTCTTCTGATCTCTATACACACTGTGGGTCTGCTGCCCCGTTCCCAGGGACTTCAGTCCAGACTGGCAGCTGAGCAATTGCCCTGTCTGCCTGTCCCTACTTCTCCTCTTCATCTCCTCTCTTCCTGCTGGTGTATAGGGCTGGAAATAGTTCCAGGAGCCTTGATTGAACCAATCTGGCTCACCTGGCAAGCTGATAAGACTGAGTCTGGGTGGACCGGAAGCTCCCTTCAGAGCATGGCCACACTGCTACTGCCAGACATACTGCTCAGGCTGAGGAGTTCCTCTGAATAGATAGCCTCAATCTTCTTATAGTGAGCAATCCAATGCATGGTGAATGCTGTTTCACAGTCATGGGAAAAGCTGACATCGAAGAATCAAAAGGGAGAAGAGATTGATGTCATATATTTTGACTTCAAAAAAGCCTTTGATCTGGTATCCCGCAATCACCTCTTGGTGAAACTGGCCAATTGTGGCCTTGGGTCCACCACAATCCACTAGCTGGAAAATTGGCTCTGTGGTCAGATCCAGAGGGTAGTAATTGATGGAAGTCACTCATCAGGGTGTCCTGTGACCAGTGGAGTCCCCCAAGGCTCTGTCCTTGGACCCATATTGTTCAACATCTTTATTAATGAAGTGGACATTGGAGTCAGAAGTGTACTGGCCAAGTTCACTGATGACACCAAACTCTGGGGCAAAACATCCACTCCAGAAGACAGGAGGGCGATCCAGGCTGACCTGGACAGGCTCAGCAAATGGGCAGATGAGAACCTGATGGTGTTTAACACCGAAAAATGCAAGGTTCTCCACTTTGGGAAGAAAAACCTGCAGCATCCTTATAGGCTTGGCAGTGCTACGCTGGCTAGCACTACGGAAGAAAGAGACTTGTGGGTCATGATTGACCACAAGATGAACATGAGCCTGCAATGCGATGCTGTGGCTAGTAAAGCAACCAAAACACTGGCTTGCATCCATAGATGCTTCTCGAGCAAATCCCGGGATGTCATTCTCCCCTTGTACTCGGCCTTGATGAGGCTGCAGCTGGAGTACTGCATCCAGTTTTGGGCTTCACAATTCAAAAAGGATGTGGAGAAGCTTGAGAGAGTCCAGAGAAGAGCCACGTGCATGATCAGAGGTCAGGAAAACAGACCTTACGATGACAGGCTGAGAGCCATGGGGCTCTTTAGCCTGGAAAAGCGCAGGTTCAGGGGTGATCTGATGGCCACCTATAAGTTTATCAGGGGTGACCACCAAGATCTGGGGGAACGTTTGTTCACCAGAGCGCCCCAAGGGATGACGAGGTCGAACGGTCATAAACTCTTGCAAGACTGTTTCAGGCTGGACATAAGGAAGAATTTCTTTACTGACTGAGCCCCCAAGGTCTGGAACAGTCTGCCATCGGAGGTGGTTCAAGCACCTACATTGAACACCTTCAAGAGCAAACTGGATGCTTATCTTGCTGGGATCCTATGACCCCAGCTGACTTCCTGCCCTTCAGGTGGGGGGCTGGACTCAATGATCTTCTAAGGTCCCTTCCAGCCCTAATGTCTGTGAAATCTATGAAATCTATGAAAAAGTGATGTTGCTATGGCACCTACTTAAAACCTCACCAGTACTAACTCATTGCTTTCATGGGCAACAGCCTACTTCATCTGATGAATAGGTTGTCACCTCACCTATGAAAGTGTATGCCTTTCTGAACCAGTTTATTTATAAGGGCGCCACCGAACACTGCCTTTGACCTGAGTACTATTAGGAGATACTCCTAATATTACATTACTTGAAGTCATAGTAAAATAGTCTCTTTGGGGCTTAAAAATCTGTGAGCAATATACTAAATACTTCCACTCCTTGTAATTAACAGACTTCCTGTGTCTGAAGATAGTTTTATCATGGCCTCTTAAATAAGAGACTAGGGATTAACTTAGTCTTGTTAGCAGGTGTTGGAAACCTGCTGACATATAATAATTCCTGCTGAGTCACTGGGTCTCATTAAATCCACCTTGGTTACAAGCAGATGCAAGAGGGGGTTATGACAGGAAGTCACAGAGTGAAATCCTAAGGACCACTGAGTTCAGGAAGGAAATTTAGATGGTGGGTAATTGCATTATCTTTTATGTATTATTTACTATCAATATGAAGCTAAATTACAGGGGCAGTGGTCAAGAGGGGTGAGTGATTTTGGTGCCTGGATCATTGCGTACATGCTTTGTTGAAGATGGGGAGAGTTCTTACTTTTAGCTTGCATTCTACCTTTGGGAATTATTTAGCTGAGCTGTCCTTATCTGCTTTTTAATCTTTCTTCCTAAAGAGATCTCTCTCATTTGTGTTTCTCTTTCTTGAACTTCCTACGATTTGTCAGGATCATTCTGGAAATACATATAGCTTTAAGATAATATCTATGTAGTATCTTTATACCTATATAGTAAAACAGATATTTATTCCTTTATTACTTGACTTCACATCATTGCATGTAGAACTATAATTACTTGACTCTTTCTGCAAGTGTATTCCAGTTGAAACATACATCTAATTTTCTGTACTCTGTCAATCCTAGATTTCTTTCAGCATTCCTGTTTTTTCTTTCAG
This sequence comes from Crocodylus siamensis, assembly GCF_052110815.1. Lineage (NCBI taxonomy): Eukaryota > Metazoa > Chordata > Crocodylia > Crocodylidae > Crocodylus > Crocodylus siamensis. The sequence goes on from NC_143395.1 coordinate 293,264,887, forward strand.
AAAAGCTGAGTGTACTGAATTGTTTTTTCCTCAGATGTCAGTGAATTTTTCCAAGTTATCTTTCTGATAAACATGTCACCATTGGACATAGACATCAGGAAATGTATTAGTGTTCTATGCAATATTTGATCAAACGAGTAACGTTGTAGATGGATAAACATTACAGTGGTAAAAATGTGACTGGATTGTGGAGTAGATCAGGGTGCAGGAGAGTGTCCTTTGCAGAAGGTCACAGATAAAAATCCAAAAAACAGATGGGCATAATATTTCTGGAGCTAAGAGCAATTTTTTTTGGCTATGCTGACCCAGCAGCAAAACATAAAGATCAGATGTGTTAAAAGCGCAAGAGCAATATCTCAACAGCAGCATACATAAACAAGCAGGAAGACAGGAAAATCTGATATGCATAGCTAAGGCAGGGCATCCAGGGCAGTAGCCCTGGGTACTGAATTGTCAGGTAGGGGAAGAGGCAGAAAAAAACCCAGCTGCCACCACAGCTACACAATCACACTGATGGCATGGTAGCAGTCAGAAATTGCCATTGTCCCTGTGTATCCTGCTACCCAAGGTGCCAAAAGCCTTGTTATGCTTCTGATGCATAGCTCAATTTTATTTTAATGGGCAGAAAATTATCACTTTAAATAAGAATAATTACCGTAAAGTGGAACTTTAAAGGCGCAGCTCACTGTGCTGGCAAACAGTTGGATTAGGAGGGAAGGTTGTTCTAATAATATAGTATCTATTAATAATAAAAGACAAGTCAGACACTTCTGTTTTTCTCCAGGAGTAAGGGGAAAGAAGTTGCAGTGTGTAGGTCCTCTCTTAATCTAGATCTCTAATTGTATATCAGTGTCCTAAATGTGGCTATTGTGTCAGTTGATTTGTTCTGAAACAGTCTATCCCACCATTCAATCCACTCTCTCTGATGTGGTCTGAAGAAAAAGATTAGTTAAATGTCCTCATAGTTAATAAAAATACACTGATGCTAACATCACAGTTTTGGGAATGCTGAAGTGACTTAAATGACCTAATTCTACTTGCTATTATGGTTGTCAGCTCTATTTTAATTTCTTATTAAAATTGCTTGTAAACTTCTGTAAACATATGTAGCACCTTGCAAACATTTAGAATAAGATCTGTTCCCTGACCCCCCAAACTTGCAGTTCAGTATCTACTGCCATTGTAATGAGGGGAGAAATAAAGAAATCATAGATGATCCTGGTTTTCGAATGAACCCCCCCATCCACATTTTCCCATGATTAAAATGAAATACCACTAATACATACATATAGATATGTGTGTATAAAATATAAATATATATATGTATTAGTGATATCTCATTTTAATCATGGAAAAATGTGGATTTGGGGTTATTTTTTTTAATTAAAAAATTTGGGATTTTTTTTTATCAGAGACAACGAGGATCCCTGGTGATCAAGCAGTTCTGTAGGGCAGAAGTGGCTATTGGGCAAAATATGCTTATTTCACTCAAACAGTTTGGGAATGGGTAATTGGGAAGGTATAGAGTAAATTGGGTAGGAAGAAGTACTCTTTGTAAGGAAGTAACAATTTAGATATGAATGGGTCAGAAAGATCATCTAGTCCAACTTCCTGCACAGATACAGGATCCATTGTACCTATTTAGCATCTGAAGATATGAACCTGCATGGAGGAAAGGGGAGGACAGAAATACATGCTTTGGGGCCTAATTTGAAATGCTGGGGTGAGATTCAGTGAGAAGAAGCATAAAAGTATTCATTGTGTTTTGTGCAGGTTTTATCTGTTATCTTCACCATGGCATACAAAATGCTGAATTAATATTCTTTATCTTCTCTGTGAGTAATGGTAATTTGAAAGTTTTGGAAAATGTTAGTTTGTAGTAACAGCGTAAAAAAACTTCACTTGTAGATTGTGAACCTGAGGGATATTTATCTAAAAAAAAATGTTTACAAGGGTACATCCCAATTTATCATTACTTGAGAGCAGTGACCCATGAAGTCAGTGAAATGATGCATTCAATGGTGATTGTCATTCACACATGTGAGAGGACAAATATTATGTTCTGCTGCTATCCACACCAAGTATCCCATTTATATAATGCATTAAACCAATTTGTTTGTGTTCAGCTCTGCAAAGCTATGTAAATCTCCTTATTTGATTATATGTAAGAGAGCAGTAGTTCTTTTCATTCCAGTTCATTTAGCCTTCATTCCCTGCTTCTGTTATTACTAGCACTTTGTAAAAAATACTCTCCAAATTCCTTGCTCCTTAGAATCAGTCAGAGCTTACAACATCACCACTGTCTTCAAAGTGGGACTGTAAAGATGGCAGACAGCCCTGTTGTGCTGAATTAATATAGTTTTGAGTGATGGAGCCATCTAATGAGGACTGTTATAGTCAAACAATCATATGTGTGAAACGTAAGGGTCACGAGCAGATGTGCATGTCCAGAAGACAAAACTGTCTTAGGAAATCTCAGAAGAATGAACATTCAGACCATTGAAGTCAAACTCAGAAGCAAGATTTGGCACACTTTTAGAGAGGGTTATTAGTCTGAGTAGTCCATTTAGCTGGAACCTATTCCCAGATGCTTTACTTAGCAGCCAGAGATTAAAAGTCAGGGGTCTGTGTACTTAGATATTTGGCTACTTCCCTTTTCCTCTGTTCAGATGGTAAAATGCAGGAGCAAAGCTCCTTTACCAAATATATTGTAAAATACATCTACAAATGAGAAAAGTTCAATGTAAATTCACAAAATTGTTACATTCAAATGTCTATAACTTTAAAACCTGCTGCACTAATTTTCTTTAGATTTGGTGGCATAGTTTATGAATCATTGAGGAACATGAGAAGCCACATTTAGATTTCTGCTTTTGAACTCAAAAATGAAATTTCAGATCTCTAAATGCACAGTAAAGCGGTAATATTTGAAGGACTGAGGTACTCCACTCTTCACCAGATTTTACTGAAACTTTCAGATATAATTTGCTGTTAGGCTTATTATTTAAATAAGCATGGACATTTTTCAGCAGACCACATGGCTAAAACTACATTGTTGGGAACAGGGACCAGATCCTACAGTGCCATTACTACTCCAGGGCTCCCAACTGCATGCCAACTTTTTAAAGATCTGGGACACAGTGAACCTGAAATCAGGAAGACATTCCCTGATGTTGGGCTCATGGTGCCCCATCCTATTTGCCTTTGGGGATCAGGTAGGAACACTGAGTCCAGGAGACAGTTCTGCCCCGAGCCCCATTCCACTGATCAGAAAGGGGATGCATGTATCTTGGACCCTGCCGGATCCCTGTGTTCAGCTAAACATCTGGATCTGTCGTGGGTCAGCCCCAATGTGCCACATGTTGCATGAGCCAAGTGAGTCACAAAGATGTTATGCACCATATGCACGTTTGCTATATTATCGTGGCATATATTGGCTTTAGCTCATGGCTTGGTTACTATTTACAGTGCAACATACCTTAAATATAATGCGTGCCAGGGCCCTCAGTCTCCTTGTTTCTTCAAGCTTTAGACTTTCTGTGGAGACTACTAAGGAGGATAATCATTTTCAGTGGTCACTATATCTAAAGAACAAATGTCTTCAACATTGGCCTAACTGCTACTATTGAAGCCAAGTTTAGTTTTATCATTGACTTCAGTGGCAGCAGAATCAGGTGAAAGTTGATTGCTACAACCATTAAAACAAAGTGAAAATTCTTGCAACAGAGGGTGGTGTAGGTTATTCTTTTTTAATGTGCATCCTAAATTTAATTTCTTAAGTTCCAGCAATGCTAAGAATAAATATGCAAATTAATGCAATTTGTCTAGTTTTATAGAAAAAGGGAAGAATACTTTAGGATTTCGGAGTCTTACAATATGAAAAAAAATACTTTTTTTTTCAACTTGAAATAGGATTTGTTTATGTGAGGTATAATTTGTCTTGGAATATAGCATGTGCAAAGCTTTTCTTTTCTTCTAATTACAATCAATACCTTTGAATAACATTGTTTGGTTCATGGAAACTAAAGTAATTGCTTTTTTTAATCCTGAAAAAAAAATCCTTGATTGGATTACCAAATAAATTTGCAAATTAAAGAATGAGCTTTGGTCACAGTCTTCTTTTAAAGAATAAGCAAGATTCACCACTTTTATGTGAGTTAGTTGTTAAAAATAGTTATTGTTTTACCTTTTACAATTAATACAATGTGCACATATTATCTTCCAAGCATAGGAGTAATTAAATTTAAAAGCACATTTAAAAATAATTGGAAGTTGGGCCCTATATGAAGCCTCCAGTTTTACAAACACTGGTGTGCTTATTTTTGCTTCTGTGGGTGACCAGTGAGACTACCCATCTATGGAAATAAAGCTAAGAACGTTTATAAGTTTTTTTTCAGGATCAGGACATCTCTACCCAGTGGGACTCTGCACATGGACAGTGGTATCTAATGACATTCAGGATTGGGTCTAAAATAGTAGGTTACATATCAGTGGAGATGGGAGGTAAAAAAAATTGTCTTAACATACTTTGTTCAAATTTGAAAGTGAATTTGGATTTACTTGTTCTTTTGATTCTTCCATGTTCATCCTGTGCATGCTATATTGTAAAATGCTCGCAAACAACAGAATAATCAATATCAATCTTCAAATTATTCATTTAATATTAAAATATTAATTTAATATCTTTACCTGTTTTGATTGGTGAAAAAGATAATATTAAAAATTAACAATTTGTATACTACCTGCTGATCAAAAATTCTTAGAAGAATTTCACAGATAACTCTCAATAATGAATATCACTGAGAATTTAATTACTTTCATAAAGAAGATTCTTTACATACTTTACAATCAATTTTAAATGATATATTCTCTGTGTGTGTACTGAATGCACAGTTAAATAGTGTAAAGCTTTTGACTGATGAATAATCCAGCTCTCCAAGATTCATGAGTGGCAAGATCATAAATGCTATCTTTAATTCCAGTAAAACATTAATAATACCTCCCTCACCACCATTATGTACCCTATATTGGACAAAAACGAGACAGAAAACTATTTTCGGAATACTTGAAAAGAAACATTTAAAAATACAAAATATCTCCAAACAGGACCCAGGTTAGCTTTTCCATGTACAAAGATGTCACAGCTAAAGTTGGATATGAGGATACCATTGAGGATGAATAGATTTAGAAATGCAGGAACCTCCCATGTCTAGGGGTTGCCTAGAGGGCTGGCCAGATTTGTTCTCAGTCTGCTTTGCTGCAGTTTAAATTAATTGCCACATGTCCTGCTTTCCCTAGGATGAGAGAGCAATATTTCTGCATCTTCTTCTTTCAAACATTTGAATGGTGTGTTTATATTCCCCCCTTAATGTCCTTTTCTTCAAATTAAAGATACTAATGAAAATTCTTTCAGCCTTTCTTTATAGGTCTTGCTTTCCAACTCCTTTGCCATCTTTGTTGCTTTTTGATCCTTTTCAGTTTCTCTACATCTGTTTTATACTGTGGTGACCAAATCAGGGCAGTATTCCAGCTGATGCCTAACCAGTATGAAATAGACTACAATATATGCCTAAGCTTTCTAGTGGCAGTCCTAATTAACTTTCAGCAGGCATTTCTTGTATGAAGAAGCACATGACCCAGAATCTCTAACAGGAAGGAGGATGTGTTCCTCTTTGAAAAGAGGGAAATGAAGCTGGGTGGCTTGTTAGCTGTGTCTCTGACTTTCTGTTCACAATGTGTGCCTTCTCCAGCCCTCTTTCACTAGCTCACCCTACCATATGGGACACATCCCTATTGCAGTCATGCTTCTTTCATGATACACCAGCTTTATAAACACTGCTAGGAAGGGGTGGAGTAAGCACACTGATTCCTATAATCTATTTGTTTTGAGCTCAGCCTGTGCATGGCAGGCCAGAATCCCCTCTCACTTGCATGGAAGCAGTTCCATTTGACTACAGGGTAAGCAAGAATAGTGCCATGACTTGCAATGGTGTTACTCTTGAGTGATATCAGTGTACAATAGAGAGAGAGGTAGTTAGCCAAATTAGTCTCAAGTCAGGCAGAAGGCAGGGCAGGGTGGTACCTTAGAGTCTAACTTGTTCCCAGATGTATAAGTATTCAGAGGTGACAGGTATGCCTCTTTGAATGAGTTATCTCTAAGGTACTATCCTGCCCTGCTTTCTGCCATTACCAAATAGAATAGAACACTCCTCTCTTTCATCTTCATCTTCTTTATAATATTTGTCCCATTTCTGAAGGGTAAGTTAATAGATAGGTCGAAAGGATGTGATAAATTGCAAGTGTGCAAAAAAAGAAAAAAGAAAATGTCCCTCTGGTTTATTGACTGGATACAAATTTCACACTTCTGGGATGCGTTTGTTTTCTCCAGTCCATGCAGTGAAGCCGCATTTATATAAAATCTGGAAATGGATTAGCACCTAGAGGAACATTACTGCATAAAAATAAGACAAGGAAGTAAAATATAATATTATTATTAAAATAAAAGAGATGTACAGAATGCAATTATCTTAATTGAACTTTAGCAGAAGATCTTGGATCAGGTTCCCTTAAAGATCCCATATTATCATTAGTAACTACAATTGTTCAGTACTTCATTTTAATCGTTAGTAGAAAGATGACAGGACAAACATTTTAGGTAATTTTTTTATTAATAATGGTAGTTTTGTCAAATATAGATAGTAAAATCATACCAGTTGGATATAATGTCAGAAAGACTAGCTTAGTCATAAATGTCTCAGTTAGATGTAGAAATTATATGGGTGATCACTGTTATAAAGGGCCATGTTAGGAATTGTATTCAAGGCATGCTATGAGATAAATCATGACCAATTTAAAGTGATTTAACACGACTTACCAATCAATCAATGGACAGTGAGAAGTGTGGTACAGTATAATAAAATTTTTTGTCACATTGACCATAATGCATTCTTAGTCACCCTTCCTAAATACAGCCTCCCAGCGAAATCAATATCTAATAACATCCTGACAGTACTTGGAATGAAAATCATTTTTAACACTAATGATTTCCAGATACACTTTTTGTCAGTGACAGGTACTGGTCAGTCAATTGTTGTGTTTGTGCCATCATGCTCATAAGTCCATTGCCTGTACTGTAATAAGTTATGAAAGTATCTTGTACTATGATTTCCCTTTGTTAAGGCAAAATCATATAAAAGTTTGGCAAAAAGTTTTCAATATCAGTTGATCAGCATTATGCTTGAAAAGTAATGTATCCATTGCACATGTGCTAATATCTTCTAGTTTATTTCATGTTTTAAAAGAAAATTGTAGAATAGCAACAAAAAAAAAATTAAAATCCGAGGAAAATTGGGGAAGAGTCCCCAGAGCTCTTTCAAAACTGTTAAAGGAGAAATTTTGTATGTTAGACCTTCTTGTACCATATCATGGGGAACAAAGGATGGGTTTATCTTTTGAGAAAGTAGTCACATTTTTGTTCTTAAGCCTACTTTTGTGGTTGCCTTTTATAGGGTAGTTTTAAAATTCATTGTAGGAGCGCATGGCTGACTCAGGGGATGAATTGAACCAGTGTGTTCCTCTGCTGACCAAGACATGCCCCATTCCTGGCCAGCCGCATCTGTTCTTAAGAACGTATAGACCCTTGTAGCTCTCAGCAGAAATTATGACCACTTTGCTCTGCTGCAGCCTGTAGTGATAGAAGTTATAGTTTAGAGAAATTGTCTTACTTAGAAGACTACAGAAGATGGGAGATGGTACCTCAGTTAAGGGAGTTAGGCCCCCTCTGCATGTTATATTTATTGCACAATTACCTTGTTAATTTTACAGTCAATTTAGACTGGCTACACATGCAAATTAACTATCATGCCTTAAAAAAGATCAACCAGCTATAAAGTTATTGCTCAAAAATATGTAATAACTTTATAGCTGGTTTCTATCCAGCTTTAATTCATTCATGTAGGCAGTTCTGTGGCTGGGAGACTGCAGCTGCTGGGATCTCTCAGCTGCTGGGGAGCACAGTGCTCTCCCAGCACTGGGAGATCACAGCCAATGTGGTCTTCCAGCTGCAAAAGAGGTGGGGCTTCAGGCAGCAGATGGATAACTTCTAGTTGCACCTGCGCTGCAGGTAGGAGATGGGGGGAAGAAAGAGGATGGGGATAAGTGGCATCAGTGTGTCTGCAGCTTCTAGCTGCTCAGCCCCAGCTCAGTTTCCCACCATCTGGATGCTGTGATTGTATCCCAGGTACCTTTTGCATCTTCCCCAGGTACTGGGGCTGCCTCAGCTCCCTTCTGTTGCCATCCAGGCCATCAGGAGTTCTGTCCAGAGTCAAGCTTCTAGTAGGCCGGGGCTCTGCCCTTTCAGGTTATATGGTTATATATGGCCCCTTAGCCTGCTTTCATGTGTTGCAGCTTAAGCACTGAGCTGGAGCAACTGCCTTCTCTGCTGCTCTTTAACCCTATTGTGGGTCCCCTGATTGCATATAGCTCTGCATCTGACCCCTGCCTAGCCACCTATTTAATTGCAGCATTGCAGGCTCCCTGCTTTTCAAAAAGCAGGGGTCAGGGGCCCCTGCTACATCATCCCAGTTAAGTGTTTATCTAACTTATTCATAAAAACATCCCAGAATGGAGATTCCACATCTTCTCTGCGTTGCTCTTCTAATGCTTAACCACTTGTGAGAAACCTAAATTTACCTTGTTGCAGCCTAAGATTATTGCTCCTTGTTCTGTGCCTTGAGGTATTTGAAGATTGTTATCAAATCCCAGATCACTCTCCTCCTCTCTGGACTAAATAACCCTCATTCTTTTAGCCTTTCCTCATAAGTCTTGTTTCTCAGGCCTCTTAATTATTTTTGTCACTCTCTGCTGGATGCTTTCTAATTTGTCCATATCTTTCTTGAAGTGAGAGGTCCAAAACTGGTCACAGTATTCAGGTGAGGCCTCACCAGTGCCAAATAGAGCAAAAGAATCACTTTTTGTCTTAATACCTGTTAAGAAGAAGGATCCTGGGAATTACAGACCAGTCAGTGTGACCTCAGTAGCTGGAAAGATCATGGGGCAGGTCATCAAGCAATCAGACTTGCTAATACAGAGGAGAGTGTGATAAAGAACAGCCAACATGGATTTATCAAAAGCAAGTTATGTTTGAACAACCTACTTTCTTTCATGACAATGTGTCAATCTCTGTGCATTAGGAAAGAATAGTGGTTGTGATATATGTTATTTCAGCAAGGCTTATGACATAAGTGCCCAAAGACTGGAAGAAGGCCAATTTGGTGCCGATCTTCAAGAAAGGGAGGAGAGTGGATCCGGCTAACTACGGGCCCATTAGCCTGACTTCTATCCTGGGGAAGATCTTAGAAAAGTTTATTAAGGAGGCCATCCTTGAGGGACTGGCCCAGGCTAACATCCTAAGGGATAGCCAGCATGGGTTTGTTGCGGGTAGGTCTTGTTTGACCAATCTCATTTCCTTCTACGACCAGGTGACCTATCACCTGGACGAGGGAGAAGAGATTGATGTCATATATTTTGACTTCAAAAAAGCTTTTGATCTGGTATCCCATGATCACCTCTTGGCCAAACTGGCCAGTTGTGGCCTTGGCTCCACCATGGTCCGCTGGCTGGGAAATTGGCTCCGTGGTCGGACCCAGAGGGTTGTGATTGATGGCAGTCACTCATCGTGGTGCCCTGTGACCAATGGAGTCCCTCAAGGCTCTGTCCTTGGACCCATATTGTTCAAGATCTTCATTAATGATGTGGACATTGGAGTCAGGAGCGGACTGGCCAAGTTCGCCAATGACACCAAACTTTGGGGCAAAGCATCCACGCCAGAAGATAGGTGGGTGATCCAGGCTGACCTGGACAAGCTCAGCAAATGGGCAGACGAGAACCTACGTTGGATAGCACTACAGAAGAAAGAGACTTAGGGGTCATCATTGACCACAAGATGAACATGAGCCTGCAATGCGATGCTGCGGCTAGTAAAGCAACCAAAACGCTGGCTTGCATCCATAGATGCTTCTCGAGCAAATCCCGGGACGTCATTCTCCCCTTGTACTTGGCCTTGGTGAGGCCGCAGCTGGAGTACTGCATCCAGTTTTGGGCTTCACAATTCAAAAAGGATGTGGAGAAGCTTGAGAGAGTCCAGAGGAGAGCCACGCGCATGATCAGAGGTCAGGAAAACAGATCTTACGATGACAGGCTGAGAGCCATGGGACTCTTTAGCCTGGAAAAGCGCAGGCTCAGGGGTGATCTGATGGCCACCTATAAGTTTATCAGGGGTGACCACCAGGATCTGGGGGAACGTTTGTTCACCAGAGCGCCCCAAGGGATGACTAGGTTGAATGGTCATAAACTCCTGCAAGACCGTTTCAGGCTGGACATAAGGAAGAATTTCTTTACTGACTGAGCCCCCAAGGTCTGGAACAGTCTGCCATCGGAGGTGGTTCAAGCACCTACATTGAACACTTTCAAGAGTAAATTGGACGCTTATCTTGCTGGGATCTTATAACCCCAGCTGACTTCCTGCCCTTCAGGTGGGGGGCTGGACTCGATGATCTCCCGAGTTCCCTTCCAGCCCTGATGTCTATGAAAATCTGTAATTTATTTTAACATTATTATTGTTGGCACTGGATTTGTGACCCAGATACCTTGTTTTGGGCAGACCCAAACCCTCAGACTGACCACAAATTCTCCTTTTGATAATAGGTATTTTTTACTGATACACAGTGATAGCAGGTAAGAATAATGTAGGCAAGCAAACAAAATAACCATCAGTTCTATATCTACTAGTCCTACGGGTGTCACAGAGGGAAGGTATGTCTGACCAGTATGTGAACTTCATTCTGTGCTTCTTTCTTGAATGTCAGCAATCAGTAGCCTGGAGGTCAAGGGTTGAGACCCACCTCTCTCCCAGTGGGGTGGTTGAGTTGGATTGGTGGTGTGCCCTGTGTCCATGGTAGTCTCAGGTTCCCCTCTTGGGGGCCCTTTGCTGCTCTGAAATCCCTCCTTTTGTATCCTTTGCCTCCTCTGATTCTTTATTCCTGGGTACCATTGATTGGTTTTCATACTGTCCATGTTCTGTCCTGTCAGCATATTTCTCTGTTCCAATAAACCCATCACATGCATACATCTTAATTTGGTCATTTACCAGTGTCTTAATTTGGTCTCTCCACCAAAACTGGAAATCTCAAGGGCTTTGGAGCTGCTCACAGTGACCTGACCACCACAGCAGAGTCCCTTATCTCTGTTTTGGCTTTTCAGGGAACACTGTGGATATGAACACCATATCTTCAATTTCCCAGCCTTTCTATCTGATCACTTCAGACACAGTGGCCCTTGATAGAAACTTTGTCACAAACAGGCTTCTTGAAACCTATTAGTCTAATAAATAACTATTTTACCTAGTTCCCTAAAGCAAACCTCTAAATATAATTTCTTAGCCAGCGCTCAGTACACTAAGGAAATACAGACTAGACAAAAATACTTTAAAGTGGTTACATAACTGGTTGGATCATTGTGTTCAGTGGTTCAATATCTAGTTGGTAGGAGGTAGCAAGTAAAATTCCCCAGGGGTCAGTGCCAGGCCTGGGAAAAGCAGCCAGGCTGAATTTCTGCTATGCTTGGAATTGGGAAATAGTTACCACTTCAATTAACACAGCCACGTCCAAAAATAGTGAGTTTTGGTAGCTGACATGGCATGCCATGGGCAGCAAGACATGGTTTTATGCAACTAGGTAAAGCATAGTAAGAATAATAAACAGTGACAGTTATTTATTAATTCAGCTTTACATAAATTATCAGAAAGACAGCTATCCATTGGTGCTAGGCATATAATCAATATAAAGTAATACGTTGTGAAATACACAGCAAGACAGACAGCAAGTTAGGTAAAATAAAGGTACATTTAGGTACATTTCAGATGCACAGCCTGGCTGGCAAGTCACACTGGCTGGTCTTATGTGGTCAGGCTGCATTTTGCCCTTAGATACCCATGAGTAAGTCCCACTCAGGTCATGAAGAATAGCATGCATATACAGAAGGAAAAAATGGCTGTAATTTGTTTTTCTGAAGCTTTCAGTTCTAAATATATTTAAAGAATAGAATTGGCTGGAAGTTTTGTTTCTCCTTTTTGTGCTGAGTCCTCAGTCATCTCTAGATCACAGCTTTTATATATGCAAAGAAGTTCTTTTCCCTTTCACAGTCTGCTCTTCAAGAGGATGGTAACCACTTCCCCCACATTGGCTCCTCCTGCTGCTGTACCTTCTGCGTGATCTCACAGAGTTTTCTCCACAGCTGATAGATTTTGTCCAAACTCTTATTTTCTGTTTTCAAAAGACAATTCAGAAGCGTTACAGCAGCAATGCTATTTAACTTTTTAATGGAATAAGTAGACTGGGCCTCGCTCAAGCTGCCCAGATCAATTTTAAAAGGACCGTAATCTCTGCTAAGGTATTGTCTATGAAGTTCAGGGAAACTGCAGATTTGTGTTTAAAGGTTCACATGGTTTCACAACAGACACTCCACTCCTGGATAATCTGGATCTTAAAGGTACCATAAAATCTCTGATTCAACTTTTTCAGTATTAAAAGCAAATTCTTCAAAAAATACTTTCATCTGTGCATGTGGGGGTGATGAAAACAAATGAATTCTAAGAGAAGGAAGAAGTGCTGAATGAATGCAAGTAGAGCAGAAAAGTGTGAGATAGATGTTAGGACACTGTGTGCATGTCTACACATGTTATTAGTTCACATGAATAAACTCTGGAGCTTTATCCACAGCAGGATATTGCTTGTATTTACTGTACTAACCCCTTATCTGTATTTACAAGTACTGTCCTGCTGCAGAATTAATTAATCTACTCCTACCTAATAGAGATGCAGATGCATGATGTTTACTGCACAGCTGATTAGTTAACTGTGCAGTATATGTCTCATGTAGATGTACCCTGTGTATCAGAGACCAGGACAATGAAGGTCCGGAGTGGTGGTTTTGGTGATTGGTAGTTGTCACAACCAGGAAACAAGACCAGAAGTGGGGGCACAGTTGTTGCTGAATTTAAGACTGGAACTAGCAGCAAGTCGAAGGCAAGACTAAGGAAGCCAGATAGAAGCTTAGCTTTAGTATTCCTCTGGAAGACTTAGGTGGAGCATATGCCTGACAGATGTCTGTTCACACTTTTGTGGTTGACTTGTGAGGATGAGGCATTGTTGTGAAAAGGCAGAGTTGCACCTAATCTCTTCACTTCATGCTGAGGAGGTGAGTAAACAGATGTATTGGCAATCCTTAAATTGCCTGCTAAAAAATAATGGAATTTGGAAAAAAGTTGCATTAAAGCTACTAAAAAGAGTAAGGTTTTGATTTCATATTCATTTTGATTTTGTTTTGTAACATTTTATTATAGTCCTCTTTTCATGGCATAATGCTAATTTCCGCCCCCCCCAGGTTTTTTATGGAGCTTATTGGCTAGGTAGACTTTCCTAGGTTAGAATTATGGATCTTATTGGCTAGGTATTATCTACTCCTATTATTATTATTGGCTAGGTATTGTCTATTCCTAGGTTAGAATTATGCAGCTTATTGGCTAAGTAGAATTTCCTAGGTTCTTTGACCACTGAAAAGTATGGATGGAAGGATGCCATTATATTTTTCTTTAAAAAAATTCTATAGAGTAAATTTAGAATCTCAATCAAGACATTTATGACTGCATCTGGTGTGCTGGGATATCACCATGGTTCTGGTGATTGTGCTATTTTGCCTTTTGCCATATGCCTAACACTCCAGAAGCGTGGCAGTCTCCCAATATAATACATAACCTGTCATATTCTACTGCTTAAGTTTATTATTAGTAGCAACATTCTGCTCCTGTCTATCAAGGACACCCAAGCTTGGCTTTGAAGGTAGAGATTTTTTTCCCTTTGATTTTAAAGCTTAAATCTGTCACCTCATATTTAACAAAGTAAGCTTTCTTGTTTTCAGGAGTGTAGGTTTCGACAGATTGATTGTGTATCCCTTCATATCCCTTTAAAAACTTCTTTTTAATATAGGAACTTTAATTGATGTTTTAAACTCAAAAGTTCAGTGGCAGGTGATAAGCTTGCCCTTAGTTTAGAGGTTAAAAACAAATTGACACATTTGTAGGCACACTGCAAAGTTGCATAAAAATATTAATTTTAAGCATCTGCTTGGATCACAAGACATTAAAAACATTTGAAATGACTGGGTGTCTTTTCAATAACATTTTGTGAATGTGACTGGCAGTGAATATGCCTTTGTTAATGTACAAGTCAGCTCTGATTATAGAAGCAGTTAAGCAAAGCATGGAAAACATATGTTGTTATCTTAACTGTTGCAGTTAAGATAATCATTTAGTTTTGGAAGTTGATTACAAATGATGTAGACATTTGAAATATTTTTGAGCAAAATCAGTTAAATTATTTTTGATTTCTTATAGCATGAAAAAACTGTTTTTCAAACTCAAAACTCTTTTTGCCATAGAGTGGACCCTTAATAAAAACAACATTTGCTAACAGAGATAACTTTTGTTTGACATCATGCAGCATTTTCTTATACTTCATTTAACTGCTGTGATGTGATAGATATAGGATGCACAAGAATGGAGCAGTAGTTCCTCATTGTTTTATTCATTTGTATTTTCACCAAGGCTTCTTTAAGGTCCCTTTTCACTGCAATATTGCATCCAGAAAAATCAGTTCTATTGTATTTTATTGCATAAGCAGTATTCATAGATTCTCTTTAGCCTGGCATACATAGATCAGCATACCATAATGGAAAACATTTCAAGTTTATCTAAAGCAGTGGTTCTCAACCTGCAGCCTGTGCGCATCATACGGCCCAAACAGCACACTGCTATGGCCCATGTGACATCCTGTTAAACATTTTTTAAATGGATATACAGGAAGTAAATTGTGTGGGTGTGGCCCACATTACACATGGAGAACTGCAAGTGTGGCCCACTATGGCAAACAGGTTGAGAACCACTGGTCTCAAGTAACGGGAAATAGTACAAACTGTATTATGCCGTCTAATTTGAGAAGTAGTTAAAAAAAAGTTTCAGAAAGGACAAACTCTTAAGCTCTGCTGCTAATGAAGATAGGGATTATCGTTATGACAGGTTATGCTAGAACTGCTCACCTCACAGTTTCTTGCTTCCTTCTTTGAAACATGTAGTATAAAGTGCTATTGATTAGCTTTACAAAATGTATAACATTTCCTTGGTAATGAAGTGTTGCATCATACTGCATACATAAAAGAGGCACATTTACACATGCAACTTTATCATTGGCATTTTCTGACTCTTGAGAGCTTAAATCAAGATAAAGTTAAGTTTTTTATTTTTGCGGGGAGATACGTGTGTGAGTACCATTTCTATGTGTTTTCCTGTGTATGAAGACACACTAATGTAGAGGAATTTATTGTAAATAATTATGTTATAGTTAATTAAAAGCTAAGGTTTCAGTTTTCTTTTTGATTAACATTTTGATTGAAAAGCAAGTTAGTGAAATCCACATTTATCTTCAGATAATTTAGATACAGAAGCAATTTAATGAAATGTTCAAAAATATTTGACAACTGCAGATGAGACTAAATGGGACGATCCTTTTTTTTATTCCTGAGTATAGGGGCAAAGGAATATTTAATATATTATCGTAATACAATTTATAGCGTGGACCGTATTTTTGCATTAATTATATTTTGATATAGATTTTGATTTTGAATCTTAACCAATAGTGTATCTAAGCTTCCATAATATAGGCACTGACTTGTGGAAAAGATTTATCGGAAAAAAGGTAGCAGTGAAAAATAAGTAATGAACAGTAGGATAAAAATAATGAAGAACTGGTAATATATGTATGAAGAGCCATTCAAACTCAGTTTAAGGTTATTGCAACCCATCCATCTCTGCTCCCTTTTCCTCCTATTTATCCCCTACACCCACTCCTAATAAGCTTCTCTCCTCTCTATTTTTAAGACCCTTTTCTCATTCTTATCTTTACACATTAGAGTTGGACAGATAATGGGGTTTTGTCCTGCAAAAATATTCTCATTGCACAGCAGAAAGATACTGAAATAATTAAAAAACTTGGAGAGACACCCTTACTAACCCAAGAATAGACAAAACCTCATTGGTTAAGACTCTCACCTGACATGGCAGACAACCAATTCAAGTCTAAGCTCTGTCTCATTCTGGTGAGAAACTCGATCCCCAGTGTCCTGTATTCCAAGTCATAACCTACCAGTGGTACAACCATTCTGAGGTGGGTCTTCTCAATTGCTTCTGTTGGAGCTGTCCAGTTTGTATAAGTAATTAAATATTGATTGCAAGGAAGTCCGTTGTTGTAGCCAAGAAATCAGGCCATTTATCGGAGATGAGGGGAAATGAGGTTCAGTCTGTAGTAGAGAGACTTGAAGATGGGTCTTCCACAATCCAGGTGAATACTGGTAAGACCCAGTTCTTGGATATTCGTTCTTGGGTATTTTTAAGTAAATGAGACAGGCTATTGCCTGTCCACCTCCCAAATTCTGTTCTGGATATGAGAAACTTTTTCCTTTCAAACTGGTACGTATGCTTCCAGGAAAAAAAAACATTTAAAAAAAATTCCTGAACAGCTCTGATCCCAGCCCTTTGGAATTGTTTCCTTCTCCTAGGGCATCAGCCTGTTTTTCTCTTCAGTTGTATCTCTCCTTTAGGACTTGCCACTTTCACAGAGCCCTTCAGCAATAATACACCAAGTAGATGATATAATATATAGAGGCCAGGCTCAGTAAAAGCTTGTGTACTCACATATTTCATGCCTTTACTTCTCTGAAGCTACTTCCTTCTATTTCAGAAGATTTGAAAAAAAGAGTAAATGATTAGCTGACAAAGGAAAACCTAAATAAATGTGAACCAGTAGTAACTTGATGCAGAGATGTTCTAGAGCAGTTCTAGAGGAGCATGAACTACCTCACTGATCTCAATGGAGAATTTAAGTCCATGGCCAATGATGAGAACTAAAACGTTAAATACTGTTGCTTCTGAGTCTCTCCTACTTGGAGAATGGCGTGGACACTTTACAGGAAAATTTTTCCCAAAGACCTGGGTGTGCTAGGTCCACAAGCTCACAAAGTCCTGGCTTTCTGGGGTCATGCAGTTTTGACAAGCTTTATATTGATGTTCCTGTGTAACTCCTACCTACTGATGCTCCTATACTAAATCTTTCCTTCTTACAAAAGACAACAAATTACAGTCAAATCAATTTTTCATAATTATTAAATAAACAATTTGATATTAAATTCATCTTGGAATTTTTTTTAGTGCCTTTGACTAAGCCACTGGATTTGAGTGCTTAAATTTGCATGGAACCTCAAAAAAATTATTTTGAGCACAAACTGGGTAACTGCATGGATAGTTATGGGAATGGCACTAAAACGATATGTGTTGCATACAGACTGCTTTTGTCTAAATAGTATTGAGATGGGGGAGGGATTTATGTGTGGAAAGAATCTGATTTACTGCAGTCTTTGCCATTGGAAATTTGATTTTACTCACCAACTTAAGAAATTGACAGGAACCAATGTGCTTCATGAGATAAATATTTTATTCTTTATGAGTCTTTCAAAATTATTGTCCAGAAGAAGATTTAAAAAATAGTTTCATATTTTTGTTTCACTCAAAAATTTACTTTTATGAAATAGTTGTCAAATTTCAAGTGCAGTATCTTAAGAGAAGCTCAAAAAGCTTTATTGCCCCAAATTACAAACTAAAAGAGAATACTGTTCAAGCCACTCATACTTAAAGGAAAAATAATCTGTACACTCTTTGGGCCTTGATCCTGCATACTTCACGCACACCCAAATATGTTGACTTCAGTTGGTGTATTGTGTGCCTAAGGAATGCAGTATCGGGGGCTAGATCCAAACCTGTAGAAGCTCCCATTGAAAATAAGTAGGTCTTTAAACTGTTTAGATACTGAAATCTAGAGCGCTGATGAAAACTGCTTAAAATTTGATTCCCTGATATAGTTCACCATTGAAATTAAGGGGAATTTACATGCCGAAGGAGTAATTATGCACACTTAACAACCTTTTTGGTTTTAGCCACATGCCCCTCTCACTTATGTTTATAATTCAGTGGGACAATTCCTTACTGTGCTTTTTTCTTCAGACTCCTAATAGCTCTATAGCTTTACAACAAGAATTTTAAGACATGGATCCTAGTTAGGCTCCTAAATCCATATTTAGGTTCCTGAATATGTGACCTGCTTTTTAAAAATGCCTATCAGTGCATCCAAATTAGGCAATCTAAATATGGATGTAGGCATAGGCAGATTTAGGGTTTTGAAAAGGGAGATGCAGATGGTGCAGCATATCATCACATGTAATACTATACATATTTTTTCTTCAGTTAAAGAGAAACTAGAAGCTTAACTAGTATGGTAGGTGCCTAGTGCTATATTATTCAGTTTAAGAGCAAAGCAATAACAAATATAGCAATTGGAATGTGCACTAATTTTCTAGATATATATATATATATATTAACCTTAAACCCCCCACAAGTAACTAGGCAAAAAATACTCAAAAGAATCAAAGGATATTGTTCCATTACTCCTGTAGTCATTACAATTAAACATGTATATCTTATTCAGATTTGTAAAACAAAATTTAGCTTTCTTCAGCATCTTGATAATTTCTTTAGCAGTTCACTATCAGTCATTTCTACATCTAATTTAATATTAACACACTTGAATTAAGGTTTTTAGCCACAGCTAAAAACAGTCTGGAGGGTTGTGAAAGAGAAGAGAGACTACCAGCATGGCTAACAGCAAAATTTCAGAAAAAAAAAAAGATTGCTTGAATAGTGGGACATGAAGACCATTAAAATGGATAAAGGGTTGTTAACAACTATGGTGTAGAGAAAGATTAGCAGGAATCAGGGAGATAATAATGTCTTGAAGTCAGTTTACTTTCTCTCAGGACTATCTGAATAGAAATCTTGATGCCCCTCCCAGGGATTTGGTTTTAAAATTTGGGTGGACCAGGAATCAAAGGGGAGAGCAACTCCACCATTGAACCCTCCCTTGGATCTGCCCCAGGACTTAGGAGCCTAATTTAGTCACCCATTTTTGCAAATTTGGGCCTTTTACTATTAATATATGTACTTACGTAGAGTTTTTCTTATTTTGTTCAGTTGAAAGATTTTTGTTGACAGAAATCAGTTACCATTGAAGTTGATTAAAACCTTTTAAATGGGGAGTGTTCTTGTGGAGATTAGCGCTGTGAATATACCAATACTTGTCATAAGGCATGTGGCATATAGAAGCATGACATTTGTTCAGAGGGGAATAAATTATGTCTTTATGCACATCCAGCTGTGTATTCTTATGGAAAAGCTGCTAGGGATGTAATTAATCACATGGCCATTTAACATTAGAACTGTCAAAAGCCCTCTTAGTACAAAAACAATAAATCAGATGCAGTCTAGTTATGCCTTTGGGCCCTCCTGCAGAGAGCTGTGGGTTTTTCCCCCCTTTCCTTTGGCATTTTCTTAGCTTGTTGTGAGTACTTCAACGGGATACTGCTGTGAACTTAAACTGGGACAAAAAGCCCGACTTTTACAAAATCTAGGATCATCAGAAATGTTTCCACATAATATTAAAATCCAGTTAAGACAATGGCCTTCACACAAATAAACAGCCTCCTACAGACTTTGAAGTTAAGAACTTAACGGGAGTAGTTTTTTAAAGGCACAAAGGGATGGGTAGGAGTTCAGCTTCGAGAGGCCAAGACTATGAGAGTTCAATGCCAAAGCCCACTCTTGAGTCTGTCAGTCACATTCTTCAATTTGAACTGATTTAGACAAAAGTGAGGCTGATTTTGTTTGGTTTCATAATGATGCAAGAAACAAAAAGTTAGCAAACAGCTGCACATGGAACTGGAAGTCATTAAGCCCAGTTCACTGCTGTTACATTCAGGGCATAATATAATCCCTTCTATAAACTTACCTGGATCCGTAGTAAACAAGTTGGGTTTCTTGCTCCACACCACCCTACCAACTCTATCTGGAAGGCTGTTCCACAAGCTCACTCATGTTATGCTTAAGCACCTTCTAATGTTCAGTCTAAATATATTCATGTCCAGTTTATACCCTATATTCTTGTGCCAACATTGTCCTTTAGCTTACGTACCTCTTCTCCCTCTCCGTTTATCATTCCTGGTGTAGTTACAAGTTACATCCCCTCTCAGCTTTCATTTTGCTGGGCTAAACAAGACAAATTCTTCTAATTCCCTGTTGTACTATAGGTTCTCCACTCCTCTGAGCATTCTGCTAGCCCTTTCCTATATGTGTTTGATTTAATCTTTCTTGAACATGTATTTCCAGAACTGTATACAGTATTCCAAATGAGGTCTAACCACTGCCTTCTTCAATGGCACTAGTACCAACACTGTCCTAACTAGGATTTATAAAGTAAGTTTGACCACCCTCATGTTATAGATGTGGAAATTGAAGCACAGAGAAGTAAATTGCCCTAAATTACCAGGAGGAGCAGGAATTTGAGCCCAGGTATTCTGAATTTATGTCCAGTGCTCTAACCACTAGAAAGCATTCTCTCTACTTAACTACAAGCATGTGACTGGACTTATTCAGATCAATAGGACTCATGTTTTAATTGCTTTGCAGGATTTGGGCCAAAGAGCATAAACAATGGTGAATAAATTGGATTTTTATAAATGTTTTCCCTTTTAATAAGGTATATTAGCAACTTCAATAAGGTATATTTTGTACTAATGATGCCAAATGGTTTGTTCAATAGCATTTTATTTTTATGACCGCCCAGGACAGCTAATATCCACTAGTACAATGAAATTGTCAATCAATAAGGAGCAGCTCTTTGTTCCTATTCTCATTTAATAGTTTGCCTTTCTATTATTTTGGTGTGCTAACACTGGTGCTTACTGGTGGAGGACTCATGGTGAAATGTGTTTGCATGTTAACACTGAAAATCGACAGAATTGTCTAACCTGTTCAAAATGTCTCTTGAAAATGTGCTCCAGCTGAAAGTTTTCATTATACTGGTGTCAGAGGCGCAAATTTTGAGAGTAGGGTGTCATGCTATCCTATAAAAGTGATAGTTCATAATGAAAAGAAGGGTTTTTTTTTTTCTATAATCCCTGAAAGTTACAATTTATCTTGTTTACTTGACCAGCTTTGAAAGAAAGGATGCTCTAGAGAATTTAATGGAGTGATTAATGTTTCTGCAGATCACTTTTGCTTTGCTACTTAAACTTGCTACCCAATTTCTTAACATATTTCATCCAGCTACATTAGCAGGGAAAATAAAGTGATGTTTTTGGTAGTGAATTATTAACCCAGTTTTGACAATTTTTATAGTATGGTGAATCCCTCTTTATAGAAACAAAGCTTTGTTTGTTTTTCTATGTACTTTAATGGCCTGCAGATAATTATGGTGTAGTGGGGTTTAAGTACCATTGTGGCTAAGGTTGATACTTAACTTCCTGATTTTTCTAATAAATCTACAAGACACATATTGTTATATTTTGCAGCTTCACAGTGGTGGTGTGATTAGGGGTGCAGACAGAAGTACAGTTCCCCGCTGTAACTGGAACACTTTGCAGGAAGTGTTCTGAGTTACAACAATCTCTTGGAACAAACAGAAGTTCACTGTTAGTTCCAGCAGGGAGGGGAATCTAGCTGCTGGCTGCCAGCTTGCAGTCCATTTTCTCTCGCCAAGTCTGTCCCTGTTTCAGAATGGGAAGGGGGAAAGGGAGCAGAGGGAGCTCATTTTAAGGGTTCCCCAGCCAGCTCTGGAGGGCAGGGTGGGTGAATTCGAACCACCCCACCTTGGCGGGGGGCTCCAATACACCCACTCCACCCTCCAGTGGGGGCTGAAACCCCTGCAGACAAAACTTCCTCTGCACCCTTTCCCCTCTCCCATTCTGAAAACCACTTGAAGCTGGCAGGTAGTGGAGACAGAAGTTACAAAAAAGGGCTCATGAAAAGAGGGGTCAGATTTTCATCTGATTGGCCCTTTTTGAAGTTATCTGCAGTCATGCATTGGTGTTGGGTCATGGCTATAAACTGCTTTCTGTGGCCAGATTGGGTGAAAATTGTCACTTCTGTCTGCACCCTAGATTAGCAGAGAGAACACCACACAGCTCACATGGCTGGCAACTTTATTGTTCTGAACAGAATCCAAAACTGAAAGTGAAATATGGTGTCTAAGGAGGCATGCAGGCTACCCCACTGGGGGAGGTGGGGTTCTAATACACCAACTAGGCCTGGGTGGGACCCACTGAGTAACTAGGCCTGTGCGAAGTGGCTAGCATTCACTTTGAATTCGGCTGATTTGGGGGACAGTGATTCGATTTGGTGATTCGAATCACTATGCTGAATCAATTCAGCTGAATCTGATTTGGAGATCTGGCTACTGTTGAATCTCCAAGTCACACAGGCCCACCCTCTGCCCACCCGCCCCACTTTGAAAAAAAAAAAAAGCCTGAGATCACCGGGTGCTGCCAGGTGGGGGGTGATTCCCACTGCCTGATGCAGCATGGGGGGGTTCTGCATGAGCCCCTGACCCCCACATTGCCCCAACCTCCCCCCACCCCGCATGGCTGCCCTGCCTGCCACAACTCCAGCCCTTTAAGGAAAAAAAAAAAGGGAAAAACCCTGAATTCACTAGTTCCTGCCAGCTGGGGGTGATCCCTGCTGCTCCCCACTGCCCCACACCACATGGGGGCCTTTGCAAGAGCCCCCTGAAGACCCGAAGCTGTTGCAGGAGCTTGTGAGGCCTGGGGTTTTTCTTGTTTTTTTTTTTTCTTAAAGGGTCAGAGCTGGGCCATGCGCGGCTGCTGGGGGGGGGGTGGAAGAGCGAGGGGGGGTTGAGGGATTCATGCAGAGCCCCCCATGTAGCATGGGGCAGTGGGGATCACCCTCCCCATACACCTGGCAGCACCCAGTGAGTCCAGGCTTTTTTTTAAAGCACCGGGAACTGGGGTGGGTGGGGCAGCCATGGAGCAATTGGGGTCAGGGGAGCTGGGGGAGCAAGCAGGGGATGGGAGCTGGCAGGGCCCCCCCCTCCCCCACCACCTTACTTGCCAGCTCCAAGTCTGGGTCCAGTTCCCTGCTGCAGTGGTCGGGAACTGTCCAAATCACCAAAGCTATGAATAGATTTGGACCTTTTTATTGGTCCCCTGATTCGATTCAGATTTGGAGATTCAGCCACAGAGTTGGAATCCCCCAAAGCTTCACACAGCCCTATAAGTAACCATATACAATGACTAATGTACAATATATCACACTCCTCCACCCCACCTTAAATATACTAATTTTTAAATAATAACACACACAAAGCAACAACAAAAAGGAATATTCAACTCCTTGCAGCATATCAGCTAAATGTAGAGCTCCAGGCACACCTGCAGGTTTTTGTACTCTCTTAGGATAAAGTTGTGAGTGGAAGTGATGTTGCTCTGTTCCAGAGGATCAACAGGTGGTAAAGAATTAACATCAGTCTCCTACATCATCACAGTCAAAACTTGTAACTGAGGGAACTAGACATCCAAATGGGGTTTCCTCAGACTCCTGTATATATTATGCTTGTAACTGTTCTATGTGTCTTTTCCATGAAATACCACCAGAGTTGCACAATAATTGAGACAGGCCCCATACATTTTGTGAGTTTTCCAGGTACCCATTTTCCTCTACTAGTGTAATTATGAGCCCAGACCAAGTCCTCTGCTTGGAATAAGTGATTGTGAGATGCACACTATTTATTAGTTTGTTTACTTTGGGAACTGAGTACCTGTGAGGCAACATTAGTAAGTAAAACATCAAATAAGCATGCAATGGTCTTTTCAATAAAAGAGTAGCAGATTACTCCCATGTAGTAGCATGGGGTGTGTTGCGATAAATGAGTAACAAATTGTCCAATTTGTGTTGAAGATTTATGGCAGACTGATTGGCTCATAATGTGTGCTTGACAGTTTGTAAAAAATGTTCAGATAGTTCATTTGTAGCAAGATGATAAGGAGCAGAACATATGTAGTGAATTCTATTGGGAACGGGGAACTTCCTAAATTCCTCCAAACAAAACTGAGATCCATTATCACTCACCAATTGCAATGGTAGTCCAAAGTGACTACATAAGGTATGAAGGTGCTCAAGGCTAGGGACAGAAATTAAACATATACTGATATAAGTGATCAGAAACTGGTTCAAATCTGTAACACAACAGAAGTTCAGTGCACGTAAACAACTTTCAAAATGGCTGAAACTGGTTTAAGATGGACATGGATGGATATAGTATCAGACTCAACTTAATTCTCAGTCCTCCAGCATCCCAGGATGCTTTGCATCTCCCTTGCAACCCCCCCCCCCTTCACAGGGTGAGCAGGGGAGCCTTAGCCTAAGCTGTCTGCTTTAGCCGAATAGGGAGGTATGCTCTAGTGCCCCCTGGCTTCTGGCCTGGGCCACTACAGACATGCGGCTGCATTTTTGGAATCAAAAGGGAATGTTTGTTCACTTGCTTATTGGTTCAATCTATACAGTTTAAACTAACCTGTGAAGATTTAATTGATTCAGCCTTGGGCTTTTTGACTGTCTCTACTTATAGCCCAATAGTCTGGGCATCTATAGAAAAAGACATTTTGAAAACTTCTTGCCACTTACAGTATGTATCAGCCACTACTAAAATCATATGACTTTCCAATGCCTCTACATAATCCACATGAATATTTACCCGTGCAGTCTGAGGCCATGACCAAGGGTGCAGATAAGCCGGGCCAGGATCCTTCTGAATTTGTTGACGTGCAATATAGCATCTTCCTGTCCACTTTGGTATGATCACTTGCATCCCCCAAAAGAGACACCCCTATGTACCAATCATTCTGACTGACGTGACATGAAAAGTGTCAGCTGATGGTTGTTGTAGTTTAATACTGTAATACCTTGTAGAACCATGTCTTGCACAAGAGAAAGAACAGTATCCTTAGCAGTTTCATTTTTGACATATGTGTAGGTAACGGGTAAATGGTCCATGAAATTCAAGCAGAATACTTCCCTGGTGGTCACTGGGACACGGCAGGTATGAAAGCACATCAGCATTGAGCCCCTTGTTGATACTGAATAGTATAAATGAGCAGAAAGTGACAATGCCCAGCATTGCATATGAACTGCTGCTAGGGAAGGAATATCTTGTGTTGGTCCAAAAATAGGAAGTAGTGGCCAGCAGTCAGCCAAAAGAATAATACATCTGCCGTACAGATAAGTATGGAACTTCCATACTCTAAAGATACTGCTGAGAGTCTTCTTCTCCATCTGTGCATAGTTCCTTTCGGAAGCAGTTAGTGTTCATGAAGCAAAAGCAATTGGCTTCTTTGTGTCATCAGGAAACATGTGGGAAGGGCCTGCCCCCACTTCATATGGTGAAGTATCACATGCTAACTGCAATGGAAGTGAAGCAACAAAAGTTTTGCTTCCTTAAGTGCTAATTCACATACTCTAGTCGACTTCCATTTCATATAGTGGTGCCAATCCTGTTGCCAGATTAAGCAAAAATTTAACATAATAATTAAGTAATCCTAAAAAGGAACATGACTGTGAAACATTCTGTGCTGGTGGTGGCTTTGTTTACCTGGTAGACAAAACCATAGCTAGGCTGATCTAGTTGGGGATGGTCCTGCTTTGAGCAGGGGGTTGGACCTCTTGAGGTCCCTCAAAACCCTAATTTTCTATGGTTCTATAAGTGTGCTGGGATAAATATGAGTTTTTCAAGTCCTCTACTGA
Organism: Crocodylus siamensis; assembly: GCF_052110815.1. Taxonomy (NCBI): domain Eukaryota; kingdom Metazoa; phylum Chordata; order Crocodylia; family Crocodylidae; genus Crocodylus; species Crocodylus siamensis. The sequence goes on from NC_143395.1 coordinate 293,290,691, forward strand.
ATACCTTGGGAATGCCATTTAGGTCACAGGGTTAAAGAAATCACCAGAGAAAGAGACTAGGCTATCTCTTTCAGACATTGCAGTACAGTATCAGTCATTCTGACAATGGTCTTCTTTATCTTTTCCTGTAACCAGTATATCATCCAAATCACACTGTACTCCTTTCAGGTCTTTAAAAATTTCATCCGTGGCTTTCTGGAAGAGGGCAGGAGGAGATGTAATGCCAAAGGGCTGATTGTAGCTATATTATTCCTTTTGGGTGTTTATTGTGGGGTATTCATGGGGGACCTGAACTTCCCAGACATCTGCTGGGAAGAGCAGTCAGCCAGGTCTGACCGCTCATGTAGCTTCTTAGACAGTGCAGTACCTCCAATCTAACCCAGGAGGTGCACAGCCCCACCAGGGGAGACACCTTGTTGGACCTAGTGCTGGCCACGGGTGATGACCTGGTGAGGGGGCTGTGGGTGCTCGACCACCTGAGCGACAGTGATCGTCGCCTGCTGGAATTCACCATCCAGTGCAAGGTGGCAAAGGCCTGCAGTAAGGCAGCAGCCCTAGATTTCAAAAAGGCAAACTTCAATGAGCTAAGGAGGATAGTTGGGGAAGCGCTGAGGTCCCAGAGGGGAGGGGAGCCAGGTGTCCAAGGAGAGTGGTTGCTCCTTAAGGAGACGATCCTCCAAGCCCAAAGGAAGGTAGTCTCAATGAGGATCAAAGGGAACAGAAGGGCACACAAGCCTCCATGGCTCACCAACAGCATCCGGGAATGTCTTCTTGCTAAAAGGGTGGCTTACACCCAATGGAAAGAAGGGGACATCACCAGGGATGACTATACTGCAGTTGCTCGGGGATGTAGGGGGGCAGTCAAGAAGGCCAAGGCAGAGATGGAATTAGGGCTAGCTTCCCAGATTAAGGACAACAGGAAGTCCTTTTTTAAATACATAGGGGGTAAAAAGAAGGTTCCGGGTAATGTGGGTCCCCTGCAGGATGCGTTGGGAAATTTGGTCGTCACATCAGACGACAAAGCTAATGTGTTTAATGATTTCTTTGCCTCCGTTTTCCTAAGTAGGGACCAGAACAGTCACCTCCCTGCTGGGCCCCCCTTGGGCCCCAGGGGAGACACACCTAGGCCAAGGGTTAGTGAGGAACTAGTTAGGGAACTTCTGGAGGGACTGGATGTATTCAAGTCAGCTGGTCTGGATGATCTTCACCCTAGAGTTCTAAAGGAATTGGCCGAGGTCATTGCAGGACCCCTGGCATGGCTTTATAAGCACTCGTGGTGCTCTGGTGTGGTGCCAGAGGACTGGAGGAGGGCCATCGTGGTTCCCATCTTCAAAAAGGGGAAGAAGGAGGACCCGGGAAACTATAGGCCAGTTAGTCTTACCTCAATCCTAGGCAAGCTGTTTCAGAAAATTATTGTGGCACACATCCACGAGGGGCCAGCAGGGGACTGCATGCTTAGGGGCAACCAACACGGGTTCATCAGTGGCAGGTCCTGTCAGACCAACCTGGTGGCCTTTTACGATCAGATCACCAAATCATTAGATGCAGGGGTAGCAGTGGACGTAGTCTTCCTAGACTTTCGGAAGGCTTTCGACACTGTCTCTCACCCCGTTCTCATTAAGAAACTGGGGGGCTGCAATGTCAACACCCACACAGTCAAATGGGTCGCCAGCTGGCTGGAGGGCCGCAACCAGAGGGTGGTAGTGGATGGGTCCTTCTCAACCTGGAAGGACGTGGGCAGTGGGGTTCCGCAGGGCTCGGTCCTCGGGCCCGCACTGTTCAACATCTTTATCAGCGACTTGGACGAGGGGGTAAAAAGCACCCTGTTCAAATTTGCTGATGACACTAAGATGTGGGGGGATGTGGGCATGCTAGAAGGAAGCAACAGTCTACAATCGGACCTAGACAGGTTACAAGGGTGGGCGGATGAGAATAGCATGGGATTCAACACAGACAAGTGCAAAGTGATGCATCTGGGGAGGAACAACCGGCACCATACCTACAGGTTGGGGAACTCCCTTCTAGTCAGCACAGAGGTGGAAAGGGATCTTGGAGTCATCATTGATGCCAAGATGAACATGGGCCGGCAGTGTGGGGAGGCAGTCAGGAAGGCCAACTGTACCTTGTCATGCATCCACAGATGCATCTTGAGCAGGTCCAAGGAGGTGATCCTCCCCCTGTATGCGGCACTGCTCAGGCTGCAGTTGGAGTACTGCGTCCAGTTCTGGGCGCTGCACTTCAAGAGGGATGTGAACAACATGGAGAGGGTCCAGAGGAGGGCCACTCGCATGATCAGGGGACAGCAGGGCAGGCCCTATGAGGAGAGGCTACAGGACCTGAACCTGTTCAGCCTCCAAAAGAGAAGGCTGAGGGGGGATCTTGTGGCCTGTTATAAACTAGTCAGGGGGGATCAGCAGGCATTGGGGGAGGCCCTGTTCCCCCGAGCACTGCCAGGAGTGACCAGGAATAATGGTCACAAGCTGGCAGAGGGTAGATTTAAGCTAGATATCAGGAGGCGCTACTTCATGGTCAGGGCAGCTAGGTTCTGGAACCAACTTCCAAGAGAAGTGGTGCAGGCTCCTAGCCTGGGGGTTTTTAAGAGGAGGTTAGATGAACACCTTGCTGGGGTCATTTGACCCCAGTACTCTTTCCCGCCATGGCAGCGGGTCGGGCTAGATAATCTACTCAGGTCCCTTCCGACCCTAGAAACTATGAAATTATGAAACTTTTTGTAAGATGCAAGATCCATGTCTATTTGGAGGTAGGTATTACTGAACTCCAATTTACTAAAACATTGTCCTCCACTAAGAGCAGCAAACAAATATTAAATATGAGGCAAAAGATACTGGACAGCACATAAAACAGGATTCAGTTATATCCAGAATTTGAACTGATCCATTCTTTTTGATCACTGGAACAATGGGTGTACCCCATTTACTGTGTGCAACTGGTGACAAGACCCTATTGCTTACTAAACAGTTCAATTCAGCTTCCACCAGGGGTCACAGAGCATAAGGTACAACTCTGGGTTTACAGTATTTTGGCTGGCTTCCAGACTAGGAACTTGCTTATCCACCTAAGCTCCATTTCAAAAATCTTGGAATGCTTTTCCAGTATTTTTGAAGGCCTTGAGGTGCCTTTCTGATTGAGTTGATCTCACTCCAATTCACACTCAGCTTTTTCCAGCCGAGATTTTCTAGGTCATATGATGTGGGGCTGAGAGACATGAGTCTCTTCAGTCTGGAGACGAGAAGACTCAGCGGGGACTTGGTAACAGCCTATAGGTATATAAGGGGTACATATCAGGGACTGGGAGAATGTCTGTTGACCAGGGCTCCCCAGGGGAAGACTAGGATTAATAGTCATAACATTTCCAGAAGACTGCTTTAGATAAAACATAAAGAAAAACTGTTTTACAACTTGAGTGTCCAGGGTCTGGAATAAATTCCCCCCAGAGGGGCTGGACTTGATGATCTTGAGAGGTTCCTTCCAGCCCCTAACATCTATGGATCTATAAGATCTGCCAAACAACAGCAGATAATTTACTTGTAACACATACAGGGGTAAATGGACTGACTGCCTGTCTGGTTGAACAGTCATCTGATATTCCGCTTTTGGGACTTCCTGTTCTCGGTGTAAGTCTTCAGAAGCATGGAGGTTATCTCCAAAGGCACCTGCGACAGACACTGGTTATACAGAGATGCAGGTATTAAACAAACAGTAGCCCCTATATCCAGCTCTATTCTTATAAGGATACCTTCAATTAAGGGCATGACCCAGATACCATTTCTTGCAGCTGCTTCTGATAGTATGTGCAAATACAGGTCTTGGTTAGTGGCACTAGAAATCTGGTCTTCCTCCATATTATATATCCTGGACTTACGTCACCTGCTGGGTCCCTCCCTGATAGATGCTTCCCTGGATGAAAGGTTACAAGGCTTTATTCTTTGTTGAACTGTGCAAGAGGCCACAACAATATGTCCTTTTTTTCTGGTGCTTGCTGGAACTGACCTGATGTGCCCAATAATCCCTCTTGGCATGCATGGTTTGTGTACAGTGGCTACAGGAAAAGGTCATCAGGTTCTGTACCCTTGGTCTCATTGATTCAAGCAATGCACTTTCTGCTCCATACTAAATTCCTTATTGCCAGAATTGTTATATCTTGTAGCTCCACAGTGGTGGGGAGATTAGACTAGAAGAGAGAGCACCACACAGCTCATGTGGCTGGTGACTTTATTGTTCTGAACAGAAACCAAAACTGAAAATAAAACATGGCGCCTAAAGAAGCACATAGGCTAACCACTGTTAAAGAAACAATACCATATACAATGACTAATACACAATTCGCCACACATACTTTTTTGTGTTGTCTTAAAAATTGCTCTGTATTATGAAGTTCCGTCGTGAGCGTGGCTATACATCCCACTTTTGCTAGGACAATCTCATTTTAAATCTATGTCCCATGCATCCCATCTGTTTGGTTAAATGAATGCTTCTGTCCTGTTTTCAGATGAATGCCTGAAACTGTTGTTTAAAATGGGACTGTCTTGGTGAAGAAAAATTGTTTCACAACCTTTCCACCTCCAAACTCCATGAGGCCAGATCTCAGACAACTGTGCGTGCCAGACAGCATGGTGTTCTGCTTTGGAACTAATTGTCTATGGTCACACTATATTTAGTAGGATTGGTGGGTGTAGCAGTAGCATCTTATACCCTTCCAGAACATTGAGTGCACTTACACATTAAACCTCAGAAAACCAGGAAATAAGTTAACCTCACTAACTCAGAATTAAACTTCTCAAAAGGAGACAGTACAGAGTTAAAAATAGAGTATACCCCATCAAAAAATAGAAGAAAAGCCCAAATATGCAGAATTAGACTGTGCTCTGAAGAGGAAAGTGAGAGTTTGATTTGACTGTATCAACTTCACCTGGTTCTAGGTTTTCACAGTTACATGAAATAATATTCCTCATATTATATTGTACTCAATAATGTTTTCTAAAATATGTCCTCTTTTCCAGCTTTGACCTTTTTAATGGAAAAAGATGCTGTAAATTTGTATGTTTGTGACTCAGTTGGATCTTTTGAAAGTCTATAAACTATGAAATCCAAAGGAAATCAAGCTTCATGTAGTTCTTTTTGCAGTGAGGAGCTATGAGATATTTTGGCAGATTTTTTTTCAGAGGTGACTAGACTGAAGTACGTACAAGGTAGTGCTTTCATGACATGTCAACACATCGGAGAAATGTTCTGACAGTAGCCATGGCACCTCATGACACTTTCAATATGCACATGATAAAAAATTAAGTTGTGATGACTTAATGAATTTCAATCTTTTATCTTGTTCCCAGATCTTGAGGATTCTGCTAGTCACACAGAAGGTAGAAATATCTCTTTAAGATACCTCCATTATATCTTCCAACATGGAATGATTGCTGTTTTGCTTTGCAAAAAAAGACCTGGGTAGTAGCATTAACATTGTATGTGAGAATAGTGAAAGAGGATACTAAAAAACTCTTCTCTAATTTAGGCTGCGTCTTCACCGTCTCTTTTGTTTTTGTTTTTTTATCAGCTAGCATAGCAAAGTAAAATTTATTTACCTTACTATAAAATCCTAATGGAGACCAGGCCTGATGTAGATAGATAAATCAGCACTATTTACCCCTTCAGTAAGGGGCTTTTTCGTGGTAAAAAGTACAGTCTTGTGTCCGCTAGGATATTAAAATGAGATAGTACATATTTTTATTAATTGTATTATTGTAGCACCCAGGAGATCTAGCCATGGACCCACACTAAGCAGATCAATGTCTGATTTGCAGAGGTCTCAAGTGGGGTTGGTTCTGGGACCCGTGCTATTTAACATTTTTATTAATTACTTGGGTGGAGGGATAGAGGGTATACAGGTGGTCCGTGGATTTACAACACAACTGGTTCCTGAAAACCACATCTTAAGTCAAAACATTGTTCCTATGGGTTCCAAGTTACAATGTTATAAATGGGGGATTGGTTCCTGAACCAAGGCCCAATACCCTCTTTTCATAAAAAATAACCCAGCATTTTGTACTCAATCAATTACAGACAAGTAATGTAGCTACGTTAATATATTTATATTGTAAATAGCAATCATATTGATTGAGAAGGACTTCTTTGAGGTGACTTTGATGGACTTTTTGAAGGGCTCGTGATTGGACTTTTTGAAGGGCTCTTGATTGAACTTTTTGAAGGGTTTTTGGCTGGAGTCTTCATAGGAGTCTTGGCTGCTGGTTTTTCTGGAGTCTTGTCTGCTTTCTTAAAGAAAGTGTCCAAGGAAGTTTGGACAGGTGTTCTCTTTTGCTTGTAAATTTCTCTGTAGCAGCTGTACATGTTGGAGATGCTCCTATTCACTGATGCACTGTATTCAATGTTGGGTCATGTTCCTTGAACAGGGACATGACAGCTTCCAAATATTGAAATACCTCAGCCAACACTTTAGTTGTCATGACTTCACGGGGAGGAGTCTCTTTAACAATGGGCGCATCTTCTTCCTCCGCTACTTTTTGCTGTTTCAATTCAATGAGGTTCTTATTAGTTAATTCTTCAGAATGTGATTCCATTAACTCATGTGCATTCCATTAACTCATCCTCTGGTGCAATTTCTAGGTTGAGTTCTTTGCCCATTTCAACAACATTTTTGGTCACCTCTTCAACAGTGTCTGTAAAGCCTTGGAACTCAGGTGCAAATTCAGGGGACAGTTTTCTCCAGACACCATTCAAATTTGATTGTTTAACTTCATTCCATTCTTACCATTCTTAACTGCACGGTAAGTGCTGAAAGCCTTTCAGAATTCCTTTAGAGTTTCTTTGCCCATAATAATGTTGGCATCTCACCTTTTTCGGATCTCTTAATTATTTTCATTCTTCTTTCCATAGTACTTGCTCTACGTTTCTTAGAAACATCACTTGCACCAGATTTACACTTTTCTGCCATTATTATGAGCAAAGAAACACTAAATTTTAAGACTAAGTTTGGAAACACAAAGATTCACCACATAAAAATGGTGTCAGAACAGCAACTGAGTGTCCTGAGTCCGGGAGATGGGCAGTGCAGCAAATTGGTGCAGGGAGATGGGCAGTGCAGCGAACTTGTTCGCAGGCGTGGCATTTGCATCGGATCGAGCATTGGAAAGTCGAAACCAACATCAGAAAGTTGAAACTAGGTGTGAATTTATAAACATTGTAAATGCCATTCATCATAACTTAAATATCGTAAAGTTGAGGACTGCCTGTTTTGATGAAATTTGCCAATAGAACAGTTGAGGGATTGAAATACTGTGGAGGATAGGGTGAGAATCCTAGCAGACCTTGATAAATTGGATAATGGAGTTGACAATGAGGAACTGAAAGGCAAATGTGGTGTTCTACACACAGAGAAATAAAAATAAGTACATGTTGGGGTCATAAGCAGGGATCCTTGTTTTCTCTGATAAAAAAAATCCTGAAGTTTCAAAATAAAAAATTGACCCAAAATCCACATTTGTGATTAAAATGAAACACCACTATCTATAGATATCCATATATTAGTGGTATTTCCTTTTAATCATGGAAAAATGTGGATTTTGGGTCACTTTTTTAAATCTTAAAATTCAGGATTTTTTTTTATCAGAGAAAATGAGGATTCCCGATGATCAGACAGGCAGTGGGAGGAGTGGATGATGCTCAAAGAGAGGGGGAGGAGAATAATTTTAGTGCACAGCCAGCCCTCCAGACTTACTTTCCACAAGGCCAGTTAATATACCAGGTCTGCCTATCTGCCTCTCTAAAATTGCATCTTATATTTATTGGTAGCTGAATATCCTTTGTTTTTCTCCCTGATACAGATAATTCACTTTAGAATAGACAGATGAGCATGGCCCCTTTTTATTTGTTTTCCACTATTTTATATATTACCTTTATGTTTTCCTCTTACATTGTTCAGGGAATGGAAGATAATTTATTTATTTACTTTGATTAAATGTTTTAAAAGGCACCAATCCCAAATCCTAAGTATCCTGAAAGTCACTAAGAACTCAATCCATAACAATGACAATAATAACATAAAGTTGCACAGTGCTGTGGAAAAGAGCAGCTTATCTGCTGATGCTGCTGTCAGATGTTATTATCTGATTACACATTGATTTGCTGTCTTTTATCCTCTGAGTGATCAGAGTTCAGTCCTTAGATCTCAGTCTGAAAAGCTGACCCGCACAGACAAATGGCAACAGAAACCAGAAGCTCTGTAGTCTTCACTGGGATTCCCTATGAAACTCGCTTCAGGATGATCAACTGGTTGCTTGGTTTAGGGTTCTTTGATTACCAGACATGGTAAAGGAAGTTGTCTAATTTCGCTTGTGATAGGTGATCTTGATATACTGTGATTTTCTTCTGAGATATGATCCTATTGTATTTGAAGTGGTGGTGTTGTCTTACCAATTCCTTTGGATATTTATTTGTCTAATATTAGAAGAGAACTCAGAGAGTATGTCCATGCACCTCCGCTGCTACTGCTGGCATTTATTAGTGTTGGCTTATATTATGACTTACTCTTTTGCTGTCCTGAGATTGTCATTTGTACACTCACAGATTCTATATTTTTTCTGCTTTTGTCTACATGTTGCTTCCAGCCTGGTAAGCACTTCTTACCAATGTGCAGCCCCTCCCAGCTACCCCTGCTGGGTACTGGGGGGAGCTGGGCTGGGACCGCAAGATGAAGGGGCTCCCTTCCCCCACTCCCCTCCCAGACCTCTTGACAGTGTCAGCAGCAGCTGCCAGCTCAGCTTTGCTATGGTCACACCTGGGGGGAGTGGTGGAATGGAGACCCCTCACCTGGTAGGCTTGGCCCAGATCCCCCCTGTACCCACCCTCAGACCAACCATGATCTTTCCATTCAATAATAGGCAAATTAATTGATACACATTGATAACAGAAAATAAACAATACAAACAATCAAAGAACCAGGACAAGTGGTGGCTGACACAGGGAAAAAGGCAGAGCTCTTCAATGAGTTCTTCGCTTCAGTATTTCTAAGTACTGGCCAAGACAATTCCCCCACTTTGAACATAGTTAGATGTCTGGGAGCCATTAGACTGCCAATGGTTAGTGCTGACTTAGTTAAGAAGCACTTGGAAGGGCTGGATGGGTACAAATCAGCAGGCCCAGATGACCTCCATCCGCAGGTGCTGAAGGAATTGCCCAACGTCATAGCTGAGCCACTGGCACAGCTGTTTGAGCACTCATGGTGGTCTGGCCAGGGCCCTGAGGACCGGAAAAGGGCCAACGTGGTGCCAATTTTTAAGAAGGGGAGAAGGGATGAGCCAGGTAACTTTACGACAGTTAGTCTTACCTCTGTTCTTTGGAAGACACTGGAAAAAATCATTAAAGAGCACATTTGTGAAGGCCCAGCAGGGGAAATGATGCTGAAAGGAAACCAGCATGGGTTCATCACAGGTAGATCCTGCCTGACAAACCTTATAGCATTTTATGACCAGGTAACACATTGCCTTGACACTGGAGCTAAGGCAGATGTCATCTACCTGGATTTTAAGAAGGCCTTCAATACTGTTTTGCATCCTATTCTCATAAGGAAGCTAGCAGGCTGTGGAGTGGATGCTTACACAGTCAGGTGGGTGACCAACTGGCTTAGGGATTGCACCTAGAGAGTGGTGGTGGATGGGTGGTGGGCAATGGTGTCCCACAGGGTTTGGCCCTTGGACCGGTGTTATTTAATATCTTCATCAGCGATTTGGATGAGGGTGTAAAGAGCACCCTGTCCAAGTTCACAGATGACAGCAAGTTATGGGGCAAAATTAACACACTGGAGGGCAGGGAGCAGATACAGGCTGATCTGGACAGGTTGGGTCAATGGGCAGAACAAAACAGGATGCAATTTAGCAAAGACAAATGCAAGGTACTCCACAGGAACGAGGAATCCCCAGCACACCTATATGTTGGGGGATGACTTCTTCAGCTGTTCGGTGGCTGAGAAGGATCTTGGAGTCAGAGTTGACTCCAAGATGAAAATGAGCCGACAGTGTAATGAAGCCATCAACAAAGCCAATCGTACCTTATTGTGCATTAGCAGATACATGACCAACAGATCCAGGGAGGTGATGCTCCCACTTTGTGGCATTGGTCAGGACACAGTTGGAGTACAGTGTCCAGTTCTGGGCACCGCACTTAAAGAGGGATGTGAAGAATTTGGAGAGGGTCCAGAGGAGGGCCACTCATATGATTAGTGGCTTCTGTACAAAACCCTGCGAGGGAAGGTTGAGAGATCTGGATCTCTTCAGCCTTCACAAGAGATGGCTGAGGGGAGACCTTGTAGCAGCCTATAAGTTTATCAAGGGAGGACAACAGAGAGTTGGAGATGCACTATTTACCAGGACACCCCTTGGGGTAACTAGGAATAATGGGTACAAACTAGTGGAGAGTAGATTCAAGTTAGACTTTAGGAAGAAAATTTTCACAGTAAAGGTGGCCAAAATCTGGAACGGGCTGCCAAGAGAGGTGGTACTATCATCTAACTTGGAGATCTTCAAGAGGAGGCTAGATAGACACTTGACTAGAGTTGTCTGACCTTGGTTCTTTTCCTGCTTGGGGAAGGGGGCTGGGGTCCCTTCCGACTCTACTATCTATGAATCAATTCTATATATCCACCAAATCCTATGTCAGCAGCCTGGAGGTGGAATACTGAGGCCCACACCTGCCCCAGTGAGGTGAATGAGTCAAGATGGTGGTGTGGCCTCTGTGTTATTGTCATATGTCCACGTAGCTCATCACATGCACATATACTAATTTGGTCTTTCTGGGACTTCTGCTTATTTGGTCTGTTCCCCAAATCAGAATTCCCCCTTCTCCCCCCAACTCTGGGGCCTTGTTAGCTGGTGCCACCCTTATCTCATGTTACAGCACAGTACGTGCCCCCAGTTTCTCAGACTGTGTGTATATCCATTGGCCTTGTTGTGTCTGCTTCAAAGGCTGTGAAACTCTATATGTGTGAGACCCAAGTTTTTAAAATCAATGAATCCCTGCTGCCCATCCTGAGCCATTCTAATACCTATACATATGCCTATAAGTCAACTTCCAAAAAACAAACCATTTAAATACCATTTCTAAGCCAACAAACCCAGCTGGCAGTTCTAGGCTGTTCCCTCCACCTTCCTTTCCTACTGAGAGCCCCACAAAAGTGAAAAAAAATAACCCTTTACATAGAACATAAGTTCCCTAGGGCTCTCTGCTCTCTAGTGCCTTCAGCTAATACCTGTTTTATTGAAGGTTATTTTTTTGCATTATTGGCCACTTAAAAAGTGCTCTGCAGCCATGCACATGTGTTATATCATGGCTGTAGAGAGCTTTCAGGGGCCTGATCATGCAAAAAATGTAACTTGTATAAGTGCCTATAGTATTAAGTTATTTGGAACCCAGCTGTACCCAATACATTCTTTACATTTGCATTATAAAGAGTGGGACAGGCAGTAGGTGGGTATAAGAGGGTTGAGTAATTGTCATAAGTTTAGAGGAATAAGTTGCATCCATTTTGTGCATCCACTTTTTTGTCAAGTGATTCTTGCCATCCTTCAGGCAGATTAGACTCTGGGCACTGAAAAACTGGCTTGAGGGCTTGTTTTTGAGAAACAAGATCTATCTACATTAAGGTCTACAGCCAAGATATAACAAAGTTTTTGGTTGATTTTCTGAGACCTGTATGCCCTTAGACTGTCAGCCTGCAATTTCCCTTACTCAGCTGGCTAGAAGCTTCCTCTGGTGGGATCCAACCTGATACTTGTAAGTTTTCTGCTTATAAACATTGTTAAAAAACGCTTTAATATAATCAAGAACAGATCTTGAAAACAGCAACATTTCTAATTCTCAGGCATCTTAAACCTGCGTTTGGCACCTTTTAAAAGCTGCAGTAAACCTGGCTAGAGAGTATGGTCTCTGATGTACTCCTTTAAGCTATTATATCTTTGTCATATCTACTAAGGCTTCATAGCTTAGGATACCTCTACACAGCCACACGTAATGCTCTGTCAGTAAATAAATAAACAAATAACCTCCAAACCTAGGAACATGTAGATGCAGTGCTGTAGCAATGAAGTTTGGTGCCCAGGACAAAGCCCACCATGGCAGCCAGCCCTAGTCCCATGCACAGATCTGGGGGGCACATGCCCCCGATGCCTGCCTGGTAGTGAACGTAGCCAGGAGCCACCTTCTGCACGTCCCCACACCCCCAATCAAGCCACTTATGGCTGTGTCCCGGGCTCCACCCCAGTTGGGCAGTGCCTGTTGGCACCCCTTCATTTTGGCACCTGGGGATGTCACCCCGCTCCCCCCTCCCCCCCTTGCTATGGCACTGTGTAGATGAGAGTGAATGGGTACGTCTTATTTTCTTAGCACTGGTTTTAGGCTTGGTAGGAAGATGCTATAAACAGGGCCTAACAAGTTTCTAACCTGTGCTACTTTTAGTGGAAAAGTCAGTATACAGCCCTATTTTTTTAACTATGAGCCTAATAGTGCCTAATATATTCCTAAGAGTGATAATGCTGAATTGAAAAAAGCTCCTATAGTGATACTCAAGGGTATTTCTAAAGTCCCTGCTGCTTAGCAATATTTGATTCACCTTTTCCTGTGAAAGAAAACAGTTTTTCTTAATGAAGGTGTTTAGACTGTTTTCTACCACTGTATGCACTGTTGGATTACACACAGTCTCTCTGTGTTGGTTCAGTAATGTGACAAAACCCAGGAGGTGATTCGACAACTCCAATAAAAGAAATTGTCTTCTGCCAGAGGAAGCAGTACCTCACTGGAAAGAAATTACAAGGCTGCTCATATAGCAGCAAAAAGCTGTTTTGGGTACCTGCCTGAAATGGATTGGCTAATCCAGCAATATCTGCAATCTGCCAGCAATTTTATTTTAGTTTGCCTTTTTGTTGGCTGCTCTCTCCTATACACACACACACACACACACACACACACACACACAAATAAATATAATTTTAATGTAGTCTACAGAAACATCAATTACTGAAGATGATTCTTCAATAGTAATTAGTTGCTTCAGAGATAAAAATTCATTTGATGAGTCTATAGGAGCTACCCGTTAATCCCTGAAGATAGCCTATGTTGCAAATACAGTAACCTGATTTCTAGTTACTGTAGACTGTGATTACCAGAGAGGAACTCCTGATATTATGGAATGTGTTAGTGTTCTTTCCCCCCATCCTCCCACATTCTATTGAGAAAATGGTTTATGTTTTTGGTTTCACTTACAAACAGATAATATTTTGATTTATACTACTGCACTGTGGGATTATGATATAATTAAGATTGGTAGAATTCAATTTTTAAATTAATTTTGATGGATAATATTGATGCTTATTTTTAGGTATTTATTTAGATTTTTATCAATTTAAATTAAATTACCAGCATAAAGATTTTCTGCCCCTGGGATGGCTAAAAAAAAAAAAAAAAAAGAAGAAGAAGAAGAAAAGAGAGGGCCAAAAAAACACCAAAACTTTTATTTTTTCTAATTGGAGTCTTTCTCTTCATAAACCAGTCTTGTAACAGGTGTCCTTCTCAGGGATGGCTACAATGCTCCCTGGTGGAAGCTTGCCCCTGCTCTGCCCTTGCTTCTTAAGCTTCCTGCCTTTCACTTTGCCTGCCATATCTTGTTGGTATTCGATCCTTGGAAAGGGAGGCTGTCTCAGGGATCTCTGATCCGATGCTGCTGTTCAGGTATCTCTACTCAGCACCTTAAAGGTTTATTACATGGCTCCAACTGTCCCTTACACCATGCCCATGCCTTGCAGGTGTTACCAGTTAGCACCACACCTAGGCCTATACTGGGATCCAGTCTCTGCCACTGCTGGGACTTGCTGTCCATGTGCCATCAACCTTCCCAGTCCCCTCCTGAGCTCAGGCTGCTGGCCTGTAGTTCCCCGGATCTTCCTTCCTCCCTTTCTTGAAGATAGGGACCACATTGGCCCCTTCCAATCTTCAGGTACTTCACCTGAGTGCCATGAGTTCTCAAATATCCTTGGAAGTGGCCGTGCTATGATGTCTGCCAGTTTCTTAAGCACTCTTGGGTACAATCTGTCAGGACCAGCTGATTTGTGGGTGTCCAGCCTCTGAAGGTGTTCCTTCAGTAGGTTGAGACCAATGATGGGTGCATATTCACCCTTGCCCTGGCCATCCTATGTCATGTTAGACAGGGTAGTCCCATTGGGCTGATGGAAGACTGATGCAAACTAATCGTTAAGCAGGTTGGCTTTTTTCTGGGTATCGGTTGTCAACTGTCCTATTTAGTTTAGCAAGGGTCCAGTGTTAACCTTGTTTTTCTTCTGACTGCCCACATATCTGAAGAAGGACTTTTTATTGTCCTTGATTTGTGTAGCCAGTTGGAGTTTGGTTACAGTCTTGGCTTTCCTGGTTCACCCTCTACAGGTGTGAACCAGTGCAGAATACTCCTCCTTAGTGATGCTTCCTGTGCTCCATCCTTTATAAGCCTCTGTTTTTAGATGTAAGAGGTCCATGAGTTCCTTGTTGAGTCAAGGGGTTTGCTGTGCCCTTTTACTTTTCCTATGGGTTGGGATGGACATCCCTTGTGCTTCTAGGATTGCTCTCTTAAGGAGCAACCATTCTGCATGAACTCCTCTCCCTGTCCAGCCATAGCCTCTCAGGGCCTTGACAACAAGCCTCCTGAGCTTATCAAAGTTGACGTTCCTAAAATCAATGACTTGTGCACTGCTGATTGACTTGCCAGCTTTGTGATAGTAATCATGAGCTGATCACCTTCACTATCTGTCTCCCATCTTCCCTTTGATTCTTAGGTTGCTGACCAGATCATACCCTTTGCCCAGTACCAGGTCCATCAGTGCCTTACCTCTAGGAAGCCCATAAACTTCTTGAGACAGGTAGAGCTTATTCATGCATGTGAGGAAGCTTTGTGACTGATCAGATTTGGCTGAGTGCTCTTCCCATGAGATGTCCAGGCAGTTGAAGTCCCCCATGACAACCGTGCACTGAGAGTGTGCAGACTCAGCCAGTTTCCTGGTGAATTTGTGGTCGGGCTCTTGTTCCTGATTATGTGGTCTATAGTGACTCCTACCATTGTGTCCTCTTCACCACAGTCCCCTCATTTTCTAACCCAGAGGGTCTCCAGCCTTCCTCCATGTGTGCCAGTTTCAGATTGTAGGGACATGTAGCTATCCTTGACAAAGAGAGCTATACCCCTGCTCCTTTTTGTCAGCACAATCTTTCCTGTACAGGGGTGTAACTGTCTGTACCCATGGTCCAGTCATAGGAGGAGTCCCACCAGGTCTCTGTTATCCCTATGAGATCATCCTCATTTCTGTTTAGCAGGAGGACCAGTTCCTCGTGTTTATTCTCCAAGATCCTGGCATTAGTATATAGACAACTAAGCGTGCCATTGGAGGCCATAGGCTTCCTTGCACTCAGGGAGGGCCTCTGTTCATGGGCTGGATTAAGAGTTGGTTCCTTTGAGCGTCCAAACCTGCTGATTATGCGGTTGATGCTTGGTGGGCTTGCTTTGGTGATTGTCCACCCATTCCCCAGCAAGCTTGGTTTAAAGCCCGAGAAAGTAGGCCAGCCATTCTAGGTAAGAGCTTCTGCTCCAGTGGAGTGAGGTAGACACCACCTCTTCCCAGCAGACCACTGCCTCTCTCTCCAAAGAGTGGGGTGTGATTGTGGAAGCCAAAGCCTTCCTGATGGCACCAGTGCTGCAGTCTTCTGTTAATTATCTCAATTCATCTCTCCTTCATCCTGTCACCAGGAGGATCAAGATAAAAAACAGTTGCACCCCAACCCCTTAAACCCTGCTCCCAGAGCCCTGTTGCCATTCGTGACAGGACAGGATTGCTCTGAGGCATGTCATTCATGCCCACATGGATAAGGAGCCTGGGGTAGTGGTCAGAGGGCCAGATAAACTTTGCGATCCTTTCAGATTCATCCCGGATATGGACCTCGGGGAGTCAGCATACCTCCTGGGATAAGGGGTTGAGGCGGCAGATTGCTCCCTCTGTCCCCCTCAGGAGGGCATCTCCTGCAATGACCACTCTGCATTTCATCTTGGGGGTGGTAGCTGGTCATGATTCTCCCTCACTTGCAGGAGCTGGCAGCTCTGAAGACTTCACTGGTACTGCAAGAGGTTTGTACCTGTTGCAGAGATCCAGCGGGGGTGGGGGAGGAGAGGAGGGAGAGCAGGTCTGGTGCAGCAAGCCTTGGGGTGAGGCCAATATAGTAAGGTTCAGAGTAAAGAAGTAGGTACTGAATCATAAATACAGAGATGTATTAACAACAGACCCCTGTAGAATGCCTATACCATTGGTTCTTGACCTTTTTAGACTCAAGGAACCCCTTGTTAGACTGAAGGTACCTTTTGTTGCAAAGAACTCAGAAAGACCACAAGTCAGAATGTTTGTGACACTATTTGAAAGCTCCAGGTTTATCTTGTGAATCACATATAGGTATCTCCATGCCTAACAGTATTAATATTACATGATGGTCTGCAGAACTGTTAAAAAGACCTCACAGCACCCCAGGGTGCTGCAGTACCTTGGTTGAGAAGCACTGGCCTATAGAAAGCCAGAGTAGGGAAAATGAGAATCCTTGAAAAATATTACTCTGTTCCCTCCTGGTTCTCTTTTTATTTTTGAATAACTTCTTCAGAGTAATATTTCAAAGAGAAGAGTATGGTCAAAGGTAAATGACAGGTCAAGGAAGGTGAGGAGGGAGGACTGTTTCTGATCTTTGGTTAGGAAAAAGTCATTAGGAACTTTAGCAGGAGAGGTTTCAGCAGGGTGAGAGGAGAACAAATTACATTTGTTTTTAAAAGACAATTTTAAATGCTAGTTACTCAAGAAAAAGAAGCAGATAGAGCACCAAGATGAGGCCTGAATGTAGATCTGGCCTTGGCCTTAATTATTTATAACCTAATTCACTAGGGGCCAACTCCTCCTATTTTGGATGCATGCATATGGCTCTATATTGAAAGGAGACACTTGTTCTGCAGAATTTGACCTCCAACAGATGCTGTGATAGTGTGTCATTTCTGTGCTGTTCACAAGGGGCAGCAAATAATGCAGAACCTTCTTTCAATTGCAAAGCTCTTTGGCTTATATGTGTACTCATTCCCTTTCCCCCACATATAGTCATGTATGCTCATCCGTAAGATACTCTTTTATAGGAATGGAAAACAATGCAGTTCAGAAAGCCATCTCATAAGTTTGCAACCTCTCCAGTTATTTTTCTGGACTTTAATCTTTTTCATTCTGTTAGTCAGAATAAAATATTCCACTCACTCCAAAATGGATTGTTTAGGTTACTCTGTGTTTTGAATACTACACTAAACAATTCTGAATTCTACCAGTAGATTATAAGTGCATAAGAGAATTTGAAATATTGGATGCCTCCTTTATTCTGCTATTAAATAAAAATCTTCCAGATATACCTGCACAGAGTTGTTTGTTTTCAGTCCAGCTATCAGAAGAAAGAGCATCAATGGCAAATGAGAACTGTGGTGTTAGGTAAAGGGAAAAAAAAACAACCCTTTCCCAGTATTTTTGTTGTAATAATTCCAGCATATAAACACAACATTTTTTTATGATCATATTTCTGCAGTTTTGGAATAAATTGACTTTTTAGCTATATAATATCCTGGTGGAATACTAAGCTTCATTTTTATGAGAGAACTCTGAGCAGACTGCTTGGAATATTTAATGTTTTGGAATATGACTTGATTGCAAAGTTGTTATTTGAGTAAACATGATGAATATTTCCTTACGTGAACAATGTTCTGGCTAAAACTTTGCTTAGGTGTCCAGTGAAGGTAACACCACATTTTATGGGTTTTTTTAAAATTTGACCTATTTATGAACAATTTACTAAGTTGTACACTTAAACTTCACATTTGCTTTGAAAGGCTAATATGAGGAATACCGAGCGAAATAAGCATGTTAAATTTTCTCTTCTCCAATATCTATAATTCAATTTACTATGAAGGTGATATAGAAAACTCCATAAAATATACCCAAGACAGCTGAGTAAATCGTATTCTAGCTGCAATTGAAAAGAGAAAATGTAATATGCTTATTTTTCTGCCTTTCTCATATTAGCCTCTCATTTTCAATGAAAACTCATGCTAACTCCAAATTTTTTTACCTTCTATTCTTGCAAACATAAGCCCCTAAAAAAACCTTTGAATTATAGAAACAAAGAATCTTTTCTGTACAGTTTGACATCTCCAGGTTTATCTTCTGTTTTGACATAACTAGAGTTGTACCAAAAATAGCCACAGGAATGCCTTAAATTAGTCAGTTCATATATTTATAGATTGTTAGGGGCTGGAGGGAACCTCACAGATCATCGGGTCAAGTGACCCCAGTGAGGTGACTGTCCAGTCTTTTCTTGAAAACCACCAAAGAAAGTGACTGCACCACCTCTGGAGGGAGTTTATTCCATAGTCTGGACACCCTAACTGTGAAGAAGTTTTTCCTGGTATTAAGTCTGAAGTGGCCTTCCAGGAGTTTGTATCCATTGGTCTTGATCTTCCCCAGGGGTGCCCCAGTGAACAGTTATTCACCAAGCTCCTGATGCTCTCCTCTGATATAGTGGTAATCTGCTATCAAGTCCCTTCTCAATCTTCTCTTCTTTAGGCTAAAGAGGCCCAGGTCCCTCAGCCTTTCCTCATATGGCTTGCCTTGCAAGTCTTTGATCATATGTGTGGCTTTTCTCTGGACCCTTTCAAGTTTTTCCACATCCTTATTGAAGTGTGACACCCAGAACTGGATGCAGTACTCCAACTGTGGTCTCACTGGTACTGAGTACAGAAGGACTATCACTTCCTTAGTTTTAGATGAGATGTATTGTTGATGCATGCCAGCGTGTTATTTGCCCTGCTGACCACTACCTCACACAGACAGCTCATATTCATGCGATGATCAATCATTACCCCTAGCTCCCTTTCGGCTGTGGTGCAAGTCAAGCTGTCACCACTGAGCCTGTATGTATGTTGAGGGTGGTTTGCCCCCAGATGGAGCACCTTACACTTGGAAGTGTTAAGCTTCATTTGGTTTCAGTCTGCCCAACTCTCGAGCCTGACCAGGTCCACCTGTATCTGCAAGCCTATCTTCTGGTGTGACCCCATTTCCCCATAACTTGATGTCTTCCATGAACTTGGCCAGCGAGCTTTTCATTCCCCCATCCAAATCATTGATAAAGATGTTGAAAAGCACCGGTTCAAGCATGGACTCCTGAGGGACACCACTGGCCACTTTGCGCCAGGACAACACAGATCAGTTCATGAGAACTCTCTGGGTCAGTACCTGTAGCCAGTTTCCCACCTACTGAACCATTGAGCAGCTGAGGCCATAATCTTCCAGTTTTCCCACAAGGATATCATGGTATACTAGATCAAAAGTCTTTTGGAAATCTAGGTATATAAAATCTACCTTGTCTCCCATGTTCAGGTGGTGAGAGATCTGGTCATAGAAAGAGATGAGATTGGTAAGACAAGACCTACCCATGACAAAAGCCATGCTGGCTGTCGTTCAGAATCTTACCTTTTGCGAGTGTATCACACAGAGATTTTTTAATGAGCTTTTCCAGGATTTTCCCTGAGATAGAGGTTAGGCTGATTGGCCTATAGTTGTCTGGATCCTCCCTCTTCCCCTTCTTGAAGATGGACACAATGTTGGCCCTCCTCCCATCCCCAGGGATTTCTCTTCTGCCACAAATTCTAAAAGAGCTTTGCCAGGGGTTTCATGAGGACGTCAGCCAGTTCCATCAGCACTCTCAGATGAAGTCCATCCAATCCTGCTGACTTAAAAATGTCTAGCTTTTCTAGTTGGTATTGCACCTGCTCAGCATCCACAGTGGGGTGGCTGCCATTCCCAGCATGCTCCCTATGAGCCTTATCTCGCTTGTCTTTCCCCTTGGTCCAGTGAAATACCAAAGCAAAGTGGGCATTCAGGAGTTCAGTTTTATTCTGAATGTCAATTACCAGCTGTTCTGATGTGTTAAGCAGGGGTCCTACACTTCCATTTGTTTTCCTTCTACGGCTTAAATACCTAAAGGACTTCTTATTGTCCTTGATTCGTGTGGCTAACCTAAACCAAGTTGACGCCTTGGCTTCCCTGATCATTTCCCTACAAGTGCTGGCCACTAATGCATAGTCCTTCTTGAGGACAGTCCCTAGCTTCCACTGTGTGTAAACCTCTTTTTTCTTTTTTAAGAGGACCATAATAGTCCTATTAAGCCAGGAGGGCTTCTGCTCCCTTTCCTCTTTGCAGGAACGGTTTTCTTTTGTGCTTTGAGGATTGTATCCTTGAGCAATGATCATTCTTCATGCACCCCATTTGCCTTCCCTTCCTGGTCCTGCATTGCCTCCCCTACTAATGCTCTGAGCCTGTCGAACTCGGCATTTTTGAAGTCCAGGACTTCAGTCCTGCTGGTTGATTTGTTGACCTTGTGGCAGACAGTGAATCGGATAATTTCATGGTCACTCTCACCCAGGGGAGTGTATCTATTATATAGTGCCAGCGGAGGATTGGCCCTAGCTCTGCATGCTCTGGACCTGGAGATGACTGTTTTCAGGTAGCTGTGGTGGGGGGGATTCTGGCGAGTCTTCTTTGTGGCCACCTTCTCCCCCTTCTCCTCTATACTCCATTTCCCTGGAGTAGGGCCTGGCAGTAGTTGTTGATATAATCTTCATGGGCCCTGATGGTGTGTAGGTGGGGTACCTGCTCCTCAAGCTCCTTCACTCAGCCCTCCAGGAACTCCACTAAGAAGCACATCTCACAAGTGGGGGTTCTCCCATGCTCGGGTGTCAGCAGCCACACCAGGCATCCTCTGCAGTCCAGGGCCAGGGCTGCAGGCTCTGTCTGGGTGGAGGTCTCAGTATGAAGAAGCTGAAGCTGATGGGCACAGCAGGTCACTGACATGGTTATGAGTTACTTCTTGTACTTACCTGGTCTCAGCAGCTGCTCTTTAGGCCTGTGGGCTCAGACTGCTTGCTTGGACCAGCCCTCTGGGTGCCTTCTGCATACCCCTCCATGTGAACTCCCATTCAAACTGTTGCGCCCTAGTCAGGCTGCACCTGTTTGTGTGCTCTGTTTGCATGGCTCCAGTCATGGGACTATCTGGGGGGGCTCAGATAAGTAGGGACTTGGGGCAGGGGCTATTTACCTCCCGGGTTCCACTCAGCCGGCGTGTCCCGGCACAGCCCTGCATGCATGCCCACACACACACTCCCTCAGCCCCCTATGAATGCCTCTGCGCTCACCCATCCTGTCTCTCGGCCCAGCTCTTACCTCCTGGTTCTTTGCTGGGGGGGGGGGTCCAGGTTTGGGTCTTTGGCTTCTGGGGGCACAACGGGCATGAACCCATGTGTCTCCACCAGGGAGCAGGCCCAGGAGACTGTCCCATGGCTGGGACTAGTTGAAAAACCATGAGGGGTTCCTGCAGAGTCCCGCGAGATCCCGTGCAATCCTACGGGACTTCGTGACCTCAGGGGATGGCACGGGGCCTGGCTACCCAGGGGTGGCCTGGTGAGTCTCCTCTCCCCCTCCCTTCCCTGGGACACTTCCCCTCCCTGGGGGGCTCAGCTAAGTAGGAACCGAGGGAGTGTTCCCCTCCCGGGCTGCAGTCAGCCAGCATGGCCCCACATGCTCACACACCCACCCACCCACCCACCCACACACACACACACGCAAACACACACTCCCTCATCCCCCTATGAGTGTCCCTGCACTCGCCCACCCTCTCTCTTGGCCTGGCTCTTACCTCCTGGCTCTTCGCTGGGGGGTGGGTCTGGGTCCAGGTCTTTGGCATAACAGGTGTGAACCCATGTGTCTCTGCTGGAGAGCAGTTAATAATGTGGGGGTTTTTAAAGTTATTTTTTTGGTGAATTTTCAGTTCTGTTTTCCACCAAAATGTACTTTTCCTTAGTGTTTTGTTATTAGCTTTGTCTCTGATTCAGCAGGTGTGCTGTTTGCTTAGCCATGATGAGCCAAGGCAGGTTCAACAGTAGAAGGCATAGGATGGCTTCCAGAAGAAAAAGTATCAAAGAGGTGAACAGACATGTAACTGGCTAATCAGCCACTTAACTGGAGGCACAATGTGACTTTTACGTTTTGACCCAAAGCTAGGTTTAGGACTTAGGAGCTCTTCTCAAGTTCCAGCTTTGTGCAGCTCTCTCCCTTACTTAGTATTTTTGGTCTGATCCTGGTATGACCCTGGCAAGATTTTTAATCCAATGTGGTGCTTCCTGATGGGATATTACTTCATTCAACAAGCCTAGTGGCTGGAAAACCAACTCTTATTAGGAGCCTGAGCACTTTTTCTAGGTAGAGAGGGCTTAGGGCATGAATTCTCCCAGTCAGATGCACAGAAGACGTAGTATATCCTGGCACAAAGTGCACTGGCAGAAGAATGGGGCTTGGTAGAGACCAGGGGAAAAAGTAGAGTAAGGGAGGAGCTGTGTTTTTGCAAACCAGCTGTGCGTCTTTCAGGAGGAAGTTGAAGATAAGCAACTTCATCCTGTGGGCAAGAGGAAACCATGAGCTCAGGAAAGAGAGAAGAACTGATGAGCAGACTATAGGTAGATGCAGGGTAAGAAAAATAAACTAACTACTTATTTCTTCTATTTCTGTGATGTGAGTTGGTAGAACACGTGACCTAGCCTTGTTAGCTCAGTGATAAAATATTTTAATGCATGAAAATCTGTATGAAGTACCCATATATTTTGATTCAAATTTGCAAGGCATATTTCAGTTTTCACACATAATATGTTTTAGTTTTAAATAGATTCTTTGTATCCAATTTAGCAGTGCATTTTTGTGACCTCTGCTGCTTGTTTAATTTAGTTGCCAAGACTCAGTTAATTAAGTACAGTACACTTAGTTTGATTAGGTAGTCAGTAAAGTTGCTGTACAAGGACTTTCTCATTCCAAAAATATCAATATTAGAAGAGAATCTGCAAATTTTATAAAATACCAGAATCAGATTTGAAGTACTTGACACTGTGCTGGCTGGAAAGTCTTAAATCTTGAAACAGTATTTTGAGAAAAATAATTAATGGGAAACAAAAACATATTTAACTTGAAATAAATGTCATCAAGAAACAGTAAACCTGTCTAATTTACAACATATTGATAACAGGACACTTACCAAGATTTGCTGTGTGAATTGCAGAGTGCACACACTGCAACTATAAAACTTATTTATACTTGTCATTTCAATTATGGTGAAGAAATTGCTCACAGTAAATCATTTACAGTAACATAAAGATAACTCCTTAAATGACTACATATGTAGATTATATGGATGGCTCTGAGTCAGTGTTCCCTGGATAGACAAGTGAAACTAAAAAGGATAAATTGCTTTTCAGATTTGAGCTGAAAACTAGAAGATTGTTATGCATTTGGACAAGTGCCTGTAAGAGCAACAGTGAAGTGTGATCATGCTCGTGGAAATGGCTACTAGAATTTGACATTGAAAAAACTGGCTGAGAAAGCTTGTATAGAAGCTATTTAAGTAAAAGCCCTAATATTCTTCATTACATAGGGATGGGGTATGAGATGATGGGCAATAATGTGGATAAATAAAGAATTCAGAGGACTAGGAGTGTGGGAGACAGTGTAAAATGAAGATAGACATGAGCTGGAGAGATGCAGGCTAGGTACTAACACTTGCAGCAGAAATTGCTATGCATGTGTCTGAGTCCCTGATTAGAGTCTCATATTCATACTGTTTTTTATTGGACATGTGCGCATGTGTGTCTGTGTACACACATGTGCATACATGTGCATGTCTGGAAAAGCAAAAAATCACAGTTAAAGCTGGAAAATCTTCCAAAGCCAAAAAAAAAAAAAAAGAAGAAAAAAAATGAAAGAAAGATGTAAAGTTACTACATGGAAAGGGGAACTGAAGCAGACTGCCATTTCCAGTTACTGTATGATAAACAGCAATTGGATTTCTGTTCTGCAGTATGCCCCCTGGATTTTTGGCACAATGGAAAAATTGTGGCAATATCATGTTTTTGACTAAACGGTTGGAATAAATAAATATGAAAATGAATTACTTCCACCCCTAAAGCAGCTCCTGTGCTAATTGTCTGCTATTCAGTTCAGTTCATGTTATGCTGTTCCCAGAGGTGTCAATGTGCCAAAGATTTTCATATTGGAAATCTACAACTGAGAAAAACGATGTCAGGGCAGACCTGGAATCTGAGTGCAGGCTAGTTGGAGCCATTGGCTTCTGGCCAGAGAACAGAAGCCATTTGGATTTGTTTCTCCTCAAGTGATAAGATGTGAAGTTGTTAATAATGTTGCCATGGCATGGTTACTTTGAATTTTCAGATGCAACATCCTATTTGTGATAAATGAACTGTTTACAACATCTACATTGTATTTAGTGGACAAAACTGCATGCGTTTTTACACTCAGTTCGTATTTTCATGGTTTTCTGCAAAACTGATAGGGCAAGAAATGTTCTAGATTCTCAAGCAAAGGTTAGATTCTGGCATGTAAACCTGTGGTATAGTGTTTATTCTGCAATAGCTCTGCAACTGCAGAACATGCATGGCTCTGGGAACAGTGAACAGTTTCCCCTCTTCCTTCTCCCCCCTCGCCCAAGTAAAGGACAAATTTATCTGATGTGACCTAAACCAAGATCAAACTAATTAGGCCCTGATCTGACAAGTTTTTAGCTTTAAGTGTATAAGCTGCCCGATTGATATTAAAAAGTATGCAGAAGTCAGTTCAGGACCTCAGTGACAGAGAAGTATATAAAACCGAAAATATAAATGGGCCTGATTCGGATCTTTCTTGTACTGTTGTAACTGCTGATTTCAGTTGATTTACATCAAGGTCAAATACAGCTTTCATGGTTTAATTTTCCCCATGTAATTTGATTTTAAACCTTGCATTAGGCTCAAGTAGAATCCTATTTTTTTTCCCTGTCACCCAAGGAAAACTCCAAACAAAGAAGTTCTTGCCTTTTCCAAACATGCCCTGAGAAAAAGATGAACTTCAGGTTCATTTTTACATCCTTAATTCATGAGAAATGCTTGTACCAAATAGTTCTTTATACAGAATTGTCAATATTTCTTGTGTGTAAACTAGAATTTCTTGCTCAACTTAAAAAAAATACACCCAAAAACCTTCTTAGCCTCCCTTCTAACATTTGCTGTATAAGGCTTAGCCATAATATGAGTTTAGCAATTGTTTTTTGGTAATAGAACTAAAAGAAACTAAAAATACATTTCCTACTTTGCTTGCATTCATGCAGCATTTTAATAATTTTAATGGCATTACAAGCATAAAAACTAGTGTAATCGCTTGTCACTCACAAACTTTGCAGCAGCTCAAATTTAAAAGCTGGTTGTTAGGAGAATATAAAAAATGTCTCTAACAAATTAGGAGTGGTTTTGCATTATTTGTGGCCTTCTGTCTTTAACAGAGAAATATATATGCTTCACAGTTGCATGGGAAAATCAAATGACAAAAGAGGCCCTTGGGAAGCTTGAAAAAATATTTTGATTTCATAGAAATTGTTAAATATATTAGTCAAATCATTTTCCAGACATTTTTTAAATATTTACCCCAGGTGGGATCTCTACACCAATTGGGTGTTGTTCATCATTGTTCTCATTTCTTATTTCATCATTATTGCTTTACATTCATACTTGAAGATCATTAAGGCTGAAGGACAGATTATAAGGCAGGGGTGAGCAAAATACCTTGTGTGGGCCACATCTGGCCTGTGGTGGTGGTGTGTCCTGCCAGCCCCTGGGCACGCAGCAGGGCTGAGGTGGCTCTGCAGCTGGACTGCCTTTCTAGGCAGCCCAGGTGGCAGCTCCTTTAAACTGCCACTGCCACTGGCCTCAGCTCCATAGCACAAGCAGGGACTGACCATGCCTTGGGCCTGCTCCAGACTCACCCGCTCAGGCTAAGCAGCAGCAGTAGTGGTGGCACAGAACAGAATCTGTTTCTCAGCGTGGGGGGGGGGGAAGCATCTCCTCCCCCTCACCGCTGCTGGGCTCTTCCTGCTGCAGCCACCTCAAGCCTACACTGGGTTGCCCTGCATTTTTGCTGCCATCACTGATGCCTCTGGGCTGCCCAGCAGGGCAGTGGTGGCAGTGCAGAGCAGCCGCAGCACAGTCTGGGTGCAGGCTCTGGCCAGCTGCAGCAGGAAGACCCCAGCAGTGGTGAGGGGAAGGGGCTGCTTTTGCCCCACACTGAGCAACAGCTTCTGTCCTGTGCTGCTGCTGCTGTTCAGCCTGGGCAGGCGAATCCAGAGTGGGTGTGTGGGGTGGGGCAGGGTGGATCGGCACTGCACATGCATGTCTTCGCTGGTACCATGGGGCTGGGGCCAGTGGTGCTGCCTGCTGCATGCCCAGGGGGTGGCAGGAAGTGCCACAGGTGGGAAGTGCAGAGTGGGCACAGGGTGGGCTGGGGTTGGGGTTGGGGCTGTGCCTGCAGGTTCCAGCTGATCTGCTCCAGTGGGGGTGAGTCCAGAATGGGCACGGGGTGGAGCTGGGGCTGCGTGCTGTTGGTAGTGGTGGGGAGGCACCTCGGTGCACAGGCTATCGGCTGTTTTGGGGCAGGGGCAGGTGCTGACTGGCTCAGGAGGGTGCATGTGGGAGTCCCATGAATATCCCACTATACCCACAAACCCTCCCACACAAACCCCATGACTGCAACCTCCCCCCACACAATCAGACACCCCACAAACAGCTCACCCACCCACACCCTACCCCACACCCACACCTAGGCACCTCTGGGGGTACCCCATTCACTGCTATGCCCACACAGCCCACCACATACAAGCACCCACACCCACCTATGCATACTCCAAACAGACCCCCCATGCCTTCAGCCACCCTCTCCCTCCACACACTGAACAGCCCCCCATGAAACCTCATACCCACCCACCCAAATCTACATATACCCTCACACCATCCCCCACACCCCACATACACATGCATCCACACACACACACACCTCTGCACCCACCACAAACCCCATGTCCACCCATCCATACCCCCAAAACTGTCCCGTGCTCCTCCAGACCCCTCTGCAACAATATACAAGAGTATGACTTCATTTTGAGCTCTTATGCAATCACCTCTATATACACAATGCAAACACACACAAATCAGGACAAAATATTTTAAAAAAATAAAATGAAATGTTTTTGTTGATATTTAATTTTTAGTATATAATTTATTTTTTTCCAGTTCCAAGATGGCAAACACCCTTCCTAAAGGAAGTACTTCCAGGGGCAAGAGGAGGGAATTCCAGTGACCAAGGTCAGGGGTTAGGAGTGGGACTTCCCATCCCAAGATGGTGACCAGAGAGCAGGGCACCTGTCAAGGGACGGTGCTACCCTTGCAGCCCTTGACAGCTCACTAAAATTCATTAAGCAGCTCTCCAGCTGAAATAATTTCCTGTCCCTGTTCTAGCCAGTAAGGCCGCATTATTGTTTCATCCCTTTAGGCTGTGTCCAGACCAGTGTGGCCGTTTGTTTCCCTGGGGACAAATAGCAGTGTCCCACTTCGTGCTGTTGCTACTTGTCCCTGGGGAATGCCTGTGCCATATGTGGGCCTCAGACAGCTGCATTCATGGCACTTCTGCTGCTGGGAACCTGGCTGGCAGCTGGAATGCGGCTCTTGCTGGTCAGGCTCTGGTTTTTGGTGGGATGCTGCAGCCACATGTTCTGCCCCTCTTTTTAAAGCCGGTTTTTTTGACCCTGGGATCTCCTGGGGTACCCCCTCCCCCCCACTGCAAGGTAGCAGTGTGGGGAATGCCTGCATGTGCAGTGTGTGGTGCCACAAATGTGTCTGTGATGCTACATATATCACGTCTGCACTTGTCTGGATGCAACCTTAGTATGTAATGGAAGTTGGTGTAAAGCTTTCATGTAAAACCTTATTTTGTAATGCTGCAGCAGAAATTTAGAGGACTAAACACACTGCATGTTCTGCCTGACCTTAGCTGAGGAAGCCAAATTCAGAGAAATATGAAGCTGATATGAAAAATCTTGTAAATATCCTAGAAACAGTGAGCAGTCTCAGACCTGATAATTTAAAGATAATGCTGTGACTCTGTGGTGGAACTTGTGGCCTATTTGGAAGCATTGGGAAATGTTTAACTAATATGGTTGTTGCATCTGTACACAAGAAAATGTACAGCATTTATTAAGTTCTGAAGCTTAACATTTCTATTCCAATAGTTTTACCATTTTAACCCCTCTGAGTACTACTTAGGATGGCTGTGAGTAGCTGAACCCATAAGCATTAAATTGTCTCCAAAGGACACTTGAAAACCTAAATGCATTCATTTTTAAGAACTGATTAGTGATTAGAGCCTAACTTGAGACATCTGAAACAAGCCTGGCTTTCAGGAAGTGTTGATCATCTACTACTTAAAATCAGATCTCTTCACTGCATTGAAGCTGGGGGCTGAATCAGTAATCTCACTTAAAAATATTAGGTCAGAATGTGCTTTTGGTGAAATGATGGTCAGTTCTGCACAAAGCCAGTGATAAAGCTTTTGTTTGCAGGGATCCTGCCAAAGGAATGTAATACTAAAATGAATTTGTATTTGTGTTTTTGAACTACTACAATGCAGTTGTAATTTACAATTTACTGTCTAATTTATACTTATTAATCTGACACTATACTGAAAGTGAGATAGTATGTAGAAGACAGCAGTGACTTTCAATTTGTGAGTGGGCAAGAAAGAAATGATGTTGCTATTCCTTGAGAAACTTTGTGATGAAGTGGGTGAAAATATAATATTGTAATGTTTCATAGACTACATTTATTATTTACCATTTAGGGGTAATTTGTGTCCTTCCCCTGTGCAAATACACAAACATCATATCATCTTGGTTGGCATGTAGAGGGACAAGGCTCTTCTACCTGCTTCTACCAAGACTACTGTCTTTCAAACTTCCAGCCCTCAGAAATCTGTAAGCCATACCAAAGGGATGTGCCACAAGCAGCACAACTGAGATTTGGGGCTGGTAGCAGCAGCACAGGGGTACCCTTCCTGGCTGCACAGAGGTGATTCAGGCTGTGGGGAGCCCTGCTCCCCTGCTGCTGCTGCTTCTGCTGCCCCCAAGTCCTGGTTGGGCTGCTCCAAGCAGCAGAGAGAGAGGAAGAGGAGCATGAGTGGAGGTGGCAGCAGCCAGAGGCAAGGCTCGTGTGTGTGTGCACGTGCACAAATGTAGGAAGAGAGAAATTAAGACTTGCAGTTTTCCTACAATAGATTTAATTTAAGAAAAATATCAGAATAAGAGGAAAGGCATGCAGCCTACTTACATGGTGCTTCTACCAGTGTAATCTTCCTGACATATCACTCAGGCTTATCTGCGTCATAAATCCTCTGCCACTGCTTGTCTCCATCCATGTGGCTTCTGTCAGGTCTTTGCAGCACATCATCATCATCATCATCAATCACAGGTATTAGTATTATTATTATGTACAACAATGGAGAATTGGTGATATTGAAGGCTGTGCAGAAGATGCTAATAGTGCTATATGAATTTTGATTAGCTTTAGCTGTGGGGTTGGATTACAGTGATTACTTAACCACCAAGTCATTATTTGATTGCTTTCAATGCATTCAAAACTGCAAATTAAAAGTGATTCCATGAAACTCTAAATTATTTTGTTCAAATTAATAAAATTCACATGAATGTGCCTTCAGTAGAAGGCAGGCCTTGCGCAGGCCTTGCGCCACCTTTGCGTCTACCATCTAGGAATCTTCAGATGTTGCATGTCCTTCTCTGGAAGTGGTGACAATTTCCTGTATTTTTCTGTACATAACCATCATGTGGGCCTGTTTGCATCCCTAAATCTGAAGAAAGCTGATTTGGCGGGGAGAAGGCAGGGGGCATGGAGATTTGGTAGCAGACTGTGCCCATTTTCTGCAGGGCTTCCAAGACTCCAGTGTCCTCCTTTAATGCTTTTCCAATGGTATTCTGTTCTATAAATGAAACACCCAGTTTGCCTCATAATATAATGATAATTACCGTTGTGCATCACTATTTTAATAGTGGCATGCTGGCCCTTAAAAATGGAACATGTGACTGAAAGAGTAACTGACCTTAATCACTTTTGTTGCTGATAACTTTATCACACAGCAGATTACACCATAAAAAATAATCAACATGTGCCCACAAGGGCACATGTACAGTCTTAGGGTAAATTACGTTTTAAAGCATTTATTGCTTAAGTCTACCACAGTCTAGCTTCTCCTTTAACCTTGCGTACTGTATTACTTATCATGAACTCAGAACCCATTAGGCCAAGTTGGCAGTCTCTTGGGTGGGAACATATTCCTTTTATAGCATTTGGCTGGTTGGCAGGGTCGATGAATCCTGTAATAGTACTGGATGCTGTGAATCTGTTCCTACTGCCAAAGAACCGATGGATTGGCTTTGTATCACAGGACAATAATTTTCTATTAGCTTAAGTTTTAGCCACATAAAGTGAACACATTAGGAAAAAGTTAAATGAGGCTTAAAATGCTTTATAGGTGATTTTGTGTGAAGGACTGTTTTGACAATAGCATTCTGATATCTTCCTTTCCCAAGTTCCCTGCAAAGAGCAAAATAAAGCAAAATAAATGATTTAACTACTTATTAAATATTGATTAATTTAATTAAAACTACTGGAACCATTTAATTCAAGTCAATGTAGAAACAAGGGTGAATCACTATGAATTGCTGGTATATTCATTTTAGCTTTGAATATCCTTACTAGTTTAAGTGGTGTTGAGAATTAATATAAAGTTAAAATACTTTCATAGTTGCTTTCAGTATTCAGAAACAGGCCACATCCACGTGCACAATTAGTGCCACACAATAAACTCTGGTACAGTTCACACCAGAGTTTATTGCTCCCGGGTGCTGCATTTGCATGTGTGCCTGGGACTGCAGCACGCTGAGTCAGGTTGGAGCAGCCCCAGCTGGCAGAGGCTCTGGGAAGATCAGCGTACTAACCCAGGGCTGCTGTGACTTGGCTGAACATGCTGCAGAGGGTCTGCCTGGGGCATGAGGGTGGCAGGCAGGCAGCAGTGCCCTCCTGCCCCAGCCAGCCCCATCAACATCTATATGTGCATTCGTGGTGCACTTCATGTCGTCACAGGATAGTACTTGTGTTTATAAGTACTGACCTATGGTGGCAGTTGTTAGTTTAAATTACTGTGGCTTAATAGGGTTGCACGTGTAGATGCTGAGACTTTACTGTGGAGCAATTTAGGCAACGCTGCAGCAAACATCTCGTGTCGATGTGACCACAAATAAACACAGGCATACTTCCAGTGTGATGCAAAGTTCGTATCAGAGCAAAATCACATCTGTTTTAATCAGAAGTATTAATATGAATTTTGATAAAGTCTTACTTATCATTATTAAAAGCCCTGATCCATTAATTAATAGACTGTAATGATTGGAGAACAAGTGAGTTTGTGATGTATTAAATACTTGCAAACAGATAGTAATGACCCTAAATAGAAGAGAATATGATTTCAGCAATCCCTATAGATTCATGCCTACAGCATAAACCACAAGAGCTCTGTGTTGATGGATCTAATTAGTAGTAATGTACATATTAAGACCATGAAAATGGAATTCACTGTTATCAGTTGTGATAAGAAGCAAAACGTTTTAACACAGCTCTCATGAAAAATGCATGTTTTTTCAGAAAGTTATAATGTCACATAAACTAGTTTTGTACTGCTGATAAAATATTCCTCTTGTGTTATACAATACATCCCCTCGGGTAACCTTTGTAGCCTACCCTTAGATCTGAAGAACTATCAAATGGATATTGACAGGCAACTAACTACAGCTTTCTGAAGGAACTGAGGCTATTTTACATATTTATATTTTTCTAATTATTACAGTTGCGAGAAGCTTTGGTAACGAAATCAGAAACAACAGAAATACTGAAGCACATACCCAAGCGTGTTGTATAGTCTGATTAAAGGGTGGTAATATTGCCTGTCCCAAATACTGAACTGGCTTGCTTAAATAACCTTTCCTTTTTAGGGCCACATGTAACAGTGTTATGTGTGTGTGTGAGCGTGATATAGAAAGCTAATATGAGATGGTGTGAACTAATACTAGCAGGAAGCTGGAGTGATTTTTATAATTCGCAACCAAACTATAGAAATCATCTTAAATCTCCATGCCAAGGAGATTTCACTATATATTTATGTGTCACAATCCTTCTCCTCTGTAGTTAGGGTGGCCATAATAATTTTACGGAAATCTGGGATGGGGGATGACAGGGAGCACAAGCACATGCACACACAGACACATAGCCTGAAGCTCCCAGGAACAGAGCTGGGTGGGACAGCATGACTCTCTTTCTCTCTCTCGCTCTCTCACACACACACACACCCTGCCCCCACATCTCAGAGTGGCCCGCGTGCAGTGCCCCCCAGGCTCAACCAGCCACGCTGAGCAGTAACATGGTGCCTCCCCTTCCTGCCAGTAGCCAGCCAGGGTGCAGTCCCAGAGCAGAACCCAGAGCTGCCCCCTCCAACATGGGTCCCCAGCAGCCGGGTGGGTGGGAGAGACCCCTGCTCCCCCCAGGGCAGGGATTCAAGCCAGAATCCTCATCCTCATCTGGTCATGGAGCAGTGGCAGCAGCTGGTCCCTGGTCCTGACTCCACTGCACTGTGAGCAGAGTTGCTTGCTCAGTAGGGTCAGTCAGGAGCTAGGAACATGCAGGTTGGTTTCTGCCAATCCAGGACATCTGCTTCAATTGTATCCACCAGCTGGGATACTGAGACAGCCTATGAAATCCAGGACTGTCCTGGCCAGTCTGGGGCTTATGATCACCCTATCTATAGCCAAAAAGAGAAATAGTCAATTATTCCTGTGTGACTTAATAAACTGATGGTGTACTATGCTTCCACAGTTTCTCAAATTACAGACCCAAGTAAAAGTCTATGAGACCTGGGAATCCTAGCAGTTGGAAGTCTGTAGTTCTCAAGCTTGTGTAGTTTCTCCCCAGTATTTTGATTTGAATTTTTAGCTTTTAATTAATGGACCTGAAACTCATATGAATTGAATCCATGCACACTAACTTTACTGGTAAAGTTTGCCAAAACCTGTGCAAAGTTAAATTGGAACTTTTAGTTTGGTTTTGGTAAAATATATTTTTGATCAACTCTATGTTAAGAGGTGTTATAGTATGCTGTTTTCAAGAGACAATATAATAGCTCTTCCTTGGTAGAAATTCTTCCACCCATTACTATTTAGAATACAAGTATAAAAAACAAAAGTCCCTTACAAACTATTAGAATAACATTAAGTGTCTGGCTTTAAAAGCCAGGAAATATAATCCTTGACTTACTTTTTTCTGTCAACATTATGGGCTGTAAGAGCACCTGCTTTAAAGATAACCACAATACTGAGGCATGCACAGGTTCCTGGAAAGAATGGGGTTTCTGCTTTCATTGCGAAACTGCTGAATTTTGGCAGCTGATTTTTGCATATTAACTTTTTTCTGTAATGCTTTATTTTCTTAGGAGTATATGTTGGCATAGAAGATAGAAAATGTATTCTTTTAAGTGGACTATGCAGGACAAAAAGTAGATATAAAGCAATTTAGGGTTTAAAGGATCCTAACTATATCCCTAAGGATATTTTAGCAAAATTAAAACTCAGGGAAATCTGCTTATGCTTCAAAGCCACATAGTAAAAATTCTCAAAGAATCTTTGTATTGCTAAAGCCATCAGAAAATACAATGTATGTGGTCAAAAATATAAGCAATGAATGTACTAATGGTGTAGGTAGATAGTTGTCCATTGTTTCCTTTATTTTTTAAATTGTTTTCCTCTAGGTGAATCAAGTTGAATTCATATTAGAAGAAAATATTCAAATGCTTAAAAGGAAAGATATTCTTAAATAGTGTCCTAATCTGTCCTCACCTAATAGACTAGAATTTGGAAGGTGATAAATATAACCTGAACTCCAGTAGGTAAGGGGTTGATACCATTTGTTTAAAAAAAGATTTTGGATGGGGCAGGTATCAAAGGAGGAGTGCAGGTGTACCAGTGCATTCCCTCCCCCTCCCCAGTTATCCCAATCTACTTAGTGCACCTCCTCAGGTGAACTAAGTTAAATTGGACCAGCCATATTTAGCCTGATCTAAACTCCCTGAATATCTGTATAATTCAGCACTTAGATTGACCTAACCCTAGTGAGGTCAATCTAAGTGCAACATCTGCTTGTACCCTAAATGAGTAGCAAAGCCTTGCACTGAAGGTTTGCAGTTCAACAAGTGTGGGATGTGCCAGGCAAAAGAGGAAACATGAGCTCTAGGGTTTGGGAAAGTTTTTTCTCCCTTAAACCAGGGACTGTTAACACGAGTGTCTCTATTGATCTTTATAGGCAGAATATTGCATTGCAAGAGCACCCTAAATTCCCTGATTTTAACTTTTGTAATTGCTCACCAAATTTTACACCCATACTGAAAATGGCCCAACTTCCTTTTTTAGACTGCTTCCATCTTTCTATAAAGCAGGCTGATCTTTCTTTAGTTTCCCTGTGGAATATAATCTTGTGAACATCAACAGAGCACAAAGTGTAGTTTGGCATATTAGACTTTCTGGAGGAGCCAGTGGGACCAAAAATATATTTAGAGAAAGCAACCTTTACAAAGACAAGTCTGTGGTTATTAGCTCTCGTTTCTGTGGGGAACTATATATTCAACTTTCTGCGCCATTATGCCTATAGGCAGATAATTAGAGCAGTTCATTTTCCAGTCTTTCTAAGTGTCTTTATTTTAAAAATCTCCAACTTAGGGTTTTTTAAGGAAAGAAGGAAAGAAAGAAAGAAATTCTTGAGCTTTAGGTATTGGAAGAATATTCATAATGACCTTTAAACCCCTGCATTATATTAAAACAGGCAGCTATTATGAAAAACTGCCAGGCACCTGGCAGCAGCATTTCTAGGTGGGCAATGCTGAGGGACCAAGCATTTCATGACTCATTGGCTGTGTCACATGAGATGCTGGCTGCACAGTAGCCCGAGACTACCGAGCAGTAGTGTTGCATAGTAGAAACTGTGATGTGATGCTATTGCTCAGTAGTCTCGTGCTACTATGCAGTTAGTGTCACAAAAAAGCTGTTCGCTGGTGCTACTGTAACAGGGGTATAAACAAGTACTAAAAGACTGCAGTAATGACTGTACAGTGAGAGTCTCGTGTAGACACGGCCAGTATTATCTACCTGATCCCTCCTAAAGTCTTCATTCCAGGGGTGTTAATGACCTTCTCTTCCTTTTAACAGACTTGATGTTCCACCAATCTAACTAGCCTTTGTTCTGCAATTCTGCTGTCTATTAGTAGCTCCTGGTAATGAATCTCCTACTTCACAGCCCTGAAATTGTTTTTAACTCATTTGAATGCAGTTATATTAGTTTTTGCTTCACTTTTAAATGGAATAATACACCCATAGGCCCTTAGCATATTAATAAAGCTTCTAATTTATTTTTAATTGGAGGGAAAAGATGAATTGTTTTATATATGATGAT
The DNA here is from genome assembly GCF_052110815.1 of Crocodylus siamensis. Classification (NCBI taxonomy): domain Eukaryota; kingdom Metazoa; phylum Chordata; order Crocodylia; family Crocodylidae; genus Crocodylus; species Crocodylus siamensis. The sequence goes on from NC_143395.1 coordinate 293,326,284, forward strand.
GCACCTCAACATCTGCACCCCCCCCTAGAATTTTCAGAATTGCAGATCTGCCTGTGGGGTAACCCATGCTGATCAAACTGAACATGTGTGGATATTTGGAGTGTAAATTCTGGGGGTGGGAAAGACCAGATGCTCTCCCTAGCCTTGGGGCTGTGCCTTTCTTACTCTCCTACCCTGACTGGGCTATTTTTAGCCCTCTGACTCCTCTTCCCCTACTAAAGAACACATAACCCCCCCTCCCCCAGAGACTTGCCCATTCCACCTGATCCTAGCCACCCCTCCCCATACCCCAACTTACTTAGCATTCCTGGTGTGGCTCCTGGCACTGGTGAATGTATGCAAAATCACATGATTGTATATCAGGTCCTGGGAAAGTCTACATGTGCTCTTAGGCTTTCAGAAGGGGGCGAAGCTGAGGGATTTGAAAACTTGGATGAGGAGTTTGCAGATGAAATGAAGTCACAGTGTCAACAAATGAAAGGTAAATTGAGGCATCAATGGACTGTTCTGTGAAGTGACTATAATCCGTACCGGCTCTTGTGTTCAGGATAGCTATCTGGTTTGTTTTACAGGAATGGTAAGCACCACTGTTTCAACTGTTCCTTCTTTTCTGAGGAGCAACTGCAAGGAAACTGTTAGCTGAACACTTTTTATGTCTGACTTGCCCTTGAAATATGCTGCCCGTTGGAGTTGCTTCCTGTATTTCAGGGGAGAACATACAAAGTAGGGAGAAGTGTCAGGCTGGAACAAGTGCAACAAATTAGGAAGCACAAAGCAGGATGCCTGTATTGTAGTGGCAGTGTGTGCTTTGGTGAGGATAACCCAAGCTTGACCCACCCAGTCTTAGGGCTGTCCCAGTGGCTATACTCAGTCATAGCAGAGACCACAGAGTGGGTCCTCTCAGGAGTGGCCACAGAGGATTGGCAATGGCATATATTACAGCTTTGGAAGATGTGTGTAGGGAAGGGTGGCCTGGGAACATCTCAGCAGTATCATTACTGCCGCCACAGTGTCAACAAGCCCGAAGTTATGTTGCCTTATCTGATCCAAGAATGGTTTCTCCTGCTCTTGGGTGCTTCCTACACTGTACAAATGACATTTAATGGTACTTGATTGTTAGAGACCTGATTCACTAGAGTGCTTGGTGATCTCTGGATGCTTATGTACCTTGCTGAACAATGTATGGGATTAGTCGCATGCTTAAATTTAAATGATGTTTAAGTGCTTTGTTCAGTGTGGTTTAGCCTCACATAGGCAGTGCATATCAAATTTGTCTTTTGCTACATGTCTTTCTACAGTGTGAAACCAGTAAGAACTAGTTCACACAGGATAATCAGATGAATGAGTGAGATATATAAATCTTGAGCTGCACAATTTGACGTATGAAGGGTCCACATCTAGTTTAAGTTATTCTCCACAAAACACCCATAAGCTTCTATGTGCCTCTCAAAAGTCACCCATTCTCTAGTATGGAGTTGGGGGGGCGGGGCTTTGGTCACAGTTTACACTGCAAACTGAGTAACATCCCTTTGCATTTTAATTATGCTTATTCAGATATGGAGAGCCTCAGCCTCTGATTTTGAACCCCTTGTATACTTTACTGTTTTATTTTATAAAGATACAGTAACTTCAAATAGACAGATGCAGATGATATGAAAGGAGTGAAAAAAGAAATAATTCATAAATTGTAGGTTCTTTCCTCCTGTCAAATTGCTGTCATTCATTCTATATCTGTTTCTGAATTACAGTTTCTGTGCTTTAATTTTTAACTTCCTTCCAGGTGTCAGCTGGATTTAATAATTTCCAATAGGAGTCAGACATCTAATTCCAACAAGAAGGTCATTGGTTACCAGCTGCTGGTGCCAATCCACCATCAATTTGTTGGCGTCTTTTGAAGTCACAATTGCAATACTTTTCTCCATATTTCAACTGGGATTTATAGTGTTTAGTATTTCTTCACAGTATTTTGTATAGGTGTCCACCATCAGATTCCTGGCACCCCGTGCTTAACTACCTTTTGCATAGTTATTGTAAAGTAATTTGTTGCTCTAACATGCCTATATTTTGTTTGAAATATACCACAGAGACTTAAGCAACTGCTGCAAAAATATTTCTGTGAGTATTCATTTGAATGTGCAAGTTGGAACTGGTAAATTAGCCACTGTCTAAATTAAATTGGAGAACAATTGTGTGTTTTTTTCCTTTAGATATGCACAATTTTGGAAAAGCAGCAGAATGTTCTAGTCTGTTTTGTTATGGAGAAGTTCAAAGAGTACAGTGCAGTAAGTTCAGGAAGACATTCCAGAATAGAGGAGACAAAATCTATTACCATTAATTTTTGTTACTTTGGGCTTCATTTTCTTGATCTGAGAGTCTTTACTGGCCATGACTACATGGAGAATCCTGGCATAGACTCAAGATAAACAAGAAAAAAACAGGAGAAATTATTGTAATTTTGTCAATAAGAAGAAAATGGGATTATAGGTTTTGTTCAGTGGTTTTAATTACACAGTAACTACTATGTGTGGTAACTAGTACGCAACCACACTGTACTTTTTATGTAATTTCAGGCTATGTGCAATTCACACTAATTTTAGTGTTGTGTTAATGAGCACTTGCAATTTTAGCCACATGCCATATTAGATGCAACAGGTGTCCAAATTTAAAGGTGTCATAGTCAATAGAATAAACTGGAGCATTCTTTTTAGACCTTTTCTTTAAACTGATATTGGGACCAATATCATTTTGTTCTTTCACTATCTTGATCAGTACCTTACAAATTTGGAATGATGGAACGTTTGAGTCATATGAGACAAGAAACCGAAAAGGAAGCATAGAGTGAAAGACAGAAGAGGAAGGGGAAATAACAGTGCAGGAGATTCACTAAAGGATAATAAGAAAAGAGAAGCCATGAGAGGAATTCTTAGGGGTGCTGAAAAGAAGGAGCACTATGCATTTATAAATAAATCTATTTTGATCACTTTTTCCTCCCAAAAGCTTCAGACTGAAATAACATGAAACATAATTCAGAGAGCTAATAAAAGTAGTATTTATGGACTTTCTGATGCTTCAACGTTTATTTTCATCTTTAATCAGGATGTAAGGGAAATATCAGAACTTTTCATGGAATAAAGCACTTTTAAAAAAAGTCAGGGATTTGAAACATTTCCTTCTCATGTGTTAAATCAATAGGAAATATTTTGAAATTCCTCAACTGAAATGTTTTATCTTGTTAAACTAATCAAAAAGTTTCATTTTGATTTGGTTCAAAGTTTATTTCTCTTGGTGACCTATAACACGTAATGGGAATCATATGATTTGGCCATAGTGGGTGTGTCTACATGTGCAAATAATTCAAAGTGGTAAACTCCAGTGCATATCATACCAGAGTTTATTCTTCCTGGGTGCACTATTTGAACGTGTGCTCAGGACCACAGCACGTTGAGCCAGGTCAGAGCAGCCCCCACTGGCAGAGAGTCTGCGGGGGTCTGTCAGCCGGGCTGAGGCTGCTCCACCACCAGCTCAATATGCTGTGGAGGGGCTGGCTGGGGCATGAGGGTGCTTCAGTGCATGGCAAACTGATACCCTCATGCCCCAGCCAGCCCTCATGCCCTAGTGAGTATCTACATGTGCACTGCTGCACAGCAAATAACTTCACCATAGGATAGCACTTGTACTTACAAGTATTATCCTATGGTGGAGTTAATTAGTCTACTGCAGCCTAAGAGGTCCACATGTATAGATATGGGGACTTTACTGTGGAGCTAATTAGGCAGCTCTGTAGTAAACATCTTGTGTAAATTCACCCAGTGAGAAAGAGATACAGAGAAAGAGGGATGTAGTTTGGTCAGAGAATGTGATGTAGACTAAAGGATGGGAGGTATAAGATGCTGGGGGTATCTATACATGCGCTTTACTGCAGAACTGACTAATTAGCCCTGCAGTAAAGTATCACCATCTACATGTGTGGCGTTATTAGGCTGAACAAAGTTGATTAACTCCTCTGTTCGATAGTACTGCCCAACACAAGTACTATTCTATGGTGGAGTTATTTAGTATGCCACAACACACATGTAGATGGTAACCAGGGCTGACTGGGGCATGGAGGTGTTACAGTGCAGGGGCTACCTGCCAGCTAACTCCACTCCATAGCATCTTTGTGCTGCAGCCAGCCCCTCCACAGCATGTTGAGCCAGGGCAGAGCAGTTTTGGGTTAGCAGGCTGACTCTCTGGGCCCCCTTCCAGATGGGTCAATGTACTGTGGTCCCAGGCACATGTCTAAATACTGCTCCCAGGAGCAATAAACCCCGGGACAAACTGTACCGGAGTTTATTCAGGCGCATTAATTTCATGTGTAGATGTGCTCCCTGGAAACTATAACTCAAACTCACATTTGCTTCACTAATGATGCACCAGGTTTCATCACGTAATAATGTGCCTTCAGTAACTTCACTATGAGCTCTTTGAAAATGAACAATCTTTCCCCAATCAATTTTGGATAAAGAATAAATTTGATAAAACTGAAATGTTAGCATGAACTTTAAATACATAAAAAGTAAAAATTTTGCCAAAAATTCCTCTTAAGAATTCATACAATCCTAGTAGGGAGAAAGAAATGGAGTTTGCTCCTTGGATATATGAAGGTGTTTCCTCCTTATTTAAATAAATAGAAATCCAGTACTCTCTTGTTTAGAAAAGTACTCAACTAATGTTCTTCGTCCATAATAGCAGTTTACTATTCCTTCACTCACAAAATGTTAATGTATAAACAAAGAGCACTATGACAATATCATTTTGATTAACAGCCATGAATATTGTTATAATTATATATTTGTTTTGAAAAGAAATGTTCCAGTGTTACTTAGTAAAACAAATTAAGGAATTTAATTAATAGATGTGACTTCTTTCATATGAAAATAGTCTTGAATTGGTTATTTCATTATCAGCATCTGAATCCAATTTTTGACACAGCTTTTGTAGTTGCAAGAGAGATATTTTTGAAAGTAGGCTTCTCATTACTGAACTTCCAAAGCAAGGTGTTGCATATGTTCAAATTTTAGCCTGGAATAGTTAGAACTTTTATTTATATCCTATTTCCCCACTGTGCTACATATCACTTTAGATAACATGTCACTTGCCAGGCATGCAACCTATTTTCTCATTATGTGCATGGTTGCTGGTACTGGAACTGCACCCCAAATTCTTGAGAGCAAACTGCCTGTAACGTCTATGTGCAAAGCCACAGGAAGCTCAAACTTGCAGGAGTGGTAGCTCCTGAGGAGTCCACAAAGCCTGCCAACTTTCAACAAGATAGGTTCAGGGGGTTTGGAGAAACAGTACCTCAAATTCTTGAGAGAAAACCTCCTCTGACTTCTTTGTGGAAAGCCACAGGGAGCTCAAAACTGCAGGTTTACTAGCCTCTGAGGAGCCCACAAAGCCTGCCAACTTTCACAGTGATAGGTGCAGGGGTTTGGGAGAAACTGCACCTTAGGCTGCTAACAAACAAAACTCCTGATCCAGATGGAGTGAGGAGGGTGGCAGTCGCTCCGTCTGCACCTGGAGCTTGGGGAACCCCGGCAGCGGGAGGCTTACCTTGAGGAACACCAGCTGCTCACCCAAACCAGGATCCAAGCAGGTGCGGTGGGGTGTCACGACATCCACAGCCGTGCTGAACACCCTCTCGCTTGGCACACTGGTCGGTGGACAGGGCAGGTATTCCCAGGCAACTGTGGCCAGATCCGGCCACATCAGGCTGCGGGTTGCCCAGTAGGCCAAGGGGTCACAGTCCAGGGGCTTCACAGGCTCAGCAGGATAAGCAGACACCATGGTGTGAGGGCTGTCTGCCTGATCCTGGGGTCTGGTGGGTCTGGACCCCCTAATGTTTGCCATGGCCTTAGCCCATATTGGCAGTGCTTGTGGTGGAGGGGAAGACTGGCTTGTGGATGGCAGTTCAGGCAGTGGGTTCAGGCAGTGGATCCCCCTGTCCCACTTCCCCCCGCCCCCGCCGTTCTGCCTCTGTCACTTTCTTAATAAGTACCTTCCTCCAGTGACTCAGTGTCCCGCTGCCACATATGTTGCCCTTCACCCTTGGGTCACAGATGGCGGCCAGCATATGCACTGTGTTGGACCCCAAGGGCTTAAGCCTTTTCCTAAGGCTCTCCTTCAGCTGCCTCACCAGTGCCTGCACATCTGGTAAAAGCGGCCTGCCCCAGCCAGGAACATCGGCCCCCAGGAAGCTCTCCATTTGGCTGCAGAGGTCCTTCACTATGGGGGCCACCTGGATGAGGAAGGCATCAGCAGCACTGAGGGTCTCCATGGCCTCAAGGAAGGGCTTGAGGACCAGCAAGATCTGGGAGATGGCATCCCACTCAGCTTTGGTCAGGGGCAGCTGATCCCAATCTCCCCAGGCAAGGCCAGCTCATGGATGGCCTTCTGTTGCTCCACCGGCTTCTCGAGCATCAGGTATGTGGAGCCCCGCCAACTCTCCACATCCTGCATGATTTTGTGCTGCGGGACATTTAGCTCTGCTTGTTTCTCCCGCAGCATCTTGCCCTCCTTGATGCTCCGGTGGAAGTAGCCTGCCACCTTCCTGCATCTGGTAATGAGCCTGTTGGTGTTGCTGGCACCATCACCAGCAGCCCTGTCTCCCTCCAAGGCATCCCTCACAATCAGATGTAAATTGTGTGCCACACAGTGAATACCAGCAAAGTTGGCATCATGGACTGCCTTGACCATATTGACCCCATTGTCAGTGACCATGAAGCTGCTGGTGAGCTCAACCTGCCCAATGCCCAGTCAGCCCTGCACCATGGGGTTCATGGCCCCCCTTATCTCTGCTGCTGTGTGGGACTCATCCATCACCTTGGCGTGAAGGAGAGCCCACTGATGGCCTGACGGGTTGCACCAGTGCCCTTTGAGGGAGAGGAATGGATAATCTCCACCCCGGCTGCTCCAGATGTCCGAGCTGAAGTGTACGGTCACCTGTCGACCTGCCTTGTGCAGCTCCTCCCTCAAGTGCTCCCTGAATGCTTCATATAGGGAGGGCACCACCGTCCTGCTGAAGGTGGTGCATGCGGGCACCTGGTAGGATGGAGCCAGAAATGCCAGGAGCCACCTGAACTCTGGCTGCTCAACAAAGGTGAATGGCTGGCCATCCAGAGCAAGCATCTCCCCAATGGTCTGGGTGACCTTGCTCGCATTTGCAACTGGTCCCTTTTGCCCCAAGTGTTCCAGGGTGCCCTGCTTCTGCTGTGGGGGGACGGGGGCTGTGGAGCGAGCGGGGTCCGTTCCTGTGGCAAAGGGGTGGTACCTGTGGAGATGATTCAGCATCCCCGAGGTGGTCATGCGCTTTGCTCCCTTGCCCCAGCTGATTTTGGCTCGGCAGTGCACGCGGATAGCAAACGCGGAATCATCTGCCAGCTCATAATGATCCCAGACCATGCTAGTACTAGGCTTTTCCCTCTGGCGTGTGGGTGCATCTGTGGATGCTGCTGAACTCTCTCCCTCTTCAGCAGTCAGAGGCACAGCAGGAGAAAGAGCGGACTCAGCTGAGCCACTTGCCTTCACCTGTACAGAGCCACCTTCTGAAGTGCCGCCTGGGAAAGACCTTGTGGCTTGAAAGGAAAGGTTGAGGGGGGTTGAGCACAAACTCAACTGATTCCCCCTCCTTCCCCAGAACTTCCCTTGCCAGGGCACCGAGATCCAGATCCAGCGCCAGCTCTTCTGGTGCGGGAAGGCTCAGCATCGGCAGTGACACGGGGTGGAGCGCGCTCCTGTGCTGGTTGCAGTTATGGTGGGAGAGGTTGTGGCTGCTGTGTCTGGACATGAGAGAGTCTCAGGCACAGGCAGTGGCTCTGGTGGCACTGCTGCTCCCCTCTCTTTACTGCTTGTAGCAGCCTCATCCCTTGTAGTGGGAGGAAAGAGGCTGTGTCTGAGTTTGGTGGGGGGAGAAACTGCAGCTCTCCCACTTGCAACCCCCCTTGCTCCCCTTCGTGCAGGCTGGCCAGTGTGGCCACCTGCCTTTCCACCCCGCTTCATAATGTGTTCCTTCTTATGTAAACTGGAAAGTAGTTATAAAATAAAAGCACCAAGTTCTCAGAAATCCCTGTTGCTAGCACTGCAAGCAGGGAATCTGTTGAAGATCAGGGCTTCCAGCCATCGTGGTCTGACGCAGAGGTGCTGGAGAACACCAGCAGCTCAGAAACTGACCCCAAGGCAGAAAGCAGGGAGCTGAAAAACTGCTGCCTTTTATGCATTTTCTCTGGCCCTTCCCCAGAGCACTGGGATTGGAAGGGACCTCAGAGAATGCTGACAGGTCACTGGCCAGCCACACATGTCAGTCATCAAAACACTCCTTCCCCCTCTCCCCCTCCTTCTCCCTCCCCTTACTTTCCTTTTTTTCCCCCCTCACGAATAGTCGACCCGCGCTGTTAATATTCGACTCATGCTGTTAATATTCGACTTCTGGTATTCAATGTGACAGCTATTTGACCAGCTGCTATTCATCTCGTCTTTCACTTTTCAAGGTTGAATATGTCAAATATTTGTTGAATTGAATATTAAGTTGAAGCTTTGCACAGCCCTATTAGTTATCCCTACCTTTCATCAGGTTGCCTAGTCATACATTCCTTTGTTCACTCTGTTAACAAGGTTGAATGAATGGTACAAGCATCTTGAACCTTATGAATGTTGCTTAAGTGATGTAAAAGCCATGACTGATGCACACACAGGTGTTAGGTATATGCTTTTCCAGTTGCCATTGAAGGGCATGAATAAATATTGGCACTTCAAAGGACGGTATTGTACTTTGATGATGCATAGTAAAAAGGTTGGATAAACATGAAAAAGGAACATATGAGTAAAAGAGTCAGTTGTAGCACTTTGTTTCTCATATCAATTTCCCTTCTGTTTTCAGTATTAAACACAGTGCCAATGCTGTCCAGTCATCTAATACAATATAGATTCTTCCTCACTTTTAAAAAATACTGTACCTTTTCTTTTTTCCAAATGTGGAGGACAATATAATACAATATAGAAATCTCTCCTCAATTTGAAAAAATATTGTACTTTTTTGCAAATGCGGAGGACATGGAAATCCAGTGAAGTATGGCACATCAGAATTGATAGTATTCTCTCCACGTTTCAGGTTCTACCATGTGGGATTTTCTATCTATGGAAATTTTAAAAGATGAGGTTTATTTTGAAAGTCTCATTCTGGGGTTTACCTATGCTGAAAGAATATTTTGATCTGAAAATAAATCTTGTAATACTTGTACTGGCCAGGGGGTTTTCCTCATGTACCCACAAAAGCTGGTGTATCCAATAGGACTGAAGTACTTTTCAGCTAATATTTAATTTATTTTCACATGATGAGAGGTGCTGAGGCTAAATAGTAGTAGGGTGAGGTTTACCATCTGAATGGAAGTGTAAAACGTTAAGGGATGCCAACCATAAATCAGATTTAGAAAAACATTCTGAAGTGCAGCATGAATTTCAGTTAGGAGGACATGGGTACAAAAGGACCTATCCTAATTCTGCTTTACTTGTGAAACATGGTTTATTCTCTTTGTAACCACATATGGTTTAGAACATAACCAGAACATACAAGGGCAAGTCCAAGGGGTGAGTGCTGCTGCTGTTCACCTTCCCTCTACCTCCTCCCCTACTGAATTCAGTGGTAAGGGGAAAAAAGGGGATAAGCAGTGATCATGAGCACCCTTTGTACTATAAAGCTATATGAAAGCTGTGGCTTCTGCCGTGGCTTCTGCCAGTGCTCTCTTGGTGAACCTAGCTCTGCATGCATAGCTCTGTCAGGAGCTTGTGCTGACCAGGAGGTCAGCTCAGCGCTTACTTCACATGTCTGGCACAGCCGAAGTGTGGCCAGTTGCACCCTTCTCACCCCACTCCAATGTTGCAGACACACAGATATTAATTTTCAGCTAACCTAAACTGGAGAAGGTCAGTTGAATTTAATGAAGCCATATTGCTTTACACCAGCTGAGGTACTGTATCTTCTAAATCACTTGACTGGAAGTGGGTAGTCTAAACTTGAATACATCCTCAAAACACAGTGATAAAATTGCAGTGCCCTGATGTTCTTTCAGTTTGAACAATGGTGAAAAGCTATTTGAGTCTAAGAACTTGTGTAATGACTTTTAAACTTAAATTCAAAAAGTTTAAGTGCCAAGTTATGTCTCTGAGAACAAAGTATTGCACCTTATTGATCTTTCTTTTATTTTTGTTGTTGTTTCAGGTTGGGTTTCCCCATGATGATTGTATCCTGTACCATCGGGATGTGTTATCTCCTTGTTGCTCATGTCGTAGTTGGGTGGAACTCTTAATAATTTATATTTTCAAGCCTAAAAGAAGATTCACTCTTGATTAGTCTATATATCAGAGCTTGAAGAAAGCAGCATAGAAGAAAAAAATACTTTTAAGAGCTTCATATTAGTTACAGTGATAGGCAGCTTCAGATTTTTTCATTAATAACTTTATATTTTTCAACAATTTTCAGTGAAGTCCTACAATAAGTTTGTCATGGTCAGATTTAATATGCACATAAAGAAGCAACATCACAAGGGAATATGTTGTGTTCTGAAACTATATTGCCACAATCTAAGTATAGTCATAGTTAAAAAAATTCATTCACCATGGGAAATATTCAATAGTTTCTTCTTAGGGCTTCATTTTTCCTTTGTGAATATATTTAGTTCTGTGTATTAAAGCAACTAATAGTCAACCTGTATGTGCTGTATTAATAGATGTATAAGCAGAACCTCTGTATGCTATGGGAGATGTATCATTATCTTTGTTTAAAAATAAACACATCCCAACAAGAATTTTGTATGAAAGAACTTCTTTTGGAACGTATTACTGTAAATCTCCTATTAAGTTAAAGTAGTATCTGAAAGAATGAGATCATAGTTTGGTTGTATTTTTGTTCTTTATATATATATTACTTTTAGTTAGCTACCCAGGCTGGTCAAATGATCTATAGTAAGTACAGAGTCTCTGAGGGATTTAAAGTTGCAGTTTTCCTCTCCAAAATCTTTCATTAGCTTAAATTACCCAGGGGACTGTCTCATCTGTGTAGAACAAGAACTGACAACCTGAAGAGCAAAACATGTGAACAGAAGGGAATTTACAGTGAGTCATAGTAGAAGAACAAACACTGCCATACCTCTTCTGAAGTGATCCAATGAATGAGGAAATAGGTAGCAATACTTTTCCCAGGGAGGGTTGAATATTTATAATAAAGCCTGCAATCTAACCCATCCTAGTAGTGGACAATAAGCAGGATGCATTCCTTGACTAAATATGACTGAATTGGGTACTTTACCAATCCACCCACAAACAAGTAGCTGCTCCCTTACATATTACAATTAGAAGGCAGTCCTTGGAGAATGTTGAACATTTTCCTTACATAAGCCATCATCTTTCCCACAAAGTAAACATGATGATAGTCAGTACCAGATATAATCAGCAGCATTGCCTTTGGATATCTCCAAAATCACATCTTTAATGATCATGACATCAGGACCCAAACCAAACTGTTCATCTACCAGGCTGTTTTCATCCCTACTCTGTTGTATGGGTGTGAAACCCAGACAATATATCAGAAAAACCTGAAAGCCTTGGAATGTTACCATCAGTGATGTCTTTGGAATATTCTCCATGTCATTAGGAAGGACAGAAGAACAAATTCCAGTGTTCTGGGTCAAGCAAACACCACCAGCATCAAAGCTATTTATATAGCACCAACTCCACTGAACAGAACATGTCATAAGGATGTCTGACAACTGGCTTCTGAAACAAATCCTATATTCCTAACTTGCCAGTGGTCTAGAGGTGGGCAAAATATGAGACTAAAGGAAACCTTGAAGGCCAATCTGAAGAAATGCAGTATTAGCATCAATACTTGGGAGACTCAAGAACTGACTCATCCTTAATTGCAGTGATCATTTTAAGCAAGACTGCCTTACTATGGAGGTAGATAGGCCAGAGACACAAAGGGAAAGAACCATGACCTGATATCACCAGGATCCACTCCTTCCTCCTGGAACTATATTCCATGTCTTCAGATGAACATGCAGATCTTGCATTGGTCTCTCAGTCCTGTCCAGATTTACTGATGGCTTCCCTACTTACTGGAAGACTGTCATCTTCATATCAAGGGGCTGCTGATAGTGATGACCCCTTGTAACAGGGAACCTGTGGAAGAAATCAAACTTTGTGTTGTGTTTGGTATTAGAATTCACAGACTCAGTCTGAGTTTATTGGCGACTATACCATACGATCGTAGGGAGGAGATCTAACAGAACTCCTCCCCTCTACAAGTTAAAGAGATGATAACTTGTTAAGGAAGATAGCCAATGTGAAAGATAGCCAACATGGTCCCCATCTTTAAAAAAGGGAGGAAGGAGGACCCGGGCAACGACAGGCCCATCAGTCTTACCTCAATCCTAGGGAAACTCTTTGAGAAGATCATCATGGAGCACATCTGTGATGGGCCGGCCTCAGGGATGATGCTCAATGGCAACCAGCACGGTTTCACTAGGGGCAGGTCTTGTCAGACCAACCTGATTGCCTTTTATGATCAGGTCACAAAAGCCGTGGATGCAGGTGTTGCCATAGATGTAGTCTTTCTGGACTTCAGCAAGGCCTTTGACACCGTCTCCCACCCCATCCTCATTAAAAAATTGGGTGACTGTGGCATTGATGCCTACACAGTCAGATGGATTGCAGATTGGCTGAAGGGTCACACTCAGAGGGTGGTGGTGGATGGGTCATATTTGACCTGGGGAGAAGTGGGCAGCAGAGTTCCCCAGGGCTCGGTCCTTGGGCCCGCACTGTTCAATCTCTTTATCAGTGATTTGGACGACAGGGTGAAAATCACCCTGTTTAAATTAGCTGATGATACCAAAATCTGGGGTGAGGTGAGCACGCTAGTAGGGAGGGAAAGACTGCAGCAAGACCTGGATAGGTTACAGGGGTGGGCTAGCAAAAACAGGATGCACTTCAATAATGACAAGTGCAGGGTGCTGCACTTGGGCAGTAGTAACCAGCAGCACACTTATAAGATGGGAAACTCCCTTCTTGAGAGCACGGAGGCAGAAAGGGATCTTGGAGTCATTATTGACTCCAAGATGAACATGGGCCGACAATGTGAGGTCACGGTTGGCAGGGCTAACCGGACCTTGTTGTGCATCCACAGGTGCATCTCTAGCAGGGTCAAGGAGGTGATCCTCCCCCTCTATGCGACACTGGTCAGGCCACAGCTGGAGTACTGTGTCCAGTTCTGTGTGGCCCATCTGCGGACAGTCAGATGGGGAGTGCATCACCCACTACTTCTCTGCCCTGCCCAAGGGGGTGAGGGTGTGGGGGCGGGGCATGCTGTTTGCCTGCAGGCCCATTGCCCACCATTGGGTTGGCCTGGGATCCTGCAGATTGAGAGGCACCCAAGCTGTTGTCACCCTGGTAAGTGTGGGGCTGGGCTGGGTTCCTGCTACAGATATCAACATCAAGCATAGCAAGTGAGATCTCAGGAGAAGACCCTTACAGGCAGGAGCAAAAGCTAAGCAGGGCTTCAACAGGGTGCCGTAGCAGCCCTAAGGCATGTCCTGTTACATGCCTCAACTCAGAAATATAATTTTAGAAAGATAATTAAAATTAATTACAAAGTTCATTCTCAAAATGATTATCCCTTGACAATATTGCTTATTCCAAGAATGAGCATAAATTCCAGATTGCCTCCAGAATATGCTCAACCTAAAGCACACTTGCCAAGATAATTTTCTATGGGGCTGAATTTGGCCTGATTTCCATTCAGACTTCTATTTTGCAAGATAACTTCATGCATAATGATGAGCATTCTGTTGCAATTAGATAAATATTTGTGTAACAACTTCATATGGATCCATGGTTAAAAAATACAACTGTTTTATTAACCCTTCATTTTTTTCTTGATGTACCTATCAAGGCAAAGACTATGAATTGCACAATAACTTCTGCATAAAACTTGTGAGAATGTTTTCAGGATTGCTAAAGAAATTGCTTTTACCTGTGGCTTTTTTTTTTTTTGTACTTGTATATATCCTAACCTTATTTTCCTATTCTATTATAATAGGGTCTTACTAGGTTCAGAAATGGCTTTCCAAGGATATCTGGACACCTGTAGCCCTTTAAAAACTATAGGAGCAGGGAGAAAACCCACCAACTTTGGTCACCAAACACAATCATGGTAATAATGTCCTATTAGCACATACAAGAATCTATTCTGTCTCATCATCCAAAATACCAATGCACGTAGACTCTGTCACTGGTTTCACTTTATGAATCCATGCCAGAGGACTCTCTTCAGCTTTTCTCCTAAACTTCTTGAGCTGTCGTCAGTGGGCCTGTTGTATAAGGAGACTATAGTAGAATGCTTAATGCAATTCAGTCTACTGATTGAGAAAATGCTTCATGTGGTAATCTTTTCTGAAAATAGTCTTGAAATAAACTAATTGTATTTCCTGTTTCACTGTGAAGAGGCTCACTGAGACCTCAGATGACAAAACAAATGGGAAATGTAAGATAAAATTGTTTGCTTGCCCAGAGTTTTATGTGACTGTAATCTAATGTTCAGCAAGCAAAGGAAGAGCAGTGATAGATAACCATGTTTGCCTGTCCTGTTGCTTTTGTCTCTCACTTGAGTAGACAATGTGATAAAAGGAAGACTACTCGGGTACTTCAGAGCATTTCTAGAATGTGAAGTATGTTTTTTGTTGACTTAAGTCATAATACCATAGTTATATGCACATCAGAATGGCATCACAAGCTCAAAACAAATAGCGCCAGGGATCTCATAAAAATAAAATGGTTTTGAAGCATGAGCTAGAATGATTTTTACAGCTAAAATGAATGTAAAAGTTTGATTCAAATGTTACTGCAGTAATGCATATCATTAATAGGCCAGCTGTAGCATGCTTAGGGCTGATTTCTGTGGGCCTGATTATCATCGTCTCTAAGTTGCGTTGTTTCATTGTCCCTTATAGTACTCCTACAGTGATATGGACCTTAGATTGAATGTAAATTTCTGTCTACTTGAAGGCCCCTTTACATTGCTAGAGTACTATAAAGTGCCTGTAGTGATGCAATGCATCAAGTATATTAGAATTAGGAAGTCTAAGGTAAGATCAGTAGGTCAGCTGCACTATCAGCAGAGGAAGGGATCTATTAAGGAAAGGGAAGACTTCTTAGGAGGGCACATGATAAAAATAAACCAAATGATAAATGTTATAGTAAAGATTGAGTGGACATGTCCATCTATCCTTTTACATAGCAAATGGTAGTGGTATTAAAACTGAAGGAAAAAATGTTTTCTAAATTATGCACAACTTGCTTTGGGAACAGGACATTCTGCTTAAGAAGAAAAAAATAAGAAAAAATAATTTTAATTTAAATAAGAAAACCCAGAGTCACTATAGCAAAGATTTAAAAAACTACAGGGCCATCAGGCTTCCCCTACATGTTAGAGGTACTGTGCAACTACCTGGTTAATTATGCAGTTCCTTAAGAACGGGTACATGTGTGTAAAGTAGTCATCACACAATAAAAAGCTCCAACCAGCTATAACGTTAGACCTTGGAAATACATACTGACTTTATAGCTGGTTGCTATTGAGCCTTAATTTGCATGTGTAGCAGGGTCTCTGACAGGGCTGCCAGATGTAGGGGTGCATGATGCATGATGCCCAGTGTGGAACCCCTGAACCCTGGGGATCACAGCTCAGGGGTGTGGTGTCCCAGGCCTATGTGCAGAGCTGGGACTGAGAGACCTTACAACTGATGGGACTCTTGGTCCCAGCTGTTCCTCATGCAGGCTGTACTAAGAGTCCTGCAACTGAGGGGGCACCCAGTCCCAGGTGCACCTCCCATCAGTCATAGGACTCTGTTCCAGCTGTGCGTGAAGCATACCTGGGCCTTAAAGCAGGTGTGGAAGTTTGCATCTTGCCAGTTCAGGGGAAGCCCAGGATTGGGTTCCCCTACACCAGCAATAAGATGCGATTGGATCCAATGTGCAATTGTGTGGATCATGCCCTAGATCCAATCATGCTTTTACCTGCATGTGTGGAAGGGGCCTCAGTACAAGCCTCTTTCTAACTCAGAAGAGTAAGTAGTAGGATGGATTGTTCCACAGCTGCCTAGACAAAAGTATTTCAAACGTGACTCTAAAACATTTTGTCCTAGACACTGTTAAGAGAAGAGTGGGTTTACATGGATGCCGGACCTCATCCTGTATAACCATTTTTATACTTCTAATGACGAACAACATAAAATGAATTTCTTCACATATGCCAAGTTTGTTATGAGAGAATTTTAAACTAGTTCATTAAACAAATATTCAGATTTTCCATTGTCAGCTGAAAACATTGACATCAAACACACTGTACATGAACATGCTTACCCCAAATGAATCAATGTGCTCCAGTGTGTAATAGACAGGGATTAGAGCCACGAGACAAGGCTTCCATTTCCTGCTCTCTTGCTGATTTGCCATGCAACTTTGGGGAAGCCAGTTAATTTCTGTGGGCACATTTATACAAAAAGTTTAGCTGTATACAAAAAGTTTATACAAAAAGTTTAGGCATAATTAGCTCAGCACTAAAGTCTCAGCATCTACACATGTGGCCCTATTTGGCTGCAGGAAACTAATTAATTCCACCTTATGTTAGTACTTGTAAACACTAACAAGGCAGTGTTCTTTAATGCACAGCACTAAAGCCCTCAACTGTCAGGGCTGGCTGTGGTGCAAGAGTCCTTCACTGCAGGGGCTGCCTGATGGCTCGTCCCTCACTGGAGCATCCTCATGCCCCAGCCAGCCTCTCTGTAGCACATTGAGTTGGGTTGGAGCAGCCACAGCCAGGCAGGCTGCTGTGACCCAAGTCAATGTGCTATGGTCCCAGGTGCATATGTAAACACTGTGCCCAGGAGCAATAAGCTCTGGCATGATATGAGCTGGAGTTTGTGTCATATTAATTTCATGTGTAGATGTGTCCAGTGTTTCAATTTCTTCTTCTATATACTGGGCCAGTTATAGCCAATTTTAGACAAGACTTTGCAATCTATTTTTGTTTTGTGGATAATCTAAAGTAGATGCTGTCTACTTCCTCACAAATGGTACAGAATTAAAAGTGACTGCAAACTATGAAAAGAATGGGGAAGCATATCAGCATAAGTAACAAATAGATGTTTAGTCCTATCAGTATCCCTTTTAGTCATTTTAAGCGTCAGAGAATCAACAACAACTGAAATGGACATACATTAACTATGTTAACCACAAGCCCAAGGGGTTTTCAATTGAATGTGAAGAAAATGACTGAGAAATATGCGAGATGAAACAGCTGAAGCATTACATTAATACTTCTGAAATGAATTTACAATAGAAAATTTTAACATAAATTGCACGTGGTAACCACTTTAGAAAAAGTCATAGTACGTGAATCCAAATGATTTATTAAGGGCAATTCAAAACCAGCAAGTGTTTGAAGCTTACTGAAAGAAGGATTAAAACATTTCTACATCAGTAGAAGATGAGGGAGGAAATGTCCTTCTCATTGGATTTCTTATAGAGGAAAATATTATAGGCCTGGCAATCACCTATTTCTAGTCCTGGCAGTAAAAAGCAAGAAGAGGTCATGCACTATGGGCACTTTTACACATGCTCTGTGGGTGGGAGGTGGTGCTTTAATTAGAGTGGCTCTGAGACCTGCTATAATGAGACATCACAGTGTCTCATGTATCAGCATCTCTGTGCTTCAAAATGGTAGTGGGGTGCTTGAATTAAAGCTCGTTGAACAAGCTTTAGTCCAAGTGCCTCCACTGCCATTTTGAAGTGTGGGGACACAAATACATGAGATGTGGGAGGCTGCTGGTGTGCAGTATTTACCATGCTCCAGCAGACCCTACTCCAATGTGCTGTAATTACAGTGCATCAGAGCTGCCTCTGCGCTTGTGTACAGGTACCCTATAGGCCCACTGTTGAACACGCACTGATTTTGCAAGTTGCTATAACAGCTTTGATATGCAGCAGCAATTTTACAAGTACAGGTTTCCCTCGATTTATGCTGTACATGTGTTCCCAGGGAACGGCACATAAATCAAATTTGCGTAAAGCAATCCCACTTTACAATGTAACAAATTGGAGTAAGGCTGGGACTACAGAAGGGGCTGGGGGAGGCGTGCTGCTCCTGGGGCTGCACAAGGCAGCAAAGCAGAGGGAAAACAGCAGCACTCACCCCAGCCCCAGCTGCAGCAGCCCTGGGAGTGGGCTGCACCAGCTGCCTGTAGCTGCTGGTCTGCACTGTGCTCTGCCTGTTTCCACTCACCTCTGCTCTTGGGCTGGTGTTGGCTGCTCCCAGGGCTGCTGCAGCAGTGCCAGGGGTGAGTGCTATGCCCTGCACCAGCCATGGCTCTGCTTGTCTGCACTCACCCCAACCCATGCTGGAGTGGCCCCGGGAGCAGCCAACACCAGCTGCCATGGCACGGCATAGACCAGGAGCTGGGGTGAACCCAGGTGCTGGGGGTCAGATGGAGCATGTTGCAGCCCAGTGGCTGCAGGCAGCTGGTGTTGGCTGTGCCTGGGACCACTGGAGCTGGGACTAGGGTGAGTGAGGCCATGGCCTGTTCCCCTCTCCACACAGACTTACGTGCTTGGGCGGGGGGTGGGGGGTGGGGAGCATCTATACTGATTGCATAAGAGTGAATTTATCTTGCATATAACGAATTATGGGTCTAAATATGCTCATTGCATAAGGACAAATTTACATATAAAGAACCTGCATAAATTGAGGGAAACCTGTAGCAGTTTCAATCAGCACTTTATCTGATGAATCAGTAATGACAAGAAAGTCTTCTCCAAATTTGAGTCTTTTGGCTGGAGTAAAAGCCCTGCTTCTGTTTTTCAAGAAAATTCATATACATTTGTTCATTAGGGCTGCATCCAGACATACAGGCACATGCCATTTGTGGTGCTGCAAAACTCTTTGCAGCATGCACCACACATTGCATGCCTGGAACATTAAAATGTTACTACCAGGAAATCCCAATAAAAAAAAAAGTCGAGAAAAAAAGGAGCAGTGCACATGAGAGAACTATGTGCTGTAAATATGTAGGCTTGGTCCTCCTGGGAGATGCTCTGGCTGCTGGCTGCTGGCTAGAGCATCTCCACCCCTTTAGTCGTCCCCTGGATCTACCAGTATGCTGGAAGCTGTGAGAAGTGAGGAAAGGGCAGTTTCCCTGAAGTGGGGAAATTTACCCTACACCAAAGTGCGTGTGCAGGAGCATGCACTGAGGCAAAAAGTAGTGGAACAAATTTGTGCTGCTATTATTTTTGCTGCTGCAAGTGCACACCCCCGCATGTGTGGATGTTCCCCCTAAGAGTGTGTAGACAAGGCTTGTAGCTAGGTAAGCACAGCATGCCCCTCTCCCCAAAAAATGAACCTATGAAACAATGTAGGTAAATGTGTCCAGCTTACAGTCCACTGAGCCAGTGATTCACTATTTCTTTAACATCCACACAAAGGGTGATGTGATCTTTCTTTGTCCCCAGTAGTTCTTGGTATGTATAGGGTAGGAGGCTGAGGGGGCCTGAGGGCTACACTGGAAGTGGAAACCCACCCCTTCCAATTGGGACTGAATTCAGGTCCTGAAAGCTAAGTTACTCTGGGCTCTGATAGATGTACAGGCTCCCATTCTAACTTATGGCGCTTTACATAAAGCTGGTTAATTATGCAATTACATTAAGAATAGGTACACATGCAAAGTAGCCATCATATGATAAAAGCCCCTACCAGGTATGCAGTTAGACCTTGGAAATGTGTACTAACTTTATGGCTGATTGCTATTGAGCTTCAATTCGGTTGTGTTGCATAAAGCGCCATGAATTAGAGCATCTCCTCAACTCGGGAGCCCAAGGAGCCTGCTTGCAGCTGAGGAGTCGTCCTTCTCTTCCCTCCCCCCAAGTTCTGGAGCTGTCAGAAGGAGGGTGGGGGAGGGTGAAGGGGAAGAGGGAGAGAACTTCCAGCCCGAGCTGGAGGGGGGAGGCTTAAGGGGGGGATGTGGTTGAGGGTTGGGGGCCTCTGATCCACCTGCTCAGGCTGGGCAAACGGCAGCTGGCAGCTCACTCCTGCTCCCCTCTCCCTTCCTGCTGACAGTCATGGGGATGGGGATGGGCTGCACCAGCCCAGCCTCAAACATGTCACAGATTAACTCTAGGGCACACAAATTTCCTAAGGTGCTCTATAGTGGATCAGCTCCATTGGATCAGCCATTCATGTGTTTCATGGTGTGGCTGTAAAGCACTTTCAGGGGGCCAATCATGTGAAAAACATAACTTCTGTCTGTGCCCCCTATCAACTGAGCTATGCAACTCCTTGAAATAATGTAGGCAGGCAAGAAAAAATTAGTGGGGAATTTTGAATATCAACTGTAACACTTTTATTGAACTTTCCTCTCTTGTTTCAGCTACTTCTGGGGCTCTTGTATCTTTCTTGCCTTTTCTTTCTATCTTCAGCTTTTATTTAGTTTGTCCATGATCTGCCTTGAGTCTAATTTCTTCATACCTAACCCCACAAACTAACAAATAAAGAAAAATAAAATTAAAGGGAAGAAAACATGAATATTTTCTCTATATTCACTCATATTAGCAGCATCTGTCCAGTTTAGGGTTGGTCTGTCTGTCATCATCTCCCATATTTAATGCATTGTTGGTAGCCCAGAGAGTGACTACTACTGATTTGAAATATTAAAGCCATAGAGGGTGCATCTACACAGGACATTTATTGAACAGTTGACTAATAAACTGTGCAGCAAATGTTCCAGAATCTACACATGCACACCTATTGGGGTGCACAAAACTATGCAACTCTAAATACAAGTCCTACCCTATGCAGTTTTTTCATGCACAGCAGTGCATGCACAAACACTGCCTTGGCTGGCTGGGGCAAGAGTGTGCTTCAGTCCAAGGGCTGCCTGCCAGCTAGCCATTTGCTGAAGCACCCTCATGCCCCAGCAAGCACTTCTGCAGCTCTCTGAGCCTCATTGGAGCATCCCCAGGCTGGCAGGCTGACCCCCAGGCTCCTTGCCAGCTGGGGGTGCTCCAACCCAACTCAAATGCTGTAGTTTGGGTGCACATATCAACTGTACCTGGGAGCTCCCTGGGAGCAATAAACTGTGAAGCAATAAGGTCTGCAGTTTATTGCTGCACACCAATGGCACATGTAGATGCACCCAGCCGTCTCAAGATGCTTTGATTCATAACAGTAAATTGAAACAGAAAACTTGCTTCTTCTGGAAATGATGCAGGTGTGCTAATGCTTTAGGATGTTTTCGGTCTCAGTATCACTCTTGTATTTACTGTTGAGCTCAGACTGCTTAAAGCTAGTGCCACCAAACTGAATGATTAAAATCCCAAAGAGCCTGAGAGTAAGAAATCCACCAAATGTAATTTTTCTTTCTTTGTTTAGTATAAAAATGAACAATTGATTTGATTTCTACCTGACACAGGGATATTTGAAGCTTTGGGCCACTGTTCAGGTCATATTATATGGAACAAAAGAGGTTATTGGTAGGTGGGTACTGAAAGTCAGGCACAGAACTTTGTTTTCCCTGACTTACAAGTCCATTAACTTTTGTGAGGTCTGATCTATACATCTGTTAGGTTGTAGAATATCCTTAATGGGTAGGGTTTAAAAAAAGATTGGGCAAACATCTGTCAGAGTTGGTCTTTCTAAACTGATCCTACCTCAGAGCACGGTGAGTGTTGGGTCCATTCAAATCCTGCTTTACTCTAATTTTTATGTCTAAGCACTAGAAACTAGGTGGGAAATGACAGACTATACTGATAGTCTTCTGCCTTTTTACGTTGTGAGAATAATGAAAAATATTAATCTATGACTAGAACATGTGGAGGTTTGCGATCAGCAGGGATCCAGGTTTTCCATTCACCATGGAAAAATATTGTAAAACAAAGATTTTCTCATCTTAAGGACAAAAATCTGGATTTTCTTTTTTAAGGAGAAAAACACGTATTTTGTATATGAGAAAAACATGGGAAATGGCAGATTTGCCTTTGCAGTCTGCCCGAGTTCCAGCCTGCAAGGGGCAGAGGGGAGTGAGAAGAGGGCAATCAGGCAGGGGGCACCATGTGCATGTGTGTGTGCACACATGCACATGGCAGCCAGGCAGCCTGGAGAACAGCTCCCCACAGGCAAGTCAAGAGGGGTGGGATTGAGGCCCCATAGCAAGGGAGGAAGGGAGGGAGGGGAAGGAAAGGAGTTAGGTAGGGCTGGGGCTGGCACTGCTTCCCAGCCAGGGTGGTGTGTGTGGCTTGGGACCCAGGCCTGGGAATGCGCAGCCACAAGGCCCTGGCAGGGAGCAGGATGGCTTGTGTGGGGTGTGGCCGGGGGGCTGTGTTTCCACCACTCAATCACTGTGTTTCTACCCTCAATCACTATTAAAACATACATTCTAAATACCTATAATTTTGGGGTTGATTTGTTAAAGTTGATTTGAGTTGATTTGTAAAAGTGACGAGCACTCATGGCTGCAAACTGAAGTCAAGGAGAATTTTGCTTTGATTACATGGAGTGCTTTTAGGCAACACATTCTGGAAAAATTAGGGCAAAAGTCTGCATCCAGAACAAAGGAACAATTTTGACCTTTGTCTTGAATGCCTCGGTACCCAATCTCTGAAACAAACCTTTAACTCTCCAGATTGTTGTAAACATAAAGTTTGAGGCAGTTCAGGTATTATAGTGATAAGCCCATAAGGCAATCCTGTCTTCAGAGGATAGTAAGGTGCAATGAATAATGCGGGAGGGGGAGAGGGAGCCACATACTGAAATGTGAAGACAAAAAAAAAAAAATTGATTAGTTGTTCATAAAGTAAGTTCTTTTCAGTCTGCATTGAACAGGGCAGGAGTTCTGTAGAAAAAAGACTGTGATCAAAGATTCAAAGATGTATAATAATGTCTAGATATGAAGGAGCTGAGCTAATGGGTAGTACTAATTCTTGACTTATCAACCTTATTGATTTCTAAATGTTTATCTGTGTAGTGTCAGCAAAACCTGAGTTAGCCGCCCAAACAGGAAAGGGCAACCTGGCTTGCGTTGTGGTCACTAACTGTGATAATATTACTCAAGAGACATGAGAGTGCCAGCAATGATTTTTTTATTACTCATGCGAAGGGTAGACTCCTGCCTTATGGGCAGAGAGCTACCCTGAGAGGGGTTTGACCTTCCATATTTATATGTTTGCTTTACATATGGTATAATGAGGTTAGTCATCGTTACATATTTTTCTGTTAGTTATAATTATCTCTTGCGATTGTCATCATCATAAGGGCATCTTCCCCTTTTCAGTTGGGTCAGGGTCACCTTCCTCTTTCCATTTGGGTCAGGGTTGAGCCTCAGAATAGATGTCTTCTGTATTAGCACTTACGTTTTCGTAAGATTATATTTAGTATTAGTATTACACATCTTAGTCATATATGCTTGGATTTAAACTGCCTATTAGTCAATTTGTTAGACAAACATTTAATATACTGAACTTATGAACTTATAAACTTCTCATGCTTGAACTTACGACTTACTCAATTAAGCAAGTTAGCCTATCTTTTATATCAGTAGTAAGTATAGTAAATATACATGTAGCATAAGAATTAAAACAATATAAAGGTCCCCCTGATCAAGGTCCTGATTATGAGAAACTTCCCTGTTTATGAAAGGGCTTGAAACAGGACTGTCAAAATTACTTGGTTCTGCAGGCCAATTGAGAATTGCTGAGCTGGTTTGAGGACTGGACCAGAATTGACTCCTGTATAATGCCTATGGTGCTGGGCCCACCCCATGCACTGTGGGCAGCATCTGCTCTGTACTGGTCTTGTACACTGTGTGCAGTATGCAACAGCCTCAGAACTCACTGTGTATGTGCCTCAGAGGGTCCGGTGCTTGGGCTTCATGTGGTGCCCTGGACTGTATGGGGTGGGGGGGCAGGGATCCAGGGGGCTTGGGGGGATGGGGCTGGCCAAGGCAGGGGGAGGGGGCTTCAGGGGGGCTGGTGGGGGGAGGAGCCAGCTGTGGCAGGGGTTGGGGGTCTTGGGGGGGCTGGTGGGGGGAGGGGACAGCCAGGGCAGGGGTTGGGGGCCTCAGTGGGGCTGGCAGGGGGAAGGGCTGGCCATGGCAGGGGTCAGGGGTGCTCAGGGAGTGGTCAGGGCCATTGGGGGTTCTCCCATGGTCCCCCTCCCCCCTCCTCCAGCCCCCCCAACCCCGTACTCACCAGCACCAGAGCTCTGGTGCTGAAATGTGGCCTGGCTGACCACGTGTTTCAGTACCAGGGTGAGGGGCCAACCATAGAGATACTCTCCCAGCCAGAGTATCTCCATGGAGGACCCAGCCTCTGCTTGCCTCAGGGTACAGTCCGTGACCGTGATCTGCTCTGCTTTTTTTAAACTTTAAGTTTTTTAGACCCTGGATATCCAGGGGTCTAATTTTCTCCCTGAGCTGCAAACTTGAAGCATGGGGAACATTTTTTCATTCCCGCACGTGCCTGTTGCCCCACCTCAAAGGGGTTTGAGGTGGGGCAAGGGGCACATGTGCACTCATCTGGATGCACCCAAAGTGTATATTGGTTAGCATGAGAGAACAGATATCTCATTAAATGTGTGTCCAGTTTAAGTAGGATATGAAAAAACAAACAATTTACAGCTATTTAATAGGTTTGGAGACATCCCACAAGGCACCTGATGTAATGCTCCACATGCTCACTTTTTTAATACCCTAATAAGTGAAAGCTTACAACTAAATAGCTTAGCCCTGTTTTAATGAGGACACGGCTGCCACAGTTTAGTTTTTTTATCATGGGTGTAACAGGGTCCTGACTGAAACCCTGTTACTAGAGGGACTTTGGCAGCTGAAGTTAATTATTAACCGGTGGGAAGGAGGCATGCCACGCCCACTGAGAGCCAATGAGACTTGGGCCTGAAGGATAAGAGGAGGAGAAGTTGCCTTCGGGCACCACAAGACAAGGAGATGCCGTTGAGGACCCTCACTATGAAGGATCCAGAGGGAGGATCCCAGGCACAAGGGTCCACATGACCAAATGACACTGGAGTCCTGGGACTGGCCGCCCCCCTTGCTACGCACTTGAAGTCCACGACAGAAGTGGTGAGTCACAGAGGAGTGGAACCGTAACGCCAGAAAAAGCCGTGGCTCTGTGCCAGGACATGGCGGAGCTACCTGGGAGGCAAAAGGGAGTGGGGGATGCCTGCACTGCCCCTGAAGAGGCAAGAAGCCGGCATCCACATGCAAAGAGAAGGGGGTTAGGGATAAGAGACTGATAAAATGCCCCGGTCCCCAATACGGCACAAGACATAGCAAGGGAACCCTGGTGTTGCCAGTAATGAGACGCTAATGTAATTGGCAGCGGGTAATCGGGATGCTATGCTGTACTTACTGACTGAATAAGCTGGCAGGGATCTGCCTGGATGCCTAGGGGATCCCTGAGATAGGTCTGACGGACTGTGTCTTCTTCCGGGTGTTCCTGTAAAATGAGAGAGAGAGAGAGAGTGTAATAAAGCACCTGTACTGTACTCCGATCCAGCATGGTCCTTCCTGCGGGTACTAGCTCAGGTAACACCTCCTTCCTCTCTATTTTCTTTAAGATCAAAGTCATGGCAGGCTAGAATCAAGGGGTTTAGGTGGTACCCTGCACAGCCACACTGACAATGGGGTAAGAGCATGCACATGAATAGTTACCACAACAGAGCTGCTGAGTGGAGAATGCCCATTTCCTTTCTATGCTCTATAATTTGTTTTCCCAGATATGCCCCCTGTACAGTCTTTTTGCCCAGAGAAAACTGATCAGTTAGAAACTACTGTGTTCCCCAAACAGCAAGGATTTAACAGAAGTCTTATTTGGCTTGAAAATTGGGAAAACAAGCTACACGTATTGGTCCACGGGTTTTCATAAAGTCTTGGGCAGTCTCTAAGATTATGGGGACTTGGGGTAAGCATAGTTTCTAATGGTTGGAGAAAATCTGATGAGACTAAAGCCAAGAGTGCAGCTGAGGATAGCAGGTTGTTTAAAACTCAGAATTCTTATTATGTTAATAGGTTTTCTGCTAAAACAAAATCTGCATTAAAGTGTTGGGTTTTGTAAACAAGCTGTCAACATCACTTTTTATGTATTCACATTTTTAGTAAAATTGATGCCAGCTTGCATTATGTTTGATTGTGGAATGATGCCCACATCTCAGAGATGAAACAGAAAGGCATTTACACACTTCTCTCTGCCACACTGAGCAAAAGTCTGGTGTACTATAAACATACATTTGTCTCTCCATTGTGTTTTAAGTGGAAAATATCTTATATTGCAGTTGGTAAACAACAAAGAAAATGGTGCATTTCTGATCAGGCTGGAGGAAAATTATGTTAAAAGGGTGGATGATGCAGAAGATAGGAACTATATTTTTGGTTTCCAAGTTCAAAACATTTAACAGTTAGTTTAACATCAGAGTTGCCTTTTCTCTCCTCCTCTCAATTTCAGGTCATATAACATATCTTGCTTTGATATTCATTACATTGGGAAAATCAAATTCAGTTACAGTACATTCAAAGAGACTGACAATGAATCTGTTTTGAAACCTGAACCTAGCCAAATCACTGCAGTGGCAAAGCTCAGGATGAGAACAGAATGGTGTTTTATTAAAACTCCCCTCACAAACCAAGTCCCACTCATTTGAGACAGAAACCAGGTTCCTCTCCCCTCTAGGCCTGATGGCTAGGGACAGACATTACACATAAACGGGTTTAAATGATCAGAAACAGGTTTAAACCTGTAACAGAACAGAGGTCCAGTGCATATAAACCAGTTTGAGAATGGCTGAAACTGGTTTGAGATAAACCTGGTTGAATGTAGTATCAGACTTAACTGATTTGGCTCAAACGGGTTTTTGCAATATCTGTCCCAGACTACTTGCTGACTTAAGATAAACCAGACACCCACAGCATCCTTGCATGCTCTCTGGGCTGGGTGGGGCTCTCTGCTCCACAGCAGGGCTGGCCCCTTCCCTCTGCTCCCTGGTTGCAGCTCCAGAGACTGCGGGCTGCTTCCTTCCTTCCCTTACCACTCCCTGCTAAGCAGGAATTTCCCCCTCCCTCCTGCCTTGAGGAGAGGTCTGTGTATTAGCTAGCAGACCACATGCTGGCTCTGGTCCCTGCTGAATCAAAAGGTAGAACAGGCAGAATCAACAAGTAGCTGGTAATACCCCCCTGTTGTTTTCTTAATTGGGTGATAAACACTGTTATCAATTCCATGCTGGGATAATCAGAGCTCCTGCTGGAGCCTGGCCACAACCCCCTCAGTTCCATGCTCTGGAAGGAAAGGAGGGCTGCTCTAGTGCCCTCTGGCTTCTACCCTGAGCCACTGCAGGCATGTGCCTGCATTTATGGGATGTCTGTCTGGTTACAAAACTGATTTAGACTAGCCATGTTAGACTAACCTGCAAAGATTGAATCAATTCAGGCTCAGGCTTTTTAAATGTCTGTCCCTAGCCTATGAGTTTTTTGTTTCCCCTTGGCAGGGATATAGGTTGCAACATATGCAGTTGGTTCTGTTAGGGTGCTGGAATTGCTGTTTTCTTTCTGTTAGTGAAGGTAGTATTCTTAATTGCTGTGTTGCCTAGCTGTGTTGGTGACAATGAAGAGATCTTTAAAGCATCATAAGCCAATTTCAGGTGATGGATTTTGCTGGCAGCAATGAATGGTCCCTCACTCAAACTTAGAGCTGGGCCTTTAAGACCTATTGTACCTTTGTTTTTGGTGCCATTGTTGGATTAGCCAGTAGTGCTCCTGATCATAGAAAAGTATGGCCACAAAGGATTGCAAAAAATCATTTAGTCCAGCCCCCTGCTCAAGGGAGGATTATCCTGACTAAAGTATCTCATCCACATGTTTGTCTAACCTGCTTTTGAAAGTTTCCAAGGAGATTCATATGTTTTCTGGGTTGCCTGTTCCAATGCTTGACCACTTTGATAGTCAGAAAGTATCTCCTAATCTCCAACCTAAATTTCCTCTTCTGCAACTCCTAGTCCTGTACCCTGTGGCCACATGGGAAAAGACCATCTCCACCATCTCTATCATTGCCCTTCAGGTATTTTAAGACTGCCATCAAATAACCTCTAAGTCTTCTCTTCTCCAGACTAAATGACGCTAGCTGTTTCAGCCTTTCCTTATATATCATGCCCGGACCGCTAATCATTTTTCTTGCTGTACACTGACCTCTTTCCAAATGTCCACATCTTTGTTCAAGTATGGGCCCAAAACTGGACACAGTACTCCAGATGAGTGCTCACCAGTGCTGAAGAGAATGGAAAAATTGCCTCCCTTGATTTGCAAGTGACACTCCTGTTAATATATCCCAATATCCTGTTGGATTTTTGTTTGTTTGTTTTGAAGTAAACAGGGCACAGGACTTGTCTATGGGCCCAACCTGGCACATGAACTGGCCCATACCATGTATCCAAACCACAAGGCCTGATAACTTTGATACCCCTCATGTACTGTAACCCTCAGATCTTTCTCTGAAGTATTGCAGACTAGCCAACCATTTCCCAGTCTGTATTTGTGCACGTAATTATTCTGTACCAAGTGAAGGACTTTGCACTTGGCCTCTTTGAATTTTATTTTGTTGATTCTAGACCAATTTTCCAGTCTATCCAGGCCATTCTGAATCCTGGATAAT
Source organism: Crocodylus siamensis (assembly GCF_052110815.1). Lineage (NCBI taxonomy): Eukaryota > Metazoa > Chordata > Crocodylia > Crocodylidae > Crocodylus > Crocodylus siamensis. The sequence continues at coordinate 293,355,066 of NC_143395.1, forward strand.
GCTCTGGATAACACAGGACAACCAGGCTATAAAGATCATCTTGATGACAAAATCAAAAGGCAGTTGCCCTAAAAAAATCATCAGCTTACTGAACCAGTGTGAACCAAGCGAGATGAGAATTGTGTTGTTGTATGCAGTGGTGACACACAGGGGGTGCACAGGGGTACACATGCACCCCCTGAGAGTTCTGGTGCACCCCTTGACTGGCCGTGCTTGCTGCTTAGGCAATGGGCAGGGTGAACAGGCAGGAGGGTCAGCCGATCCCTGTAGCCGCTCCCAAAAGTGGCTGCAGCCACTCCCAGAAGTCACTGCAGCAATTGGCCACAGTGATTGGCCATCATGGGTTCGGATGTGGGGGGCCCCCCACCGGGCTGCAGGATTGGCACCTGGTTGGTGGGACTAGTCACAGGGGGGCATATGCCCCACTGACTAAGGCGGCGCCAGTCACTCGTGGTTGTATGAGACTCATGACTTGGATCAGTCTACTATCACCTTCTCTGCTGCCCCTGGAAAGAAATGACTTGAATTGTTTGGCCGATTGATATGCATATAGGCCAAATACTGTTGCTGTGACAGCTGTGCTGAAGTGGATACTGCTTCCAGGGTCTGCAGCAGTTAGACATCCTGTGGAGTGGCAAAGTCACAGAGCTGTATTTCACCACCAGTGTAATAGAGACAAAAGGGAGAAGATAGTTCTTCTCTGTAGGATTATTCCAAGACCATTGTTGTAATGGCAGAGTCATTTATACCTGTGTTATCAGGCTGAAATAATATTGGGTCAAGATTTTTTTTCCTTCTTTAATGCATTATTTCACTTCTTTGGTGACCTGTTCCCAACCCCCACTCCCATATGGACATTGGCTGTGTGAGTGACTTTGGCTTGGGTGTGCTGACGCTCCTAAATGTCCTGATAAAGTACATTTGTTACAAAGTTAAAAAGCATACAATATAAAATATAAAAGGGTGAAATGCCATGGCACATACAATAAACAGACCAAATACAAGGAGGGGGAGACATACCAATACAGAATACTATTTGACACCCATAAAAACACCTACAAAACATATTTTTATTACAAGTATACCGTAACTTTGTAAGAAATGTACTTTATGTTTAAAAGTAAGTTGTACCATATAACAGTATTAGCAAGGGGAGGAATCAAACAGGCACCTCCCTGTATTGAGCTGGTCGCTGAGTGAATCATGATTGATTGTGTAACACAGTAGCTAGCTGCAATAGCAAGTTAATGAGCAAAGATTAACACCTAGAAAAGCACAGACTAACCAGAGGAAAGAATCAATACAGAGCCTGGAAAATCCTTGAAACTTCACTGTTAAATGTACAGAAGCCCCAGTTTGAACTAATGAATGCTGGAGAATGACTCTTGGGACTCTATGCCCCCTGATCAACCACTCCTATAGCCCTATTCATCATGGCAGTGAATTAATCAGAATTCATCAACAGACTCCCCAGACTGCAGGTACTTGTGGACATGACCCCTGGGACTGACAGCTGTCATCCAGCAGCTACCAAGGGGGATGTCCATGATTAAGTCAACAGTGGACTCCAGCGCTTGGGGATAAGTATATCTTGACACTGGTGCTTAGTATTCATAGCTAGCTAACGTGAGTGTGTATGCGTACATGAATGTGTGTGTTTTTGAGGAAATCAGCCCCAAGGTTTATGATCTGACTTTTGCATCCATGTAATTTTATGATGATCCTGTGAGTTGGTCCTTTGCAGACAACATCGTGGCTGCAGCGGGGCCTAGCAGGCCTGCATTTTTCACTCCCCTCTGCCCCAAGATGGTCACAGTCAGTTGCACAAGCACCCATGTCATGAGTTTTGCCTGTCAGCAGCTAGGGGTGCAGGGCCCCAGAAACACCCCTGCACCTATCTCTTTGACAGCTGGCAGGCGTTGTGGCCTCAGCAGGGCCTAGCATGCATGCAGCTTTCATTCTGCTACACCTTAACACACACAGTGTCACCCATGTCATGAGTTTTGCTTGTCCGCATCTTGAGGTATAGTTTCCCTCAAACCCCTTCGCCTATCTCCTATCTCACTTGGCAGGCTTTATGGCCTCAGCAGGGACTAGCATGCCTGCAGTTTTGACCCCACTGTAGCTTAACACATACACGTGATGTAAGTTTTGCTTTCAAGATGTCTGAGTACAGTTTCCCCAACCTTGTACCTATCTAATTGAAACTTGGCAGGCTTTATGCCATTTCTGCAAGTTTCATCCAAATCAAGCCAGGCATGACAAAGTTATAGGCTGTTTTGACTTTCCCCATAATATCCTGTGGGCAAAATGTTGAAACAGGGTTGAAATGGTGAAACTGTTTTGATGGAACAGAATGGATCAGCTGTTTCAAATTGAAACAAAGTTCGAAATGGAACACTAGTGTTTTGCACAGCCCTATTGCCAGATATGGGGATGGAAAGGAACCTTTTCCTGGTTGGACTGTTGCTGCTGTTCTGTTGTTTTCCCTTTCTCTAGTGTGGGCTTTGGCTATAGAATTGTCAGAGAATATTTTACCTGATTTCTTGCTAGTGTAGTGGTTTAAGCATTGGTGTTACTTCTCTCTTCCCTGTAGGTTTTATTTATTGAGAGCTTTGTGACAGCAAGGTGCAAGAAGGGCTAGAAAACAGCAGAGATTTTTGCATTGATTTTGCACAAGTGTAAACAGCTATGTAAAGAGCAAGACAGAAGAGAATTAGATCCATTGTTACTCACACAAATGCAGCACACAGCTGGCTCCAGTCCCCCTTTGGAATATTTGCCGCTTTGGCAAATACAAAGATAAAACAATTGACAGCACAAATATCCCTGGATGCTGATGGCTTATGAAAGTGGTTAGAGAAAAATTACATGCAGAGGTCTGCTTAGAGGCATTTTTTATTCTGACTGATAATGATCAAATTGTTTTGTGACACAAAACAGGGCAGGAAAAGCCAACTTCTTGTAATCAAATGCATGCCTGCTACCCAATATGGGGCTGGTGCTAGAGCATGTTGTAGATTCATAGATTACACTTCATTGGCAGAGATCCCAAAAATTAGACTTCCAAAGAAACCTGTTGTTCAGCTAATGGGTAGATTAAAGTCATTGGGCCAGAAGGGACCTCCATGGAATTTCATTTAATAATTCCTGCATCAGTAGGTTTGCACTTGTTTGCACTAGATCTGTATGTGTTTCAGTGTATCCACCTGGTATAGAAGTGCACAAATGAATGAACTGGTGAAATAAAAGAAGTAATTCTATTTTGCAGCAGTTTTTTAACTGATAATCTAAAATGACACTGAATTCTCTCTCAAACTGGAAAAGGGAAACAATTAGAACTTGGACTAAATGAACATCATTATTTAGTGTGTAAGCATTTCTTGTTGCTGTGCTGAAAGCCCTATCTCCCAAGCAGCCATGAGTAAAGGACCCCAGATTAGATCTGTTCAGTAGTCATGATAATAGACATCAACAAAGTTTGCTTTTACATACTGATTGTAGAGAGGTTACCCAGTATCGTGTGGAGGTTTATTATCCAAAATCTAAAAAAGCAGCATTGTAGTAATGTTAATGGTTAATGTAATAATGTTAATTTAATGTTAGTAGTAGAAAATGGAAAGCACAATAGTAACTGTTAATTAGGTAATATGTATGGCCTATCTATCACATCAGATCCAACAGTGCCCTTTGACTCCAATTGTTGGTTCAGTCAGTTGTAAACCATGAGGTTAGGAATCCAGCATTATCACTGTGAAATCTAGAAGAACAGCCTGTATGTTTTGATTCTATCTACGAAACATTGATTAGGAAAGTACCTTGAGAGGACTTGACCTGATTTTGTAGGCTTTTCTTATAGGTATAATGGGAAAGGAAGTGGAGACTTGATGTATTGAATAAGAGAGACATTCAAAATACAACTCACTGACAGCTACCATTTCTATATGGCTGTTACTCCAGCACAATAAGAGATTTCCCAAGGAAAAGATCCATTGGTACCACCTGTGAATAGAACAATATATATATGTTGATTATCTCTAAAGGATCCCAAAAAAAGCCTGCATGTTGTGCTTGTCATTGTCAGCAATCCCTAGATTTGAGGATGATGGCTCACTGATGGGTCCTGAGATGACTTTAGAGTCCAATCCTTTAGCTACAGACCTTTGAGCAGAAGTTGCAGGTTTTCCAGAGGGACGAGCAGGCCATATGCCAGGATTCCTCTCCTTCTTTTTCCTTTGCTCTCTCTGCTCTTCTTTGAGGGTGAGATGCTTTACCTCAAAATGGACAACCACTTGGTTGAGGTTGTGGTGCATTGGTGTCAGTAGGTAGCCAGTTCTTCCCAGCTCCTGATGTTGGCATCCATTTTCTTGAGGTATGTGTCCTTGTAGCATTTCCTCTGGCCACCATGGGATCTCAGGCCATTACGAAGCTGGGACTAGGACACTGGGAGTTAAGAATTAGGCACCTGCACACCATGTCCAAGCCTGTGAAATTGGTGCTAGAGGATCACCACCTCAATGCTGGTAACATTGGATTCAGCAAGGATGTGTTTGTGTGGTGATCTTCCCCATCTGATTTGGAGGATTTTCCAGAGGAATTGCTGGTGATAACTCTCCAGGCTCTTGAGATGACAGTGGTAGGTCACCCACATTTCACATCTGTAAGGGAGAGTGGTGTGATGACTGCATTGTAGTCCTAGATGTTGGTTTCTTTCCAGAGATCACACTGAATGCTGAAGCACTTTACCAAAGGAGGCACTTGTACACCAGATCCTGTGCTGGATAGCCTTATCAATGTTCAGTCTCTGAGAGAGGTAGCTATGGAGGTAGGGGAAATGCTCATCTACCCTTAGGGTCTTTCCCTTGAATAGAAATTTAGGGAAGTGGATCATATTCATGGGTTGGGGCAAGCTGATAGAACACTTTTGTTTTCTCAATGTTGAGAGAGAAGCCCAAAGTTTGATAGACTTCTCTGAAAACATCCAGCATGGTACAGAGGCTTTCCTCAGTGTGCACAAGGATGGACCATGTGTGTGGTGACATTAAGCTTTGATGGTTGTTTTGAGTACTTTGGATGTTCTGCTATGGCACAGAGACATAGTACTGTTCTTACTAGCAGAGCCAATCCTAAGAGTGCAAACACTATGAAATCCCATGAATGAGTGGTTATCTGGTGTATCAAATTGGAGAGACCAGTGGGGTACCATTTTGGCAAAAAATAGCTGGATGGGAGGTTAGGCTCCTCACCTCTTTTGTATTGGTAGCCCACACCATAGCTCAGTTGAGATGCTTCCTAATTTTTCTGGACTCTTCCACCATTGATTTCTGAGAATAAGGGCTAAAGATCTCCAGTGGTTCTTTTTAGTGAAGGGAGAAGAAAATATTTCTATTTTTTCACCATTTTCCTTTCCCTAAAAGTCTGGGGAAAATATCACTTCTACTCTATTGTCTTCAACTTGTGGTCTTCTAGATAAATAATTGTGAGATAATTGTCAGGGACCTTAGCAAGTAGCATAGCCTGGGCTAATTGCCTAGGCAGCCACACCTAGTTCAGTTTGGGTTTCTGGTTGATGAGCTCTGCCCCACCTATTTAAGTGGCCAGCTTCCAGATTGGCTGCTGGGAGCTCTGTCTCCCCATTTAGTTCCACTGGTGGCAACAGCCTCCAGGCCAGCCAACAGTTCTGACCTCACCTGCTATGGCAAGTCTCCTGGTTCCTGCACTCTTTGTCTTTCCCGGTTCCTGGCCCTGGCTTTGTTTCTAGATTTTGACCTCAGATTTCCCTGTGGATGTTTCCTAGCTCTTGGCCTCAGTTTGGCTCTGTTCTCAGACTTCACCCTTGGACTGTCCCTTGGATTTGGTAACTGGACATCTGACCCTCAGATTCTGACCCTGTCATCTTTTGGACTCTTCCTCTGGATTTTCCTCGAGACCTAGTAATTTCATTCCTGAACAATGACCCAGCTCTGGCCCCTGCCATCCCTCAGTAGCCTAACCATTAGTTAGGATAACCTATGCCCTTGTCCTTTACAATAATGGAGCTATCTTGTCTCCTAGCTCCATCAGCATCTCCTTCCAAGGAATGAAAGGCAGTATTCATGTGAGTGTGTGGCAGATGGGACTTCATATTGCAATGAATATGATGACTTATTACTGGGTACCGTAACCACCTCTTCAACTACTGCTGAATAAAAAGGTTTCATACTATCTCCAGCTCTTTCAGAAGAAGGAAGAACTACTAGCAGAAAAAGGGGATGAGGGAAGCGGAGGCTGTGTGGGAGCTGGGAGCTGTTTGTGAGGAGGAGGAGGAGGAGGTCAGGTTGGAATAGAATGACTGAACGCCTGAATAAAAATAAGTTTGTTGGTAAAAAAAAAAAGCCTGTATAACCATAGCAGGTGGGTAGTCAGGGATTGCTTACAAACAGGTGAGGCATACAGCTTCACCTAAACACAACTGGAATAAACATCTATGCAATATGTTGATAAGCACTGCCTCCCTGTTCTTGTACTGGAAAGCCCTTGAGGGGCTGAATGTCCATTTGTAATGTACAGTGAATGTATCATCTTGTGTTTGCAAGTAAATGGTAACTGTCCCCACGATGTCTGAATCTTATTTCTGGTAGTCTTGCAAAAAGTATCTTGTTTGTTACTCATCTTTGCGAGTGCTCCTGAAACCCAACAAAGGGCTACAGCTATAAGACCTACTTGTTGAAGCATCTACATTGTTTGCACACTCAGAATAGTTACAAATACTTATGAGCTAAAAAGGAAGGGCTTTTTTGCTAGAAGAGATGTGGAAACCTTTTAAGTGTTTCTATGATCGATACAAATTATTTTTTTCTAGCATTTCACCCAATTAATCATGGGTTCTCATTGGCTAATTCCATCCAAAGTAAGGCCCATGATTTCAGAGTGTTAAATTAAAAGTGTAAAAATGCATCTCAGCAGCACAGTATTTGTATATAAATATGCAACACATAATGAAAATTAATTCCACGATTAGGCTAATTTACATATTCACCTTCCTCCATTGTGTTCAAAATTAAAATCTATAACACTTGAAAAGTAAAGTTAGATTAACTTGCAATTTATGAATATTCTCAGTCTGATTAACTGTTTCTGAGAGAACTATTTTCCCATTAGAACAGGATCACTTTAATACTATCCATCTTACTAGCTCCCCTTTTTGGTGATATTTGCCTTTCCTGCATTTCACTTATCACAGCTCAGGGTTTACATTTTTTTCTTGACAGCATTTGTCTGTCTTTCTTGCCTCATTCTTTTCACATAATTATTAATACAAAGTTTATTTGAAAGGCCTTGAAAGCCTCACCTACAGGAATACTTCTCTGTTTTACAGCATTGTTACATAATCGCCTGACTAATCAGATCAAATTCTTGAAAATCTCTCCCCTGTTCTCAATAAGAGCAAACCCTTCCTGGGCTGCTGTCATGACACTGTAACCTTCTTCCATTCTAGGACAAATTTCCAACTGCCTCTACGGTCAGAAGAACCCTGCTACAAATATTTTGGGTCATAGGTGGCAACCTTTTGCTGCCACAGCCTGCTGCTATCAGCCTAGCTCCCTGCTGCAGGCTGGAAATCTCTAAAGATCTATGGAGAGAATAAGATGGAAGATTCCAGGGGAATCCTTGGGGATTCTCCTTTGCTTCCATGGTCTGAGCAGAGGGAATAAACTGAATGAAGAAGGCTGTAGAGCCCTAGCAACACTTCCTTTGCTGCCCTGGCTTCAGTGTGTTGCTAATTCCTTGAACTGCTGCTGGTCAGATCCAGTCTCTTCATAGGGCTGCTTTAGCCTGTGGGCCATAGGTTGTTGACCCCTGTTTAAGGTCACTAATATAAGAAAAGTCATGGTTCTCTTTTGCTGCTCTTTAAAAATAATTTTTTGATGCCTGTTTTGTAAATAATGTAATTACTGTTGGAGTTGTAGTCTAAGAAAAGGGGCCAGTCAGTAAGAGTGAAGGAATGAGGCACTTGAACTTGATATTTTGTGGCTTCCATCAAGCCTGCCAGAGGTGGCATGCAGGGCCGATTGGGGCTCTACAGGGCCCATGAGAGTGCTGTGGGGCTGATTGGGAAGCATGTGGATTGGCCTTGAGCCTGTGGGGCCCAAAGATTGAGAGTCAGTCATCTAGAAGAAAGAAGCTGTTGGGACTTTTGGGTAGTTGAGCTTCTCATGTTGCTCTTTTATAGATAAAGAAGGTGCAGCCTTACCATCTGGAAAGTAGGTACTGTCAAATGGGTGATTACTTTGATCGATGGGGCAATTGTAGGCCTGTGTGAGGGGAAGACGAATAATAGAATGATAGAGAGATGTAGTTATCTGTGTTAGTTTGAAATTTGGCAGAAAGCAGGGAAGGATGTAGAATGATAGGGATGGATGTGAGGGAAGTGAATTCAATCATTTGAATTTTAATAGGTGACTGAAGGGAGATGACTCTGCCTGGCTTTCCAAATGTTTGTTCAGGGGTTCAAGGTCCTGCTTTCTTTTTTCTTGCCGTCACTCTTGACACTTCCATTCTTTGTTTTTCTTATTCCTGTTTAAGTATTTCATCATGTCAAATAACTCTCCGTGTACTTTTCTTTTTCTTTTTGCTTGTTTTAAGCACTGGAGGCATCATAAGAGAATAATGAATATTAGCAGGCTATCTTTCTACCTGTGGGGGATCGTGTTCAACAGTGTAGAACAGACGTGTCAAAGATATAGCTCATGGAACCACATCCTCTGGCCCCTGCTGCTGGCTCTGTGGGGGGGCCAGTAGAAGCACTCCCACGTGCCATTCCTCTGGCCCATGGACTGGTCCCACGCTATTCATGTGGCCCAGAGGATCAGGTAAGTTTGACATTCGTAGTGGAGAAGCATTTTGTTAGTTTTCCTTTCTTCCATTCTTTTTTGCCTCTTTCTTCCTCTATCCCTCCCCAAGATCTCTTTTATCCCAAAAGAGAGTAAAATACTTTTATATTCTACTGTTAAGAGTTTCAAGAGTGTCTGAACATAATTTAAAAATCAGAGTTTGTTGGAAAAGCAAAATCAATTATTTTTGTAAACAATGCTAGTAATAAATAAAGAACGAAAAATATTGGAATGCATGGATCGTATGAATGTTTCCGTGGTTATGAAAGCTGATTCACCGTTGCCTGCACCCTGTCAGAAATGCTCTCCTGAACTTTGTAGGAGTTTTAGATATGCGAGGCTGTAGTTATTATGCTTTTTAAAGCATAGTTGTAGTGATAATGAGATATAAACTATTATGCTATGTAAGCTATATTATGCTGTATAAGCTACTGTTAAGCTAATACACTGCAAAGGACCCTGGGAGTAACAGGCTTCCCTGTCCGCTGGATGACCTGATAAAAGATGCAGTGAATGAAAATGCTAGTTCAAAATAAGAAACAATAGCTGCACAAGTTGGGAGTAAAATGTTAGAACTTACTAAAGCAGAGATAACAAGAGACGAGTTGTACTGAGCAGAGGTAAGCTGAAGATGCTCAAATTCAGTAAGGGAGTGAGCTAGAAAAGTGCAAACTCAGCAGGGAGTAAGCCCTAGATGCCTGAACTTGGAAAGGGGGAGCTGCAGTTGGCAAGGAATGAGCTGCAGATGTCTGGACTTGGCCAAGAAAAAATGTGTATCTCAACAGAGAGATAAAAATTGGCATAGAATGGGGCTATAAATACAGGAGTTATGAGACTTACCCTTTCGTAGGAACTTAGTGGGCATCTGTGCACATAATGTGTCACTTACCATTGTCTGAGCAGTTTCATGGAGCTGGGCTGATTGTTATACAGTCCTGGAAACTACTGTTCTAAAAGACAAGGAACTCAGCTTTTGCCACCAAACACAAATTTAAGTTGCTTTTTTTCCATTGCACTCAAGCTCCAGCTGGTCAATTCAAGGCAACTGCCTTTGAGAGCACTCCGGCCCAAGCAGCCTGAACACCAAAAGTGACAACAGGCTTGAGAAGCCTCCCAAGCCCTCAAGTGCCTCAGAACAACATACATTCTTGCTGCAGGTCCCATAATTCAAACCCTTTAATAGCTCTGGGAACAAGTCAGAGCTTTTTAAATGATAATTTGCAAGAATGATAATTGTAGGTCTGTCATATGGTAGGTAATGCTATAGAAACACACTACATGAGACAGGCTTCTGTATTTTTAGAGAAAAATCATGATTGCTTATAAGGACAGTTGAATTACATTTAACTATTACATGTAGCCTCAAAGGACCAGCTAGAGGTCAAATAATATTGTGGCTAAACTACTATAAAGGTGAATTACTAAGGAGAAAATGTATTTATTTTTTGCTCATGTCTTTCTTTTTCATCATGCTTTTTCTGAAAAAAAAGTTTTACTTTTTTCATGCCTTCATTGAAAATATACATAGTAGATCCTTCCTCTCTCTGCTAGAGGGTTTTTGGAGAATGTAAAGAGTTCTGTAATCCATTAATGTTAGTAGTGCTCCAGGTCTCCTACACTATATCCATCTGTCAGAAAAGAAAACTGTAACTTAGGTTACACATATTTGTGACATCATCATCTGGGTCTTTCAAATAGCTTACCAAAGTTAATCAGTAAAAAGATGATATGAGAAATAATAGTTAAAAACAGAATTTTGGTAAAGTTTTGGACATTGCAAAGATTATTTCATTTTAAATCTGGGTTCATTTCTATTACTTTTTAACACGAACGTTTAAAAATCTTGCATACTCTTACACTGTTATTCCTCAAAAGTATGATACAAGTGGTGCTCCTCAACAAACCTATCAGAATCCCTGGGACCTACAGAGGCCTATCACATAATGTGATGCACCTCATTCAGTGCACATAATACCCCCATGAACCTGTATGAGTGAAACTAAATCACCATTACCCTCACAGAACTGTCACAGGAAAAAGATAAATAGAAACAGCTAATAATCAGTGGGGGAGTCATTTTTCAGAGATGTTGTTCATCCATACACTTCTCTGCACTTGCTGGGAAGAAAGTCACATACCTCAGGATCTGAAAGATGCAAAGATCATTACACTGTACAAAAACAAATGGGACAGAGCAGACTGCAACAACTACTGGGGGATAGCTTTTCTCAGCATGGTTGGCCAGGTGCTTGCAAGGGTCCTGATGAAAAGACTCCAAGTCCTTACCGAGAGAGTCTACCTGGAGAGCCAGTGTGGGTTCAGAGCTGGATGCTCCATGACTGACATGTCCTTCACACTGTATTTGTTGCAAGGAAAAAGCCGTGAACAACAGGCACCTCTCTATGTAGCGCTTGTTGACCTAGAAAAGGCCTTTGACATGGTAAACAGAAATGGCATCTGCAAGATCCTGTCAAAAATTGGCTGTCCACAAAAGGTGCTCTCCTTATTCAAGGACTTTGATGAGGGAATGAAGGCAAGCATCCAGTATGAAAATGAAACATCGCCTGAGTTCAGCATTGATACTGGCATGAAGCAAGGCTGTGATTTAGCACTTACTGGCTTTGGCATCTTCTTTTCTATCCTTCTTGTGTATGCTTTTGTAAATGATCAATCTGGCATGATGATTGAATCGAGGATGGATAGCAGCTTGTTCAACATCAGCTGATTTCAGAGCAAAAGGCATGTCACCCAGCTCACTATTTGGGATCTGCTCTTTGCAGATGATACTGCAGTAGTCTCTAACTCACCTGATTAATTACATATCATGATGAAGAAAACAGTTGTCGTATCACAGGGCACCAACATCCCACCCAAAATCTACATCAATAATAAAGCCCTGGACAGCATACATCACTTCTGCTATCTTGGCTCAACTCTTACCAGCTCACTTTGCCTTGAGAGAAAACTTACTCCAATACAGTAAAAAGGTCAAGCACAAGGTCTCAAGAAATTCAGCATTTCTACTGACAACTGGGAGAACGCTGCCCACAAACACTCAGTTAGGAGAAGCCGGGTCATGGCTGGTACAGTCACCATGGAGAGCTATCAGAGAGCCCAGACTGAGGCTTGCAGGTAACCCAGGAAGCAAAGTGTGCTTCAACATCCATTTGATGAGTGGACCTGTAGCCACTATGAGAAGGCTTGCCACTCCCATAACTAACACTGACTGGGTGACTTTCGTGCTGCTCCTTTCATCTGTCAAGATGTTGAATGGCCATAAGGTGTTGTGATATCATAGTCCTTATCCTCAAGGGATAAGGTACTAAACAGTACCTTTAAAAGATGGGCTTGGGAACAAAATTTTATAAACCTTACTGGACAACAAAAGTCAATGACTTTTTAATACAGACAAGGTTTTTTTTTTTAATTAGAACTAATCTCTCTCTGTTAGCCTTTCTCTGATCCACAGGTGATAATGGTCCTCTTCTCTTTTGAATGGTCTTATTCCTTTATATAATTAGGTTTATCTATTTCAACTGTTCTTTATCTCACACGGGAAGGTCACACGCAGCAGCTGCCACCGCCATCCACCATCCTGCACCGCCCCCCCCCCAGGCCCGGCCACATGCCACAGCCCCTTCTCCCACTCTGTGTCTGGCCACTGGGGGTACACTTATTAAAAAAGGTTGAAAACCCCTGACTCAATCTATATGGCTGAAGGCAGGTCAGCATGGAACCCAAGCACTATCTTGCTGGGCATGTGCTTGCACAGTGACGTCATTAGTTGAAACAAGCCTAAAATACAGCCTTAAGTAGGGGGGTTGATTGCAACTCTATTCAGCTTTGGTTTCAGGCAGAATAACATCTTGATATCTTAGAGGGGCTGAAGAAGAGGCAAAGCAAAATCACAACTCCAGATATTCACAAGAAGACAATGGAAATCATGGTTCTTAAAACAGTTAGTGATAGTTCCCCAAGAATGTCTGGAAAATAATATACAACTGTGGTAGATGAAACAACAGACTTTAACTGCTAAAAATAATACTATTCTAAAAAATCTTGACTTCATTATGCTTCAGCATCTCACTGGGTCTGAAAAATATTTCTGATTTTTTTTATTTTTTATTTTACAAAAATCATGAAATAAAAAAAAAATAGAACCCCAATGAGATGCAATATTTCAGGTCATATATTATAAGGATTTAAAAAAATCACGAGGCATCTGTGTACTTTATTCAATGAGATGGGCTCTTTCTGCAGAAGCATTGTTTCCAAGAAATGCCTGGCACAGTGTGCAACTTGAGAAATCCTGAGGGATGCAGTGAAAGTTCTTAAAATGAGCAGCTGGAATGAAAAAGTTTATTTTCCTTTTCGGTACTGAACTAGGCCAGAGTCTGAAACATGAAACAGTCTAAAATTTTGCTTCTGACATTTTAGCAACACAAGCCAATTACCTAGGAAGGTGATATTTGATCCACTTCAGTGCATCTGGAAGCTACAGCTGATTAGATGAAAAACTACAAGTGTTTTTTTTGGACCAAATCTTCCTAAAGAATGTAAATCTAGAAAGACTCAGAATGCTGGAGCTTCCAAGGAAGAGAAATGCCTATAAAGATAACTCAGCAAGACTAAATTAATTTATTGTAGACTGCCCAGTATTCAACTAAGGTTAAAAAAGGCAACAAAATTATTCAAAATCTTGAAAATCACATAACAGTTCCAAACACAACGATTTTAAGTTATGTTTTGGTGTATGAGTCCAATTCCATTTGGATAATCTGATTACTCATGTTAATCTCTTGCAAGCAACTGTAAATTTATGGAAAAAATGTTGAGATCAGTTCAGAAATATTTAAGTTCATTCAATCAAGCCAAATAAACCAAACCAAGGAAGTTAATAAAATGAGTTTGGTGGTACCAGAGATATGTGCTGCAAATGAAAGCATTTCTAAAGTTTCATAAAAACATAGCTTCAGTCAGCTATGGAACAATCCTGGTTTAGTTGCATACCCTCAAATATTTAATTGATGATTTAAAGTTTTCAGGGAGCACAGAGAATTTATACCAAGAGCCTGAGGGCCAAGATTGCTGCTTAGAAAATGTTCATATATATACTGGAGTTTCACTCGTGTCTTTACAAATGAATATTTTAATGAGTACATTTGTACCATAACTAAATTTGTTCATTTTTAAGACTTTGTATTAAACTCATTGTTTCCTTTATTTATTCATGCAGTTTTTAATTGTTTTTTGGGGGAGTTGGAGAATGGGGGAAGAAGGAAGGGAACAGAGCACTTCTAAGAGCCTAGTTGCTTATGCTTGTGAGCACTGAATTCTTTTAAGTTGTATTGTCACTTTAAAATTGATTTTCCCTTCAAAAACTGCTGTTCAGCTTACCAGATAATCAGTATTCTCCATATCTTTTTAAGGGTAGGCATTCTGTAAGGCAAATGTTCACCGAATCGCTAACGCTGTAAAACAGAAAATAGCAGCCATAATCTGAGGGAGAACTCTGTCTGAATTTTAATATAATTTATACTGAATGTCCATAGTAGAAACAATTGTGGTGATAAAATAGTCTTTTGCATATTTCTTGGAACTCAGGTCTTTCTTCGATTCTTAGGGGAACCTATAGTTTGCCAGAGTTATAGGAAAACTCCATTCTATCATCTTTAATAAAATAGCTCATATTTTTAAATTCCCAGAAGTGAATTACTTATATTTAGAAGGTTAATTTAATTATGCATTGATTTGGGATTGTTATTCTTCCCTCCAGTCTTTTTTCATGCCCTGGCATATAGCCTAGTGCATATTACCAGCATGTTCCTTGATATCTCATAACAAAATGATCCCATGTTAATTAAAATTATTCTTCAAAGGCATTGTTGTGAAACCCCTTCATTACTGAATGTGTTAATTTCAGTTCAGAAATGTCAAAAAACACAAACTGTAGTGCAGGATTTAAAATACTAACACAATAAATGTAACCAAGTAATCTATTTTCTATCTGAATTAAAATAATTAAAAATGATTTTGTACATAGTAATTGAGTCACAGACATGGCAGAATTATATATTCTTAATATTACATGCAGATTTTGCTTTGATAGCTTTCTCATTCCAACCTGCAGTTTTCAGTGGGGAAAAAGCAGGTTTCACAGGGCTTGGGAACTTGTTCACTGGCACGGCATTGCATCGGATCAAGTGTTGTAAGTCGAAACTGGTGTAAAGCTGAAACAGTGTCAATTTATAAACTTTGCAAGTGCTAAACATTGTAACTTGAAACATTGTAAGTTGAGGACTGTTTGTATTACAGAAAAGAATTTGTGGGGGGTTATAGTGGGCTATAACTTGAGTAGAAGCCAACAGTGTGATCTTGCGGCCCCCCATCCCCCCCTGAAAAGTCTGATAGCATATGGAGCTGTATTAAATATGACTGTCATTGTTCAGCATTAGAAGTGATTCTACTGCTCAGCACTGGTGGGGCCTCATCTGGAGTACTGTGTCCAATATTGGGCCTCGCATGTCAAGAAATGTGGGAAAAGGAGTCGACAAAAATGGTTGGCTGTCTAGGAAACATGACCTATGAAGAAAAATTAAATGAGCTAGAGTTATTTAGTCTGAAGAAGAGAGGACTGAGGAGGGATAGAAGACTTCAAACATCTGATAGTTAAGAGGATAGATCATTCTTTTTTCCTGCAACGAGGGAGTTTTAGGTTGGATATTAAGAAGAACTTTCTCACAATGAAGGTGGTTAAACATTAGAACAGGTTACCTAGAGAAGTAATTGAATCTCTATGCCTGGAAGTTTTTAAAAGCAGGTTAGGCAAATAGTTGACTAGAATTGTTTAAACAGGGATGATCAAGTTCAAACAGGAAGTTGGACTAGATGACCTCTTGAGGTACCTTCCAGCTCAACTTTTCTATGGTTCCATGACCTGGGAGAGGCCTTGTAATTTTATGACTAATGATTGCATTTTATTGATATTGTCTTATTTGTTCAAGGGGTGTAGTCAATTAAACTTGTAGATCTTGAAATCTGGCAAGCCTGTTGAGCAATTCCATTTGTGTTGCAATCCCATTTGTGGAGCAATCACATGTGGTGTTATTCCCTGGAACTGAGCATCAAAGTCAGAACATTTTGGGATTTCATATTGAAAAGGTACAGGACTTCAGTATCTGGTGTGACTGAGAGCCACTGCTAGGGAAAATGTAGGAGTGGTCTCACCGACTAATTTTTGGGTTTGGTGCCTGGAAGCAGGAGGAGCCTGGGATCATAATACTGGGCTACTCCTGCACCAGCAAGTTGAAACCCAGGTACCCTCAATCAGCTCATTGTCGGCTGGGGCTGGCGACAGAACTGAGATCTGGAACCAGCCCCAGTCTGATTGCTGGGCTTAACCAACAATCAGGTAATTGGTGAAATGCCAGTTGGAAGTAGATTTGAATCATCTAGATGGGCGGCACACATGGTTTCATAGGATTCCAAGGTCCCCTTTTGTGGGTGACACATGAGGATTTATATGTCCCTGTGCCCAGGGATGAGTAAAAATGTATGGGTAGTGCCCAGGGAGAGTAAAATCACAGGTCCTGGCACATGGGACCCTGGGACTGGGCTGTGGCAGCCTTATCTTAGGGCCCCCTTGCGTAGGCATGAGTAAAGACCCTGTGGGCTGCCCACTTGGGCAGCATATGTGATTTTATAAAACCCAGTGCACAGGGACCCTGGGATTGGGTAGCATTTCCCTGATCTTGGGAACCCATTGTGCTGGTACCTTTAAAAACTGTGTGTGCAGCTGAGCTGCACATACAGTTTACTGACATCCCCAGTGTGCAGTGATCTTGGGATTAGGGAAAGGATCCTGGATCCCAAAGTCCCCATTTGCTGGACAGATCAGAAAACCACACATGCAGCCCAGCTGTGCTTGCAGTTTTTAAAGAATGAGACTGCAATGAACCCAAGAGCAGGGAGAAGCTTCCCAATATCTGGCTCACCACACCCCCATTTGGCTCCAGGGCTCAGGCAGAGTTCCAGGGTCCAGAGACTGTTTTTTCCTCAGCTTGATTGGGTGCGGGACAGTTGTATCCAGACTGTGTGGCAACCCCCTGCTGGATCCTGGCACTCAGCTGAATGTCAGGATCTGTCATGTTATGACCAACTAGCTACTTGTTTAATTTAAAGCATGATACAAATGGACCACAAAATTGTACATATAATGTGCTTTGTTATCATATAATGTGAGACAACTTTGTGGTTCATTTACTGTATCAAATTGCAGGGATCCTGGTTTTCCCTGATAAAATTGCAAATTCTCTGATAAAACCCCCAAAACCCACAATTAAAATGAAAGCCTTCCCATTCCTCTCTACAGTCCCTCCAGCTCTGCTGGTACCCATCACCCCCCACTCCCAGCCCCCTCTTACCCCCTGCCCTGCCAGAAGGGGCCCCCAGCTGCCAGGGCTCTGGGGCCAGGGACCTGGATCCATAGTTGCCGGCCCCTGCCCCTGGCAGAAGGTGACAGCTGCTGCAGTGGAGCAGAGCCCAGTTCCCTCCACCCTGCTGCCTCCCTGTTGTGGGCTCAGGCAGGGGGTGGGGCTGGCTGTCTGCCACCGTGTGCGCTTCCAGGGGTAAGGGGGACCCATGCCCCCCAGGTCTGTGCATAGGATGGGGGTAGGGTTGGGTGCAAGCTGCACACTGCAGGCTTGGGCTTTCCACCCTGCTGCCCTACCCTGGGCCTCTGCAGATCAATGGGTGAGACCTGGGACTACAGGGAACAGCAAGGCTTCATGGGGATCTCCATGCTGCTCTGAGATCCATGTTGCCCTGGAGATGTGGCTCCATCCTGATCCCCACCAAGGCATTGTGGCCCTTGGCCCCAAGCACCATGCACCACCTGGCTGGGTAGCAGCCCCAATTTTAGCCCCAGCCCCAGCCCCAGCCCCAGCCCTAGTCCTGCCCAACTTCCTCTCTCCCTCCCTCTGGGGCCCTTAATCCCCCTCTCCCACACTTACCTGTGGGAGCTGCTCTCCAGGCTGCCTAGTTGCCATGTTTGTATATATGCACTTGGCACCTCCTGCCTGACTGCTCTTCTCCTGCTCCCTCCCAGTCTTTTGCAGGCTGGAACTCTGTCAGCCTGTAGAGAACTCTTTGTAAAACTGAAAAATCC
The DNA here is from genome assembly GCF_052110815.1 of Crocodylus siamensis. Lineage (NCBI taxonomy): Eukaryota > Metazoa > Chordata > Crocodylia > Crocodylidae > Crocodylus > Crocodylus siamensis. The sequence continues at coordinate 293,373,105 of NC_143395.1, forward strand.
ATGGGTTTCTCCATTAAAATGAGAAATCCATGTTTTCTTCTGGTAAAGGGTAAAATCTGTGGTTTTCTCCATTTTCCCATGGGAAATCCCTGCTGTTTTGCACGTGAAGCTGGATTACTGTTTAAGGTGCAATTAGCTTCTTAAGCAAGTCTTAAATGTGACATGTATCAGGGGGCCTAAGAGATATGGGCATTTAGGGCAGAATTCTTTTTCACTTTTGGCTCTTTGTAGACCTTTCTGTTGAGCTAGAACACTTTTAGCTTGCATTTAAGTAGCTTTACTGGTGTCATCTTTAAGTTAGGCCACATTATCATAAGTGAGGCTAAAAAAAGTAGTGTAAAAGTCTGAACTGGGTCACAAGAAAGAGAAATTTCTTGAACAAACTAGCCAGTCTTAGAACATCAAATCTTGATTAAGAGCTCAGGACAGTGTGTTCTAGATGAGCAACAGGATGACATAGGTAGGGACCTACTGAAATCAAGGTGGAAGTGTGCTGTGCAGTAGGGCTGTGCAAAATTTCGTGGGCTATTTTGTTTTGATGCTTTTTCAACTTGTTTTGAGCTTGAAACAGCAAAATTGAAATGAAATGAAGGACTTTGAAACATCCTCAAAACAAAACGAGGGCAGTTGAAACATTTTGAAACTTTGGAAACATTGAGTTTCAAAGCTGAAGCTGGGCTTGCTTGCAGGGAAACAGAAAGTAAGGAGAGGGAGGGAGAAGAGTGGGGAAGGACTGCTCTGATATTAACTGTGAAGCTGGTCAGTGACTGTGATCCTTCCCTGAGGTCCCTTCCAATCCCAGTGCTCTGGGGGAAGGATGGAAAAACAATATAAAAAGCAGCATTGTTTGAACTGAGCTGCTTTCTGCCTTGGGGTCAGTTATTGAGCTGTGTTTTCCAGCAGCTCATCAACATTAGACAACAAAGGCTATCATTCATTTCCTACTTGCTAGCCTAGCAAGTGGGATTCATGGATACCTTTTGCTTTCTATATTCCTTTATTTTATTATTATATTCATTGATTCCTTTCAATTTATTCCTTCCCCAAAATCCTTTTTGTTAGTCTATTTTGATTTTTTTTCAAATCTGTGCTCTCTCTCACAGTGTGCATTCCATTCACTGTGCAGGGAAGCACAGCATATATTGCATATTATAGTATAGAATTTATACAGGAACACATACATTTATATATTTTTATTTTATTTATTACATAAATACATACATACATTAAATACATACACATACATATACAATTATTTATATATATTACATAAATCAGATTACATTACAGAAGAAGATAGATTTTCCAGCACACTAAGGCAGAGACAGTATGAAACACACCATGAAGCATGCTGGAAAGGCAGCTATCAAGCCTTCAGGGAGGGGCAGAAAAGGGAGTAGAGGGAGAGTTGTAAGTTCCCCCCACCCCCAAACTGAGAAGCAGCCTCTTTGCTACAACAAGCAGGCATTAGGCTTCAACTAGTTCTACAGGCAGCAAGGAGAGTGGAACAGTGTCAGAGCCACTGCCTGTGCCTGAGCCTGCATCCCCTCCAAGAGCACCAGCCATAACCTCTCCCCCACAACACCACCATGACAACAGGCAACAGCACCAGCATGACAATCTTCTCCACCCCCATTTCACTTTCCATGCTGAGCCTTCCAGTGCCAGAGGAAGAGCTGGATCTGGATCTGAGTGCCATAGCAAGGGGAATTCTGGGGAAGGAGGGGGAATCAGCTGAGTTTGTGCTCCACACCCCTCAAGGTTCCTCTAGAGCCAGGTCTCTTTTCCCAGAAGGCACTTCAGAAGAGGCTGAGGTAGAGGTCACGGAGGCAAGTGGCTCAGCTGAGTCCATTGTTACTGTGCCTCTGCCTGCTGAGGAGGAAAAGGCAGTATCCACACATGCCCCCGCACCCCAGAAGTGAGTGGGTAGTGTGGTCTGGGATCATTTTGACCTGGCAGATGATCTCACATACACACTTTTTACAGATGAGCCTATGAACTGCACTTCATCAACCTCCTAGGTACAGAAACTCATGGACTCAATCAAGACAGTGGGATTCTGACACAATACAACCTGCCAGATATCTGACTCCCCAGGTACCTCTGCACTTTTACCTTCACTGCTACATACCCCTTCCCCCTCCACCCCTGAGCTGAGGAGATGTGTGTGTGGGGGGAAGGTGTGCTTCCTGGCAGACCTGGAAGTGGACCAGAAATACTTCTGGTCCACTTCTGAGTTAGCTGCTGAGCGTGTGGAGGCCCCCCCCACTCCTGTTGGACGCTCCATGCACCACAGTATTGCAGCATTCACAAGCTGTGCCTGCTACCTCAAGGTATGTAGAAAAAACTTTTAAAGCTGTGTCTATGTCCAAATCACTGATTCTCTGAATCAGCATTGAATCTTCAGATTCAGATTTGGCTGAATCAAGTTAGGGACAATGATGGGAATCAACAAATTGAATCACTGTCCTTGATTTAGGCCAAATCTGAATTCGAATCAAATAGGGCCCACTTCACACACCCCTACTATCTAGGTTCTCCTCATCTGGATAGGTGTTGAATGTGTATATTTTTGACTTCTTAGCACAGTGCTCCAACCACTATGCCACAGAGTAGGCATTATCTATTTGCTTTTCCAGGTCTTCTTTTGAAGCTGGCCACCTGGGGACCAAAGAGAGGGAGATGTCAGGGGTCAGGAGGAAGAGAATAAGCTAGACATTTTGTGGCTGAGTGCAGCCTATGTTATGTATTATCAGAAACTTTGTGTCCATGCAGCCCATGCAGTAGCATCACAAACTGTGTACAAGTGTTAAGAATGGCAGTTATATGCCTGAGTAAATGCCATTTGGGCATGTAATGTGAAACAGGATTCTGCCTGTTCCTAGTTGCCATTAATTCAAATTGAAATTTAGGCAAGTCTAAAAACCTCAGCTGTTGGGTAATACTCAGCTCAGTGGGACAACTTGCTGTGGGTAAGTAACTTGAACCATGGATGGGAGGAGGTTCAGCACAGCACAGTGTAGAATCATAACTATTGCTTTTTTATTTTGATTTTTTATCATTTGCTTGCAAACAACTGACAGGAATTTTAGGTGCAGTCATACATTGAAAGCAATATTTTTCAGAATGCCAATGTGAAGAAACTTCCTATTATGTTCTACAAGGTTATAATTTTTACAAATGCAGACTCACAGCTGGGGGCAAATAGGGTTTTTTTCAACTGAAGACTTCTACCTTGCTGCTCCTTTTATTTCCCCCTCTGGCTGTCATCTTCTGTTTTGCTTCTGTTCAGCCCCTTATACCTGCAATTCTCTTTAGTTCTGTCACGGTGTGGGGTCCTAGGAGTGGCTGTGATCTCTCCTGGTGCCCCCTACTGTGCCAATTTGGTGATCAAGCACCCTCGTTCTTGCCCCCCACGTCTTTGATGATCAAAAGTATTATAAGGGAGGCTGCCTTTTTGTCCCCTTAGACACGGTGTTCTTATTTATCCTGGCCCCTGCTCTGTATAGCTTGATCTTTGTTGCACCCAGCCTTATGGGCTATGCGTGGGTCCTACCACCCCTTATACCACGCCCCAAACCTCTCAGATATACCGGACATTGTTGAGTCAATTTCTATAGCCCGCACCCTTGTGGACTTCCTCTGGGTTCGCCTCTGTATGCTCGCCCTCTCCGGGACTCGCCTCTGTACGCTCGCCCTCTCCAGGGCTCTGCTTGCACTCACGCCCTCACTGGGGCCTTGCCTCGCGATCCCTGCAATTGAGGCTCAGGTGGCCATAGCCGTGCCTGGCCCCCAGACCCCCATCTGGGTCTTGCGCCCTCCTTGGGCTTCTCTTGGCCTGCTCGCCCTCTCAGGGCTTCTCTCTCTGTGCACTCGCCCTCTCTGGGGCTTCACCCCTTGATTGGGGCTTAGGTGGCCTTAGCCGTGCCTGGCCCCCAAACTGTTGTGCCCTCTCTGGCACCTGACTACTGTGCCCTCTCCGGCACCAGGAAACCCCACGCTACTGGGGAGTTCCCATGAGGCCTCCTCCAACCCCTACAGCCTCACCCAGTCCTCCAGTTTAACAACAAACAAAACAGAATAACTTGAGCCAACCGACTGTAACTCAAATGGAGCCTCCAGGCTAAAACATAAACTCTAAGCCATGGTTGTTTATCCTCCCAAATCCCTACCCGGGGCTTCCTCCACCCGGTCTCCTCACACAGGAGCTGTTTCAGACCATTGGGCTTCTCTGCACTATCTGCTTCACCAGAGCTCCAACTTCTTCAGCTGCCGGAGGGGAACTGCCTCTGGTCTCAGCCTGGTTGGTTTATATATGCCAGGCCCTGCCCCTTCCTGGTCAGCTGACTCCTGTGGTTGCCCCGGCAGCCAATACCTGTCCTTCTATAGGAGCAGGCACTTCAGTGCCCCGCGACAAGTTCTTAGGCTCTTGTCATGAAAAAGGCTGCATTCTCACAACTGCCAGGGATCTGTAATTGCCAATTACAGGCCCTCCTATTGGTTCATATTTCACTTTAAAACCATCTTTGTTTCTGGACTTTCTCAGTATTAAACCACCCAAGTAAAAATGCCAGCACACACAAGATCTCCAAGACAAAGGTCAGCCTCTATCTTTTTAAAGGTTTAAATGGCTGCTTCATGGCATCTTTGTACAGTTATCTACACCTAGAAAAAACACAAATACTAGATATGACCACATGAAAAAGAAGCATGCATCTGTGGTAGGGGCAGAGCAGAGTCTTACCTTTTTGAAGAGAAAACTGGGAATAATAATAATAGTAATAATAGTAATAACAAAGTATCTGTTATTATTTGCATTAAAGTGGCATTGAAACATCCCAGTTCAAATCTGGGCCTCCTTTTGCTGTATGCTGAACAGATATAATAAGAAATGTTTCCTGTCCTGAAGACCTTGCTATGCAAAGGGGAATAATGGGACAGAGAAGTCCTATACAGGCAGTCCTTGGACTTACGACACAATAGGTTCCTGAAAACCACGTCTTAAATTGAAACGTTGCAACTCGGAATCCATTTTCTCATAAGAAACAAAGTTATAAATGGGGGATTGGTTCCTGAACCAAGGACCAATACCTTATTTTCACCAAAAATACCCTAGAATTTTGTACTTGATCAATTATAGATGAATTATATAACTGCATTAATGTATTAATATAGTAAATAGAAATCATATTGATTTGGAAGGACTTCTTTGAGGTGACTTTACTGGAATTTTTGAAAGGCTCTTCATTGGCCTTTTTGAAGGGTTCTTGGCTGCAGGTTTTTCTGGAGTCTTGTCTGCTTTCTTAAAGAAAGTGTCCAAGGAAGTTTGGACAAATGTCCTCCAGGGAGACGAGTGATGCAGCGAACTTGTTCACTGGCATGGTGTCACATCAGATCAAGCACTGTAAAGTCGAAACTGACATCATAAAGTTGAAACAGGGTGTCAAGTTATAAACGTTGTAAGTGTGAAAAGTAACTCAAAATGTTTTAAGTCGAGGACTGCCTGTACAGGTGAGGTAGTGAGTCCCTAAGTAATTAAGGCTTCTCTACCTAGGGAAAAAAGTGCACAGCAAGTGAAGACATGAATGTACAGCACACTAAATACTTCGTACACTCTCCTGGTGGTAGAATGATCTATAAGCATCCATACAGGGAATCAGAATGCTGGGATTACAATTTCACTGAATTTCTCTGGCAGAGATTGGACTTTGAGTCCAAGTCTCTTCCATCCCAGGCCAGTGCAAAAGAAACATTTTTCAGTTATAATGGCTTTTATAAAATACTATATTAACTGTCTGATTTAGTTAATTAAAAATATGGAAGCCAAAACGGTGTACACTCACAAAAATAAACTAATTGTAACATAATAGGATAAGAGATTAAATTAGCAGAAAAATGAAGAACATCGAAATATTGCCATTTTTTTTAAAGATGTCTTGCATAATAATGTTTTGATGCAGTGGGTGTAGATTTATTATGGAAATGTGGTTTGGTGTAGTAATTCTGATTCTCTCTCTCTTTCTCTATGATACCTGTTAATCGCTGCTGCTTGTTCTTCTTCAGGCCTATATTTCTACAGGGCTGGATGTCTGTTTAAGTCATGGGTGGGCAGTTATTTTGGCTGGAGGGCTGCTTAATGAACTTTGGTGAGCTATCAAGGGCTGCATGGGTAGCCCTGCCCCTTGACAGGTACCCTTCCCCCTGGTTGCCATCTTGGGACCATGAAGTCCCACCCCTAACTCCTAACCTTTGCCACCAGAAGTCCCTCTCCCTTCCCCATTGGAAATACTCCATTTGGGAGTGGGGGTTTGCTACATTAGAACCAGAAAAAACAGGTCATCGAGTCCAGCCCCCCACCTGAAGGGCACGAAGTCAGCTGGGGTCATAGGATCCCAGCAAGATAAGCATCTAATTTGCTCTTGAATGTGTTCAATGTAGGTGCTTGAACCATCTCTGATGGCAGGCTATTCTAGACCTTGGGGGCTCGAACAGTAAAGAAATTCTTCCTTATGTCCAGCCTGAAACGGTTTTGTAGTAGTTTATAAAACTCGACCTTATCATCCCTTGGGGCACTCTGGTAAACAAACGTTCCCTCAGATACTGGTGGTTACCTCAATAAACTTATAGGTGGCCATCAGATCACCCCTGAGCCTGCGCTTTTCCAGGGTAAAGAGCCCCATGGCTCTCAGCCTGTCATCCTAAAGTTCTGTTTTCCTGACCTCTGATCATGCACGTGGCTCTTCTCTGGACTCTCTCAAGCTTCTCCACATCCTTTTTGAATTGTGGAGACCAAAACTGGAAGCAGTACTCCAGCTCTGGCCTCACCAAAGCCAAGTACAATGGGAGAATGACGTCCCAGGATTTGCTTGAGAAGCATCTATTAGAATCCTAGGAGGCAGTGCTTCCAGATGGACTAGCTATCATCCAAGACTCTCTGCCTCTGGACTGTCAGGTAGGTACAACTGGGCAACAGGAAGGTGGAAAGGGAGGGGAAAAGGGAGGAAAAGGGCAGGGGAGCTGAGGGGAATGGGGTATGGGGAAAAGGGAACATTTGGAGGTTGGACGGGTGGGGAAGGGAGAGCAGGTAGCTACTGGGCTACTGCCCCTTCTTCCCTGAAATTCCTAAAGTGCCCCCTCCACTCCTGGATCATTCCCTTACCACCTCAATTTCCCCTTTTCAGCCCCTATTGCACCCCTTCCCCTGGGTGACTGCTGTGCCATCTTCATAGATTTCATAGACATCAGGGCTGGAAGGGACCTCGGGAGATCGTTGAGTCCAGCCCCCTGCCCAAAGGGCAGGAAGTCAGCTGGGGTTATAAGATCCCAGCAAGATAAGCATCCAATTTACTCTTGAAGGTGTTCAATGTAGGTGCTTGAACCACCTCCGCTGGCAGACTGTTCCAGACCTTGGGGGCTCAGACAGTAAAGAAATTCTTCCTTATGTCCAGCCTGAAACGGTCTCGCAGTAGTCTATAACCATTCAACCTCATCATCCCTTGGGGCACTGTGGTGAACAAATGTTCCCCCAGATCCTGGTGGTCACCCCTGATAAACTTATAGGTGGCCATCGGATCACCCCTGAGCCTGCGCTTTTCCAGGCTAAAGAGTCCCATGGCTCTCAGCCTGTCATCGTAAGGTCTGTTTTCCTGACCTCTGATCATGCACGTGGCTCTTCTCTGGACTCTCTCAAGCTTCTCCACATCCTTTTTGAATTGTGGAGCCCAAAACTGGATGCAGTACTCCAGCTCTGGCCTCACCAAGGCTGAGTACAAGGGGAGAATGACGTCCCGGGATTTGCTCGAGAAGCATCTATGGATGCAAGCCAGCGTTTTGGTCACTTTATTAGCCGCAGCATCTCACTGAAGGCTCATGTTCATCTTGTGGTCAATGATGACCCCCAAGTCTCTTTCTTCTGTAGTGCTATCCAACGTAGCACTGCCGAGCCTATAAGGAAGCTGCAGGTTTTTCCTCCCAAGGTGGAGAACCTTGCATTTTTCAGTGTTAAACACCATCAAGTTCTCATCCGCCCGTTTGCTGAGCCTGTTCAGGTCAGCCTGGATCACCCTCCTATCTTCTGGTGTGGATGCTTTGCCCCAAAGTTTGGTGTCATCGGTGAACTTGGCCAGTCCACTTCTGACTCCAATGTCCACATAATTTAATTTTATTACAAAAAAGTATTTCTGTCATGATCTGTGTTTGCATACTGTATATAGAAGTGATTTGCATAATAACTCAAAAATAAAGTCTTAGTCTTGTATAGTGTGTGTGTGTGTGTGTGTGTAAGGTGGGGTGTTGGGAGTGTGGGGGGGGGTCTGTGAGGCAGCATGGCTATGTGTGTGGGGACAATAGTGTATGTTGGGGGTGTATATGTGGAGGGTTTTACGGGCAGGGTGTGGGTGTGTGGCATTTGTGGGGTGTGAAGGAGGGTGTGAAGGGGTGTGTGGACTCCCCCACACTTCCCCCTGCCATGGTGTACAGCCCCTACAGGTGGCAGCAGCAGCAGAGGCAGTGGTGATCATGCTGCTTGTACCTGGTGCAGGTGCTGCCAATCAGCAATGCATGGCTCCAGCCAGCACTGCATATTGTGGCCAACAGCAGGGCTTCCTCAATTGCCATGGCTCCCTGCTGTGCACATGCAACTCCCACACTTTTGCATCACTGGAGGGAAGCTCCACATGCTGGAGATGACTGCCTTCACTGCTCCCTGCCATGTAAGTCTCAGGACCCTGTGGGGAAGCAGGGGCCAGGGTTCCTCTCCACTTCCAGTGGAGTCCCAGGATGTGTGTGGCAGGGGCCAGGAAAGGCATGGCTCCACTGTGTGGAGCTTCTCTCCAGTGGTGTGTGAGTGCAGGACTTGCATGTACATGGCAGGGAGCCCCAGTGATGGAGGCAGCCTGGCTGGGCTGCGCTCCTCACCATAGTGTGCAGCACTGGGCAGAGCTGTGTGCCACCAGGCAGCAGTGCCTGCACTGAGCACGAGCGCCCTGAGTTCCCTTGTCTGCTGCTGCTGCCTCTGCCACCGCCTGCAGGAGTTGTGAACCATGGGAAAGAGTGGGGGGTCTCCACCCCTGCTACCATCCCTCACACACACACCCTGCCCACTTGAGCTCTGTGCTGCTGCCCCTCCCCTGGATATGGTCTCCAAGCTGCCACCAGGCCTAGCCCCATACTCCTGCCCAGCTATATCTCCCTATAACAGGGGGCCTTCTCAGGGCCGATATGCCAATGCCCCACCCACCTGTTTCTGGGCCAACCACCCACCTTCTCACCTGCCATGCCTTGTTATCTAATTAATGATCTTAATTAGGAGGGAGGCTACCCATTTTCTTGCCCTGATGCCAGGGGATGCCATCTGTGGCTCCGTACCTTCCCTACATCACAGCTGATGCCTTGCAGATGGCATCTACCTGTTACTCACTGGCCCCACAGTGGGCCCCAGAATCCTCCTATCAGGACCCCTCCAAGATTCCTCCATTCAGGTGGCCTACTCTGCCTTCATTTAGGCTATCTAGCTCCCTGAAACTATTTTCCCCTGTCGGGTGTGGTCCCCCCCAGACCTTTGGCCATATAGGTCCTGGCCTTACTTCCAAGGCCAGTTGGAAACCCCAGGCTGTCTTAACTCTGGGCATCCCTCGCAGTGGGCCCCTGGCCCTTTTGACCATCCTGGTCTTGGCTCTAGCATTGACCAGTTGAGGGTACTCTCTCAATCAGGTCTGACTCTTTAGCCCCACTCCCTACCCTGGGGTCTGCCCTCTTGGCCCTAGTAGCAGACGAGCCATCCGGTTGTGGGAACTGGAGTTAAAGCACCCTGACTCTCCTTTCACCGGGGTGGTAACTGGCCTGGCATTTCCTAGGGGCTCCCATGCCACTGAGAGCCCCACCAGGCCACCCACTCCTGGCAGAGTGCAGTTTTAGGTCATGCCCAGGACCAGGAGCCTCCTAGCCATCCCCTACAGCTCCTCCCTTACCTCCAGGATGATACCAGCAGCCAGGCAATGTTGCTGCCTGGCCTGCCAACAGGGAATTGATTTATTTATGTAGGCAGCCCTAAATATAAAATGGCTGCCACAGTCAGGCACCTGCTGGCTGGTTGGCTTAAGTCTTAAAGTGGCAGGCACAAACAGTGCCCTGCCACACTCCCTCACCCCTGCCTCTGCCACTTCCCTACCTGCTGCCTGGAGCTAGTGGGATGCTGGGAAGCTGAGCAGGTCCCCCAGTGGATGCAGCAGTGGCAGCAGCAGCCCTGTCTGGAAGCTGCATGCGGGCTGGGCCAAGCCTTTCCACCTGCAAGGGTGGGAGTGAGGTGCAATAGGTATGTTGGCAGGGGTGGGGGGTGTATATGTGCCTGGTTCCCACCCTCATGAGTGGAAGTACTGGGCAGGGTACCATTAGGTGATGAGTGCTGAGGGCTGGATGAAAGTAACTGGTGGGTCAGGTCTGGCCTGCAGGCCATATTTTGCCCACCTCTAGTTTAAATCCATCTTTTACACCTTGCTTTAGCATTGATGAGGGCTGCTGATTTATTTTTTATTTTAATATATTCCTTTATTTGACCTAGCCCTCTTGGTTCTTCCTCTTAGCCTAGTGCACATTCAACCCTTTTTTTTTTCAAATTTACAGATGAACATTTATAGATGAGACCAATTTGAGTGGAGGGTAGGTTAGGATTCAGAATGAGCTTGATAAACTGGAGAAATTGTCCAAAAATCATTGAATAAAATTCAATAAGATTAAGTGTAAAGTTCTGCACTTGGTACAAAAGAGATATAGATACAAAGATGCAATCTGGAAAATGTTGGTTGTAGTACTGCAGAAAAAGACTTAAGGTTGTAGTAAGCTATGAGCAGAAAGAATAGGAGCTAACAGTGTGCTCTTACAAAAAATCTTCAATTGCCTACTGCCTTGTATTAACTGGAGTATTACTTGCAAGTTCAGTGAAGTGGTGCCTCCACTCTCTTTGGCACTGATCAGGTCTCATCTGAAATACTCTGTCCCGTTTTAGCCATCACACTTTAAGAGAGATGTGGACAAATTAGAAAGAATCCAGCTGAGAGTAACAGAAATGATTAGAAGTCTGGAAAACATGACTTAGACCAGAGGTTCCTGCACATTTTCTTATTGCATTCTCCCTTCCAGATTTACCAGATGCCTGCAAAGCCCTCCCAGTATATGTGTTATATTTTAACCCATTAAATACCAATTCTTATTATTATGAAAATTAAACCTGCCACTTTTTCTGTGTATCTGCCCCCCTGAGAAGTCTTGCATACCCCCTGGGGCATGCATCTCACAATTAGGGAACCCCTAGCTTAGACCATGAACAGGTGTTACATTTGGGCCAGGAGAAAATCCTTTCAGGCTCTTCTGTAAGAAGTTGTTTTGGATATCTATGAGGAAGATCTTCCTCCTTATCAGATTTCAACAGCTGTACACTTCTCTCAGGTGGGAAGGACACCTTATATCCCACTGTCCTTTGGTCTCCTTTCTGCCCTCCTACTTCCCTGATAGCCTACCCAGGGTTAAGCTGTCGGTCAGCCCTGAAAAGTTTCCTTCCGCTCTGCCAGTCAGCTGATTGTCAGGAAAGGGGGAAATTCTCTTGTAGAGGAAACCCCCCAGCTTGGGCTCCCTTTGCAAGGTGAGGCTGGCTGCTGTGCTACAGTCACAAGGCTGATTTGAGCTTTGCCATCATGCCAGGATGCACCCACACTGCTGCAAGCTGACTTGAGCAGTGCAGAGTAAGGCAGGCTCTCATGCCACTGCAGCAAGGTTGCCTCAGCCTTGACACCATGGCAGAATGCCCCTGCTTCAGCCTGCACTGCTTTTGGTCAGTCCAGAGGTCCAAAAAGCAGGGGCAATTCCCACCCCAGAAGAGTGTCCCTTCACCCGTTCTCCCCCCCATCAATCAGTTCATTGGCAGGGAGTGAGGGGTGCCTTCTCCCAGGGCAGAACCCTCCTGGGACTGTCTGTAGCAGCCACTTTTCAGTAGCTGACAATTGGCAGCTTGCCCCCTTCCCAGGCAGGGTAGAAGGCATACAGTCAATTAATGGGCTCCCCTAAGGGAGGGGGTGACCCAGGGAACACCCATCTAGTGCCCCCTATCTGGTAGGCTCACCTGTGAAGCTCTACAGCCAGGATACTGGAACCAACTCCCAGGCTATTTTTCTACTGCTAAGAATTTCAGAGAAATTATCTGTAGAAATGAAATATCTGTAGAAATGAACACCTCCATATTGCCTTGGAAAGAAAGGCTGAAATAACAGATCATTTAGTTTGGAGAACAGACAATTGAATCTAAAGGATGGTTATAAAGAGGATGGTGATGGAACAGTCTCTGTAGGTTGACAGAGAGCAATGATCTTAAATTGCAGCAAGGGAAATTTAGATTTCATATTAACAAGAACTTTCTCACAATTAAAGTGGTCAAGTATTGGAACAGGCAACTTAGAGAAGTTGAAAAATTGCCATCCTTAGAAGTTTTTAAAAGCAGGTTAGGTAAACTTATCAAGGAAGACTCTGCTTCAAGCATGGTGTTGGACTAAATGGTATCTCAAGGGTCCTTCCTTTTCTTGGGATCTGGTCAGGTATTTCATTCAGATCTACAAGGACCTTATATAGTGCTTTCTTTTTTGCAGTATCTTTCTTGTAGGATTTCAAGGGAGAATCAGCTGCTTATCACTTATTTTTATAATTCTGCATTTCCATTTCAAGCTTGGTGATGTTATGTCTTGTTGCTTTTTATCTGGAATATTTTCTTCCTGTACAGTTTTCTGAATCAAATAAAGTAGACATTGTTCACCTTCACGTCCTAATGCTTTGAAAACTTCCACTGGTAGGGCATCCGGCCTTTTGCTTTCCAATTTTCAATGTAGCTAGTGTGGTCCTGATTTCCCTAGCAGTAACTTATCATTTCGAGTGTCAGTGGGTGTGATAGGTGAAATTCTTCATGAAATAAATTCCCAACTAATTCTTCCAACCATGCAAGATTTCTTTGGGATTGGCTGTTAACCTATATTTCCCTTCACTAATAATGTTGGGGAAATCATTATCAAAAATCTTTCTTCTTTGCAGATTATTTCTTAGTCATCTTATAAATCAGTTGACCACAGCTCACCACTGTTCTGTTTCTCATACAAATCATTATCTTCTCCTCTTGCTTGTTCTACTGTCATTTCTCAGCATTTTCTCCTGTGTTAAAACCATTTCATTGACATCCATGATTCACTTTTCCACTGATTAAATGTTTCAGTCTTTTCTTGTATCTCTTGTTGAACCTCAGTAATAAATCAACAAATTTCATACCTTGTTTTTCTCACACTTTTATTTCTGCCAATACTTCTTTAGCAGTTGCAAATATCACCCCCTTACCTTTATCCCACAATAGTTTTGCATTGGGTCCTTTATTATTATAAGAAATCCATAGATTGTTTTCTAACAATCTAATTTTCAAAATGTAACCTTTCATTTTGTATTTTTGTGTTATAATTTTTGGGGTAAAAAAGTCAGAAACTAAAACCCTAGTAGGCTGCTATACTTTCAGTAAGAATCATTTAAAATTTTTTCACTGCCTTCATTATCAAATGTGTTTGGTTCATATATGACAATTGTTCGGGTATATAGTTAGGTGCTCATCTTTTTTCTTGAAAAATGTGTTCACTCAAACTAGTCTATAGGTTGTTGAATAATCTAACAAGTGTCCCTCTCTTCATTTAATTCATGGTTTATTATTCATTTCTATATAGATAAATTACTTATTTACAATGAGTGGTATTTTTCAGACATTGAAAAAGGCTATTTATTAAATGGAATATGTTCCTTGAACATTAATTTTGGTGGAATTCCCTCTTCTGATTTCACAGATTTTAATGACATGATATCTTTTAATACTTTGAGTCATAAAGATACAAAAGAGTGATTTGGGATATTTACATGATTCACTTCTAGTAAATGTGGATTTCTTTGAATTTTAAGACAAAGGGGGCCATGAATTCCCTACATCATCCCGTGTGACTTCCTGTATAAACCGGCCCTAGTCACCTATTAAAGCCCAAAGCTTTGTGCTGAAATATATTGCAGCTTTCTGAAAGAAATCTAATCTTAAACTAAATCTTGAGGGATGCAAAAACCGTTTAGCAAGTGCAGTCATTAACAAGGAAGTTCTCATGGCCTGGATCATTAAGGCCCTACTTATAAAGCTCAAGGCAGTGCCAGGCTGAGGCACACCAAGCTAGTTCTGGATGTAGGCACTCAAATGGAAAGCTGGAGTTAATTATATTAAAAACTATGCTCCATCTAGTTCTCTGACAGATAGAATCAAGGATCCAGGAAAATGGACTGTATGGAAATAAAAATAAGCAAAATCTTGGCAAACAAGGAAAAAATTGTAGCAGAATGCCGGGTAGCGATTCCGGCACCGCTTGGGGAGCCGCGGGCTTTACGGAGTGGGCGAGCGCGCGGCTTGTGGGGCAGGACTGGAGGTAGCTTTATGACCGCCTTCGAGGCTCGCCGAGTTGGCGCAAGTAGATGACTTAGAGTAAGTTGTTAGTTTTCTATAATAAGTTTGTAGGATGTCTGTTGGTTCACGGGGTTCCGGAGTAAGCCCTTGCGTTCTAACCCGATGGGCTAGGTGCGGCTGCCAACTCCTTAAGTCCCAGAACTGGCCAACAGCTCATTGAGATAGGGTGTTAGTGGTAGAAGTTATTATAGAGTAAATATAAGGTAAAGTAAAAATTTGTTTTATTCACTCACCTGGCCTTACCCTCTTACGAATAAGAGGGGAGACCGGCTGGAACGAAGTTGCAGTAAATATAAGTATAGAAAGCATAGATATGCTGTCTAAACTACAAAGAGAGGCAGTTAAGAGGTGGAATCTCCGATGTTTCTTCAGTTACAGTATGCCGGATACAAAGGGGGTCTGTTGGCCCACAGGGATCACTAGCAAGCCCTTGCTTTCCACCCCTTGTGGGATAGGTGCGGCTACTCACTAGTTAGTCCTAGGGCTGGTCAACAGCTCATGAACAGGATGATGGATAACAAAACTGTAACGCGGTGAATCGCTGTTGATTGTCAGATTTTCGAGGCCTTGGCTTTCGCTGGGATACGCCCAGGCGGGGAGGCTGAGGACTGGCTACGGGGTGATCAAGCCTGCAGGGTCATTCAGTCATCGTCTCTGCTACTTCTTGCCTCTATGCCTCTTTATAGATGTTGGTTGGACTGCCTCTGTGACACTGATATAAGCTAAGCATACAGGGATAGGATAGTCTTCTTTTACATAATAGTTACTAGGTAGATTTTCTACATAAGTTTCATTTCTGCAGGAATGACACTTATAGATAAGAAATGAAACTTACAAAATACGCATGTGCAGCTTAATACAAGTGTGGGAAAATATAAACCTTTCATTTTGATTAGAAGCCAAAACTACAAGGTTACATAAATGTGAGAGTGCTGCGTGGCAGTTATACAGAAATAAAATAAGACATTTACAAAAATAAAGAAAGGAAAGGAAAAAAACATTGAAATGACTCAGATCTAAGTCAGTGAAGGTGGGTTACATTTTCCTCAGGTGGGTTACATTGTCATATGTTCATTGAAACAGTGGTGATGTGATGATTCACATACAATACTTGAGAGTCTTGCTAACAGGAGACTGAATTGGTGATGCACGAAGAAAAGGATCTAAAAATGACATTGAAGTCCTGAGCCTGGGATATTGGTAAGACGCTGGAGTGGAAAAAGGAGCTGGTAAAAACATACCGAGGGGAAAGATGACAAGCAGGCTCATAATTTTTTCAGGTCAAACAGGAACTTTGAAACTTCTCTGTTAAAGCAAAACTTTTTTTTTTTACCTTCAGTTAAAAAGAAATAGATTTTCCCCCATATAATGAACCACGGAAATACGATTCAAAACTCTCTAGTGTTCATAAAATGTTCAATTTAAGAAGTCAAGCTCTCAAAAATCAAGTAATCTAGTGTAATTGTTATTCAGTCATGATGAATGTCTAATGTCTTCTATTTCAATTTACCTCATTCAGTGTGAAGCTTAAAAACCTTAATGTAGTATTACTTATTAACATATGCCACAAACTCTAAAGATGATGAAATAAAATGGAAAATTTGCCATGGACTTCAAGAGAAACATCACTGTTCTTTGAAACAGTCCTGTTGTTTGTACGCTTGATTTCATAAGTGCTGTTTTTCCCTTCCCTAATACTTGCATTAAATAAATATATTGTGGGTATAAAGTACCTATATCTGACTTGATTTTGACATAGTGCCACTGTTTTTTTATTTAATGCATAGCTTATCATATTTATTGATGCTGTCAGGCAAGGTGCTTTGAGTAGACATATCTTTTATTAGACCAGCTGAGTAGTTGGAAAAAAATTCTTGGCAAGCTTTTGGACGCAGTCTCTGCAGAGACTCCCTGCTTTTTTACAGGGGCAGTGAAATGAATTCCAGTCCAATTCTAAAGCATTCTGCATAATTTTTCATTCTTGAGGAATAGAAAAGGTAACAGGATAATATTCTTGGTAGTATCATATTGCCATTGTTTCTATCACTCAATGAGCATTGTTTATTTCACTTCAGGAAATTACATAAAACCTGAAAATAACAAAGCATCAGATTGTTTCTGTGACATGTATTATATGCTGTTGAAATAGAAATGAATGAATATTAAGCTTAATTTCTGGATGGATACAAAATAATTACCTATGCATGGGTCTCTGAATTTTCAGACAATGGTGCTTTGAAGGTGCTGCTAAAAAAAGTGTGAAGTAAAGGTGATCTCCTTTGGAAATGACATTGAAAAGATCAGAGGCACCAGGTTGCTTTCATTTCTGGTGACAAACTATTTCCTTTAAAAAACCACATATGTTCAATTAAAAACACAGGCCAAATTACTTGTGGGATTGTTAGTCTCCTACAAATGTACATCATCTTCAAATATGAACTAGAGAAGAGAGTTTAAATTTGTGTGTGTTTCCTAATCTTCTTAGGATAACATCAGAATTATCCAAACACTGACACTGCCTGTAGGTAAAAAATAGCTTTCAAACACATCTGTTGGTGGCAGATTGCAGTTAACACTTCATAATTGGTACCACCGGCCAGGGACCCCTGATTAGGAACATTCAGCCTGGCTCTTTTGTTTGTTTATTTGTTTAATTTATGTACACTTTTGAAATTAGTCCATACACAAGAAGGCTATTAATATGCCATTATTAATAAGTGAACAGAGATGCCCTATTTCCAGGGTGCAGGGGCATCTGGCAAGGTTGTCCTCTCGAATTCTGTATGCCCTAACTACTGACCTGACTGGGCTGACCATCTCACTGGCCACAGCCCTACCTGCTGGCTCCCTAGTTAAAGTGACAACTTATACCCATGATGTGACTGTTTTTTGTGAGCAGTAAGGGTGATGTCCAGTCCCTGACTGAGTGTCATGAGACTTACAAATGTGGAGATTGAGGCATAACTACAACAGTAGTGCTGGTGCCTGCCTAGTCTCTTTTGCTGTGGATGTGTCCTGGTCATCAACAATCTGGTCCTGGTCATCAACAAGCTGTTGTAGCACAGGTTGCCATCCTGGACCTGCCAATGACTCTGCTTGAAAGGCTCCAGAAGTTCCTTGTGTACTTCTTCTGGAACATGTGCCACTGGTTCCAGCTGGCTGTCCTGTACTTGCCAACCAGTGAGGGAGGTCAAATCTTAATTGACCTGGTGAGTAGGCAGCTGCCTTCTTCCTGAAAACCCTTCAGTGCCTACTCTTTTCTGGGGAACCCTTCCCCTGAAAACAGCTGGCCTTTGCTTTTCTGCTTTGAGTGGGGGATCTCAACCTTGATTGGGAACTTTTTCTGTTGGATCCTGATCATCATACCATCAAGCTGGTTTACGTCAACTCAGATCAGTCCACCTAGTTCTGGCTAAAGCCCTAGCTGACTGGCTGGGCTTGCACTCTGTCCATTTTGCTCTGTGTCTCTTGGCTGAAGTGAAAGTTTCCCTCCCAGGGGATGTGCCTGCTGCCCTAAAAGACCACCTCTTCACACAACAAGCCCTCCCTAATAGCAGCTCTTTAGACAGACCCCCTTTATTGCTACCCATTTCTCCAGCTGGGGACAATTATGAGAGTGGCAGGCTCAGCACTCTGCTGCTTCTCCCTGTGCCCAATGACAGCAGTGGGTGGGATCTGCTTTGCAATACTTTCTCAGAAGACATTGTACATGTGGCTGGCCTGACGTATCCTGTACAAGCTACCCATTTCCAAGAAAACTGGCAACCTCCAGTGGTGGCTGTTGTGTGCAACCTTGGTTGCAGGCACTTTTGTACACCGCTTAGACCTAGCAGTGGTGTAGTGGCCCGCCCTTTCTTCAAGGAGGAAGTGGACAGGACTCGTTTTCATGCCTTCCTGAACTGCCTCCAGCCACAGTTGCTCTTTGCTGCCCTCAGCACCTCCTTTGGCCTGCTGAACTTGGACTTCCCTTTGACTGTATATTTTCTCTGTTCCATACTGAACACCCAAGGGGATCTGCCTGACCAATCTTCTGTTGGGCCAAGCCAAGATGGAGACTCTGAAAAACCTTACAGGGGCTAGCTTCAATGATGCTTTCCAGCTCTTCTGCTTCCTGGTTTGGGTGTGTGGCATATTTGAATTTGGACACTTCGCAAAAAAATGTGGACCAGCTTGTGTCATTCTGGGTCATTGAGGGAGCCCTCTACCAGGTGGAAGTGTAACTCCATGAAGAGTATTGGGGAGGGTGTTCTGGTTTCCAGTCAAATGGTATTTTTTGTTGCTAACAAGTATTTCATGCTTGGGCCCTGGGAGGGTCAGATACCTTCGAATTTTCACCATTTGTTTTTAACATTTGTATAATACAGTTTAAAAAGTCATTATTAATAGAAGTGATCTGAATTCTGTATATATCTTGCACCCTTTTCTCTAGTTGTCCATTATAATTCCCTCTAGCATGATGATGAGATAAGAACAACCCTTTTCCATTTTTTCAGATAAAACAAGCCCCTACAATAGTCTTCTCTTGTGTATGTAAGAAGTTTCATGGAATACTTTTCATGTGTAGGACACCAGATTAGATTAGAATAGGTTAGGGACTATTTGGAGAAGTTGGATGTATACAAGTCCATGGGGCCAGACAGGACGCACCTGAAGGTGTTGGGGAGTTGTCCAAAGTGATTGCAGAGCCACTGGCCATTATCTATGAAAAAATGTGGCAATTGAGAGAGGTCCTGGATGATTGGAAAAGGGTAAATATTGGAAAAGTGGCCATCTTTAAGAAAGGGAAGAAGGAGGAACTGGGGAACTACAGAGCACTTAGCTTCACCTCATTCACTGGAAAAATCATGGAGCAGGTCCTCACTCTGAGTTAGGATTGCCAACCCTCCAGGATTTCCCTAGAGTCTCTAGGAGTTAGACATAAATCTCCAGGAGACTGCTGAGAGTCACCTGGAGATAAATGATAGCGCATTCATTAAAATAAATATTAAATGGTGAATCTGATTTATTCAGTAGTCCAGTGGGGCTTTAAAATGTAATAGTAATTGGCATTTGCCTTCCGGATGTAATGTTTTATATTACAGTAGATCAGTCACTAATGTCATTGTCATGGGGGGAGTAGTAGATACACTGGAGATTAGGGTTAGGATTCAGTGAGACCTAGACAAATTGGAGGATTGAACAAAAAGAAATCTCATGAGGATCAGTAAGGACAAGCACAAAGTCCTTCACTTAGGACAGAAGAGTCCCATGCACTGGTACAGGCTGTGGACTCATTGGCTAGGCAGGATTACAGTGGACAATAAACTGGATGTAAGTCAACAGTGTGCCCCTGTTGCCAAGAAGGCTAATGGTATACTGGGCTGCACTGATAGGAGTGTTGCCAGCAGATCAAGGGAAGTGATTATTCCCCTCTATTCAGCACTGGTGAAGCTATATCTGGAGTACTGTGTTCAATTTTGGGGCCTCCTCTACAGAAAGGATCTGGACAAATTGGAGTGAGTCCAGTGGATGGCAACAAAAATGGTTAGGGGGCTGGGGCACATGACTTCTGAGGAGAGGCTGAGGGAACTGGGCTTATTTGGTGTGGAGAAGAGAAGACTAAGGGGGGATTTAATAGCAGCCTTCAACTACCTGAAGTGGGGTTCCAAAGAGGATGGAGCAATGGTCTCAAGTTGCAGCAGGGGAAGTTTAGGTTACATATTAGGAAAACATTTCTTCACAAGGAGATAATAAAGCACTGGAACATAGAGGTGGTGGAATCTCCACCCTTGGAGGTTTTTAAGACTTGGCTAGACAAAGTCTTGGTTGGGATGATCTAGCTGGGGATGGTCCTGCTTTGAGCAGGGGGTTGGACTGGATGACCTCCTGAGGTTTCTTCCAACCCTCATTTTCTATGATTCTATGACACACTTTCCCATCTCTTGAGTTCTTGCGGACAATTAAAAACAGCTGGTGAAAATCCTTTTGGAAGTTTATTTTCTGTCCTCTAGAGTATTTGTGTAGCTATTTGTCTATTTTTCTTCTCCTTTGAGACCTTTCTTATACCTAAATCAATCACACAGTTAACAGTTACTATCAGGCAGACAGCACATGGCTGTGAGCAAATTAAATACCAAATAGGGCATACTTCTTTCAGCCAATAAAAAAATCTTTTTAAACAGGAAGCATGAATTTTATGTTTTTCCTATCAGTTGCAAATAGGAGGAAATTTATTCAGAGCAGACATGCTATGCAGTGAAAGGTGCACTTAACTTTCCTTAATCGTCAACACCAGTTATCTTAATATAAGCTTATTCCCAATGGAAATTTCTGAGAAACAAACAAGAAAACCATCAGAGCAGTTTAACTCTCTCAGTCTTTGGCACATGTTAATAATCTGTTTTTTACTTTCTGCCTGTCTCCCCACAAAAAGCAGTGAACAAGTGACTAGAAATGACAGAAATCCTTTTCCCCAACTCAGTTTAAAACAAATGAAATAAAAAATGTAGACATCATATTTCTCTTTTAAAACACACTTTTAGTTTTCCAGAGAAAAGTAACTTCTCCAGTTTACACACGTGTCATTGGACTTGAGTCTCTTGAGGTAAAAGCTAACTCCTAGTTGTCTAGATCTTTAATTTTGAGCTGTGTTAAACATGACTACAGACCCTTTTTGTCCTAGTGATGGTCTGTTTTCTCAGGGTGACATGCATAGGCATACTTAAACTCTGCCAAATAAAAATAAAAGTGCTCGTTCAGAAAAGAACACTTTTACAGCCTTGTCGCACATTACACCTAGAGCTTGTTTTGTTTTGCTTCTAGCACGTATTAGAAAGATTCTTTAGCAGTCACCCAATAATGCTAACTAGGACCTAAGTCAGGGGTGGGCAATTATTTTGGCTGAAGGGCCACTTAATGAGGTTTGGGGACCTGTTGGTGGCCACATCTATCTGTCTCTCTGTAGCTTGCTCTCTCTCTCTCTCCCCATCTTGTCTTGTCTCATCCTGTCTCTCCTCTCCTCTCTCCTTTGCTTTACTCTGCTCTTCTGTCTCTCCATCTCTCTTCCCTCTCACCCTCCCTCCAGAACCCGGCTAGAGTTGAAGTTTGCCAAGAATCCCAAAGCTCAGCTGTGGACCTGGATGAGCACCCAGGGAGTGCAGCGGGCAGGTTCTGGAGGCTCACAGCTGACGCTACCACCACCCACCCAGTGCAGCAGAATAGCTTCTGGCTGGGTCCCCAGATGACATGGTCACCAAGTTCTGGGTCAGGGTGCCAGCCAGGAGATTCCACTGTACTGGGAAGGCAGTGGTATGAGCTGTTGATGTCATTGACTGGTTCTGTGCCCAGGCTCCCGACCCTGCTGGCAGCGTCCACAGCTGATGCCACTGCCTGCCCACTATGGTGGAAGCCCCACCTGGCTCCACAGCTGCTGCTGCTGCATCAAAGGCTGATGCTGCTGGGTGGAACCAGTTCCATCTGCTCACTTGGCAGCATGCAGTGGCTGGAGCTGCTGGCCACCTATGGGACAGATCTAATGAGTTGGCAGTCATCCAAGGGCTGAATCAAATCTGTTCGAGGGCTGAATCTGGCCCATGGGCCATATTTTGCCAACCCCTGATTTAAGTAAAATTTTTCCTGAGCGCTGGAGTTGTTGAAGACTCTGGTGCACTACAGAAACTGTGAGCAAGAAGCAGCTGTTTGTTGGTCCCAGGTCCCCCACCACAGTGGAATCTCCTTGTTTTGCTTCCATGGAGTAGTTACATTTTGCTCAGCATGCACTAGCTAACACAGTCTGGAGATATTCCTTGCCAGAAAGGTCCTAACTTTGCTACACTATGATGGCATGTGTTTTACTGCTTGAACACTTGGATTCTAGTGTTTTAAGTACAGTTAATGTGATATAAGTGTAATATGCTCGCTCTCTCTGTGTATATATGTGTGTGTGTGTGTGTGTGTGTGTATGTGTATATATATATATATAGTGGTGTTTCATTCTCATTATGGACAAATGTGGATTTCTGGTTACTTTTTTTAACCAAAAATTGAGGGTTTTTTTTTTTTTTATCAGAGAAAACCAGGATCCCTGGTAATAAGAAATAGAAGGATTTGTTGATTCTGCATCTGCTCTTGAAATCTACAACTTGGGTAAATATTTAGATACTGGAAAATGGATTTCTTTCTTATAGCATTTCCTATAAGCTCTTCTCATGTGGTTTTGATGGGGGAAGGGACAATTCTTCTTCAAGAAGATGCTCTGTAAATGAAGAATATGCACTATTATTATGTAGCTATTTGTTCCATAGTAATCATGCCACATGGTAATGCAGAGAGGATATTGGTCCTAGGGCTCTGCAAATATCTCAGTTTTTAAAAAAACTGAAAAATAATTATTTGAGGAAAACCAAAGCTCTCAAGCCAAACACTAGATTTTTTTTTTAGTAAATAAAAAAAATTGTGGTTTTCAGGTATTTTTTATCAGAAAAACAAGTCTGTATATTAAAGGACAGCAGTCACAATTGGCACGTCTACACTTCAGAAGTGGCATGTGTAACAACACTCGGATCATCTGCTTGTATATGGATACTTCAGACCTGGAAACTTACTAGGGAAGCCACCTGAAGGTCATCCCCAGTGGTCACTCTTAGGCAAACTGGAAGACAGGATCTGGAGAGCGTTTGTAGTAGGATGCCCCAAGGTGCCCAGACTTGCAATGGGCAAGAGGGAATGGATGGGTGGAACAGGCTCAGGAACTTCTCAACCAGGGACTACCAGGGTCATTGTATAAATGTGTTGTTAGGTACCATTCACAAAAGCTCAGTGCTTAGTTCACTCGCATGGAATTGTGGTGACTCAGGTTCAAATCACTTCTCTGACTTATTTGTGGTAGGAGTTTGAATCTAGGCCTGTATCTCCTACTCGGTGACTGTACTGGGGTGAGTGTTTCGTGTTAAAGAAGTTCCAGTTTACATACATATTTTTTTAGATTACAGAGCGAATGTAGGGGTGAAGGAATTCCCTGAAGGTTATGGACAGATGTAACAATTGAAACATTTCAAATGCCCTTGAAATATCAAGAAGTGGCTGAAACAATCTAAAAGAGTACTTATTTAAATAGTAACTCTTCACTTTCCCTTCCTGTCCCTGCAGAAGGGTCTCTGCAGCCTACTCTAGTGACCCTGGCTGCCACTAGAAGACAATGCAATGTTTCAAAACATTTCAGCCAGGACATGGCACAGGGAACCTATGTATGACACCCAGCTGAAACATTTCCTTTTCTAAGAGTTTTCCAAATGTATTGCATTTGGCAACATTTGTTTTTCTTTTGTCTGTAAGAGCCTGTAAGGGCTTTTTCACAGGTTTCCTTAAAAGTGACATAAAGACACTTAAAATGAGAGCAGTAATTAGTTAAGGGTTGTTAAACCATCATAAGTACCCTCTAAATTTTTTAGAGTTATGCCACTCCAGCTGAGGTGTATCTTTGATCTGTTTTGCCCAGGTCATTTCAGGGTATTGTTAGACAACTCCCAGGAAATAAAACAATCAACTTTCAGTCCTTCAAACTGCAGAATGCACACCTCCCAGCTGCTCTAGCCATCTCCATCCTCCAAACCTCTAGTATTCTTCCCTGTCCCCCACTCCCCAGTGTCTGTTCACACTTAGAGCAGCCAGGTGCCCTGGCTTTACTGTTGTGAGACCTTGCTGCCTGGTGGCTCTATGTTCAGAATGGAGTTGCTGACTTAAGTACAGCAAGAACGTGGAGCCAGAAAGCATGCTTTTCCTAGCTCCAGAGGCTTCCTACCTGGAACTGCCAATCTTAATTGCAGCACAACCCAGGAGATGGGAAAGCACATTTTCAAAAAGTTTCAAGAGGAAAGCTCAAGAAGGATGCATCACAGAATAACCTATAACCTAGACATTTTCCTGGTAGGATGCTCTTTGTTCAAATCACTTCTCTGAATAAGCCAGAGAGCATATTTGAACCTAGGATTATCACTAATATTCTTAAATTCTACACTAAGAGCATTTGGGAGTCATGACCATGACACTACATCCTCCCATGTATGACTGGCACCTCAGTTCCACTCTGAATTTAGTGACAGAAATTGAAACATTTTGTTTTAGATATGTCCAAATGGACTATATTGATATAACCAATGTTACTTTTCATTTTTTTATTCTGCTAAAGCTACATATATAAGAATAAACTAGTTATCAACAAAAATGAAACAAACTAAAAACTGTCCCAACTCTAATTGTATTTATTTATGATTCTGAGTACTATATTACAAAAATAAAAAAGGTAGTAGAAGCATTGTGAATGACAGCAGAGACAGAAAAAAGGGGATTCACAGTATAGCTTTTTAGTCATAGATATTTTCCTGGAAACAAATAGAAATAGCTTTCTACCATCATATTTCAAAGGGCAGAGGTGTTCAGACCTTATAAAACCATAAGCTGCTAGAAAGCATTAGCACATAGTACTAGATAGAAAGTGCCTTGTTTAATTGGAGAAGACATTGCCGTGACAACAAAAGTGATCCTGTACTATCGAAGGTTTTACAAAAATACCAAGCTGAACTTTTCTAAACAACCTTCTCATGTTGATATACAACATATTTCAAAAGGTGAATGGATTTTGTCTGCCAAGATGGATTATGTAGTATATGGACTTCATCTAACAAACACTCGAGTGTTTCCAATTCAGCCTGTTTCTCTGGCATATATTGCAGCTCAAGCATGTTATCTTACCTGCACTGAAAATATTAGCTGGGGAACTACTTTTCAACTTAAATTACATTAAGATGCTGAGAACTGTCAATAACTTCAAAGTTTTCTAGCTAAATGGAAATGAATATCCTGAGCCAGAATTTTATTTATAAAAAGGCCATTTAGATTGCAATTTGCACCCAGTTTAAGTCCCCTTTATACTACAAAGGAGCATCCTGCACATGGAAGTATGAAGCTTTTTTTTTTACATCATTGAAATGGCTGGTGATGATACTTTTAGAAAGTGGCCTTTGTAGTTGTCTTCCAATTAGCATGCCCTGGACATGTCTGTATGTGCATTTATGCAGACTGAAATTTACTGTACAGTAAGTTACTGCATGGTAAGCAGAAATAGGTCAGTGTCTGCATGTGCACGCATTAAAGTGCATTGACGCTGTGTGTGCACTGATTTGGGACTAAAATTAATCCCAAATCAGTTCACGCACACACACTATTACTGTGCAGTAAGGTGTCTACATGTGCATTACTAGGCAGTGACTAATTGGGTGCAACTTTTATATCTGTATGATGCAGGTATCAAATTTATGCTCGTCAGTGTAAGTCAACATATTTACTGCATAGTACTAGGATGCACATGTAGGCACATGCTGTACTTTCATTACAGCAATTACATGCTGTAATTTCAATTACTGCACAGTAAATCTGCACCTGTAGATATGTCCCCGGTCACCTTTATGTGAACTTTATAAGTAGTAATGTCCATGCACACCACTTTTAGTTTTTAGAACAGTGGTTCTCAGCCTTGCTAGATTCAGGGCACCTTTCCATAACTTTTTAAACTTTGGAAGCATTGCATCTGTTTACTTAAATGGTTCTTAAGTGGGGTTCAGCAGCTGATGCTGCCACCACATAAAAGTGGCCTACACACTTTGTGCACGGCCAAACTTTCAAGTGTTTCTCCTGGAAAATGCTAGAAATATGAACAAAGCTGGAGTGGACATGTCAGGAAAACTATTTGAAAACACAGTAAGACTGAGAAGCTTGCTTCCTGAATTTATCATCTGCCAAACAAAGGGATCTGCCTCTGCCATCTGTGGGTGGATCCACACAAGGGTGCATGCATGCTTGCAGCATTTCAAAAGCTTTCAAGGTGCCACAAAACTCACTCATATACAATTTTGTTCTCTGTACTGCATATTTGCCAGGCTCTGTGTGCCTGGATGGTCACTGCTGCAGTCCCAGGAGGCCCCTAGGACCCCAGGTAAGTCTTCTGGGGTCAGCCCAGGTGTAGCCTCAGCCTCCCCTACCCTACCTGGGGGCAATTTGCCCTGCACCACAGCATGTATGTAGGTGCGTTTCCTGGGGACAACTAATAGCAGAAGAAATATATGCCTCTGCTAGTCCCCAAGGAAATACACATGGGCACTCGTTTTGGACACACCCTCTGTGTCCTGCCCAGTCAGTCAGTGTTTAAAAGTAACACATCACAGACCTCTTCCTATCCAGCTGGTTTTGAATGTTTGAGGACAATGTGAAGGTACTAAGTACTATAGTGAGAACTTCACAGTGAGTCAAGGGCACACTATGTCTACATGATTTACAAAAAGAGTGTAAAAGCACATTCTTAAGAGAAGCATCTGGAAACTTGCATAAGGGCAATTTAAAAGGTTAACCAGGAAAATTCAATTTACAGTACTGGTTCCTTAATAAAAATGATGTAAACAGATCTTGCATTTCCCCTTTCCCCGATCTCCCACAAAGCCTTTTGTCCTGGGATCCTACAGGCAAGACAGTCCATTGTTCTACTTGAAGTACCAGTGAAGTATCCAAGATAAAATGTGCTAACACTTTTCCCTCTCCCCCTTACCCTGACTATAGTGTGTCCCTCTGTAAATTATTCATGGTAGCATAAGAGTGATATTGTAGCTGTGATGGTCCAGAAATTAAATGACAGGCAAGCTGATATCTTATATTCATGCAGTTGGGATAAAGTTAGACAAGGTTTGAAATGCAAGCCATTCTTCACCAGGTCTTTGATCACAGAAAGCCAGGCACAGCCGAGTGAAAAACCGCAGAAGGGGAGGGGCTGAGAGAAATTCTCAGGGTAGTAGACACAATTACCAGATGAAAAGCAGATGATTACTGGGACTTCAAGGCACATCAAAAGGGAGGAGGGTCATTTTCACCTTTCTTTCTTGTGGAAGTAATTCTGAAGTTGGATAAAATATATTGTGAAATAATGCCAATATCAGTGTATAGTCGCAGATACTTAGGGTGTTCACACAAGTTACTTTTTTGTGTGATTGGGCCCCTGAGAGTGCTTTACAGCCATGATTTAACACATATGCATAGCTACAGAGCACTTTAAAATGGCTGATTGTGCAAAAAATTAACCCTGGTCAAGTGAGGTATTAGAGGAAAGCACTCTAAAGCAGAGCACCTTAAGGAATTTATGTTTCCTCCAAGGTTAATTTTTCATGGAGGGGCAAGGCTAGGCTAGTACTTTCCCTGGTGGCTTAGGGGCAATAGGAAGGAGAAGGGTGATGAAGGACACTGTTTATGGGGAAAAGATTCTGTAGTTAGGTTTACCTCCATTTTTGTGGGTCAGTTGTTTTTGATGCAACTGCAGTTTTAAATTAGAAATATACTTGTTTATTTTAGGAAATGATGCAAAAGTGATCTTTAGGAGTAAATTGAAATAAGCAAACGTGAAGAATTTTATCCTTTCAAGCATTAGGAATTGCATGGCAGATATGCTTTATCTTTACAAAGAATGGATAAATGGTCAATCAGATTTATCATTGTGTGTGTGTGTGTATGTGTGTATACACATGTACACACTGGTAGAGCTGTATGTGCCTGTTGGTGTCACTGGGCATAACCCTAGGTAACTCAGAGGGATGGAAGACCACAAGTGTCGATGAAGTCCTTCTGCTCAGGGCTCAGACGAGCCAGGACTGCCCCTTGCCCACCCTTTGTAACCCTTTCTCTGGCACCTGTAATCTCCTGTCCTTCTGGAAAACAGGCGAGCTAAAACTGTTATCTGTGGAATGCAAGGGCACCGCTCGGAGAGAGAAGGGAGGAGGGAAAGGGGAGGAAGAGGGGGGCCAACTAGTGGAAAACTGACCAAGGTATAAAAATTACATGGTTGCAGGACTAAGTGCGCAGGATTTGAGACTATACAGTCTCCCTGCGCCTTTTACTTGAGCTCAAATAAACTCTGTTTACTTCTCCCCCCAATGTGTTTATTTGGCGCGACGCACACCGGGCAATGAACCCAGTTGTTGCCTCCCACGGGCACCTTGTGCTGGCAACAGTTTTTGGCGCCCAACGTGGGGCTCGAGGCTAACATTTTGCCTTGCCCGGATCCCTCCTGGGGTCAACGACTTGCGGCAACAACCGATGCCCAGCGCGCACCGGTGGTTTCATCGGGGGCCTCAGCGGAGATGTGGTTTGATCGACCCCGGAGGGCACAAAGGTGCAATGCGCTCTCATAGTGGAGAAGCGATCGTGGGCAACGGTGTGAAACCGGTCCCTCGGACAAGGTAGGATAAGCTCAGCAGTCTGAGCATTGCCTGTTTAGACCTGGGGATGCCCAGTGTCTCCCTGTAGGACCTGGGGACACCCAGTGTCTCCCTGGAGTATGGGGCAGGGACAGAGTACGGTTGGCAGGGCACTGTGTACACCCTTAAATGCATTTTGACTAATTGGAAACTGTTTAAGTCAGATCTAATGACTAAAAAGAATTTTAAAAGGTTTTGTACAGTGGAATGGCCTCAATATCAACTGGAGGATCAGGAAAGGTGGCCTCTGGAAAGGTCAATTAACTACAATACAACCCTCCAATTACTCCTGTTTTGTCAGCGGACGGGTAAGTGGAATGAACATTTGTATGCGCAATTGTTTATGACTTTACGAAATAAGACAGATATTTTGCAGAAGTGTAATTTGACTCCGACAGGATTGGTAGTTGTCAGTGTTGAGTCTCAGCATTCCCCCCCAACCACTGTAATGCCAGAGTCGGCATCCCCTTCGGCTTTAACACCTCCACCATATAAAGGTCAGGTGCCCCTGGTTCCAGAGATCCCTCCCTCAGTGGGATTTTACCCTTTACTTACTGAAACTGTAATAGCCCGGCCTGGGGCAGATGGGCGTGCAGCCCAGACCATGCAAGTATACACCCATGTACCTTTTAATCCCGTGGACCTGGCAGCTTTTAAGGCACAGGCTGGAGAATTTTCAGCTAACCCGAGTAAGTTTATTTCTGTCTTTGAGGGATGTTTAGCTAGTCACAAGCCTGATTGGGATGATTGTAATATCCTTATGCGAACCTTATTATCTGAAGTAGAGCGGAATCAAGTTATTTCCAAAGCAAGGGAGGAAGCACAGTGGAGGCATGAAAGGGATCCCATCAGTGTTCCTGGTCTGGCAGATGTGGTTCCCCTAGCAGACCCTAGATGGGACCCTAACAATCCTGTGGATCATACCCATCTTACCTCTTACAAAGAACTGCTTATGCATGGACTCAGGCACTCGGCTGTCTGACATAATAATTGGGCAAAGCCGTATGAAATAATACAGGAGCCAAAAGAAAGTCCAGTTGCATTCCTACAGCACATCCAGGACGCCATTTGGCAAAATACCAATGCAGACCCTGATGACCAGGCGATGGAGGTGATTATAAAGGGTATTTTTACCAGCTGCGCAGCCCCTGATATAAAGAGGACGTTACAAAAGAAGGAAGACTTAATGGGTATGTCTGTAGCACAAATCCTGGAGACTGCAAACAGGGCGTATACTCTCAGAGAAGGAGAAAAGGACAGGAGACAAGTTAGAATGCTAGTAGCAGCAGTACAGGCTGAAGTCAGAGAAAGGCCACAAGAAGGTGGGAGAGGCAGAGGTATAAGGGATCGTGGGCGCGGGTGCCCTGGCCCACAAGAAAGACTCCTGGGATGGAACCAGTGTGCCTTATGCCGGCAAGAGGGACAATGGAAGAATGAATGCCCAGAGAAAGGGAGAGACTGTACTCCTGTAATGGCAGTGGAAGGACAGGAGTAGGGGTGTCAGGGGAAATGGACCACCCCACCCCCAGAACCCCGAGTAAAAATGCAGGTGGGGAATTCAGAAATTGATTTTTTGGTAGACTCCGGGGCAGCACGGACCGCTATAAATCAACCTCTTCAACTTCCCGTAGCGGACTCTCTCACCGTGGTAAGTGCCACGGGAAAAAAGACTCAGTGCCCAGTGTATGCTCCTGCAGAATGTGCTCTGGGAGACCGGGCTCTTTCTCACAAATTGGTCTACCTTCCAGATTGCCCAACACCCCTGCTAGGATGAGACCTGCTTTGTCGATTAGGTGCATCACTGCATTTTACCCAGGATGAAATAACCCTCACATTGCCCCCTGAAAATGCATGGATGATGACCCTCACGGTTGAACCCTTGGCTATGAACGCTCCCCCGGAGTGGAACCAGTGGGAAGACCAGGTATACCCTTTGGTGTGGGCAAGGGGGGTCCCCGGAAAGGCTACACATCAAACCCCCATTAATATCCAACTACTGCCAGGAAAAGGTCCGGTACGAATCAAGCAGTACCCAATCAAAAAGGAAGCCAGAGAGGGACTGCAGGAGACTATAGACTGTTTCCTAAAGTACAGCATACTGCGAGAGTGTCAGTCAGCCGGGAACACTCCTACCTTGCCTGTACTAAAGCCTGATGGCACATATTGACTGGTGCAGGACCTAAGGGTGGTTAACGAACGGGTTAAAACTATTCATCCCCTCATCCCAAACCCGTATACCTTGCTGGCCTCCATAGGGGGGCAGTATACTCATTTCTCAGTTCTTGATTTGAAAGACACTTTCTTTACGATTCCAGTTGGCCCGCCCCCCCTCAGGAGATATTCTCTTTTGAATGGGAGGACAGAAAAAGGGTTAAGAAACAACTTTGTTGGACAGTATTAGCCCAGGGATTTAAGAACTCTCTTACCCTTTTTTGGCCAGTCCTTAGTTAAAGACTTGGAGGAGTGGAATAATGAGCATGAAGTTCTCTTGTTACAATATGTGGATGATTTATTAATTGCTGCCATAGATTTAAACTTTTGCCTTAATGCCACTGTAAGCCTCCTGAACTTTATTGGACTTCGAGGATATCAGGTGACTCGAAATAAAGCTCAAATTGCTCTCCCCGAAGTACGATACCTGGGATTTCACATAAGACAGGGGGAGCGCCAGCTTTCAAGTGAACGAAAGGAAGCTATATGTCAGGTTCCCACCCCAAGCAACTGTAAGAGGCTCAGGGCATTTCTTGGCATGGCAGGTTTTTGCAGAATATGGATCCCTGAATTTGGACTATGGGCAAAACCACTATATGACTGTGTAAAAGGGGCAGACCATGACCCCTTTTATTGGACTTCAGAAGCTGACAAGGCATTTAAAATACGAAAAAGGAAACTAATGGAAGCCCCTGTCCTGGGCTTACTGGACCTTTCTAAACCTTTCCAATTGTATGTGCATGAACGAAAAGGGATGGCTCTGGGAGTGCTTACTCAATTGTTGGGGGTGTGGAAACGTCCTGTTGCTTATTTCTCCAAACAGCTTGATCCAGTTGCCAAGGGATGGCCAGCATGTTTACGAGCAGTTGCGGCAACTGCCCTAGTACTTGAGGAAGCTGAAAAGTTAACGCTGGGAGGAGTTGTGCAGGTGTATACCCCTCATATGGTCCAAGCTCTGTTAGACGTGAAGGGAGGTCTCTGGCTCACCCAGGCTCGGGTGGCTTGGTACCAAGCTAAGCTTTTGGAGAACCCTGAAGTGACTCTGCAGCCCTGCCCCTCCCTTAACCCGGCTACTCTCTTACCTGAAATGGAAGAACAAGAGCATGATTGTTTAGACATCATAGATGCACAGTACTCCAGCCGTCCAGACCTACAGGATCAGCCACTTCTGAATGCTGATTGTGAGTGGTACATTGATGGCAGTAGCATTGTTGTAGAAGGGCAAAGGAGGGCAGATTATGCTGTTGTGACCCTCTATGATGTTGTTGAGGCCAAGGGTTTGCCCGCTGGAACATCTGCTTAACTTGCTGAACTGGTGGCCCTGACCCGGCTGCTAGAACTGTCAAAAGGGAAACGGGTCAACATCTATACTGACTCTAGGTATGCTTTTGGAGTACTGCATGCCCATGCTGGCCTATGGAAACAAAGGGGACTGCTGACAGCCCAAGGCTTCCCAGTGAAGTATGGACCCCAAATTCGCCGACTCCTGGAAGTTGTTCAACTTCCCTCGGCAGTGGCAGTAATGCACTGTAAGGTGCATCAGAAAGAGGATCAAGACGTAGCCAGGGGTAACGCCCGGGCGGACAGAGAAGCTAAAAATGCTGCCACCCTGAGGATGCCGAGACCTGCTGACACCCATATGCATGCCCTCATTCCATCAGTGGGGGAGCTCCCGGATCCCCAGTACTCGTATGAAGAAAAAGAACTAGCCGATAAGCTTGGTCTCCAAGAAAAGAAGGGATGGCTCTGCTCCACGGATGGGAGGATCCTCCTACCAAAGAGCCTGACCCAGCCGGTGTTGCAACGGCTACATCAAACTACTCACGCTGGAAGAGAAGCTCTCACTCAGTTAATGAACAAATATTTTCTAACTTCTGGACTTCGACCGCTGACCTCCCAGATACAGGCTAGCTGTTCTGTTTGTCAAAAGAATAACCCTCGACCCAGTCTCTCAGCACCTCCAGCCACTTTGGAACCTACCCCAGGCCCAGGACTGGTTTGGCAAATAGATTTTACTGAGTTCCCCCGAACTCAAGGATTTAATATCTCCTCGTTATAGTAGATTGATTCAGCGGATGGCCTGAAGCCTTTCCATGTCGTAATTGTACAGCTAAGACTGTAGCTCTAAAATTCGTCCGGGAAGTTATTCCCCGCTTTGGACTTCCCCAGTGGATGGAATCTGACAACGGAACACATTTCACTTCAAAGATCATCCAAAACATCTCAGATCCTTACAGATCCCCTGGAAACTCCATACTCCATGGCGACCACAAGCTAGTGGTGTAGTAGAACGTACAAATCAGACCCTCAAGTGTCATCTATCAAAGATCTGCCAGGAGGCCTCTCTGCGATGGCCCGATGCTTTGCCCCTTGCTCTGCTTTGCATCCGTGCCCTCCCCAAGGGAAGATTAGGGCTTAGCCCCTTTGAAATTATGTTTGGAAGGTCATGGCCTATGAATGGGAAGCCGGTTCTAGCAGGGGAGTGGGAAATAGGATGTAATATTTTGTCACGGTATATGTGCTCTTTGTCTGCTGTTCTTTCTTCTCTCCGTAGGTACACTAAAGAGTTGCAGCCTCTTCTGCTGGATGCTCCAGTTCACTCGTTACAGCCGGGGGATTTCGTGCTCGTTCGTACCTGGAAGGATGAGCCCCTTCAAGAGAAGTGGAAAGGACCTCACACTGTCCTACTAGTTTCCCACACAGCGGCAAAGGTCGACGGACACAAGAACTGGATTCATCACTCTCGTCTGAAACCAGTGCCTAGTCCACCCGTGGAACAGTGGACCGTTCAGCCCACCGACGACCTTGGACTAAAGTTGCTGTTTAAAAGGAGAAATGTTTAGAATTAACAGTATGAATTCTAGTTTAAGTTTCAAGACTACTGTAGCATTTTCCCTTTTCACTGTAAGCTTTCTTTTCCTGTTACCTTCTACTGCATTCTCCTTACATGCAGGGTGGGGAGGGGACCCAGCAGACTTCATTACAAACACCTACGAAGCATTGAAGGTTACTTTTGCCAGTGAGTTTAACCTATCTAACTGTTGGATATGTTCCCAAATCCCTTATCACACTGCAGGACTCCCATGGCGAGCCATTCCTAGTAACTGGTCAGATATCTGTCAGGAAGAAATAGCTATTAATACTACAAAATATCATGACTCTATCTTTAACCCCTCAGCATACCCCTCCATACCTGGAATCGCTCCTGGACGGCCACACTTAGCTAACAACTGTACCAAAGAGGCTCCTTTCAGTCTCTCTAATTCCTCATGGAAGCCAGAGTGGAATGACTCCTATATCCCCCAGCCTATCCGCTTACATTCAGTTCTCCCTGGGCTGCTTTGTTATGCTCAAAATGAAACCACGAACCATACCTGGTTCACCGGCAATAGTTCATGCCAATATTATCTCTCTCCTAATCAAAACATATCCATGC
This sequence comes from Crocodylus siamensis, assembly GCF_052110815.1. Taxonomy (NCBI): domain Eukaryota; kingdom Metazoa; phylum Chordata; order Crocodylia; family Crocodylidae; genus Crocodylus; species Crocodylus siamensis. Next base: position 293,407,534 of record NC_143395.1, read on the forward strand.
CCTTGTATAATAGCTCTGGTCATGACACTGGTGAAAGCTTGTTTTTCTTTACTCCAGATCAATCCAGTCGAATGCGAGAAGGGCTTAATGGAATGGTGGGAAATGGGGAAACTTTTTGGATTTGTGGTACCTCGGTCTACAAATGGCTACCTGATGGCTGGTATGGAAGTTTCTACATAGGGTTTCTTGCCCCTCCCCTTTGAGTTTTAACCCACCTCCCACCTGGCCGCCCAAGACGCCAAAGATCCCTCTATGCAACTCCACCACCTCTTAGTGAGGGATACCGATTTGGCATGATCCTTCTCCCAATGTATGGAGTAGGCCGGTTAGCCAAGCTGTATCGTCAGCTTTCTGCGTTTCTTACAAAATTTGCCAGTGACACTTCAGCTATTGAAAAGAGCCTTAACTCCAAGATTTATCAGCTTCGTTTATTATCTCTTCAAAACCGTCAGGCTCTAGATTATGTTTTAGCATCTCGGGGGTGGTATGTGCTCTAATTGGGAATGAATGTTGTACTTATATCCCAGAAAATTCCCAAGATATTAACAAACACATTTTGTCAGCTGAAAAGGCTTTTGAGCAGTGGAAAAGTCAGGAACATGAACCCACTGTTTTTGATTCTCTCTGGAGCTGGTTGCCCAACCTCGGAGGCCTAGGAACGGGCATCCTTCACTTCCTGGTCACCGGTGTTGTGTTGTGTTTAATTACCCTCCTCTTATTTGTGTGCTGTAATGCCCTCCTGCGCAAAGTCTGTGCATCCCCCTCCCCGAGCACCTCACTATACCCCTGCATTGAAGATCCCAATCCTCAAACACTCAATCACTTTTTATCTTCAGAATATGAGAAAACTCAGCCAAAACTTTGTTGAGTATTCTCAAAGGGGGGAGTTGTTGGTGTCACTGGGCATAACCCTAGGTAACTCAGAGGGATGGAAGACCACGAGTGTCGATGAAGTCCTTCTGCTCAGGGCTCAGACGAGCCAGGACTGCCCCTTGCCCACCCTTTGTAAACCTTTCTCTGGCGCCTGTAATCTGTCCTTCTGGAAAACAGGCGAGCTAAAACTGTTATCTGTGGAATGCAAGGGCACCGCTCGGAGAGAGAAGGGAGGAGGGAAAGGGGAGGAAGAGGGGGGCCAACTAGTGGAAAACTGACCAAGGTATAAAAATTACATGGTTGCAGGACTAAGTGCGCAGGATTTGAGACTATACAGTCTCCCTGCGCCTTTTACTTGAGCTCAAATAAATTCTCCCCCCAGTGTGTTTATTTGGCGCGACGCACACCAGGCAACGAACCCAATTGTTGCCTCCCTCGGGCACCTTGTGCCAGCAACATGCCCATACATACATAGATATAAACATTAACTCATAAGCTGTTACCTCCTTTATATTTTGTTAGCTAAAAAGGCCTGTTATAGAAGGTCTCTGGGTGCCTACGGAAAGCCAAGGGGTAGAACTTTCACTTGCAATAAACTGAAGAATGTAATTTATTAGAGGACGACAAATATACCCAAAAGCAAGAGCAATTTGAATGAAAATGTAAAGGGAATAAAGGGCAGTCAGTTGGTCTGTGGTTACGCAGATCATTAATAGGAGCTACCAACAATTCCAGAGAAGGCAATATATTTCTCATCTGTCCTTTCCTGGAGAAAAAGAAAGCTTTGAAAGCTTTGAAAAATTAAGCAAAACAATTCTCTGGAAAGCTAAAACACAATGACATATGGGCAGCATAATTGTAGAGATATGAGTCCCTATTAATAGCCAAGTGACATATTTGGTTAATTTCAGTAGTGGGATTCTTAAAAGACCACCACATGCTTGTCTAGAATGAAATTTATGGCTGCATAAGGGATGGCACATAAACATGCCCACCTGTTTGAGGCTTGGTCTATAGACTACTAAATATTATTGGCATATCTATGTCAGTAGGATCACAGCCTCTAGCGTAAGTAACTAGGCCAGCAGGCTCCAACAGTCTGGACATAGCAATGACAAAAGGAGGAAGCTTCCTACCAAATAAGCCTCTATTGTTTGGGGAAATGGTACAGCTACATCATCAGAAAAATCCTTCTGCTGCCACACTGCATGTGTTCAGTGCTGCCACAGCTATGTCTGTACAGCTATGGCAGAGTTGTAATAGTGATGCTGTAGCTGTTGGTCCAAGGAATAGCTGAGAAGCAAGATTTGTTTGGAGTATCCTCTATTGGACCAATTTATAGTTGGAAGAAATGTTAGACTGTTGTTCAGGCATAAAAAGCCTTCCCATCAGTCTGCAGAAGAAGCTGACACAGCCTAAATACCAGCTTGAACTGGTATTTTGTACCTCAGACTAGTCTAATATGTCTTTCAACTGTAAAATCAGTCCAGTAGCAGATATTGTTAAGCAAATCTTGTTTCTGAGGACCCTGATAGTTGTTAAAATAAAGGCATCAGGTTCCTGAGATGTGGAGAGAGGATGGTTGTTCAAACACACCCCTATGTTTAGTACTGTAATGTTTGTTCTTCCAAGGAATGGCTATATTACAAGATAAACTGCACAAATGGCAACAGAAGGGGGTAATGTTTAATCCTGATTCCACTCAGTACAACTACCTGGCCCTTGACCCACTCCATGCTTGCTACATTCAGCAAACCATCATTATTATTAAATGTACATTAGTGACTGTAAGAACCTGCAAGTTTCTCCAGGCTGTAACACAAGTTGTAGTGGGTTTGATTTGGAGAGTGATGCCAAGAAGCTCCATGTGCTTTGAGAATTTCATAACAGCTCTGAGCGTGCACATGTATCACATGGTTGCAAGCAGTAGCACCAAGCACACAGCTCTTCTAATAATGGTCCAAGTTCTTGCAATCCAAATGGAGTCCCTTTAGTATTGCACAAATCTCTGTGCATGAAACAGTGAGTCCTTGGCTAAAACACAGATACATAGATTGGATTATGACAACTCCCCCTGTAAAGCCAAATTAGACATTTGAAAGGAAAGAAAGAATAGTTGCTGCCAGTGAAACTACTGAAGAAAGTCACATTTGCTCAGTTTCAGCATAAATCCAGTTTACTGAAGCCTATGCAATCTTTTTCACAGAGACTGTTCTGGACCTCTATGGTAGAGCTGTGGCCCAAGACATCCTGAGAATGACATTTCCACTCTGGCATAGGCAGTATTAGCAATTTCATCATACAGCACTGCCAGATTTAACCAGATGTAACGGAACCAGAAAGATACTGTCATTAAGGGAATGTAATATGTGCATTTCTGTAAAAGAAGAGAATGTGCAAACTGGGAGAAAATATTTTAGGTTTGACCAAATTCTGCACTAGGTGAAACTATAACATGTTAGTCACCTAAATCTTTAAAAGATCATGAAAGATGAACTGGAAATGTCAGAAACATTTCCCTGTGTTTGTATTAACATGTGGTCGTACAAAATGCAAATAATTCCTTCAGTATACAACACAGAGAAAAACACTTATGGGACCCTCCCCTCCCTGGTGATAAGTGGAAGTAGATTTTCAGTGCACTCGAGGGGATTTAGCTAAAGGATTCTCAAACTCCATGTTGGTGTTAGTGTATTAGATGTGAGGTGAGAAACTGTATGTGCAGTGGTGTGTGCTAGAGCTCCCTTGAATAGGAAGAACTCTGAAAGAATGTAGCAATTGCCTTTTTGGGTTCCTTTTGTTTTAGGTAGATTGACCAATCAAGAGCATGGGAAGAGTTCACCATTGTGAAGTGTTATCTCCTCTCCCACAGAAAGTGGCACAGAGTTCATACAACATTTCTTTGTCAGAACTTTGACAAAAATCTCAGGTGACTACAATGGGCGAGAAGCAGGATTTGTTTTGTAATATTTTTATTAGACCAAAAGCATTGCTACTATGATGGCCAAAGCTATCTGATAGTCATTGTTCAGTTTTTGGTGCTGTTCATACCCTGCTTTGAACCCAAGCCTAATTATTCATGAAACAAACAAAAATGATTAAAATATATACTTAACATCTAGATTAATTACAGTTCTGATTATGTGACAACAGAATTACTGCTAATTTGCTATGAAAGAGTCATGTAATGGATTTTTTTCTGAATGATAGGAATTTGTGAATATGTTCAGAACAGAACATGTTTCTGAGGGATTCTCACTAGAATTTCTGTGATGTGGGACATTCAGAAATGTTATTTTTTTCATTCCAGTTCAGAGTAAAAAAGCCAAAATTTAGACATTTTTCAAAGAAAAACAATTATGAAGCTTTAAATTTACATCCATCATAATATTTCCTTTAGATAATGTTGAATTTTCTGCATCCCATAATATCAAGACATGACACTGGGAATAATACTATTGAACTAGAAAATATATTATATAATACTAAATAAAACACAATAGTACTATTCATATTTTAGTATATTATAAAAGTAAATAAAATGAATAAACACAAAATCAATGTGAACTATTTGGAAAGGATTTATGTTCTTCAAATATTTTTAATTTTCTGTTTTCTGATTTTTTTTCATTCCAATGTTTTCAAAAATATAAGTTGCAAAAGACAAACATTCCTTGGGTAGTATCTTTGGACAGTTTTATGATTAGCAGGACAGTTTGCAAGCAGTTTGCTAGTTAGTTTGCAGGCCAGTTTGCCACCCCTCTCTTTGGTGGGGAGCCTGAAAGGTAAGATTCTTTTTTTATATGGAATTAGGACTGACTAACCTACGTAGTTTTATTTTAGTGGCTAGAACTCGGCAGCTAGACCAAGACTTAAACCCCTTGTTTAACTAGAGTCCAGAGTGAAAGGGAGTTTGCTTGGAAACATCTCTCTCACAATCCTTCACTGTAAGCTTGCTAAGAGGAAAGAGGTTGCAGGGAAAAGGGAATCATTCAGATCAAGGAACAGTAAATGGAGGAGTTTGGAGGAGCTATGGAGGAGTTTGCTAGGGAAGGTCTGCTTGGAAAGGGAGGAAAGAAGTGAGAGGCAGCAGCTTAGAAGACCCAGAGACATGGCTGGAGGACGTCACAATCCCAGAGCTACTGCCACTTCCAGCACTTCCTCCGCTTCCACCTGTGAGGTGTCTGTCCAGGCAGGACCATACACAATAGAGGCCTCCACCCAGCTCCTGGTTTGGTGCTGTGCAGACTGCGGCTTGCATACTCCTTCCAGTGTCAGCCAGGTAGGGGAGTGCCTGCAAAGTGAGTGGTATCTTCTGGTCATGTCCCTCAGAGAGAAGGCAAGAGAGCTACAGGAGGAGGTGGTGCTAGAAAAGGAAAAGGGCATGAACTATCAGGAAGGTGGAAGCTGGAAGCTTGTATCTTCTGGCAGCAAGAAGAAGTAATCATCCCCATGTGCAGTGCTTTGCCTGGAGAACAGATATGGAGCCCTAGCAACAGAGGAGGAGGAGCACATTCCATTGGTGGAAGAGGCCAGGCATTGAATCCCCAAGGTGGGGAGGAGTGAGACCACTGCCACAAAGAGGAAGTGATGGGTGGTGGTGGTTGAAGACTCCCTTCTGCAGGGCACAGAGGGATCCATCTGCCAGCCTAACTTGTTGTCCCAGAAGATCAGGTGCTTGTCTGGAGCTCGGATCTGAGATGTCACAGAAGGATTACTGAGACTCATCTGACCCTCTGACTACTACCCTATGTTGCTTATCCATGTGGGCACCAGTGATACTGCCAGGGATGACCTTGAGCAGATCAAGACAGGGCTCTGGGGGTAACAGTTAAAGGGAAAGGGGCACAGGTGGTGTTCTCCTTGATCCTTTCTGTCAAGGGGAAGGGCCTGGGGAGACACAGGCACATCCTGCAGAACAATGCATGGTTGTGCAGGTGGTGTTGTCAGCAGGAGTTTCGCCTCTTCAACCATGGGATGTTGTTTCAAGATGAAGGATTGGTAGGGAGAGATGGAATCTACCTGACAGAGAGAAGAGCATCTTTGCAGACAGGCTCACTAACCTGGTGAGGAGGGCTTTAAACTAGGTTCTTAGGGGGATGGAGGACAAAGCCCTGAGGTAAGTGTGTAAGTGGGGGAGCTGGAGGAAGCGGAAGCAGGAGGGGGCAGCAGGGGAGGCCTCATTCTTCCTGAGAAAGTAGGGCAATTGGGTAGTCACCTCAGGTGTCTGTACAAAAATGCACAGAGCCTGGGAAACTAACAGGAAGAATTGCACAATCAAGGAACCATGACATGATTGGAATAACAAGGACTTGCTGGGATAGCTCACATGACTGGAGCACTGTCATGGATGTATACAAACTGTTCAGGAAGGACAGGCAGGGGAGAAGAGGAGGAAGAGTTGCATTTTGTGTAAAAGATCCATATGATTGCTTAGAGCTCCAGTATGAAATTGGAGATAGGCCTGTTGAAACCCTCTGAGTTCTGGTCAGAGGGGAAAGCAACAAGGGTGATGTTATGGAGGGGGTCTTCTATAGACCATCAGACCAGGGGGATGAGGCAGATGATGCTTCCTTCAGACATCAAGTGGAAGTTTTCATATCACAGGCCCTGGTTCTCATGGGGAACTTCAATCACCCTGATCTCTTCTGGGAGGGCAATACAGCCATGCAGGAAGTTTTTGGAGAGTGTTAGAGACAAGTTCCTGGTGCAAGTGTTGGAGGGAATGACTAGGGGCCATGCTTTTCTTAACCTACTGTTCACAAACAAGGAGGAATTGTTGGGGAATGTAGTCATGGGTGGCAACTTGGACAGCAGCAACTATAAGATGATTGAGTTCAGGATCCTGACAAAAGGAAGAAAGGAGAGAAGCAGAGTAAAGACCTTGAACTTCAGAAAATCAGACTTTGACTCCCACAGGGAACTGATGGGAAGGATCACCTGGGAGGCCAGGCTGAGGGGAAAAGGACTCCAGAAGAGCTGGTTGTATTTTAAAGAAACTTTAATGAGGATGCAGGAAAAACCAACATTAACCAGACTTAACGAAAACACAACTTTGCGTAGTAATAAGACAAACGATGACAGACAAAAGCAATTTGTGTCGGCAACTTATTGGCAGTTCCTCTGATGCCTGATACACAGCAAGCTTCTCTTTCCACAAAGTTCAGCGAAGTCAGGGGTCCCCAAACAACGCTGTCTGAGGGGTACTGGGAAGGACCCTGGAATGCAGTTCTTGGGCTCCTCGAGGTCCACGGGCCCACTAATCCAGGCAACAGATAACTTATCTTTTTCACAGAACTGTATCTTTCTTCTGAATGGTTTCCAGATCTTCCAGCTAATTTATAGCTTCTGAATGGGCACTGTTAACGTACGACCACTCAGATTCCTTTTACTTCAACTGTCCTTTGAATGACCAATAGCAGTACAAGCCTTGCATTCCTTTGATAAGGTAATTTTAACTGTGCCACAGGGCCTTACTACTTCTAGGCTTTGCTAAATTTACTAGGCCGTACTTTATACAAGGCCTCACTACATCTTAAACTATAATTAGGATTTTAGCAACAACTTATAGCTTAATATCTAAACAAATACAGAAAAACACTTGGTCTAATCTTCATAGAGACTTCAGCAAGCACCTTTATTACACAGACATACTTTTCAGCTGCCACACAGTGGACGTAATATACCTTGATGTTAGCAAGGCTTTTAATACCATCTCCCACAGCTTTCTTGCAAGCAAGCTGAGGAAGTATAGGTTAAATGAATAGACTGTAAGATGGATAGAAAGCTGGCTGGATTGTGGGCTCAACAGGTAGTAATCAATGGCTCAATGTCTAGTTGGCAGCTGGTATCAAATGGAGTGTCCCAGGGGTTGGTCCTGGGGCTGGTTTTGTTCACTGTCTTCATTAACGATCTGGAAGATGGCATAGAGTGCACCCTCAGCAAGTTTGCAGATGAGACCAAGCTGGGTGGAGTACTAGATATGCTGGAGGGTAGGGCAAGGAATCAGAGTGACCTAGACAAATTGGAGGATTGGGCCAAAAGGCATCTCATGAGGTTCAACTGGGACAAGTGCAAGGTCCTGCACTTAGGTTGCAACAGTCCTGTGTACTGCTCAGCCTGGTGACTGACTGTCTAGGCATCAGCTCTGCAGAAAAGGACCTGGGTGTTACAGTGAACAATAAGATGGATATGAGTCAGCAGTGTGCCCTTGTTGCCAAGAAGGCTAGTGGCATACTAGGATGCATTAGTAAGAGCATTGCCAGCAGATTGAGGGAACTAATTATCAAACTAGTTAGGTGGGACCAGCAGGCACTGGGGGAGTCCCTGTTCCCCCAAGTGCTACCAGGACTGACTAGAAATAACGCTCACAAGCTGACAGAGGGTAGATTCAGGCTAGATATCAGGAGGCACTACTTCACTGTCAGGGTGGCTAGGATCTGGAATGAACTTCCAAGAGAGGTGGTGCTGGCTTCTACCCTGGGGGTCTTTAAGAGGAGGCTAGATGAACACCTTGCCAGGGTCGTTTGACCCCAGTACTCTTTCCTGCCATGGCAGGGGGTCAGACTTAATGATCTGCTCAAGTCCCTTCCGACCCTACCAACTATGAAACTATGAATTATTCCACTCTATTCTGCACTGCTGAGGCCGCATCTGGAGTTCTGTGTCTAGCTTTGGGCCCCGCACTACAGAAAGGATGTGGATAAGTTGGAGAGAGTCCAGTGGATGGCAACAAAAATGTTTCAGTGACTGAGGCACATGACTTATGAAGACAGGCTGAGGGAAATGGGTTTATTTAAAGTGGAGAACAGAAGATTCAGGGGGGATTTAATAGAAGCCTTCAACTACCTGAAGGGGGGTTCCAAAGAGGATGGAGCCAGACTACTCTCAATGGTGACAGATGACAGAATAAGAAGCAATGGTCTTAAGTTGCAGCAAGGGAAGTTTAGGGATATTAGGAAAGAGATGTTAGAAATATTATTAGAAACGCATAATGAATAGAGTGTTGTTAGAACTACACAGTTTGTATCTCGTACCTGATAAGGAGAAACACCACCAAGGACATTTCCCTCCTTCTCCTTCAACTTACTATCTCTTTGTTATACTAAATCACTCTCAACCCTCACATTCCTTCAGTTTCCATCTGCTTTTTGTCATGCAGATTACAAGAGCTATAATTCAACAGTCTCCTTGGAAGAGGGGGAGGGTTTCAACTTTTGATGACCTAGGGACTTTTCTGAGCGTGCGTAATTAGCTAATGCATATATGCCTATCCGCCCCACATACTTAAGTAGTTAATTATAATGCACATGGGACGTATGAAGCAACATGTTTACATATATGTTTGTATGAACCAGAAATAAGTTGTAAGAGTTCCTGTTTCTGCACACATGCCCAGGAGAAGAGGGATAAAAGCCAGCTGAGAGTTTTCCTCGGCGGGCGGAGTGGTCCTTTGTTTCCACTCCAACCCTATTTGCAAATATACCTTTTGTGTTGCTAATAGTGTGTGTCTGAGAGTTCTTCGCCTCCTGAGAAACAAACCGCAACATTTTTGCAACAGAGATATGAGGAAATACTTTTTAACTAGGAGGGTGGTGAAGCACTGTGACAGGTTACTTAGGGAGGTGGTGGAATCTCCATCCTTGGAGTTTTTTAAAGCCCTGGCTAGAATGATCCAGTTGGGGATGGTCCTGGTTTGAGCGGGGGATTGGATTAGATGACCTCCTAAGGTCCCTTAAAACCCAAATTTTCTATGATTCTTTTATTGGCCTAACTGCATAGCTGAGATAGAGTTAGACAAGCTTCTGAATGTAAGACATTCTTCATCAAGTCTTTGAAAGCTTGTCTAACTGTATCTCCACCATGCAGTTGGTCCAATAAAAGATGTCATGCTAAGAAATCCTTGCTTCTTGCATAATTTGTGGACCATTATGGTTACAACATCACTTTAGTACTATCAAACACACATCGGAAATTCCCCACAGAGTGGAAATGGTAAAAAATACTATCAGTTTCAGACACTTAGAAAGGATTATTTTTTAAAATTTGGTAAGTTGTGAGCTATATGCCTGGTGGGATGATGTGCTGTCTAGCTCTAGCTGCCTGCTCCCCAGTACCTAACTTTGTAGGCTGGAAGGTTGCATAGCTCTGTGGGTTCCCTGGAAAGTTTCTATGATGCCATGCTGTCTTATTCCCTGGGCTGCCAGACTCTCTCTGTTGTCTGCAAACCTCTCTGGCTGCCTGAATGCTTCACTTCCCACAGCTGCTCATCCTCTGTTTCATCAAACTTTGACCAGATATATTTTTAATACATTAAAATTCTATTCTTTTTCTGTAGATATATCTGCTTTATGTGTATGTGGAACCAATCAAAACATGTACACTTTTCACTAGGAGTCTTTTTCTGATAAGCTGTTCAGTGGTTCTGGCAGGAAAATTGTTTTCCTGACAGTGTTAATTCTGTGATATTTGAGCTGGTTTGAACTTCTGGGCTAGATACAGACAGTCAAAAATTTGATGCTGAATCAATACAGTCTTTTCTGGTTAGTCTAAGATGCACAGATTAAACTGAAACAGAAGTAAACAGGCATTTACCTTTGATTCAGAAAATGCAGCCACATGGCTGCAGTGGCTCAGGCCAAGCGCCAGGGGGTGCTGGAGCACAGCTCTCTGGCTGTGTGTTGATTTCCTTTTCTTGCTGCCCCAAGGTCTCTGGGATTTGCAGTCCAGAATTACAGCAGCAGAATTCTGCAGGTTTCCTCATCACTTCCTCTTTCTGCTTCTAGGTGCTTCTGGGATCTGTAGTCCACAGTTGCATCCAGCAGTAAGTTTGAGCAAGGGAAAAGGTGTTTAACCCCCCTCTTGGGCCCCAGACAGCAGATGGTATTTGCCGGGGGGGGGGCAGTCCCCTCCCAAAGACTGGGCTGCATCCCCAGCCAGGCTTGCCCCGCCCCTCCACCTTTGTCAGCCAGCCCTCACTGCTCCAGCTAGGGAGCAGAGGGATGGTACTAGCTCTGCTCTCTGGAGCAGACAGCACAGCCCAGCCCAGGGCTGGAAAACATGCAGGCAGGGATGCTGGGAGACTGTGATTTAACTTGAACCAGGAAGGGGTCTGGGACAGAAGTTTTATAAATCAGTTTGACTCAAATCAGTTAATTCTGATATACTACATTCTGTTGCATCTCCTAACCGGTGTACCCTTGACCTGTGAGCCTGGGTCGGCACGACCAGCTTGGCGCAGAAGGGATAGATGACCGGACAGGTGGGGAGTAGCAGCGAGTAGGAGTCAGGCGGCTTGAAGCATATTGGTTGTATGAAAGGTTTATTGTACTTACGCTACCGATGGTCGCAGTGTAGGCAAGACAGCTGACTTGTTCGGTTACAGTGCATAAAACAGAACGGTCTAAAGGGGTCTGTTGGTTCACGGGGTTCCTGAGCCGAGCCCTTGCTTTCTAACCCAGGGGCTAGGTGCGGCTGCCCGACTCAATAGTCCCAGAACTGGTCAACAGCTCATGCACAGAGAAAAATTATAATGCACTTTTGATCAGTAAACTTCCAAGAGCTCTTTGACGAGAAGGACAGACAAACCGGTGAGAAACAAATGCGCCAAAATGAAGGTCAGTGACGGGGAGATGTCTGCAGATGGCCAATCTGCTGACTGTGTCTCCTTGGTGTGCTCAGAGTTCTCCACTTAATGGTGGGAATCTGCTCTTAGTTATAGTCAGCAGTGACCAATCACTTCATGCCAATTGTGAATAATTATTGACCGCCAATTACATTTTTACACCAGTGACCTAGATACAAAGTCAAGCGACTTAGATACCTATTCATTTGACCCAGATACATTATTCATCTGGCTGCCCCCAGTGGGTTCAAAAAGTCAACCTTGTGATTGGCACCTGCAATACTTATCATTGCAGACAACAAGCTTCTAAGTGTGGAGAACAACTTTTAACAAACTCCAATTGTAATGCTACCTTCAGCAAAGAAATAAAGGCCACTAATATTGAGGGATCTTTATGGTCTGCAATCCTACCATATTATAATGGCCTTTTGGTTTGCTGGCATCGGCACTCTAACTTGATAGATGAAATTCAGACATGACACATTCAACCAGGTTTATCTTCAACTAGTGTCAGCCATTTGAAAGTGGTTTATATGCACTGAGCTTCTGTTCTGTTATAGGTTTAAACCAGTTTCTGATCACTTAAACAGATATGTAACTTCTGTCCCTGTTTATCACATGGGGTCAAAAGGTAGATATTAGGGGTGTGTGAAGCAGGCAGTATTTGATTTGGATTTGGATTCAGCCTGATTCAGGGGACAGTGATTTGCTTCACTGATACGGATCGCTGTCCTGATTCGATTTGTCCGAATCTGAAGATTCGATTCTGATTTGGAGAATCAGCAATTCAGCCATATACACAGCTTTATATATTTTTTCTACATACCTCGAGGTACCAGGTGTGGCTCATGAATGCTAAGAATGTGCAGTGGATGGAGCGTGCCATGGGAGCATGGGGGGGGTCTCCCACATGCTCGACAGTGAGCCCCCGAGCCCCTCTGGCTCAGTGATCAACTGTGAGGGGACCCTGGATCCCCCCCAGACCCAGGAGGCACCAGTCACCAAGCTGGGGACTGGGAGGGGGTCCCCTGCACACTCTGTGGCAGACCCAGAAGTGGACTGGAAGTACTTCTAGTCCACTTCCGGGTCCACTGTATAATACATGGGGGACCCCCCTCCCCCTCACTGTGCACCTGTGGGATGCTTTATCTGCCCCACCACCTCAGTGTTCATGAGCTATGCCTGGTAATTCATGGTATGTAGAAAAATAGTTGAATCTCTCCGAATTGAATTGGGTCTCCTAATTTGATTCAGATTCAGAGATTCAGCTGTCAAATTGGGCCAAATCTGGTCCAAATCAAATCAGCAACCGAAGCTTTGCACAGCCCTAGTAATTGTCTCAAATTGTCTACAACTTTATCCCAACTACATAAAAGATGTCACCCGAAAAAGTCCTTGCCTCTCACATAATTTCTGGACCATCACAGCTACACCACTCTTACACTACCATACAAACTTGCTGTGAGACCTGAAAAACATTTAGACATTTTTAGATACAATCTGGGATGCTAATGTGCATTATTTTGGAAGAAAAAAAGTGAAAATCACATATGGTAGCAGACCATGACATTCCTAAATCTAGGAAATCCAAGGCTAGGGATTTATTTCATATATAAGCCCCACTCCGCAACTCTGCCTTGTGATTTGGATCTTGTGAAGTGAGTGGCTGAGCAATGCTCCTAGGTGGGTGCATCTACACATGTGTTTTAATGTGCATTAGCTTACTTTAATGTGCATTGAAGTATCACTGAAAACCATGGGTATTTATACACACGCTCCAGGAGGTGTGTGTGTGGAGGATGATTTAATTAGTGCAGCTCTGAGAGCCATGCTAATTAAAAGCACCTGGAGTGTCATGTATATCAGTGTCCCCTGCCTAAAAGATGGAGATGGCCACTTCGAACTAAAGCTTGTTGAATGAGCTTTAGTTTAAAGCATCCTGCTGCCATTTTTCAGTGTGGGGATGTTGACACATGATGCTGGAGGCTGCTGGAGCACGCTAATTTCTGTGCTCCAGCAGACTCACTTAATTGCTCCCTGCATGTGTATAGGAATCTCGTACTATTTAGTTAATGTGCATTAAAATAGGCCAATGTGCATTAAGCATAATTTAAAAAACCATGGGCTCCTATACAAGTGCAGGTAGCCTTCTCAAAATGTGCTGTAAATCTAGTGTGTCAAAGCAGACTAGATTAATTCACTCTGCTGGAGTGTGCAAATTAACATGCTCTAGCAGCCTGGTAAAAGGGAGAATCCCCCACACAACAGAAGGCTATAGATAATAAAGCTTAATGAAATAACTGTTTTCTATTATAACTCCCCACTAGGTTCCAAACTATCTGGCTGTGTCTACATGAGATGCTGACTGTTCAGTAATACTAAATGACTGTGTAGTAACCAGAGTTACTGCACAGTCATGCCGAGGAATGGCTTTTTCATGATGCTGGCTCATGCATACTGCACATCAGTGTCATGTCACACTTCCTGCCCATGGTGCTACTGTGCAGTAGTTACAGGGTACTGTGCAGTTAGTGTCTCATGTAGACACTGCCTCTGGGAATGAAATGTATCTATGTGGGGGGGATCTGCATCAAGAGTTATAAGGAGCTAGAGCAAATTTAAGTCCTTCTGGATAACTTAAGTGATAACATGCAGCTTATACTGTCTTTCTCTCTAGGGATAGTTTTCATCATAGGAAAATTGTGAGAGGCAAGGAATTTTGTGAACAATAACTTTTATTGGACCAAATGTGTGGTTGATCTAAAGTTAATAAGTTTTTGAATGCAAGGCGTTTTTCATTAAGTTTTGCATCTCCAACACTACCAAATCATGGGAGAATGTCACTTTGTTAAGATAGGCCAAAATAATGGACGATAAACTGAATAGGAGCCAACAGTGTGCCCTTGTTATGAAAAAGGTTAACAGCATACTGGGCTGTATTAGTAGGAATATTCCCAGCAGATCAAGGGAAATTATTATTCTCCTCTGTTTGGCACTGATAAGGCCTCCTTCTGGAGTAGTGTGTCCAGTTTTGGGCCTCGCACTGCAGAAAGGATGTGGACAAATTGGAGAAAGTCCAGCAGAAGGCAACAAAAATGCTTACGGGCTGGAGTCCATGATTTCAGAGGAGAGGCTGAGGGAACTGAGCTTATTTAGTTTGGAGAAGAGAAGACTGAGGGGATTTAACAGCAGCCTTCAACTATCTGAAAAGTGATTCCACAGAGGATGGAGCTAGGCTGTTCTCAGTGATGACAGGTGGCAGAACAAGGAGCAATGGTCTCAAGTTGCAGCAAGGGAAGTTTAGGTTAGATATTAGGAAAAAGTTTCCCAGAGGGAAGGTAGTGAAGCACTGCAACAGGTTACCCAGAGTGGTTGGAGAATCTCCATCCTTGGAGGTTTTTAAGACCTGGCTACAGAAAGATCTAGTTGGAGATAGTTGTGGTTTGAGCATGGGGCTGGACTAGATAACCTCTTGAGGTCCCTTCCAACCCAACTTTTCTATGACTCTATGATTCTATGAAAATTATTATTGACCTACCTGCTCATTCTGGCTATCCAGTAATTTCATAAATGACCAAATAAAACTTAGTTTCTTTTATTAAAGAACTGAAGTTGACAACTGTAATCTGAAACAGGAATAATATAGATGGCTAAGGCTGAATGCACATTTTAATTTAGCCATTCAGTACAAAATATATGATGTTTAATACAAGATTTTAATCTCTTTCCCTATGGGTATTCTTCTCAGAAAATGTTATTTTTTCCTTGTACCTCTAAGAAAAAAATCATTCCTTTTGGGTGTCCAGCACGAGTTTTCCTTAGATAAATCAAAACCTTTCTTATCTGTATTGGCCAAGGAGATTCATAGGCCTGTCACCAAGAGGAAATAGATTAAACCCACCTGGCCATATCAAATATAATGCAGTGAAGTGAGGATTAATAGTTCAGAATTGTTTAGAATCTACAAGGACTTAAACATAGTTCATGTCCCAAATTCCTGAATCCAAATGATAGCTGTACTTGAGAGTTGATTTAAATGGACTACATAACGCACAGGATTAGAGAGAGCTCCACAACTAATGCAAGGTTGTCATTTACTCAAGGAATTTTTTCTAACACAAAAAAACATAAAATTATGACTTTGAGGAGTTTTTGAATGGGACTAAGGCCCTGACAGCAGGCTACGTGATAGCAGCCCATAGTGTTAACTCTCAGGGCATTCATTTTTAGTACTTATTTTATATTTAATGTTTACAGATCTTAAAAGCCCTTTAAAGTTTCAATAATGTTTTGATACTTAACATTTGAGCTTACCTTCTGAATGAGGTCATTTCAGTAGAAACAGCATTTCTAGGATCTATTTGAATTAAAAAGGCTGTGGGCCCAGCCCACTAAAAATCAGGGGCTGCCACTGGTTGGGTGGCCAGAGCCTTTAAAAATCCAACTGATTACAGGGGACAAATCATAAGAAAACAGGCTGTGCACATGCAGGGTCAAAGGGCCAAAACAAGTGCTCCCTGGGGGAACACCAAGCAGAGCATGCCAGACAATGCTCACCGGCCCTCGAACTCAGCTAGAGTGCTGGTAGCTTGCACCCAGCAATGCTCCACCTGGAGATGTGTCCGCAGGACACTGAGGAAAAATGCCCCAAGGCCTCCGGGAACCTTCCTGGCCAGAGTGTCCTGCCTGGATAGCCAAATGGTAAGCTTGGCTACAGCCAGGAGGAGGTTGACCAGGAGGTCCCTGGCTTTCGTGGGATGACGGATGGGGAGTGCGTAAACAAAAAGGTGTGGGGAATAGTGCAGCCAGAACTTGAGGAGCAAGTTCTGGAGGAGGTGGTGCAGGGCCTGCAGCCTGGCGCACTCTACAAACATGTGCACCAGGGTCTCCCTCTGTTGACAGAAGCGACACTGGTCGGAGGCTTCTTCCAAGTGCGCCAGATACACGCCTGTTGGGATGGCTCCATGCAGGAGCTACCAACCTAGGTCCCCAGTGGCCCTTGGGATGAGGGTGGAATACAGGCTCAGCCACCGGGGCCCGTCGGCATCACCCTTGCCTATGATGTCCTGCCATTTGGTAAACAGCATTTCTAGGAATGGTATTCCTGGTCCTCATTACTTATTTCCAGTGCTGTCAGTGAAAAGATGCCACAGGTTTGCTCGTTTATTGTGCTGTTTCCAGAAAATTATAAATTGCTGAAATACTTGGCTTGAATCCCCTTCTCCCCTACATTTATTTAGTTACAGCCCCTCTACATGTGCAGCTAAAGGTGTGATTGGATCTAATGCACAATGCAAACATTCGCACCTTCTGTCCTGCTACGTGGTTGTGTGGATCACACATTAGATCCCACCCTGCCTTGGTGCCAGTGCAGGTGGACCCTAATCCCGGGCTCTACCTGCACCAACAAAAAAATGCACTGAAATTCTAGTGCGTTGGAGCAGACTTGATTAATCAAGGCGTGGCAATTATGGAACGCGGCAATTGCTGTGCTCTAGCAGCCTCCTGTGTCTTGTGTATCAGTGTCCCTGCACTTAAAAATGGTGGCGGGGTGCTCAAACTAAAGCTTATTGAACAAGCTTTAATTCAATCACCCCTGCTGCCATTTTTAAGCACAGGGACACTGATACATGAAATGCAGCAGCCCTTTCATTACAGTGAAATTAAAGTGCCACCTCCCCACCCCTAGAGCACGTGTAAAAGTGCCCAATATTTTTATATATTCACAGGACTTGAAGGAATCTCTCATGTTATGAAGTCTAGTCTCTTGCTATCCCAGACAATCATATCACATAATTTGTTTGTGTATTAAAGAAACTCCATCTTAAAATTAGGCTATTCACCTCCACTTCTCTGAGTGGAAGGTTCTTTGATTATTAGAAACCTTGTAGTTGCCATTTGCTCTTGTTCCAATGGTATCTATTAGTTCAAATAGCTCTTCTCCATCTTTGCTGTTTACCTTCTGATGTTTTATAGGGCATAGCCATATGCCTCTAAGCCTGTTTTGCTAGGTGAGACAAGCCATGTTTGTTTTTTTTTAATTTCTTTCATTTGCTAGACCAGGAGTATCACACCCACCTCATGCCCTGGCTTGGTTCTGCACCAAGGAGTTTCTTGCAGGCCAGATCCATCCCAGGGCATGAAGAAGTGTCATTGCTAGCAGTGGTAACCAGAGCATGAAGTAGTGGCAGAGGTGGCAGCAGTAGTAGCTCTGACTTCAATCCAGAGTATGAGGTGGTGGTTCCAGCTCCCACTGTGTGTCCCATGCTGGAGCCAGAGCTGTCACCACCACATGGCCTTCTTGTAGTTCTTCTATACATCTGTTCTTGTTTGAATTCATCTTTCCTGACTGTGGAGAGTGGACATGCACACAGTATTTCAGAAGAGGTCATGCCGTTTAATTGAAAATGGCATTAATATTTCTCTTTCTTTACTATATACACTTCTATCAAGGCATCTTGGGATTGTATTTGCCTTTTTCACAGCTGTCTCACATTCATAATCATGAGCGATTGACTATTACACCCAAGCCTTTCTCCCCCTGTCATTTCTAACTGATGAAACCTCAGTTCATCATAACAGATGGGGAAATAGAAGTTGCCTTAAAGTTGCAATGTTTTTGTTATTGGCTGATGGGGCTAAATAGAGAAGGAAACTTGTGGCTTGGAAAATTATCTTGGCAATCATGGCTATAGAGCTATAGGGAAGAAAAAGCATCTCTCAGTATAAAAATAAATAATACTAAAAGCTTCCAAAAACTCACAAGCACTTTAAAGAAGCTTGAATAGTAATTGGGGAAGAGGAAGAAAATAGAATGTGGTAAAAAGAGTATAATGATTGCTTGCTAATTTTGGTTACTTGTCCTGCTGGCTAATTGACCCTGTGTATGTTTCACTATATTAATCACAATGCATTGTGTGTTATAATGGCTAAGAAGACCAGCATTCTCTCTGCTTTCTATTTTTAGCCGGCTTTCTTGTTCAAGTCTTAAGTACCCTGCAAACTGATAGGAAATCTTGCCACAGAGAGGATATTTACACCTTTTTTGGAGTCTAATTCACTGTTAATATCGCTACACCTAATATCAAGGACAGCAATATTGCTATCAGCCTCATTCTCTGAGAACTGTTACACCTTTTACTGATAACTAAGCGTGTTTAAAAGATGTTTTGCAAAAGTGTGATACTCAAATCCAGCTATGTCCTCACAATGAAAGCAAATCAGTCCAGAGAATGAAGAAACTATCTTCAGGCATGTGAAATCTGAAAGATGAATAGTAGGCCTGTGCAAATAGGGAAGTAGCTGATTTGGATTTGGATTCAGACTCATCCTATTCAGAGGACAGTGATTTGATTTAGAGGTTTGGATCACTGTTCTGATTCAATTCAGACAAATTGGCTTCTGAAGATTCAGCACTGATTCGGAGAGACTCAGAGATTTGGCCATAGACTATAATGGGGAATCACTGAAATATATCTATACTTTTTTCATGTTTTGGCCACTTCAGATAAAAATTGCATGGATGGTAGCCCCTTCAGAGGGCCTAAAGCCTGCCAAGTTTCAAGGTGATAGGTGCAGGAGTTTCTGGGAAA
The DNA here is from genome assembly GCF_052110815.1 of Crocodylus siamensis. Lineage (NCBI taxonomy): Eukaryota > Metazoa > Chordata > Crocodylia > Crocodylidae > Crocodylus > Crocodylus siamensis. Next base: position 293,426,623 of record NC_143395.1, read on the forward strand.
CTGCACCTCAGGCTGCTGACAAGCAAAACTTGTGTGTGTGTTAAGGTGCAGTGGGGTGAAAACAGCAGAGATGGTAGCCCCTGCTGAAGCCATTAAATCTGCCAGGTTTCAAGGAGATAAGTGCAGGGATTTCTGAGAAACTGCACCTCAGGCTGCTGACAAGCAAAACTTGTGATGTGTGACTTTGTGTGTGTGTTAAGGCACGCCCTCACTTGTGCTAGGGCCTCTACATGACACGGTAGTGTGCCCCAATGAGGTCTTCTCCTTCCCTACAGCCTCAGTCTGGTGCACCACTTTAAATGACAACAGGTAATAACTTAGTCAGCAGCACAGTAGCACCATCAGCATCTCAGGCAGCCAAACTGTTACAGAGCCTTTCTTTCCTTTCCTGCAGAAGCTTCTTCTCCAGCAGCTGCCAGACAAGTCTCCCTGCCAGCCCCAGCCCTGGGGCTTAGATGTGCCCAGGACCCTGTGTCCTTCTGGTCAGCTGTCCAGGGACAGGTGCTAGGAGTGTTGGTCTAAGGACATGGCACTGGCAGACAAGGTTATTTGGGTCAATCTGGTATTTTTCAGTAGACCAAGTGAATAGTTAGAGAAATATATCTTAGCAAACTTTCAGGTTGAAAAACCCTTTGTCAGGCTGAGGGAATACTTGCAGTTGGTGTGTGTATGTGCTGTTCCTGAATGGAAGGAATAGTAAAGAAGCCAGAGGCTGGCATGCAATGCAGACAAGAAAGCCAGTCAGTGAAAATAGAAATAGAGGAGTCAGGGATTGAGAGAGACAGGCTGGGGTAGGGGGAAAAGGGGATGTAGCAGGTAAAAGTGGAGACATACCTGGGAAGTCAGATTTCTGATAGGTTGTAGTGTGTCATAAATTCAACGTCTATATTGAATCCATGAGTTTCTGTATCTAGGAGGTTGATGAATTGAAGATCATAGGCTGGGCTGTGAAAAGTGGACCCTGCACCATGTGGCTCATGGCCACCATGATCTCCCTTGCTGTGTGGGACTCATTCATCACCTTGGCTTGAAGGAGAGCCCACCGATGGCCTGACTGATTGTACCAGTGCCCTGTGAGGAAGAAGTAGGCATGATCTCTACTTCAGCTGCTCCAGATGTTGGAGGTAAAGTGCAAGGCTACCTGCAGCCCTGCTTTGTGCAGGTCCTCCCTCAGTTACTCCCTGCATGCCTCATACAGGGAAGGCACCACTGTCTTCCTAAAGGTGATGCATGCGGGAACTTGGTAAGGTGGGGCCAAGAGCGCCATGAGCTGCCTGAACCCTGGCTACTCCACTAAGGAGAAGGGCTGGCCATCTAGAGCAAGCATCTCCCCAATGGTCTGGGTGATCTTGCTTGCCTTGGGAACGTGCCCCACTCTGTCTGCAGCTCCAGGGTGGCGTGCGTCTGCTTTGTGGGGATGGGCTTTGGAGTGAGCTGGGGACTTGCCTTTGGGCACACTTGCACTGGTGCCAGGCTGAGGAGGAAGAAATGCTATCTGACTTCTTCTGTGTTGTTTTTAATAATCTCTATTTGACTTATTCTGCGTTGTGTTTAAAAATTTCAATCTGACTTCACAGAATCATAGATGCTAGGGTTGGAAGGGACCTCAACAGATCATCGAGTCTGACCCGAGGATCTTTCCCTAGGCAGAAAAGAGTGCTGGGATCAGGTGACCCCAGCCAGATGCCTGTCCAGCCTTCTCTTAAAGAGCCCCAATGTAGGGGAGAGCACCACCTCCCTTGGAAGCCCATTCCAAACTTTGGCCACCCTCACTATGGAGACGTTTTTCCTGCTATCTAGCCTAAATCTGCTCTCTGTCAGTTTGTGACCATTGTTCCTTGTTACCCCAAGATGCACCCTGGTGAACAGAGCATCTCCAATCCCTAGGTGCATCCCCCTAATGAGTTTTTAGGTGGCCACAAGATCACCTCTCAACCTTCTCTTGTGGAGACTGAAGAGGTCCAGGTCTCTCAGTCTTTCCTCATAGGGCTTGTCCTGTAAGCCCCTAACCATATGAGTGGCCCTCCTCTGGACCCTCTCAAGTCTATCAACATCCTTCTTGAAGTGCGGTGCCCCCCAAAACTGGATGCAGTACTCCAACTGTGGTCTGACCAATGCCACATAGAGGGGAAGTATCACTTCCTTAGATCTATTTGTCATGCATCTGCTGATGCATGATAAAGTGCAGTTAGCTTTGCTGATGATTTTGACACACTGATGACTCACATTCATCTTGGAATCCATTATGACTCCGAGGTCCCTTTCTGCTTCTGTGCTGCTGAAAGGGTCACTTTCCAGCCAGTAGATGTGCTGGAAATCTACTATTTTTGCGCCCTAGGTGCAGCACTCTGCACCTGTCCTTGTTGTACTGCATCCTGTTGTGTACTGCCCACTTTTCTACCCTGTCCAGGTCTGCCTGCAATTGTTCCCTACTCTTCAGGGTGTGCATTTCACCCCACAATTTAGCATCATCCGCAAACTTGGACAGAGTACACTTCACACCCACATCCAAGTCACTGATGAAGATATTGAAGAGTAAAGGTCCAAGGACCAAACCCTGCGGGACCCCACTACCCACATCCTTCGACGTTGATACTGACCCATCTACTACCATTCTCCGCGTGTGACTGCTAAGCCAATTTGCCACCCACTGGACTGTGTGAACATCTGTGTCACAGTCTCTTCATTTATTTATGAGAATAGGATGAGATACCATATTGAAGGCCTTGCTAAAGTCCAAGAAAACAACCTCCACCTCTACTCCTGCATCTAAGCATTTGGTGACCCTGCCATAAAATGAAACCAGATTGGTCAGGCATAATCTACCTATTTTGAATCCATGCTGGTTTCCCTGCTGCATTATTTTTCCCACTGGGCTCCCAGAAATATGATCCTTCATAATCTTTTTAAAGACCTTTCCAAGGATGGAAGTGAGACTGACTGGCCTATAATTACTCAGATCCTCCTTCCTCCCCTTCTTGAAAATAGAGACCACACTGGCCCTTTTCTCGTCCTGACCTGAGTGCCTTGAGTGCTCAAACAGCCATGCCAGTGGTTCTGCTATGACACCAGGCAATTCCTTCAGTACACTCGGATGCAGTTCATCTGGTCCTGCTGACTTGAACACATCCAGCCCATCCAAGTGACTCTGCACCAAGTCAGTGTTGACAGTTGGTGGGCTGGTGTTCTTCTGATGCCCATCTAAGAACCCATTAGGAGACTTATCTTGAGCCTTGTTAAGGAACACTGAGGCAAAAAACTCATTGAAAACAGCCTTGTCCCCCCGTATGTCACCATTGCTCCTCCCTACATACCTAAAAAAAGACTTTTTGTTTTCTTTAACTTGTGTTGCCAGCCTCACCTCTGTAGTTGCTTTGGCTTTTCTAACTGCCTCCCTGGAAGTGTAGGCCAGGTAGGTATGCTCCTCCTTGGTAGTTTCACCCTGCTTCCACCACCTATATGACTTCTTTTTTGCCATTAGGCTCCCTTGGATTTCCCTGTTTAGCCAAGGAAGGTTTTTGGCTCCTTTCCCCACTTTTCCCCTGTACTGGGATAGTCTCCCTTTGTGCCTGAAGGGTCGCTTCCTTTAGAAATGACCACCTTTCCTGGACTCCCATCTTCCCAATACTCTTTTGTGCAGTGTGTCATTGCTAAAACTCCTAAGCACACTGAAGTTAGCTTTCCTGCAGTCAAGCACTTTCACCCTACTAGTTATCTTACCCACCCTAGCTTTCTTTCAGTGTGGCTTTGCTGGAGACCTTTTGGTATGGCGTCCCCTGCAGAAAGCAGAATATCTCAGCTCAGAAGTTAATGCAGATGTAAATTCAAAGGTGGGATACAGACACTGAATTTCCACTTTTATTCTCTTCTATCCCTATATTTTCTCAGAGGATGGATCCTACATCACCAGAAAAATGTCTGAGTGTTGGTGGCAGAATTCCTGTATTCTTGAGTCATAATTTATTTTCAAGACTAAACTTCCTTTTAACTTAGGCCATTTTGTAGGTTTATTAACAATCATCACACAAAATAGCCCTATATAATTAATGGCCTCTTAATGGTATTACACTGAGCAAGAAAAAAGTGTATTGAATCATCCAGTAAAATCATGAATACCAAAAAGATTTCTCTAGGAAGTTGAGAATGATGGGTGAGTAGATCTTACTGTCATCAGTGACAATAAGGTATTTAAAGGATCTTTCATTCTTGTACAGAAGCTATAAGGTTAATTGTGCAGAAGAATAATAAACTATAGTAATATAGCAATATTCAGGTATAAATGGTTTCCAACTGAGGATGTTCAAATGCTCTGATCGTTCTGCTAAATGTGATATTTGAGGAGCTATTAGGACTACTCTTTGGTGGGTTCTGTATTAAGTAGAGAAACTCTGCTGCCTAAAATCAAAGAACAGAGCTCTTTTAATTTTGTGTCTTTTAAAAGAATGCTTAAATGGCTGGGAAGAAAATCTGAATAGCCCTCCTTAGTAATAAAGAGATATGTCTATATAATGTGCTTTTGAGGAGGCACGCTCCAGGCCAGACAGCTAGTAGCTCATAAGTATAGTATTGCCAAGGAACATCACTTTATAGTCTTAAAAATAAAATGACTTCATTCATCTCAAGGAGCATAACAGTTACAATGGAGAGGAGACAGTGGCTTTGCAAATGCAATAAAGTCACCCACTCCCTCTTTTGTTGGATAACTCACCAATATCCCTCTTCTGTATCATGTAGGTTTTTTATACTGCACCCTTCATTAACCTAACCAAGCATCTATGTGTAGTAGATATGAAATATAAGTGTATCTCTGTATATGCCTGCATCAAATGGTGAACTTCATTTTATTTTGCAAACACTTTTTTTGTTGTAAACTGTTCTGGGCCTTTGTTGCAGCCTTTTTACCTCATGTTAGATTGGGATTCCAAGAAGTGATAACAGAAGACTAATAATGCAGAGCAATCAAGAATAATTAGCTTGGAAGGTCTCCTATTCAAATGGCGTACCCCAGGATGAGCAGCTGGTTGCATTAGAATAAGTTTCCCAGGTGGTCTTGTAACCAATCAGTGAATCACCTGATGAGGGACTTGAATTCATTAAGGCAGCGGGGGACAAACATTTTGGCAGGCATTCCACAAATTAGCCCTGCACCCTCCCTAAGGGTCACATCAATTCCTGTCCTGTGCCCCATCTGTTGCTCTGTCTTCTTCTCCCTGCCCTGCAACCCCTGCCTGATGTAATGCTTTTTTTCTGCTTCCTTCACTGTGCCCACTTCTGGATTTTCTGCTTTGCTTTCTGCTTCCTGCCTGATCTGCTACTATGCTACTTTCCCCCTCCCTTGTCTTACATATGTCACACGCACAGGCTGCTGATGCCACTTGCGGCACTTGTGCCACAGGTTGGCCATCCTGCATTAACAGGTAAGGGAGGGCTTTTGCCTGATACAGTGCTTTGGACCTCTGTAGGAGGAAGCTTTTCTCATTGACTATTTGAGAAGGTAAAACAAGAAAACAAAGCTATACAGTAGGAAAGAAGAATTCTGGGTCATGAAAGGACGGGTTAAAATTAAAAGGGATCTCAGTGATGAAGATACAGAGGGGAGGGTGTTGCATATATTTTTTTAATGTTCCCATATATCTGTGTATCCCTTGTGAGGAAAGTGTATTTCATTTACAAACTCCATTGCAAAGTTGTGTAGCCATTGCTTTTGTCACAACATTCCCGAAAAGGGAAGGAGTAATTGGTGGAATTCTGGAACACATGCGACCTGCTAAGGAAGCTTGAGTGAGTTGGCACTAGTTTTAGTCTCTAGGTAGTTAAGCAGCAGGGCTTGTCTAGAAATTCACAGACAGGGCTTAAATGGTCTCCAGCCCCAATCAATATAAGAGCGCACATGGGGTCTGGTGTTTGGTGTTGGTGCAGCAAGCTCATGTACATATTTACAAGGGGAGCTCGGTCAACACTTTCATCCTGCTGTCTCAGTAAATCTCCCTGTGAAATTGGAGAAAGTAGGAATCCTACTGGAATTAAATTTTGCCTTTGAGTTCTGCTGTCTGGGATAAACCCTGTACATAAGGAAAAAAATAAATTTGTACTATATAGTTTACTTATTAATGACTAGTTCATTTTAAAATAGATACACAGGCCTTCATAAAGATAATGTAGAAAATGTTGTCTTCTTGTAAATGAGTATAAATGTATGGCCAAGGCCAGATGAAATAGCTAGGAGTTAAAAAATTGGATCCATTTACTTCAAAGATAGGAATGAAATATATTTCAAAACTGGCAGTGTAAGGGTCACTTATTTTCATGACTACATAAAAATACTCTTGTATTGACCTCTACTGCACACTCCAAGGTGAGCTAATACATTTAGATAACCTTAAATAGAGTGACATTTCTTATGCTAAATGTACGTAACATCCCCTGACTCATATCTCCATGGTATTCTTTGCACTATTGAGGAAGGTGAAAATTATTGTCAACCTGATTCATATAACATTTATTCCTGGTGTCAGTGTCTCAACATGATGAGTTCATTTATGAAGTATAAACATTAGGTTTATATTACTCAAAGAGCATTGGGTGATTACTTAACAGATGTCACGATTGCATTATAAAGGAATTCCTTACCTAGGAATAAGCATTATATCTTTGTAAAGTGTTGGGGCTTGTGGGGGGTGCAGAGAGAAGGGAGAGGAGAGAAAAGTGCCCACTAGCAGTGGTCATCAGTTTTCAATAGCAGAAAATCTTTATCAGCATCAATCAGAACACCTTACTGCAAGTAAATCAAAGATAAAAATACTCTCCAGTCCTAGGTGACTGAAGGTTCAAGCACATGGATGTGAAACTGCCTTCCACAGACCTTCTAACCCTCCGTCTGTCAACAAGATATTCTTATAGTTCTTTCCCAATGCTCAGGAAAGATAATTCCCACGTATAGTAATTTAAAACAGTTTAGGGGTTCTCAAGTAATTGTAAACAGACATTGGGAAGTCCAAACCACCTTCTGCTTCCCATATTGCTAAATGAGAGGGCTACCCTAGATGGATCCAAAGTACAGCGGAACAGAGTTTTAAAATGCAAGAATGTAATAAGGCAGACAAGAAAAATATTGAGAAACATTATGAACAATGATAAGTTACAAAATAGCTCTTTAGAAGATATTTTGGTAATTGAAACAATTCTGAATCGTGGCTCTCTTGAATAACTTATGGCACTACAATCTTTTTTTAAGAGGAACTATTAAGAGTGAGATTACACATTACAAATAGACCAATTAAGTTTTAATCTCAGCACTGCTCCTAACTTGTTATACAGATCAGCAATGTATGAAGCCCTCTACCTTTTTTGTACTATTAAACAAGAATATAAAACTGGGATATTAATTGTGTTTAGATGCAATTGGGGTTGAAATAAGGAAATATTAAGACCTATATACCCAGAAGCTGGAAAGATGAAGTGCACAGGGCAGCATCTGCTGCTATGGTGCCAGTGATGATGGTATGACCAGCACCTGATGTGACAGCAGCTATTTTTGTGCTTTCCCCCACAGAGGTAGCCCCAGGACCGCTGTCACAGTTGCTGCCCTTCAGTTATGCTACTGAATAAATAACTTCCCATTTGTGTCTGAAATGGTTAAAAGCTAAATTCATCTGTAGCAGAAATGCTTTTCTTTCTGTTTGCCTACTTGTCCATAAAGATAGCTTTAATTAGTACTTGCCCAGAAACAAATTTCCGTATATTAACTAAATATTGTAATCAGAATGAAGAGAAGCTGATGAATAATTCCAAAAATAGAGTCCAAACATCAAAGTCTCTTTCATAGAGAAAAATCAGTTTTAATTTTTATATGAGGTAACCACAGAAATGTTGCCTTGTCAATAGGAAATGCGCTACTAGTATGTCTCATTGACATGCCAACAAGAGCAGTGGTCACTTCATATTCAGGATGCATTTTCAAAATGCTCACAGCACAGTCAGGGATAAGGTATGTATTTCAGTTGATATTTTTCTCAGCTTTAAGTTTCTAAAGAAAGTTTCTTTTCTTCCCCTACCTCCCTCAAAAACAAAAAACCCCAAACTTTGCTAACAACTAGAAACAGTTGTTCAAGGGCAGCCAGTTCTCATAATTTTATGCCAGACTTAACCATAGTAAAAGCCTGTTACTCAAAGTAGCGATTACATGAGAATTTCAGATTTCCTTTTTTCCAAGAAAGTTTTTATAGGTAGAAAGAACAACTTGAAAATGTGATGTCTGCACCCAAAGGAAGGCCAGGGAAAAGGAAACTATGTATAGATATTTGGTAACACCAAAAAAGAGGGGGTTTGATAACTTTCATCAAATACCTGAAGAGCAATTACAGAAAGGATGGGGATGGGCCTTTCTCTGTGGCCATAGGGGAGAGAACTAGGACCAATGGACTAAAGCTGCAGCAGAGGAAATTTAGGCAGGGCATTAAGGCTAGGGACAGAAGTTACACATAAATTGGTTTAAGAGAGCAGAAGCTAGTTTAAAGCTGTAACAGAACGTAAGTTCAGTGTACATAAAGTTCAGCCATTTTGAAACTGGTTTAAGATAAACCTGGTTGAATGTAGTATCAGACTTAACTGATTTGGGTCAAACCGATTTATGGAACTTCTGTCCCAGACTCCTTCCTGGTTCAAGTTAAACGAGAGTCCTCTAGCATCCCAGCATGTTCTGCAGCCTTAGGCTAGGATATGCTCTGTGCTCCAAAGAGCAGGGCCGGCCCTACCCCTCTGCTCTCTAGCCCAAGCTGGGGTGGGGATGTGGCCAGATGCATCCTGACATGGCCCCATTAAGGCAAAGTGGGCAGGCCCTCCCCCCGGCCACAGGGTGGGGAGGAAAAATCTGTGTGGTGCTGCCTGGTATGGCCCAGCCTAAATGCACTGAGCCACAGTTACTGAGGATGACTGCACCCCCACAGCCTGAGCCAGCCCTGCTGAGCCCTGGCTGAGGCAGCCACATAGCTGGGCTGGCCCACGGGGGCAGGGCTCTCCCCAGTGGCTGCAGCTCAGTGACAGGGAAGCTAAGCCCTGTCAGTGAGAGCAGCCTGGGCCAGCTCAGAGGCACTGTGAGGGCTTATGTGTCCACAACGAGTCCCACAGCAGCAGGCAGCTACTGGGCTCCAGGCCTGCTGGCACCTCGAAATTAGCCTGGGCAGCCCTCTGCCTAGCCAGCTACCACCTGTGTGCAGCAGGACGGGGCTGCACTCACTGACAGGGATCAGCTTCCCCATCACTGACCTGCAGCTACTGAGGAGGGCACCACTTCACAGGCCAGCCTACCCAGCCGTGTGGCTGCCTCAGCCAAGACTGAGTGGAGCTGGCCTGGGCCACAGGGGTGGGGCCATCCCCAGTGCCTGTGGCTCAATGACAGCACTCCCCATGCCCAGGCTGGGCCAGGCCGGACACACCACACAGAGCCCCGCTCCCCATCCTGTGGCAATGGAAGGTGGTGGGGAGGAGGACGATAGGGATCAGTCCCCCTCCAGCACTGCACAGAAATCCTGTCCTCACCGCATGGCTGGGAGGGGAGAGGGAGGAGGAGGAAGAGTCTCCCTTTGGGGCCAGTCAGTGCTGCACAGAGACCCTCTCACTACCCTGCAGCGGTGGGGGAGAGGGAGGAGGTGGAGGGGGAAGAATCCCCCTCCGGGGCCAGGCAACAGAGCTGTGTGCCCAGATTGCACTCAGTTGTCAGGAAGAGGCGAGTAGAGCTAAGGCAGGCAGAGCTCTCCCCCTCCTCCTCCCCTACCATGGGGATCTGGCCATGTTCCCGTCTGGCCACATTCCCTCTTCCCCCACCTTCCAAACCCTGAAGGCCAAAATGGGGGTTTAAGCCCCTCCTCAGTCATACTCAGGCCTGCCAGGGCCTGGCCACACTCCCCTGCCCAGCTCATTTTCCCTGTGGATGGGAAGGGAGGGTGTGTGCTAGTGCTCCCGTGCATCTGGCCTGAACCACTGCAGACATGTACCTACATTTCCAGATTTAAAAGTGATTGTCTATTCACTCGCAAATCAGCTCAGTCTCTGCAGGTTAGACTCAGTCTCTGCAGCTCAGTCTGCAAAGATTGAATCAATTCAGGCTTGGGCTTTTTGAATGTCTGTCCTTAACCCAAGAGGAACTTTCTGACTATGAGGGTGGTCAAGCATTGGAACAGGCTGCTTTGGGAATTTGTACAATCTCCATTCCTGGTAATTTCCAAGAAAAGTTTGGACAGAAACTTGGTGGGGGTGATTTAATCAGGGATGATCCTGCCTTGAGCAGGGAGCTAGACGATCTCACGAGGCCTCTTCCAGTCCTACTTCCCTATGATCCATAAAGCACTCGTGATTTTTAGACTCAGCTCAAATTTTGAATTTGGCAATACTGCCTATGATACTGTAAGAATCCTAGGAGTGCCAGGAGATCAGTAGCTAGGGCATCACCTCAGCCTAGTAACCAATAATCATATTTTTATCTTTTCCAAGTAACTGCACCCATATGCACAACAGAGTGGGGAGACAAGAAATGGTGAATGGGAATCTGGGAGTTCATAGAGATGCAGAGGAGCAGAGAAACCAAGCAAGGACAAGGCAGCAAGAAGATGAACTGGCTACTGATTTACTAAACTTCATAAAGTATTACATCAGGTATCCAGGTTGTAGCTGTAGTGGTCTAGAGGAAAAGGTAATTGGGACGCATAGTAGAGATGGTATATTTTATTAGACCAACAAGATTTTTGCAAACAAAATGTCCTTAATTGCAAGTTTTGAGAAACAAACACTTTTAATCAGGCATTGGAGAAAAGATTGTAAAAGTTCTCCTGGGTAGAAATGAAAGTTCATATTTCATAGGATTTCACAGAGGAGTCAATAGATGGAAAAATTCTTCTGGGCAGTCAGTTCATAGCTGGTATGAAGTCTCTCACCTCCTGTGAAGATCTGTGATGATGCAAATTACCTTGAAACAAAGACAGGAGCAGGATCTCAGGTTTCAGGTGGTCACAGTTGCTTCCTGCTTGGAAAAATATGAAGATCTGGTTTTTTAAAACTGGCTAAAATTCAGTATCTTCCATGTGTCAGATATCCAGGTTGTAGCTGTATTGGTTTAGAGGAAAAGGTAATCAGGACTCATAGTAGAGATGATATCTTTTATTAGACCAACAAGATTTACATATGTGTTACCCACCAAAATAGCACCTGGAAACACTATTAGAAAAGTTACAGAGAAAGGACATTGTGACAAAAATGACACTGGAAATCCAATCAGTGCATCAGTTGATCATATTATGGATAAACATGCAGAAGTAAAAGTCCAATATACTGCAGTCAGGAAAGAAGGTGGGCAAAATATTATGGCCAAAGAAAATGGTTTTAAGTTTACCATAGAGATTTAAAGAGACCTTACACATCAACCCATATAGTAGACACTGAAAGAAAGCAGCAGCTGTCTTTCCACTGAGGATCAAGTTTCCTTTTAAAACTTCAGTCCAGACCTGAAAAGATCCCAATTAACTAGGTCCTGGCTACCCAGGGGAAGACTTTTCCCAAGGACAGTGCAAAAGGTAATTCACTCAGGAGATAGAGGAACTGTATTTTCAACAGAAGGCCTTCAGCTGTTTATTCCATTAGCAAGAATATTGTACTTGTCTCTCATCCCATGTTGCACCATTTGAGAATTACAGCATTCAACAGATATATATATATATATATATCTAAAGTCACCCTTCAATCAAAAGAAATATGACATTAGTTTTGTAATAAAGTTTCTCTCTGGAGGAGCCGTGACAAATAGGAAATATGGTCTACCATAATCTCTCTCACTGAGTCAGTTCTTGAGGCAGAGTTGTTCCCTGGGTACTAGATACTAGCACGTTGGCAAAGATCCCTGACAGACCAGATTGCCCACATGCTGCTTGGCTGCTTCCCATCCAGGAATGGTATATGTAGTTGTAAAACAAACTAAGAAAACAGCCAGATTCCATGTAACTGATTAATCCTTTGGTGCCCCAAAATCTGCCATCACTTGGCAGAAGAATGACAATACAATAAAGCCTGTAGCATAATCTGATTGCCAAAGCAGGAGTGTTTTTGTCTGCACTCAGATTGGCTGCATTAGGCATTTTGCATGACAAGCACACTACATATCTTGTAACAGAGCACTGAAGACAAAATAATACTTTGAATAGGCAACATTCTAGGATATATAATATCCCTAGGGAATATGCTAATTAGTATGTTAACCTGCCACCAAATATGCCCCCACAACACTGTAGCAGGGCACTAGGGTGCCTGCTACTGAAGATAGGAAATGGCTTAGCTGCCATTTATTAAGGCAGCAGGTGCCAGTGGTTATGGGAGCTGATTAGATCAGCTGACCACCAGGAGGCAGGACTTGGCCTTCATAAGGAAGGGAAGGCTGAAGCCAGATGCAGTTCCCCTCTGGCAGTCGCAGGAGTAGGAGCTCTGCGGGCGAGTTGAGCAGCCCGAGTCAGTGGTTGCAGCCTGACCACTCTGACCGGCTGCAATGATGCAGGGGTGGAGAGAACCCTGACGGAAGTATGTGAGAGAGCCAGCATAGTTTTGCGGAGTTGTGATTATTACACCGGAGGACCGGGCAAGGCTATAGGGGTGGAGGAGGCCTCAGCAGGAGCTCCCCAGTAAGGTGGGGGAGTTCCTGGTACCACGGAGGGTGCCACGTTGTGGGGTTGTCCCGACCCCAGCCCATTGGGGCAACTTCAGGAAGAGTCTAGTAGAGGCGGAAGCCCAGTAGAGTGTGGACCCAGGAAGGTGGGTCTAAGCAGTGGGGGTGTCCCGACCCCAGCCCAGCATGGGTGCTACCGGGACAGGCCCCAATTGGAAGTCCCAATTGGGAGGAGCCCCAGTGGGGCATAGGCCCGAGTCGGGCATAGAAGGCCCCAGTGCGGGCAGAGAATGAGAGAAGCACTAGCAAAGGCCCCAGTGCAGGCAGAGAGCACGAGAGGCGCAGGTACAAGCCCGAGTGCAGGCATGGAGCCCGCGGGGAGCGCGGAATAGGCTGGTACACGAGCGGCCGCAGGACATAGGGGAGGCAGGCCCGAGCGGGGCGTTGCCTGGAAGTTACGAAGCCCTGAGTGGGGCATAAGCCCATAGAGAAGTCCGAGCTGGGTGAGAAGGGGTGCAATCAGAGAGCCGCCCCAGGAGGGGACGTGTGTATTGAGTTGGCCCTGGGAGAGGACCAGCACTGGGACTCGGAGAAAATCCTGGCATAGTAAGATCAGCCCCGTGCCAAGAAGGGTAGGAAGGCAGCCTCCACTGACAATACTAAGATCAAAGACGTGGCGGGCGAGATGGAGGGTGCATTCAAAGCCCAGGTTGGCACGGTAGGCAAGGGCACTACGGGAGGTCACGGCACCCGTAGGGGCTGCCCTGCCATAAACACACATGGAGTTGAGGGATCATTTATTTGACAACAACACAGTTATAAAATATACATTGAGGATTGTTAAAAGCCCAAATCATCTGTGATTTCCCCAGGAGGGTAAGTTGCATATAAGATGTTGCTGGTTCAACAGCAGGCAAAACTGGTTAAATAGTGAAATTTATACTAGTACAGCATGAGCTAGGGAAAGAAAGTGTAGCCTACATATTCAGGAGACAGGAAAACTAACAGAATGTAAAACTGAAATAAAAGACTGGACTTACAGTTGCTTACGACACTTCAGATTTTGACACAAATGGAGAAATAGGCCAAAGTGCCAATCCATTATAAAAAATTACAAATATTATTAACTACAGGTGATGCACATGTTGGAAAGATGGCACAGATTTTACTTTTCGGGAGTAGTTCTAAACTAAAGTGACAGCTCATTACAGTAATAGTGAATCTTCAACAGCAATAGCAAGTCAGTTCCTGAGGTTGTGCAAATTGGTATAAATCAGTTAATTTCTGTGGATCTGCATAGATTTAAGAGGATCTGATTATGTAACTTCAAAACTGTACCATGAAACTCCTGAGCTAATTTTCAATGCGCTAATTCCCTTTAGCTCTCTGATCTTTCCTTTTCTCTAAGCAGTTGTGATACAAAAATGTGAAGGGTAGAAAGTAAACTAGTCCTATTCTCCTTTTCCATTACAGAAGACTGAAATGTCATTTGAAGTTAATCACTGATAAGCATTGATTATAAAGATATATTATTTTGCCCAATGTATTGCTAACTGGTGGACCTCACTGATGTATGAGATATTTCAAAGAGTGCCTGATTTTCTGAAAAGGACTAATAATCAGTGGAAATATCCAGGACAAATGTTCCTCCAGATACAGAATTGCACAACTTGAATAACAGAAATAGCAATCTTCCTTTGAAACATCAAGTAATGGGTATTTGCTAGCATGACTGTATTGCTGTAACAAAAAAAAAAAATCTTATGTTTTATCTAGAAATAATTATTGGGAGTCCTTAAAAAATAGCAGTAACTTAGGGGAAATTATGTCAATTTTATGGTTTCCATGCATCTCCCACTGCTAAAAATAAATTTCTTAAAAACTATCATATATGCTCTGTCTAATTTTCATTGGAATTCACTGTATAGCTGTTTTTCCTGGGTGATGTACCTCAGTTTTCAAATAAAAACCTGATTTAATAGCATGATTAAACACATTAAATAAACTAGAACTAGAGCCCTAAATCTAAAAAGTGTCACAGGACATGCTGTAATCTGCTCCCCTCCAGGGGCTGTCTGACTTTTATTATTGTCCCCTGTAGTACAGCATTCTAGTCCTCTGAAGTGCGTGTGGAGGACCCTCTATGATCACACCACAAAAAATCCCAAATTTGGGAACACAGAGTAGGGGCCCCAGCATGGCCCCAACTTCACTTAGCACTTTTTAGCACATACAGTAAGAAACCATGAAATTTCTAGCTTCTCAAACATATACAATCATTTTTAATCCTTTGAATAGATGAAGCATGAACAGTGATCAGCAGAGAACACTTCCTAATTACAGTTCATTTGATTTTGTGTGGGGAAAAAAATCAATGTATAGTACAGAATGTAATTTGCAAATCCCTGAGAATACTAAGTAGGCTGTGTCAAAATTACCACATGTCTTATACCAGCAATTGTTAAGCCATCAGTGCTGCAAGGTTTCTAAGAATCCTGATGAGGCTTTCTTCCATTTGCTTCATGTACCTACATAGTGCTAATTGCTCACAAAACATTTTGACTACTGCATCCCGACTGAGTAATACAGTATTTTGTGGTAGCAGATACATACGTGGGTACCTGAAAGTACAGAGCAAAATTTGGCTCTTGTGTAAACAAGTGCAACTCCTTTGATGTCAGTTAAATGCACCTAGTTATGCCATATATAAATATGTGGGCTAGAGAGACATGAAAATGGGGCAACTGCCCACTGCATGACAAAGTGAAGCAGAATATGCCTGAATTCTCCTCTTCCTAGTCTAAAACCCCATTATTTCATCAATGGAATAAATAATGGGCTTCATTATGGGTTTCCACAAGGTTCAGTTATAACACTGTGCTTTTCTTACTTTAATACAAATGCCTGCTATAATAAGAATAAATTTCCTTTGGGCTAGGGACGCACCAAAAATGACCTGGGCAGAGCAAGCCGGGGCAGAGGTCTGGGCAGACCATAGTTTCACAATTAGTAGTTTCACAGTTAGTAGGGTTGGAAGGGACCTGAGCAGATCATCAAGACTGACCTCCTGCCATGGCAGGAAAGAGTACTGGGGTCAAATGACCCCAGCAAGATGTTTGTCTAGCCTTGTCTTAAAGACAGGCTGGAAGCAGGAGCACCACCTGCAGTGGCAGCAACAGCAGCAGGGACCCCCTGCTAAGGCCCTAGGTGAGGCATACACCCACCTTTAGGAGCCAAGGCACCAGCTGCAAGAGGCACTGGCTGACTATCTCCTCCTGCATTCCCCACTGTAGCCCACCTGGACAGCTGCCCATGAACCCCCAACCCACTGCTTACCCCCAGTACCATGCCCACTGCAGACAGTTCTCAGAAAAACACTTTATTGGCCTCACAACAAACAGACCCTCCCAACTCCTCCCTCCCACCCCCACAACAGAAGCTGTCCCCCCTATCACCCCAACAACAGAGCCCCTCCAGCACCCACCTCACCACAGTGGGTGGCTGTGGGGTGGGGGTGACTAGGGGGCAGAGCCTAGGGAAAGGCATCCACCACCCTGGTCTCTGGCCATTCCCCTGTGGGTACGCATGCCACGGTGAGGCCAGTGAACAGGGGGCTCAGCCAGGGTGATGGTGGCCATTGGTTCCCTGGTGTGTGTGGCTCCCCCTTGAGCAGTCAATGGCCAGGACCAGCAGAACCAGCATGCAGTCCTTGCCCCACTGCAGGCAGCTCCAGCTCTGTGCTGCATGGGGCCAAGGCAAGCGGCAGTGCGTGGCCCAAGCAGTCAGGCTGGGTGGTGGGGGACCCAGGGCAGGGGCAGTATCTTCTGGCTGCTGGAGGCAGTGCTGGACAACCGCCCAGCCCCACAGTGGGGACCTGCTGCTGGGTGACAGGCTGCTGCTAGGGGGCAGGCAGGGCCAGAGCCAGGGCCAGGGGTAGGGGCAGAGGCAGGGCAGCAGGTGGCATAAAGGTGACCACCAGGGTCAAGACAGTGTTCAGAATCCATCATTCCTGCTCCATGGCCTACACTGCCCTGGCCATGACCGTGCCCTGCTCCCACAGAGCCTCCATACATTCCTGCTCCAGGCCCAGGAGCTACACCCTGAACTCCTGGTCCACCCAGTCCCACACCTCCTTGTGCTAGTCCCATGTGTCCTCATGGATCATTATCTCCACCCACCACCTGTCCTGCTGCACAATGTCTTCCACCTGCCACATCCATGCATATGCCTGTTGGTCCTCCATGGCTATCACCAGCCAGTCCAAAAAGAGGGTCTGATCCTGGATCCTTCTCCTGCAGAACTGGTACATCCCCAGGGCCCTAGCTGTGGGTGGTGGTGACTCTGAGGCTGTATTCTGGTTGCCAACAGCAACCTCTCCTCTGCATGCAGCTGCAGGACCTGCAGAGCCATGAGAAAGAAGCTGTTTGTGGGAGTTTGCAACATTTCTGAGATAAGATGCTCTGTCTGTGCAATGCCTGGCCTCAGATAAGGGGTTGAACATGCACAGGTGCCCAGGAACCATGGTACATCGCCCAGGCAGATGTGGACCCAGGTGGCTTTTGGTTCAATGCCTGGCCTCTGGTGCCTCCCCTCCCCTTTCACTCACTCCCCAGAGACTGGCAGGCCACTGGGTGCTGACCACAGACAGCCTGCCTTCCCTCCCCCATTCCCAGGATGGGACAGGCCAGGCTCTTGGCAGCACCTGCTTCCATGGCTTCAGACCACACTGGTCTCCTGTGCTGCTGCCACCCCACAGTGCCCCAGTTCAGAGAGTGCAGGGCTTCCAGACGATAGGGATGAGGAGCTGCCCATGCCCATGCCCCGCCCTCCCTGCAGGGGGCCTCTCTAGAGAGATGCCCTGGGGCCAGCCCCCCCGATCTCAATCACTGGCACTACACCTCAATCATGCCTGTGCTGTGCATGTCTCAGGTGCTGTACAAGAAGCTGTCTGCGTGGACCAAGGGGTGCCTGACCTGCTATGCCCTGCTGCTGATCATTGCCATAGTGCTCCAGGTATACCTGCACACCTGGCACAAAACCCTGAGCTTTGATGGTGCAGGGGGCAAGCCTGGCCCATCCTTCAACTTGCGCTACTGCCTGGAGGGCTACCTGTGGCTGCACTATATGTTCCTACCACCTGCATCTGAGGGGGGCATTGCTGCCATCATCTACACATTCCTCAGTGTGTGAGGCCCATGTCTACCTAGGTGCAGGGGCATGGACTGCTCAATAAAGTTTTGCACTGTCTCTTGCCTCCCTGCATACTGTTCGGGTGGAACCCGGGGGCAGGGGAATGCAGCCAGGCCAGGCAGGGAAGTTGAGCCAGGGCCAGGGCCTGAGACAAAGGCTGGGGTGGGGAGGGCCCTCCCCATAGTGCCATGATCACCAGTCTCCTCATGTGGCCAGTTGGGGTCCTAGGTGGTAGCATATGGCATCACCAATGACATAATTGGGGCTCCTGCACCAGTTCTCTGAGCCTCCATGCAACTGCCCCTGTGCTGCTGGGCCTGGGTGGCTGTCTGCAGCACCCAGCACAAGCCATGGCATGGGACTAGGAGCTGCACTGCAAGGTGATGCCCTGCAGGACCTGCAGGTTCCATGCAGGCTGCTGGGGCTTGGTTGCAGTCAGCTGGCACTGGTCCCAATGGCCAGGAACTGGCTACAGCTAGGCCTGGGTGCTGGCAGACCTGGCAGGAGCTTGCAGCAGCCTGCAGTGCTGGATGGCATGTATCTGGAAGTTGCATGGGGCTGCAGTGCCAGGCAGTTGCACCAGGGTGCAGGCACACTGGCACAGGTAGCTTGCAGGCTGTGCAGGGGAAGCAGAGGTCAAAAGTCCCACCAGGCTCCCTGCTGTTGTGCCCCAAGGTTCAAAATGCCTGCAGGTGTTTAAAGGGCCCGAGGCTGTGTCTGCTATAGAGATGACTCATTCCTGGGGTGAGAAAGGCTTCCAACCCCAGGGCCCTGGTACTGAGCTCAGGCTGGCCCCCTAGTGACAGAGCTGACCAGGAGCAAATCTGCTCCTATTTAGCATCTACACATGCATTACCTTGCAGTAAGAACTCTCAAGTAAATTTTTGAAGCATGACTCCCATGCCTAACCACCTCAGCTTTTCCATGTACATCTCTCTCTCAGTAAATTATCCTTTCAAGTACCCCAATAAATTTCTCTTTAATTTTATTTTATTCCCCCTTCTCCTTCACCCCCTTTCCCCAGCTCCTTATTTATTACCTTGCTCCACTTGACCAGAAAAAGGTGAGAGCCAGTTGGGCACCAGTGACCCTGAATTCTAAATCTGACTTTGCTGCTAATGCTCTCTGTAGGCTTTGCTGTGTCACTTAATCACTCTGGCTCTATTTCTCTGAGAGAAATAAGGAAAATAACATTCATTTAGTGTACTTCAGAGGGATGTCCTGGGGCCTAATTAGTGTTTGTAAAGCAGCATGAAGTTGAATGGTATTTGACATATGATGATGATGATTATTATTATTATTATTATTGAAGGCTGGGCTATATGCCTTCGGTTAGTTTTTTTACTCTATTTTCAACTGTTTCTGCTACTTCTGTTTTTCCTCCTCCCTTTCACCTTCCTCTCCCCGAATGCCAAGTTCAGGCACATTACCACATAAGCACTGCTTACCAAATCTCTCACTGGCCCCTCTAGACATTCTTCAGCACAAGTTTTGCCACCTTTCCACACCTACTCCAGCAGTTCAGGATGATTTTGATACTGTGATATGTGCATAGGAAGGAAGCCAGGAAACATAATTTTTCCCTCACCCACTCAGAATATCCATACCCTATATCTAAGTATTTGGTAACTTCTCAGTATCATTGTCCATGAGTTGTAATATTTTTTACAAGTTCATCTTGGGCAGCAGCTTCAGCTTTCTACTCCATTGTATTTCACAGATAAAATCACTTTCATGGTACAATGGATGGGATCTCACTACACTCTGCATGCAGGAAGCCAGAGCCCTGACTAACAGACTGCAAAATCTGCTATCCCACTTACCACTGCTCCTCAGTGGCCTAAGCTGGAGAGCTGTAGTCTTGCCATTGACTGATACTGTGACAGGGTTACACTTACAACTATTCAGACAGAAGGAAAAACAGTTGAAAAAAGAAAGAAAGAAAGATAGAAAAAGGTTCCTAATAAATAAAACTGAAACCCAGAAAGCTCCCTGAATATAAGATTAAGAGCTATGGTCAATCAGAAAAACTGACAGAACTTGAAGGAAGCAATTGGAGAAGACAAATGAACTTTATGCTGCATTCTGCTTTGAGATTAATCAGCATGAATTATGGAGAAGAATGGGCAATACATAGGTGCTCACAGTGAAAACAATGTACTTGTTGACAGGCAATAATGTACTGTACCTCTGTTCATAAGTTATAACTTCATTCACTGGAAAGAAACAGTTGTTTTCCATTCTTCAAATGCTTCACCAAAATGATGACAATACAATGGGTCTCCAGGGTTTGTTATTAAACTGGCATTTGCAAATGTCAGGCATTCAAATCCTATCCTGGGCATCTGAAAGCCAAGTTTATCCATGAAAACAAGTTGAGAGAGATGACAAAAAGAAAAGCGTGAATAAAATACTAAGATGACTCTTGTCCACAGGATGCTTTAAAGTAAAGCCCAAAGGTGTCAATTAGGACTGAAGGCTCCATTCTAATCTATAGAATATTTACTTGTGTATTGAGGTCATGCAATCCACAAAACAAATTCAGAGGCAATTCCAATGAAATCTTAAGAGAGTCTTTGTGCATATCTTATGCTTTCCACAGCCTCTCCCTTTCTTTGTTGTATCTGGTCAACCAATTTAGACTTCATTTGGGCTCTATCACCTTATTACGATTACCATTTTACAGACCTATTTACACCTCTTGGGATCAAATTTAAAGAACAGGAAAAAAGGTGATATTCCTGATTTCAAAATTCTGATATTGGGAAACACTCTATTTTACACACTTATTTAGTAAAGATAGAAATCATAATGCAAAGGCATTTTAGGGTAAGGTTACATGTTAGAGATAGCAGGTACTAATTTGAGGGAATATTATCTGTGTTAAGGTTAACAGTTTTTGTAATCAGTCACACCTTCAGGTTTAATACCCTTTCTAACATGCACTGCTTGAACCAGCTGCTAGAGGGCCAGTGAGCATACACTTTAAGTCTGCTCCATGCCCGGCCCATTCGCTGACTCTCTGGCTATAGTATAGGCCAGAGGTGGGAAGTTAAGAACCCCCCATGACACTTGGATCACTCCTTCCATCTCCCAAATCATCCCACCAGCTCTTGTTGGCCCCCAGATCCTCCTTCCACCCCGGGGTAACACCCCCACCCTGGATTGCTGCCCTGATACCCCAATCAGTCCAAAAGCAGCAGCTGCAGCAGCAAAAAGGAGAAGAGGTGCCCCCTTCCTGCCTACTCCCAGGCTCCCTGCAGCCCATGCTGCTCTCATGCATCTGGACTTAGCTCACACCAAGCACCATAGCAGCTTGGCAGCTCCTTGCCCACCCTACCCCCTCACCCCACCTCTCTTCAACTGCAGGGGCTGGATCTGGGCACATAGGAGCAGATAGGGAGAAGAGACCCTGCACCAATGCATCTACTGCTCTCAGGCTCATTAAGATTATTCTGCACTGGTCCAGTCCTGCAGGGAGCAAACCAGGAAAGCCAAGGCTGCAACTGAACTCCACCTAGCTTCGAGCATCAAGGACAATAAAAAGTCATTTTTCAGATATGTTGGGAGCCAGAGGAAAAGCAAGGTCAACATTGGACCCCCGCTGAACCAGATGGGGCAAATGACAACTGACGCCCAGGAAAAAGCCAACCTATTAAATGGGTATTTTGCGTCGATCTTTCATCAGTCCCATGGGACGCCCATGCCCGCCACGGGACATGGAGGTCCGGGTGAGGGAGATCCCCTGCCCTCCATTAATGCTGACCTCATGAAGGAACATCTTGAGAAGCTGGATACCTTCAAGTCAGCCAGCCCTGACGATCTACACCCCAGGGTACTCAAGGAGCTGGCGAGCATCACAGCCCAGCCTCTGTCACAGGTCTTTGAAAACTCCTGGTGCTCTGGTGTAGTGCCCAAAGACTGGAAGAAGGCCAACATGGTGCCTATCTTCAAGAAAGGAAGGAAAGTGGATCCGGCTAGCTATAGGCCCATCAGCCTGACTTCTATCCTGGGGAAGATCTTCAAAAAGTTTATTATAGAGGCCATCCTTCATGGACTGGCCAGTGCCAACATCCTAAGGGATAGCCAGCATGGGTTTGTTGCCGGTAGGTCTTGCTTGACCAGTCTCATTTCCTTTTATGGTCAGGTGACCTATCACTTGGACAAGGGAGAAGAAATTGATGTCATATATCTTGACTTCAAAAAAGCCTTCAATCTGGTATCCCATGATCACCTCTTGGCAAAACTTGCCAGTTGTGGCTTTGGGTCCACCACGATCCACTGGCTGGAAAACTGGCTCCATGGTCGGACCCAGAGGGTAATAATTAATGGAAGTCACTCATCATGGTGCCCTGTGACCAGTGGGGTCCCCAAAAGCTCTGTCCTTGCATCCATATTGTTCAACATCTTCATTAATGATGTGGACATTGGAGTCAGAAGTGGACTGGCCAAGTTCGCCAATAACACCAAACTTTGGGGCAAAGCATCTACACCAGAAGACAGGTGGGTGATCCAGGCTGACCTGGACAGGCTCAGAAAATGGTCAGACAAGAACCTGATGGTGTTTAACACCAAAAAATGCAAGGTTCTCCACCTTAGGAAGAAAAACCTGCAGCATCCTTATAGGCTCGACAGTGCTACGTTGGATAGCACTATGGAAGAAAGAGACTTGGGGGTCATGATTGAACACAAGATGAACATGAGCCTGAAATGCAATGCTGTAGCTAGTAAAGCAACCAAAATGCTGGCTTGCTTTCATAGATGCTTCTCAAGCAAATCGAAGGACGTCATTCTCTCCTTGTACTTGGCCTTGGTGAGGCCACAGCTGGAGTACTGCATCCGGTTTTGGACTCCACAATTCAAAAAGGATGTGGAGAAGCTTGAGAGAGTCACGGGGTTCTTTAGTCTGGAAAAGCGCAGGTTCAGGGGTGATCTGATGGCCACCTATAAGTTTATCAGGGGTGACCACCAGTATCTGGGGGAACGTCTGTTCACCAGAGCACCCCAAGGGATGATGAGGTCGAACGGTCATAAGCTACTACAAGACTGTTTCAGGCTGGACATAAGGAAGAATTTCTTTCCTGTCCAAGCCCCCAAGGTCTGGAACAGCCTGCTATCGGAGGTGGTTCTAGCACCTACATTGAATACCTTGAAGAACAAATTGGATGCTTATGTTGCTGGGATCCTATGACCCCAGCTGACTTCCTGCCTTTTGGGCGAGGGGCTGGATTCGATGATCTTCCAAGGTCCCTTCCAGCCCTAATGTCTATGAAATCTAAATACATCCTAAGTGAAATACTAGATAGAACAAATACTTTTGTTTAGCCCAATTACATAATGGGATAATGATATACTAGAACTAGATCAGTAGGTAACTCACAATATTGTGGTTTGTTATTGTAATTCAGCAGATAATTTAAATCACTTTTTACTTCCTGGAACTTTTGTTTATCCCCATCACTTATATAGTGGGATAATGAATGTGCCATGGCATTAGACAAAAATATTTATTTTACCTGGTTTAGTTTAACCCCACTACATAATTATTGCCCATTATATACTGGGCCAAAAAAAAGTACTTAAAGTAATCAGAAACATTTGCAGAAATGCTATTAAAGTCAATCTATCTTAAGTATCCGCTTAAATCATACAATTAAATGCTTTTCTGAATTGGAACTTGGTGAAAAACCTTGCTCCTAGGCATAAAATGGAGAAGAATTTGGGCAGATAGTCTGTGGCCATGATCCCAAATCCACACATTGGGATGGTGTACCAACCATCTTACTCTATGCCCCGCAGCAGGTAGTTGTCTATACTGCAGATTGTTGTGTATGTAGAGTGTAGAGATACACAACTTAACTTTAAATGAGCTAGCTCAGGCATAAGAAGTGGTTTAGCCCTGCTGGAGTTCAAGAGGGGTCAATTTATCTGCTGAAGTCTGTGCTTCTGCTTCTAATACTTGAACTAGCTTGGGTATCTCTACTCTACTTGGGCAGGGAATTTTAGACTAGATATGTCATCATATTATTCATTGCAAAATTTCCTTATTTGTTTGCATAGCATTCTTTATACTAGACTTGTAGATAGTAAGTAAATCACAATATATGGTTTGCTAATATGATTCAACAGAGAATCTTGAAATAATACATTTCAATTTAAATGATATCTATGCT
Organism: Crocodylus siamensis; assembly: GCF_052110815.1. NCBI lineage: Eukaryota > Metazoa > Chordata > Crocodylia > Crocodylidae > Crocodylus > Crocodylus siamensis. The sequence goes on from NC_143395.1 coordinate 293,450,629, forward strand.
CCTGGGACAGTGGGTGTTTAATGAAAGGAAAACTGAAATCTAAGGCATATAAAAAAGCCCTGTGTTCCTTAACAGATTCACCACATGGTGAGTGCAGTGGGGAAACCATATAATATTTTCAATGCAAAGTGAGCCTGAATTTAGCAAACCTTTAGGCCTCAGTTCAAGAAACATCTTTAAGCACTTGGCTCAGTCCACTTGCCTTCAATAAAAATCAAGTATGTTTAAGTTCACTTTTATATTGAGACTTCAATACTTTGAAGAATACAGCACCAGTACTGTAACAAGAGGTGGGGAAGTGGTGGACAAACTCCAGATGCTAACTTAGGGGGAGTGCCAAAACAGTGGCCCCTTGGGGAGTCTGTGCGTGCATCTACATGAGACTCTGACTGCAGTAGCTGAATATTGGTCAATAGTGCATCACAGCATGGACAGTGCTAATGTGCTACTGTACAGTATTTTTAGGATACTGCATTGTGGAATCATTTAAAAGATGTTCTCTGGCACTCCTGTGCAGTAACTCCAGTTACAGTGCATTTATTTAGTACTTACTAATATAAATACTAAATAAATGTGCAGTAATGACTGCATAGCAGCGTCTCACATAGACGTGCTCTACGGCATGGTAGCAACAGCCTCTGTTGGTGCAGCAACAGGTCAGGGCAGGGATATCATGCTGCTTTCATAGAAATAATTGAATAGATATATTCAAATAAACAGCATCCATAGATATAGAGTATATAAGAACATAAGACGTCCCACAGAAGGTCAGACAAGTGCTCTTTCTAGCCTTGCACCCTGTCTCTGATAGTGGCAAATAATGGATGCTTTATAGGAAGACTATATGAATGGGGCATGTCTAGAGTGATCCACCCCAATCAAACCCTACTGGCATCAACCATCATTGGTTTAGCAAGTCAGAGGATACATTGCCAACTGTTCTATTTAATAGCTCCTAATAGATGTGTCCTCCATAAAGTTGTCTAATCCCTTTTTGAACCTGGTGATACGATCTGCCTCTACCACCTCCTACAGCAATGAGTTATATAGTTTAATTATATGTTATATTTAAAAAAACTCCCAGCATTTCCCCTCACCCCAAATTCTTGGGCTGAGTATTTATGAGAAATGCAAATGCTACTATAGATTATGGCCACAAGAAACCTCCATGGCTGAGCATGGATATCCAGGCTGGCCTGAGGGCCAAGAAAAAAGCGTACTGGCGGTGGAAGCAGGGGGCAGGGACAAAGGAGGAGTACACCTCCTTGACCCGAGCTTGTAGGGATTTGGTGAGGAAGGCTAAAGCAGCACTGGAGTTTAGATTAGCTTCTGGGATTAAGGATCACAAAAAGTCCTTTTTCAAGTATATAGGTAGCAAGAAGAAGTCTCGGGGTAACATTGGACCCCTATGAGGCAGGGCAGGGCAGTTGGTGATGGATGCGTGGGAGAAGGCAGAACTCTTCAACAAGTTCCTTGCCTCCGTGTTCCTGTCTGCTGACAATGGGGTGCTCTTGGGTGATAGCATAGAGAGGCCTGGGAAGGATACAAGTCCCCCAACAGTTAGTTCAGACCTAGTTAAGGATTACCTGGAGGGCTTAGATGTGTCCAAGTCAGCGGACCTGGATTACCTTCATCCGCGGGTGCTGAGGGAATTGGCTGGTGTCATTGTGGAGCCTTTGGCATGGCTGTTTGAGGACTCCTGGTGCTCGGACCAAGTCCCTGAGGACTGGAAAAGGGCCAATGTGGTCCCTATTTTCAAGAAGGGGAGGAAGGAAGAGCCTGGCAACTACAGGCCAGTCAGCCTCACTTCTATCCTGGGGAAGGTCTCTGAAAAAATTATCAAGGGCCACATTTGTGAGAGCCCTGCAGGGGAAGTGAGGTTGGCTATATTTGATGTTCAAGTTGTGCTGCATTGTCAAATTTCCAGTTATACCTAATGAATGAAATATACACAATAGCAAAAATTAACAAAACTTAAGATATTCACAGTTGGATGGTGTGAAGCACATGGCCTCTGATGCTGGATTTGGAAGAATTGGGTTTAATTATTGAGTTAGGTCTGGAGTTATATGATTTTGGGGAAATCATTTAATCTACCCTGTACCTTAGTTCAGGGGTCAGCATCTATTCTCTGTGGGCCATATCTGGCTTGAGGAGCCATTGGATTTAGCTTGCAGAGTGTGGGCTTTGGTGGCATTTAGAGATGAGAAGCTTCACCTACACCATGCTGTGCTGCATTGTGGCTGAGCATTTTACCTATGCTGCATTGCAGCTGTGTGGAAGAGAAGCAGCAGCAAGAAGAAATGGAGAAGAAATGGAGTTTTCCAGCCTGCTGCTGGAAAACATTGCCAGCCCCTTCCTTACTTGTAAACAGGAATCATACTTTAGAACCTCATAAAGATGTTGTGAGGATAAAATTAACCATGGTGAGGCTGTCTGCTTGTATAGTTTACAGATATATACATATATATATATATGAGATTTTCATTGACTGAATTCCATGGGAACATTGACTTCAGTGGCACCAGGATTTCATCCAAAAATACAAAGGCTCAAAGCTTAACATTGCTTGCCTGGAGGCACTTGAAATTTGACTGATTGGGCTTAGGTATAAGAAGCGAGACATTTTCTTTTTCTCATTCTTTTTCTTTAAACCCTGGTTCAAAATGAATGCTCTGAATATAACCTGGGCACTTCCTCACCTCACAGCTTACCCATTGGTGACATAATGAAACTTGCCTACTTCCATGGGGGTCTTATGAAGCCTAGCATTAGTATTATGAAGGTCAGTCAGACATGAGAAAAGAAATACAGGCTTGGAGAAGATTTCTGCCTGTTAGTGCAGATAGCCACACTATGTAATATATATTGAACCCAGGAATTTCTATGGTTAGTTCACTTTGTCATAAAGAAGTTTCAAGGTACTGCTATATTCTCATTTTTCAAGGCTTTTCAAAATTCATATAAACCCTTTCACAAATAAATACTGGGAAGAAGATTTTGCTTGTTTCATTTTGTGAAATTGTTTCAGAATCCTACATATAAAATATGAACTTAAAAAGTCAAGTTTGAAAATAGTTCTTTTATCATGGATAATTCATCAGCTCTAATGGACACCCTGCCCACAGCAAGGCATATTCACACTCTTGCTCTGTCTTGTACAGATCAGTTAAAAAAAAGAGTATTACCTAGCAAAAAAGATAAATAATGGTTTCCCCCTTATTGTCAAATTTTCTTTTCCCTTCAAAGACATCAACATGGATCTATAATTATTATTTATTTATATTACTCAAGAGTCTATGAACGTTAATCATAGACCAGAACCCCATTATGTTAAGCATTGTAGAAATACAGAAGAAAAAATCAGGGTAGTTGCATTAGTCTGGTCTTCTTAGCTTTGCTTCCATCATCTGAATTAAACAGTGCTATAGTAACCCCAATTCATTTTCTTTTTTTCAGTGCTACTGAAAATGAATCTTTTGACCTCTAATCAGCCCTTAATAAAATGAACTACTTTGCTTCTGTTGTTTATAACTAATATATTACTGTTGGATTACTGTTGAAGGTTAAGTTAAATGAAGACAAATAAGATTCCTATACCACTGTAGGTATTATTTGCAATGCTGTGTTTCCTCAGCCAATAATCTTCTCTCTTCCATTATGTATGATGAGGTAGATATGAGTACTTCTTCAGTTCAATTTTTGCTAAATCAGTATGTTATGTAATATATTTGGGTTTTTATTATGGTCAAGAATGGCAAATACTGTATTTACTCAAACAATATTGTAAAGGCATACACCTCATTTACTCAAAGAAAACTGGGGGGAACATTGTCTTAGATTAGAGTATCAGCCTGAGGCAGGCAATGGCTTAGCTGAACTGCTACAAGCCCTGGGCCAGGGTGGCTTGTGTGGAGGGGCCACATGGCCAGGGGAACACAGGGGAGACTGCAGTGAGGTTTGGGGGCACATGTGGGGATATGGCACAGTGAGGAGGGCATGTGGCATGAACACAGGGCATGAACAGGGGCGACAAGGGGTGTAAGGGACAGGCTGCAGGATGGGGACAGGAACTAGAGTGGAACAGGCAGCAGGAATCAAACACAGTCACAGACAGGGAAGGTGTGTGGGGGGCAGGCAGCAGAGTGCACATGATAAGGAAAGGAAGCAGTGGGGAGGCAGCAGGGCAGATGCAAATATGGGAGGGTGGGGGGGGCAGGTAGCAGGAGGCAATGTGACAGGGGTAGTGGGCACCAGATAGGGAGGCAAGTGGTAGGGGCAAAGGGATAGGGGACTGGCTCTTCACCTCCATCACTGCTTTCCCTGCCACAGCAGTTGTGGGATGAATTTAAGATGACCCTCCAATAATTAGATTTTATACAAGCAAAATTACTGTATTTATTCAAATATAAGATGAGGATTTCTCCCCTCAGTTAGTAAGGGGAATAAAAGCCTCCTGTCTTATAAGCACATACAAGGAAATCTCACTAAAAACATTCTCTATCATTAACCTGCTATCAAATGCAGTATGTGCTCAGCAATTCAAACCAACTATGAAGTTGATTAAATGCAGCCAACACTGAGCATGTTTATAAAATACATAGCTCATATGGGGCAAACATGCAGATGGGAACCTACCAGAAGGACAGGTTAGAGTAGCTGATCTGAATAAGGCATATGGTAGTGCCCTTCAGCATAGTCTTCCTCCCTGCCAACTATATTCCAAGTCATGGTGAGCCACTGCATTGAATGTATTTCTGTTTCCTCTTCACTCCTACAGCTGACTTCTCCTTTTTCTCCCATTTCTAATTATTTCTATTTCTTCATGCACCTTAAATGCATGGAAAATATCACTAAATGGGACCCCCAACATTCACTGATAATCTTTCTATCACCCCCTCTCTCAACCTGGTCCATACGATTAGTGTGGCCCTGCCCTACATGAGGTAAAGCCAGACCAGGTTGCACTACTCCTCATCTGCATATACGTTTTTAGAGTATCCCAGGACTCATGACAAGAATGTCCATTTCCAGTCATGAATGGGGGCTAATTAGCACATATCTGTGAGGGATTATTTGGAGTACACATACATATACATACTGAACAGTGTTGAGCTATGGTGTCACCATGGCTTGAAATGCATCTGACTCTTCTGGGGCCCAGCCCAATAAACTACAAGCATAGTTGGTACTATACATAATTTGGCACAAAAATGTTCTTTAAAAGTATGTTTATGAACTATGTGTGCTAAAACTTGCAGCAGTTTCAAACAAGGTAACATGCATCAATTCTACACACACCTGTTACAACCATATTTAATTTCAAGGTTAGTGTGTTTGAATTTACATCTCACTTCCATGTGCTCAGGGACACCAGAGTCTGTCAGTAAGGAGAAAGGGAAGGAAAAAAAAACCTGAGGGGAAGGAGGGAGCAAAAGGCCTACCTGACCCTCCAGATTTATTTCCCCTGCTGTAGCAGTGTGAGGGGGACAAATTCAAAGCAAACCTCTAATAATTGAATTCTATACCTGGAAAATTATATCAAATGTATACGTTTCCCATATACAGAATCTAGCACCAACTGGTGCTCCAAGTCCAAGTACCAAACTGGAGGTTGTCTTAGAATCAGGGTCATCTTCTATTCAAGTAGATATGGTATAACACTTTTATTTTCTTCCAAGTAGATATGGTATAACACTTTTATTATCTTCCAGGTATAGAATCCAATTATGGGGATGAGGGCTTATCTTAAAGTTGAAGTAGTTTTGATCTTACTTCAGGCAGGGGTTTGAACTAGAAGACTTCTGGAGGTCCCTTCTAGACTTACTTTTCTATGATTCTATAATTCTAGTAAATCTGGTATGCAGCTGATTTTTATTACTTTTTTAGGGGTGAAATAATAAAGTCTAAATTCTCATGGAAATAGAGAAATCTAGAATAATCTCTGTGTAATGTGAATTCCTCCCTAATTCAGCCATGGTCTATTAACTTGTAAAGCCCTACACAATACACAAGAAGTGGTTTAGCTCCAGTTGGAGTTCAAGAGGGGTCAATTTATCTGCTGAAGTCTGTGCTTCTGCTTCTAATACTTGAACTAGCTTGGGTATCTCTACTCTACTCGGGCAGGGAATTTTAGACTAGATATGTCATCATGTTATTCATTGCAAAGTTTCCTTATTTGTTTGCATAGCATTCTTTGTACTAGAACTGTAGGTGCTGGGTAAATCACAATATATGGTTTGCTAATGTGATTCAACAGAGAATCTTGAAATAATACATTTCAATTTAAATGATATCTATGCTCCTGGGACTGTGGATGTTTAATGAAAGGAAAACTGAAATCTAAGGCATATAAAAAAGCCCTGTGTTCCTTAACAGATTCACCACATGGTGAGTGCAGTGGGGAAACCATATAATATTTTCAATGCAAAGTGAGCCTGAATTTAGCAAACCTTTAGGCCTCAGTTCAAGAAAAATCTTTAAGCACTTGGTTCAGTCCGACTGACTTCAATGAAGGTCAGATGTATTTAAGTTCACTTTTTTATTGGTACTTTGGGACTTTGAAGAGTATGGCACCAGTAGTGTAACAAGGGGTGGAGAAGTGGTGTATAGACCCCAGATCCTAACTTAGAGGGAATGCCAAGACGGTAGCCCTTTGGGGAGTCTGTGGGTACACCTACATGAGACACTGACTGTGCAGTAGCTGAAAAATACTGGCCAGTAGCGCATCACAGCATGGACAGTACTAGTACACTACTGCATTAGGATATTGGGGAGTATTATTAGGATACTGCGTGGTATTAAAGTGAATAGGAGTTCTCTTCTCTTCTTTTACTACTTTTGCACTTCTATACAGCCCAAACTTTCTAACACAAAATAGCGGATTTGCCTTAAAGCCCAGGATTTGGAAAAGACATTGAAAATTTGGAGTCAGACTAGTGACATACTTCCATGTGACTGGAAGACTATGGAGGTCAAATAGGTACCTGTCAATAAATGGTTGTAGTTGTTGAAACCAATAATTTATTCTTTCCTTGATTCATTAGAGGGCACAGGGCAAGCTGAATGTTAGTTACAAGGCAAAAGGAGAGATGATGAATCTACAAGAACCACTTATCTCATGTCTTTCTCAAAGCATGCTTTTTATGTTCAGCTGAGATGCTAAAATGAATAATAATGAAGATGGGAAGAAAATTATTTTTGAACCTGAAGAAATTATCTTGGGCTTAAATTGCCTAAAAAATGGCATGCCTGAGCTAAGTTAGTTCACCTGAAAAGGCAAATTTAACTTGGATCAAGATCAGGTTAGCTTGATTTCCTGAATGCCTATACTCCCACAGCGCAGCCCTGGGGCTGGAAAATCCCAGTCACTTGCCGCAGCCCTGGGACTATGCTATTCCACACACTGACCCTGACCCTATTTTTTAACTCCCTCCTACCCCCCCCATTCCCCTCCCCACCAGCTTTCCCCTCTAACTGGGCAACCCCTTCCACCCTGTATACCCTGCAGCCCCTCCAATCCTGTCATTTCCCTCCACCCAGTGGACCTGCTAGCTGTCCCTGATCCTGCCTGCCCCTCCCCACACCCTGATTTACTTGCACTGATTTCCCTGCTCTGCTCCTGGCACTGATGAATGGCTGTAAGCACTACTCCTGGTTAGTGTTCACATGACTTAAAGAAAGCCACATGAACATAGATCAGGTGTGGCAAACAGCTTATATTTAAGCAGAATACTTTGCTGCATGCACTAGCAAGATGGACATTGTCTTGCTAAAGGTCCAGCAAAACCCTGACTTAATGAAGCTTCAGCTTTTAGCAGGCCTCCTTCCCCCACTTCACTCCCCCCTCATCCTTACTTTAACAAGGTCTCAGCATTTAACCAGGTTCCCCCTTCCTGGAAGGTGAGCAGGCTTGACTGACTTGCCAAAAATATAATGAGTAGAGTGTGTCAAGGATTGCACCTGGAAGATAATCAAGTAACACATCTTCTAGGAAAACAGGGAGGTTTAAAAGAAGGTTGAGCAATAAGGAGATAACTAATTGGTACACATGTCAAAGTAATGAAAGTGGGTATGCCTGCATGGGTACCTATGTGGTAATTGGTTTTCTTATGTGATCATTAAAATCTACTACAAAATTGTTTTATGTAGTTATTCAATGTAAAATAAGGGTATAAAAGATGTAACACTTCAAATGAAATTGACACTTCAAATGTGTAAGCCCCAGTTGGTCTAACCAGTTGGCTGATGGTGATTAAAGGCTGTCTAATTTTACTCACTTTGTTTTTTGTTTTTCCAAAACTTAATAGTAATTCATGAAACAAACTAGGAAGAAAGCCAAACTGTGCTGGGCGGAGGCCTCGCCAACCCACGCATTCAAACCACACTTTAGAATTGTACTCATAAATGCATGTGGCCAATTTGTTGGCATAGTTTAGTTGGAGGGGGATTACATCCTACCTTGCTATTAAGCCACTTAGTTAACTATGTGATGTATCATATGCCAACAAAGCACTTTAGCAGAATTTTAGGTAACTGCTTCGTCCCTGTTCAGTGGAATCCAGGGAAATTACTTAGGACAGTTGTTCTCCACTTCTTTAGATTCAGGGGACTCCTCAGAATATGCTATCCTCTAGCTTTCACAGACTTTTTGAATTGAAAAGCTCTCAAAAAGTCTGGAATAGGTCAGAATGTTTTAGACACGATATGGTAATTTTTTTTAAATCTCTGGGTTTACGTTGTGAATCCTATAGGTTTTTGCACACTTAACAGGGCTTAAATTGTGCAGTACCTCACATCACAGTACCCCAGTAGAGAATCACTGACATGTAACATGAAAGCCACATGTGCACCCATGTGCCTTGGGACAAATATTTCATAGATTTCATAGACATTAGAGCTGGAAGGGACCTCAGAAGATCGAGTCCAGCCCCATGCCTGAAGGGCAGGAAGTCAGCTGGGGTCATAGGATCCCAGCAAGATAAGCATCCAATTTGCTCTTGAAGGTGTTCAATGTAGATGCTTGAACAACATCCAATGGCAGGCTATTCCAGACCCTGGGGGCTCGGACAGTAAAGAAATTCTTCCTTATGTCCAGCCTGAAACGGTTTTGCAGTAGTTTATAACCATTCAGCCTTGTCATCACTTGGGGTGCTCTGATGAACAAATGTTCCCCCAGATACTGGTGGTCACTCTGATAAACTTATAGGTGGCCATCAGATCACCCCTGAGCCTACGCTTTTCCAGGCTAAAGAGTCCCATGTCTCTCAGCCTAAAGTTCTGTTTTCCTGACCTCTGATCATGTGCATGGCTCTTCTCTGGACTCTCTCAAGTTTCTCCACATCCTTTTTGAATTGTGGAGCCCCAAACTGGACGCAGTTCCCCAGCTGTGGCCTCATCAAGGCCGAGTACAATGGGAGAGTGATGTCCTGGGATTTGCTCGAGAAGCATCTATGGAAGCAAGCCAGCATTTTGGTCGCTTTACTAGCCACAGCATCTCATTGCAGGCTCATGTTCATCTTGTGGTCAATGATGACTCCCAAGTCTCTTTCTTCTGTAGTGCCAGCCAGTGTGGCACTGCCCAGCCTATAAGAATGTTGCAGGTTTTTCCTCCCAAGGTAGAGAACCTTGCATTTTTCATCATTAAACACCATCAGGTTGTCATCCACCCATTTGCTGAGCCTTCCCAGGTCAGCCTGGATTGCCCTCCTGTCTTCTGGTGTGGAAGCTTTGCCCCAGAGTTTGGTGTCATCGGCGAACTTGGCCAGTCCACTTCTGACTCCAATGTCCACATCATTAATGAAGATATTGAACAATATGGGTCCAAGGACAGAGCCTTGGGGGACCCCACTGGTCACAGGACACCATGATGAGTGACTGCCATCAATTACTCCCCTCTGTGTCTGACCACGGAGCCAGTTTTCCAGCCAGCGGATCTTGGTGGACCCAAGGCCACAATTGGCCAGTTTCGCCAAGAGATGATCATGGGATACCAGATCAAAGGCTTTTTTTCAAGTCAAGATATATGACATCAATTTCTTCTCCCTTGTCCAGGTGATAGGTCACCTGGTCATAGAAGGTAATGAGATTGGTCAAGCAAGACTTACCCACAACAAACCCATGCTGGCTATCCCTTAGGATGTTGGCATCTGCCAGTCCATTGAGGAACCAGGGACAGCTGACAACTGACGCCCAGAAAAAAGCCAACCTATTAAATGGGTACTTTGTGTCGGTCTTTCATCAGTCCCATGGGACACCCATGCCCACCATGGGACATGGAGGTCCGGGTGAGGGAGATCCCCTGCCCTCCATTAATGCTGACCTCATGAAGGAACACCTTGAGACACTGGATACCTTCAAGTCAGCCGGCCCTGACGATTTACACCCCAGGGTACTCAAGGAGCTGGCTAGCATTACAGCCCAGCCTCTGACACGGATCTTTGAAAACTCTTGGCGCTCTGGTATAGTGCCCGAAGACTGGAAGAAGGCCAATGTGGTGCCTATCTTCAAGAAAGGGAGGAAAGTGAATCCAGTTAACTATATAGGCCTATCAGCCTGACTTCTATCCCGGAGAAGGTCTTAGAAAAGTTTATTAAAGAGGCCGTTATCTCTATGAGATCATAATCATTACTGTTTAGGAGCAGGGCCATCTATTTGTTGCTCAGGCTCCCGGCATGTGTGTAAAGGCAAGTGAACTTATCATCAGCAGCCCTAGGTTTCCCTGCACTCACTCCTGGAAGAGCCCTGTCCCTGGAGTGGGGTAGGAGTTTGTTTCCTTGTACAGCCTAACCTGATAGTTTTGTTAGAAATGCACAGTAAATGGAGTATTGTTAGAATATTGTTAGAAATGGAGTGTTGTTAGAACTGCACAGTTTGCATCTCATACCTGATAAGAAAAAAACACTGCCAAGGACCTTTCTTTCTTAGCTGGCTTTGTTACAGTTTTTTCTTATGCTAAATCACTCCCTCCCCCACACTCCTTCAGACTCCCCCTGATTTTCACATGCAGATTACAGAAGCTGGAATTCAACTGACTGTGTCCTTGAAAGCGGGGGGATTTCAACTCTTGGTGACCTAGAGAACTTTCTGAGCATGCACAATTAGCTGATGCATATTCACCTATCCACCCCGCATACTTAAGTAGTTAATTATAATATACATGCGACGGATGAAGTGACGTGATCACATACATGTTTGTATGAACCGGAAATGAGCTGTAAGAGTTCCTGTTTCTGCACACGTGCCCAGGAGGAAAGGGATAAAATGCCAGCTGAGAATTTCCTCAGGGGCGCAGAGTAATCTGAGTCCTCTGACTCTGCTCCGACCCTATTTGCAAATACACCTTTTGTGCTGCTAATAAGTGTGTGTCTGAGATTTCTTCGCATGCGAGCCTCCAAAGAAACGAACCGCTTTTTGCATCAGTTTTGTGGCTGATGCTTGGTGGATTTGCACCAGACAGAGATTATCTGCCCTCCCCGGTGAACTTAGCTTAAAGCCCAGTCAAGCAGGACAGCCATTCTGGCTGAGAAGAGCTTCTTCCCCATGTGAATGAGCTAGAGGCTGTCCTTTCCTAATAACTCTCTGTGAAGTGCAGGCTGTGGTCAAAGAAGCTGAAACCTTTTTTCTTCAGGTAGAGGAGCTGGTGGTTCTGCTGGCTCATCTGGTACAGCGAGGATTTCATACCTGTGGGGAAGGTCCAGGGGAGTGATGACCTTGGGGCCAGAAAAAACCTTTGTGCAGGTGACCACTGACTCTTCTGTCTTCTGGTGAATAGCCTGGCAGTAGGAGTTGATCTCCTCTTTGCCATCCCTGATGGCATGCATTTTATCTTGGTAGACATGAAAATGATCTGTTTTCATGACATTCTCTTTAAATCCCTGTGTATGCTGCTTCATGGGGATATGGTAGGGTGAGAAGGTAGGGTGTCTGCTCTCCACTGTACCATTCCATTACTAGCACCATGAATATTTGAGGAATTAATTCTGTTTAAAGCAGAAGATAATACTATTGTCAACTTTATGGCCAGTATTAAACCACATGGCTTCCTAAGGTTTTGCTTTTCTTTTACAAATGGCACAACACAGACAGAGGGGCTAGCAGAATGCAGTAGGGGGAGGTGTTTTTGGAGGTATTTCCATGGATCTGGGGGTTACTTTTCCATATTTCATAAGGGCAAAAGCTCTCAGTACTGTGAGTTCTCCAGGGCTTCATTCCTATTAGAAGGGCTATTATGCAAGAGGATGCTTATGAACATTTCCTGCTCTATAGCTCTATACAGTGATCTGGACCACTAAATACAATTTTGAATCTTGTATCACTTAGTCCAGCTATATTTTACTAGAATAAACAAATATATATACCATATTTGTAAGCTGCTTTGAATTAAATAAAATAGACACCAATAAACTGATTACCTTTAGTTTTGGCCCCATTTCTTAGAACATATTTATCTTTTTTATAGCCTGTTACCCTGCTTCTCTCTCCTATTGCTAGTTTTGTTTAAACACTCAGGCTAACGTGCTAATACCTGTTGAAGAGATAATGAGATATACATAAAATCTTCCTGCCCTAGAAAAAATGCTTTGTGTCCTGTAGCAGTCAGAAAATTCTTAGAATTTGTCTTTGTTCATATGAATAAAGTGTTCATCAGAACTAAGATCACCATATCTTCACTTTGATTCATTCTCTATTTCAAGTACAGATGGAAATCCAGAACACTATGAATAACTAGTGAATTAACTTCCTTTTTTCTGTTTTCCACTTTTATAGCATATGCTTTTCACTTTTGAAGGTCAGAATTAAAGATGAGCCTAGATATTTCTGCTCATCTGAAATTGGAGTATAGTTATGGCCCTGAGCTTGCTACTGGTTGTACTTTGAGATTTGAAAACATTCATTTGGGTTGTTTTCTGGGTACTGTTAATGAGAAACACTTTGCTGTTAGTGTGCAATGACTGTTCAGTGTCAGATTAGTTTTAAACTTTAATATACTCTAAGGTTTTAATTAACTATGGCATGTGTGGATATACTGCACTATAGGATGCTAATAAGAGCAATTTTTACAGAACAGGTATCTTCCTTCACAGTTGCAATAGATTAAGTACTCTTGAAATAGTATTAATTTAAGAATATTTCATACTATTGGAATTAATTTATTTTATGATGTTCCTGCTCATTTAGTTAATTTAGGTCTTCAATTAATTTCAGTGGGCCTTGGCTCAGGTCAATAGTTTGTTCAGTTAATTGTAGGTGGTATTTTAACATGGCAATATTGTCCTGTTTTATCAAATATATAATAGTTTTTTTTCTTTAATGGAGAAGAAATGGCACAATATATGTAATGTAAATTACTTTTTCTTAGAATAATACAACAGAAAGTGTGGTAGAAATGTGTCTGGTGGTTCTTTTTTTCACATACAGAATTTCCAAAGAGACTCATTATTAGATGGATATAAGACACAGCTCAGTCAATAACATCACAACTGAGTAGCATGGCTGCTACTCTACAGAGTGCTGAATGTGTTATCAATGGAATGGGGCTAAAAGCTGTCCTACAACTGGACATGACAGTTTGCCACCTGCCTTGGCAACATTTCAACTGCTGGCGCAGGGAAGAGAATAAAGGATCGATGGGTTAGTCCTACAGAGGAGGGTGAAGAGCTCTCTGCCTATGCTTCTTACTTTTCCAAACTCAACAAAAAGTACAGGAGTCTATTGAATGGATATTGAGCTTCAGCCTGGCATGGGGGTGGAGGACTGGAAAAGAGACATAGTGTGAGGCTAGCAATGTCAAGCAAAAGAATTTTCAAGGATGAATTAATGGTTCTGAGCCGCAAGGATGCTAGTGTAGTAGATAAATGTTGTGCATATAGTTGGCTTGGAGGAAGTCAAGGGGACAGGAACATATCTGAGCTGGATGATGCATAGATTGGGTTAGAAAGGGCATGTGTGACTCAAAAGCAGTTGGAATCTGTCTTGTAAGTTTTCTTGTGAGAATGGGTTGATTTGGCTTGATTACCCAGAAGAAGATTGAGATGGATAACGTACCTCCAATCCTACATCTTTTGAGAGGCAGGAATTAAGATTTGTTTTTCTAAGTGCTTTCTACTGGGTAGTTTAAGTATCTTCCTGTTCAGGGCTTGTTTCTAGGAACCTCATTCCTAGAGGTAGACAGCCTGGGAGTGGAACTTGGAAGTGAGGTTTCCATTTGGCAGTAGGAACCTAAAAATTACATGTTGCAACACTTACCATTGCAATCCAGAAGTCATTTAATGGATCCAGCCTATTTATTATAAGATTCATAGTCTGAAAGTATTAAATCCAAAAAAACAAGTCAGAAAACAAATTTCAATTTACAAGTAATTGTTTCTGTTTTCTGATTTGTGCATTCATTTTCTGTACTTCTTCAGTCTATAAATTGGAAAAAATCCCAGAAAATGAATACATAGATCTCTTTGATTGACTACACTATGCATTTTTTTTATTGAAGCTGCAATCAAAAAATGTTATGCTAATTACTTTAAAGATAACAGCTGCTCCTGCTCTTTAGATTATTAGCACCAGCTAAATTCCAGCAGGGAAGGAACCCGTACATTGCTAGTCTTCCATGTAAAAACAACTGCTGTTCCTTCACAGAAAAAAGGGTAATACATTCTTCTCTATGACAGAACAATAGCATATCAACAGCAGGCAGAACAGAAGTTTTATGACTTTCAGGATTTTTAATGTCTTCAGTGCTACAGACTACAATACATATGCTATCAGTAGGAAAAAATGCAACTCCTGCTAAAAATATTCAGTACCTTTACATATAACATGTAACCACGTTATGTTGGTTGCTGACATTTTCCCTCTTTATTTACCCTTCTTTTTTCCTTATTTTTATGTGGTGGATACGGAAAATTACCTCTGAATTATTATTATTTTAGAAAATTAAAACAATCAGTAGTCAATATAATGTTTATTCCCTTTTTCTGGATGACCAAAGTAAACTTTCAGTATTTTACAAAGTTAAATATTCTGTTCACAGAAAAAAAAAGAAAGTGTTACATAATAAAAAGCATGCCATAAATAAGGCTTTGTATTGTATTAGGAAAAAGGGCCCTGGAGTCTCCAAATATTGAGAATGACATAAAAAGAGGTGGCATGTGTTTCTTAAAGGAGGTATTTCTACTGAATTTTGCAAATTGTACTTAAATATATTCAGTAAAAAATACCAACTTAACTTTTCTTCCTCCTAAGTTATTGTAATATAAGGTTTATGAAATAAGTAAGCTTTGTGAAAGAGTTTGGAAAACCCACTTGACAAGTTGTTTTTAAAGGGCTCTCTAAGCTTTTAGGCCAAAGGAGAATTTAACTGAAGCTAACAGAGAAATTTAAGAGTGGGAAAATATGACATCTTTAAAAAAGAAAAAAATGGGAGGAAACCTTCAACAAATTTGATAATTATATGATGGAATTTTCTTCTAAGGTCTCCCTTTAAGTTCTTTTTTTAATCAATCCCTTGAAAATATGCACTTCAATTAGAGAGGTGGTGGTTGGAGGGAAAGATTCACTAAATCTTAAATTTAAGTTATTCTCAATAGTTTGTGCAGCTCACAAAACCTCACCATCCCCCAAATTTCCTCTCCTTCCTTATCAGTCTTTACTTGAGGAAAGGCATTAATAGAATGACTAATTCTGGGTGAATCAGAGTCTGAAGCTTCCAGAAATGTTCACTTGGATTGTACTTTATAGTTTTTGTGTGTGAAGTCAAGTAACATGCAATAGTCTTGCCAATGTTTTCTTTGTTTTCCCATATGCAGAAAAACTCCAGGAAGCACTCCAGGCATTTTCTCTCCATTCTGTGCTCCAGCTCCCAAACTTGGAATAGTTTGGAATTACAAAAAAAAAAAGAAAAGAAAAAAGAAAAGAAAAAAAGAACAACCAATAACAACCTGGGAATGAATAATTTGCTATTCAATGCCCTGGCTGAAAATAAAGGTCATATATAAACATCAGGATTCATAAGGAGAGCAGATGCAAAGTTTCATTAGTTCATGAGACCATATAAAAATACTGTGTCTTTAGGGCCTACACAAGATTATACGCTGTTGCCAACTGATGGCTGTAGTAGTAGTTTATTTACAACTTTCACCAAATCAGTAAAATAACATGAATAATAAAACTTATAGATTATAAAATAGCTTTTATATCGTTTAGAATGTTTACTACACTGTACACTAAGATTATGCATTCTACCAATTTATACTACATTAAAAGAGAACATAATATATTACAGTATAAAAGATGGAATGAAGTAGTGCACGGTAGAACAAAACAGGAGAATTCTATTTGATTTTGGCCCTTACTCTTTGTGAAAATAATGCAAAATACACCCAAGAAGTATAGGACAGGCTCCAAATTGTCAGTGAGAAGCCAGATAGTGTTTTTCTTTGTCATCCTAGTATATAATAATTCCCATTAATGGAGAGATCTGTTTTCTTCTTATTTCTTAAAAGAACGAACAAGACCACAAATAATGATTTCTTACCTGGATTCTATCCAAATATGGGGTCCGACCCCCATTTGATTTGGACGAGGGGGTAAAAAGCACCCTGTTCAAATTTGCTGATGACACTAAGATGTGGGGGGACGTGGAAGGATGCAACAGGCTACAATTAGACCTTGACAGGTTACAAGGGTGGGCGTATGAGAATAGGATGGGTTTCAACACTGACAAGTGCAAAGTGATGCACCTGGGGAGGAACAACCGGCACCATACCTACAGGTTGGGGAACTCCCCTCTTGTCAGCACGGAGGCGGAAAAAGGGTCTTGGGGTCATCATTGACTCCAAGATGAACATGGGCCGGCAGTGTGGGGAGGCAGTCAGGAAGGCCAACCGCACCTTGTCATGCATCCACAGATGCATCTCGAGCAGGTCCAAGGAGGTGATCCTCCCCCTCTATGTGGCATTGGTCAGGCCGCAGCTGGAGTACTGCTTCCAGTTCTGGGCGCCGCACTTCAAGAGGGATGTAGACAACATGGAGAGGGTCCAGAGGAGGGCCACTCGCATGATCAGGGGCAGCAGGGCAGGCCCTATGAGGAGAGGCTATGGGACCTGAACCTGTTCAGTCTCCAAAAGAGAAGGCTGAGGGGGGATCTTGTGGCCTGCTATAAACTAGTCAGGGGGGATCAGCAGGCATTGGGGGAGTCCCTGTTCCCCCAAGCACTACCAGGAGTGACCAGGAATAACGGTCACAAGCTGGCAGAGGGTAGGTTTAGGTTAGATATCAGGAGGCGCTACTTCACGGTCAGGGCAGCTAGGATCTGGAACCAACTTCCAAGGGAAGTGGTGCAGGCTCCTACCCTGGGGGTTTTCAAGAGGAGGTTAGATGAACATCTTGCTGGGGTTGTTTGACCCCAGTACTCTTTCCTGCCATGGCAGGGGGTCAGACTTGATGATTGGCTCAGGTCCCTTCTGACCCTAGAAACTATGAAACTATGAAACCTGCCCATAACAACTGAAGATTTCTTTTAGAGTGTATCTCAATCTAGTGCCTCTAGTGTTTGTAGTTTTGCACCAGACAGGTAGGTTTCTAGGCCAAAGGAATGCTTTATTAATCTGAAAAACATGAGAAGTTCAAGGCCATCTTACTGGCAACATATCAGTTTTCATGCTGGCATTGTTAATTCTTAAATTTATATCTTGTTTTAAATATAGGGGGTACATTGGATCAGTGAATCTCGGTACATATCTGAGGCCATTTGTCTGGAGGAGAATAAAGCTGTTATTTAATCATCTGAACAAGAGTTTATTTGGCAAAGGCTTCTGGAATGCACTTCCTAGGGAATCTGGTAGGTGCACGAAATATAATTGTTGTCCAGTAAGTTGGACTTCTTAATACAGGCAAGGTGCTTACATTTTATCATCCAGTTTCAGGCCACATGAGTCCCCCACACTCCCATCTCATAAATTATGTAAGATAAAAGTAACTTTAAAAAGCAATTAGAAATCTTTTAGGTGTTTGGGTTAACTGTAGAGTGAGCACCCCTGAATTCTACCCCATATAATAAAATAGACTATGTCTTAGATCTGTATACCTTTAGTGCTATCAGAACTGCTATTCTGCCTGTCTTAATGTAGAAGGATAGCTCTCCCCACGGCTTGATTTTGTTCTAGTGTTAACATTTTCAGTGTGCTTATTCCAGCTCAGTTTTTGCTGAAATAGATTCCAGGATTATTAAAAGAAGACATCACCTCTAGTTTTTTCCCCCTGTAAAAAAACAAACTAACTTCCTCCTTCCATTCTCAAAAAACAATTCCTTGAATTTAGTTGATCTCGAATCTATTTGAGATGCAATACTGCTGAAAAGCATCTAGTAACATTTGGAGGCTTATTTGGGACTGTGACATGACTAATGCATCGTCTGCATAAAACAGGACAGGGACAGGATCATTCAATATCATGGGTGCATAGAAGTGATTCCCTCCTAGTATCTATTTTCGATTATTCAGGAATAAATTTAAGAAGTAGCAGAGCATGCACGCATTGTTGTCATAGCCATCTCAGTTACAAAGCAGTTGGACAAGGCACCACCAATCCTACAACACACCCTAGATGTGTTATTTGAATAATAAATAACAATTAATTGTAAGGTTGAGGACTGGCAGGCCTAACAAGGGTGTTAAGAACCAGGGCATGGGGAGTCAGGAAGGTCACTTGCTATGCGGGTGAAGTCCAAGGGGACCTATTCCCTTGGAGGCAGAAGTCCTGGAGTCAGGGTGAATCGGGAACCACTGGCAAAGTTAGGGCACACCAGGAGTCAGAGAACCAGAATCAGAATCCAGAGCCAAGTCAGGGCCAGAGATCCAACAAGGGAAGCAGGAAAGCTGTCTTTGCCCAGACAAGCCACATTCAGATGAGCATGGACATTTGGGACCCTGGCAACAACACCACATGTGCTGTGGCATGTGGCAGATTACCCTGGGTGCAGTAAGAGAAGCTGGGGCCAGTACTGGATATCCAGAGGTCAAAAAGACCCGCACACTGCTCCCTTCCAGTGCAGAGAACACCTGAACATGCAGTATGTGGGGCCACAGCCACAAGGTTTTGTGGGTTGGGCCTCGCTTTTAAAAGCTGGAACAGGTGGAACCTGTTGCCTATTGCCTCAGAGGATTGGTCATCTATATTCCCCTGTTAGGACCAGGTGGGCTCAGGACACTTAATTGGCAAAACTGCAGGTAGCACCTATTTTTCTGAAACCTCAAGGAATAAATTGTCCTGATCCTGTGGCTGGGAATGGATGTGGCCACAGCTCTGATCTGGCCCCATTACAAAGGGTAACATGAGTGTGACTGGCTGAAATCCAAACCAGAAGCTATGAATTAGTCATAGATCCCATATTGCATAAAGATGTAGTCAGCCATGACTCTGGATTGGAGTTTTCACTAACCTTTTTCTACGTATTCTAAGAACATGAGTCTGTCATTTTATATTTGTCAGATAAGGATCACTGTGTCCTTATCTACAATACACCAATGTCACCAAAAGCACAGCTAGTTTCTTCAGTGGGCTCGGATCAAACCTTCAACAAGCATTTCTTTGGGTGGGTTTGTGTGTGCGTGTGTGCATCTGTTTTTCCTGTGTGTGTCAATGTTCTGCTGGTTTTCATGAAGTTGGCTTGCCGTCTTGGGAAGCCTGGGAAAAAGTCCAGAATTATTTGTAATTTTTAGCATCTAGATGGTAATCACTTTTCAGATTACTAGAAAGTATGAAAATATTTATTTTTATAGCCCATTCAAGCAAATAGCTCTAATTAAGCTTCCCCCTCACCCTTTTGTATATTTTTCCTAAGCTTTCCTTTTTTGTATTCATTATTTCTTTTCCCCGTTCACTTTCACTTTCACAGTGTTGTGATGAATTCTGAAACTGACTATTGTAACAGCCATCTTCAGGGTACCCAGGCCCAAGCTCATGAAAGACAAGAGGCATCTGGAATGTTTTAGTAGACTTCAAAAAATTTTGAATCAGACCATGGGTGCATTGCTGTCTTAGGGAAACATGAGGATAGGAGCAGATTAAAAGCCTGGGATGGAGCTAGCAGAATGAAGTTCAATGCTGACAAACAAGGTGCTACACCTAGGGAAAAAAATAAAAACAAATACAAAATAATTGACTTCTGGCTGGATGGCAGCACTAGAAAAGGAGCTAGGAGTCCTGGTAGATCACAGACTCAATATGAGTCTACAGTGTGACACAAAAGGTGAATGCACGTTTGGACTGCATCAATAAGAGCAGTAGGGGCAAGACACAGGAGGTAACAGTGCCTCTCTACTTGGCAGTACCTAGTCCCCATCTAGAATATTGTGCACTGTGTTGGGCTCCACATCTAAAAAAAAGACATGGGAAAGTACAGGGACAGATCTAGGATTTGACAAGGGGTGGGGGGTGTGCAGGATCAACCATCCACATTTCAGGGGTGGCTGCACCCCACTGTCACAGTTTACCAGGTTGGCTAGTCTAGGGGGTAGGGCCAGGCATGGAGCTGGGTGGTTGCAGGAGTAAGGGTTAGAAGCCAAAAGTCAGGAGCTGAAAGTCAGAAGGCTAGTGCTAATTCTGTAGGGAAATCCAGAAGGTGAAGTCTATCAATAAGCCAAACTAGGGTCAGGGGTCAAGAAAGAAACCTGTAGCAAGGCTTGGGTGCTAGAGGAGTTCCTTAAATGTAGCTCCAGAACCAATCAGAGGGAAGGGGCTGGGGGGTCAGCTGGCCTTGGTTAGTAGTAACTGGGTCACTGCACTTGAAAAGGGCTAAAAAGGTGTAGGAGAAGAGCTTGCCTAAAGTTTGTAGAGTTGCTCTAGACTTGTAGGGCAGGTGCCTCACACCTGCTTCCAGTTTTCTCTGCCAGAACTCACCGGTGTGGATAGATAAGCTACTGGAGCCTCTGGGGACTTTTTAAAAGTCCCAAAGTAGGTAAAAATACTTTCACCCCCACTTCCCTCTCCTTCCTCCCCTGCCTGCAGCTGCTGATTTCCCTGCTGTTCTGGAAGTGGGGAAAGCTTCAAAGTCACTCCTGCCTGTTCCAGCCAGGCTGTGATGAGGCTAGGCTCAGCAACAGCAGCTGCAATGTGATGAGTAGGGGTAAGTTCTACTCTCTGCCCTGTCCCCTGGAAGCAGGCACAGGAACTGTGAACTTACACCCTCCTTGCCCACCACTGCTGCCACTGTCACTGTTCCCAGCTAAACCTAGCCCCCATATAGCCTTGCTGGAGTATACAGGAGTGGCTTAAAACTTTCCCTGCACCTGGGACAGTAGAGAAAGCAGCAGCAGCTGCAGGCAAGGAACGGAGGGGAAGGGACCTGCCTTTGAGTATAGAGGGGTAGTGGGGATTCTTATCTGTTTTGAGGACTTCAAAAAAGTCTTCAGTGGCTCTCTTAGTATGGTCCAATGTGGGAGAAGAGGGGAGCAGTCGCAACTCAGCACTCCCTCTGGATCTGTCTATGTAAAAGGCCCAAAGGTGGGTGACAAAAATAATAAAGGCCTTGGAAGACAATCTAAGAAAGGAGTGGTTGAAGGAAATGCACGTTAGGGGTGTGCAAAAAGGGCTGTATTCAATTTGGATTTGGCCCTAAGTCGGGACAGCGATTTGATTCAGATCACTGTCCCCAGTCTGAATTGATCAAATCTGAAGATTCAATGCTGATTTGGAGAATCAGAAATTTGGATGCAGACACAGCTTTGAATGTTTTTTCTACATACCTCGAGGTACCAGGTACAGCTTATGAATGCTGTGATGCCAGGGCAGATGGGGAGTCCCACAGGACAGCGTGCATGCGTGCGCGCGCTCAGCAGTGAACCTGGAAGTGGACCAGAAGTACTTCCCATCTATTTCTGGGTCCACTGGGGGGGGGGGTCCCCCATGTCCCCCAGCTTACCACTTAGCCATTGGGGGACCCTGGGTGCCCCCCCCAGGCCCAGAAGGCACCAGTTCCTGAGCTGGAAGAAGTGCCCTCCCTGTGCTCTTTCTGGTGGACCTGGAAATGGACTGGAAGTGCTTCTGCTGCTGAGCATGCTGGGGAGCCCCCCCATGCTCCTGTGGGATGTTCCATCCACCCCAGCATCACAGCATTCATGAGCCACCTGCTACCTCGAGGTACATAGAAAAAACATTTAAAGCTGTGCCTATGAATTGCCGAATCTCTCCGAATCGATTTGGAGGGTTCCAATTCAATTCAGAGAGATTAGAGGGTCCTTTGATTCAATTCAGATTCAGAGATTTGGACACTAAATTGGGCCAAATCTCTGCCGAGTTGAATTGGGGACTGAAGCTTCTCACAGTCCTAATGCACATGTTGCACTTGTGGAAAAAGCACTTAAGAGGGAACAGGCTTCAAATATATAGCAGCCTTTCAGATGAATGGGAGAGCACCTTTTTTTTCTTACTGTGGAGAGCAGGATGCAGACCAATGGCTGGAAGTTGCAGTAAAGCAAGCTTAGACTTAATATCAGAAAATCTTCACTGTAAGAACAGTGAGGCAGTGGAATAGATGGCTTAAGGAAGTTGTGAAACCTTCATCATTGGAGGTGTCCAAGCAGAGGCTGAATAAGCATTGGTCAGGAATGATCTAGGGGCAGCTATGCCTATGTTGTACTAAGGGTATTTCTTATGCTTTTCTGGTTGCTGCATAGGGCCACGAAGGATTTCCCTCCCCCCCCCCCTTTCTGTTGCTATGCATCAGGTTGTTTTCTTGTTTTTGTTTCTGGGTTTTCTATTTTCTTCAGCATTTGGTGTTCGGTGCATCCAAGGCTGAGGATTAACTGGGGTTTGCCAATGCGCTTGCTGGGACTAAAATTCAAAGGTTCCTGACTAAATCTTGTCCTTCTACTCAGACTGATCACCATATCAGGGGTCAGGAAGCAATTTTATCCCATGCTCATATTGGTACAACTGTGGGGGTTTGCCTTCTGTAGTGGGGTTGGGTGGAGGAAGAGAGGGACACCACAGGGCCCTCTTCCTTGGATCTCTGAAGCATATTTTAACAACCATTGAAGCAGCAGGGCAGTGGCTGCCATTGTCTCTCATGCTTTGCCTCTGATGGGTTAGGAAACTATACAGTGTGGATGTGGCAGGATTGACTGTATAGTTTTACTAATACACTACGTAAGGATGATCATGCCCCAGGCAGGGGGCTGGGCTGGATGACTTTCAGTGGTCCCTTCTAGCCTGCCTTTTTTTCTGTGATAGGAGTGATTTCTCCTATTGTGGCTATTAAAATCCTCTGCCTTCCTTAGTAATTCAAAAGGAATTTGGTAGCCAGAACAAATGATTCAAGGGACTTTCTCTCCACCTCTTGATTTAAAGATATGCAGACATGAATGGATTTCTAGTATCAGGTTAGACCCCTGGATTATGGACTTAATATTTAAGGGGCACTGACTTCATCCACCACATATACACGCCAACTCCACACGGGGCCTAATAAGGGGGTCAATGATTTCCAGCCATAAAACCTGTTTGACAGGGTGGCTCCTTCAGACAAGTCTCGATGAGTCTTCTTGTTTCCAGCCGAGGTTGAATCCTCTCACCCTTTCCTAGTGAGAAGAGCTAAAGGTATAAGTGAAATGAAGTTCTATTTGTGACAGTTATCCTTTTGCCCCAGAAAGAGTCACTGTTTCTTCCTGGGTCCTGTTTTCTTATTCACTTTGGAGCTGGCTCCCTGAAAACTCTTACCTACACTGGAGGCAACTTGTGGTAATTACTGACAGCTATTATTTCCTCTCAATTTATCTTCTTGCTTTTGCCTGTCAGGCCACCAGTATATTGAGCAAAAGTCAGGAAAGCCCATAAAGCACCTTGCCAATGTTGTCCAGAGGGAAAATTCCTCTTCTGACTTGAAAAGGATTAGCAAGCCTGTAAACTCAGCCCTGAGAACTTGGACATTTATGGAATCATCTGGATAGAGTTGTTTCCATGCAAGAAACTTTAAACTCACTGGGAAGGAGAGTCTCTGCTAATTTACTTTTTCAGTTTTTTCTCCCAAGGAAGAACAATAAGTAGCTAGCACTCTGCGCCACTTCCACTGTTCTGTACTCTCTCTGCATTTTGGGAAGACTTAAAATAAAAGGGACCTACTGCTTATTTTACAGCTGAACAGGACCTCTGGCTATTTCTTGCTGGGGCTGATAAACAATCTATGTAAAATGAGAAGGGGAAAAAGAGGTATTCGGTATGACCCTTTCCACATCTCTACTTCTGGATCTGTTTTATTGCTAAGCTTCCCAGGTCACATGCCTCCTAGGTTCTTACAAAATTTAGACTCTGGCAGGAATACCTCTTTTGCACCTTCCATACATTAAGGTTTCTTCTTTCACAGTAGAGAATGATTAGTTTCCTTCCTTACTAGTTTCTTTAAATAAAGAACTGGGCACGTGTAAACCTTACTGATGTCCAAGCTAATTCTATTTTCCAGTTAGTGCATTAAAAATACTTTGGCTGTAATCGAAAAATGGCCTCAATGAGTATCAATACATAAAACTGATTTTGCCCATCATATAGGTACCTTAAGGCTAGGTACAGACAGTCAAAAAAACCCGAGGCTGAATCTATTCAGTCCTTCCAGGTTAGTTTAAGATGCACAGATTAAATGGAAACAGAAGTGAGCAGACAGTTATTTACATCTGTTTCAGGAAATGCGGCCACTTGTCTGCAGAAACTCAGGCCAGAAGCCTGGGGGCACTAGAGTAGGCTTTCTGGCTGTGTGTTCATTTCTTTCTGCTGCTCCTGAGGTCTCTGGGATTTTCAGTCCAGAACTACAGCAGCAGGACTTTGTAGGCTTGCTCATCACTCCCTCTTCCTGCTTCCAGGTGCCTCTGGGACTTCGTAGTCTGCAGTTGCAGCTAGCAGTAAACTTGATCGGGGAAGGGGTGTTTAATCCCCTCCCCTCCCTGGCCCAAGACCCCAGCTGGGGTTTGCCTGGGGGTGGGAGGCAGTCTCCCCTGTAGACTAGGCTGTATCCCCAGCTGGGCTTGCTGCTCCCCTGATCAGCCAGCCCTCACTGCTCCAGTTAGGCAGTAGAGGGTGGGACCAGCCCTGTTCTCTAGAGCAGACAACAATAGCCTAGCCCAGGGTTGCAGAGCATCCTAGTATGTTGGAGGACTATGATTTTAAACTTGAACTGGGAAGGGGCCTGGGGCAAAAGTTTTATAAACTGGTTTGACCCAAATCAGTTATCTGATTATTACATTCAATCAGGTTTACCGTAAATCTGTTTCAGCCATTTTGAAACTGGTTTATGTGCACTGAGCTTTTGTCCTGTTACAGGTTTAAGCTAGTTTCTGATCACTTAAACCTGTTTATGTGTAACTTCTGTCCCTAGCTTAAATGGCTGTGAGGTTTTCACGTATATTTCTGTCTAGATTGCAAATGATATTTCTACATAACAGCATGAGCTAACCAAGAATATTGTATTTCCCATTTTCTATTCAGCAAGTGACACCTCATTTTTCAAGATCTGGTGTTGCTGGAAAAAAGGCATATCAGGAAACTAATTTTCAGTTTTGTACCTTAATCCTACCAGTTGAATGATAATCCCAAATCACTGCTTTTGCTCAGAGGAGCATCAAAAGCTGTTAGCTGCTCCATTGTTATATTTTTATTTATTAGCTTTGCACACTGTTTCTGAGTTCATTTAGATTTATAAAGGAATTCAGTTTCAGTGACACAGAATTGCAAAGTTTCAAGAAGAGGAAAGGTAAAAAGTAGGCTGCTTCCAGAACTTGCTTTTGTGTGTGGGAGATACATATAGGGCTGCAGGAGACCTAGTACATGGGGAAATTAATCATGCTATCTGCAACTGACAGCTCAAGTGATTAGTGTGCAGAGACCTTTCATATCTCAAACTACCAGCACATAAATCTGATCAACTTTAGGCAGCTGACATCAGTTATATAAAGTCATATAATATTTTAAAGCTGAGGCTTCTACTGATAGGACTCTCTTGTTTAATTTACTGCCTAAATAACAATGGCTTAGGGAAAAAATAAAAATCATTCCTGTTTTGCTGGAAAACATGCAAGATCCATTTCCATGTAGAGGACTTTGATTATATTCAATCCAAGAAGTCAGAGCTAATAATTTTGCTGCTTTTGATCCTGTTCTCATTAAGTTGCTGGCAAAAACATCATGTTTGCCCTCCATGCTCCTGAAATATCAACATGTTGATTGGGACTTTCTTGAATGTACTTATTTAGAACTACTTGATGGGCATTTTTCTGACTTTCTTTGCCTCTACTTTTTTGTAATTGATTGCAAGCAAGTATTCAGACTTTAGTGCCTGAAAGAAGTACGATTTGAATTGAACAATTATGCCTAGTCATGTACCTCTTCTTTCCTATTAAGCAGATATATAGCTATAGGGCAGGTACAGATATTACACATAAACAAGTCTAAATTATCAGAAATCAATCTAATTATAACTGTATACAAAAGATCAGACCTGATTTTGAGACCAGGAGAACTCCTGCACATTAGCACAATCCCACAACGTCTGACCCTGGCTCCTGCATGCCCAGCCAGGGATCCCCAAGCCCCCATGCTTGGGCATAGCCCCATGAAGCCCAAGCCTGGCTGCTGCTCACCCAGCTAGGGCCCTGTTTTTGAGCAGAGACCCATCTTCTGCACCACCATCCAGGGACCACCATGCCTTTGCCTTGTGGGCATAGCACCACTGACCCTTTGCCTGCCTTCTACACAGTGTATCACAAAAGCCAGAGTCAGGCAGTCTGCCTCCTGCACCCCAGCATGGATCCCTCCCAAGCAGGAGCCAGTATGGGTGGCTTGCCTCTGGTGGGTCAGGGTGTCAGGAGACAGAATATTGTGATTGGACCTGCATGGTGGCAACCCTATGACCTCCATGACTGGGACACTGCTGGCAGGAACCTGGGGCATGGACCCCTGGCATGCTGCATGTCTTGTTTCATCCACAGCTTCTGTGTCTCAGTATTAGGGCAGGTGGTGGTGGGGAGGGGGCACTGAGAATCAAATCTGGAAAAGCAGGTGGATGCCCCTGGAAACCTCAGGAGCAGGTGGGGTATGGCCAGCTGCCTCTGTGTTGTAAATGGAGGACACTGGAGATCTTGAGGTCAGGGTATGGGGCATTGCCAAAATCACAGGGTGTCTGCTTGAAGTGCCTGGAAATCTTGAGGTTGTAGGGTTGGCCTGACCAATGGAGCCAGTCATGCAGGAGCAAGGGCTGCACCTAGCTACAGTGAGAGGTAGAGCCACAGCCTGGGACCTGCAGCTTCATGCATCCTCCACTCCTTCAATCCATCCAGGCTTCCATAGTTCCACCCATCCCTTTTCAGCCAGATCCTCACCCATCGATGGACACTGAGACCCCATGAGCATGATCATGGACTATGGACAACTCCATCCCATCCTCCTTCAATACTCAACCCAGTCATACAACTGGGGATATGGGGAAATGAAGAACTTCATCACTCTCTGGAGCAAGGATGAGACCCAGCACCAGCTGCAGAAAGGGCTCTGGAACAGGGATGTCTTCAAGTGCATCACCCAACAGATGTAGGCATGGGGCCACAAAAGGGGCTGGGAACACTGCCATGCCAAGGCCAAATAGATGAAGATGTAGTACAGGTGCATGAATGCTACCAGCAAGAAGTCTTGGGCCTGGAGGCAGACCATGCCCTTCTATAAGGAGCTGCCCTATTTCCTCATGAAGGACAGGGCTGTCATAGAATCATAGAAGTAGGATTGGAAGGGACCTTGTAGATCTTCAAGTCTGACCCCCTGCCTGGGCAGGAGAAAAAACTGGACTCAAATGATCCCAGCTAGGTAGGCATCAAGCCTCCTCTTAAAGACCCCCAGGGTAGGAGCCAGTACCACTTCTCTTGGAAGTTGGTTCCAGATCTTAGCCGTCCTAACTGTGAAGTAGTTCTTACAGATGTCTAATCTAAACCTACTCTCCAACGACTTGGGACCGTTATTCCTTGTTATGCCAAGGGGCGCTAGGGGAAACAAGGTCTCTCCCAAACTCTTCTGCTCCCCCCCCAGTGAGTTTATAGACTGTCACCAGGTCCCCCCTCAGCCTTCTCTTGTGTAGGCTGAACAAGTTCAGGTCCTGCAGTCTCTCATTGTAGGGTCTGCCCTGTTGTCCCTGGATCATGTAGGTGGCCTCCTCTGGACCCTCTCGATGTTGTCCACATCCCTCCTGAAGTGGGGCGCACAGAACTGGACACAGTACTCCAGCTGTGGCCTGACCAGTGTTGCGTAGAGGGGGAGGATCACCTCCTTGGCCTTATTTGAGATGCACCTGTGGATGCACGACAAGGTCTGGTTAGCCCTGCCAACTGTGACCTTGCATTGTCAGCCCATGTTCATCTTGGAGTCAGTAATGACTCCAAGATCCCTTTCTGCTTCTGTGCTCTCAAGAAGGGAGTTTCCCATCTTATAAGTGTGCTGCTGGTTTCTACTGCCCAAGTGCAGCACCCTGCACTTGTCAGTATTGAAGCGCATCCTGTTTTTGCTAGCCCACCCCTGTAACCTATCCAAATCTTGCTGCAGTCTTTCCCTCCCTACTAGTGTGCTCACCTCACCCCAAATTTTGGTATCATCAGCTAATTTAAACAGGGTGCTTTTCACCCTGTCGTCCAAATTGCTGATAAAGAAATTGAACAGTGTGGGCCCAAGGACCGAGCCCTGGGGAACTCTGCTGCCCACTTCTCCCCAGGTCGAATATGACAACTTGTTGGGGTCACCTGACCCCAGTTCTCTGTCCTGTTTGGTGGAGAGGGATGGACCCAATGATCTTACGAGACCCCTTCCAGCCCTTACAATCTATGAATCTATGGACCATGCTGATTCCTGTGTACACAGGAGGGTGGAAAAAACCAGGAGAATGAGCAGAGCCAGAACTTGCAGGGCCATGTTACATGCAAAGTCCTAGGGCACACCTCAGCCTCACGCTGCCTCTAAACACTTCTGATGGCTGTCAAGACCTTGTACACCTATGGCACCACTGGGGGTGGGGTGGGGTGGGCATGGGAGGAGTTTTCATAAGAGACTCTGTTGGAGGAGAAGGTACAGGGAGGCCCTAGGTTGATGGGACAGTCAGGTGATCAGAAGCAGGTCCTCCAGGCCTCAGGGCAAGAGGACAACTGCTGGAGCTGGTCCATGAGGAACCTGTCCCATTGGTGCTGGTTCCTGCATCTTTGCAGGATGTGAAAACCAAGGTGCCCCTGCAGCTGGACCTGACCTCCCTTGACATCTTCTCAGGCATGGCCAAGAGCAGGGAGAATGTGTAGAAGAGAAGGGGGAGTTAGAGAAAGAAAAGCTATGTTTGCTTCCTTCTCCTCAGCATCTGTAAAGCAAGCTACCTCATTAGTGAGGGGACGAGCCACAGGAGCAGCTGAAACAAGGCAGCTACCCCAGGGCAGATCTGGGGGTATGAGGAGAACAAAACCCTTACCTTCAGAGCCCTACCAAGCTGAGGTGTGAACTGTCACAGTGGGGAAAGCATGGCCTGTAGGGAAACTCCAAGGAGCACAGCTGTGGTCTGACCCCTTTCTGTTTCCCAGGGGGAATTTTAGTCCCTAGGAGGGGAAAGCCTTATTTGGGGACACTAAGGGTGGGCTAGAACAGCCTGGGCAGTTTATACCCTCAGGGGAAGAATCCCCTGATTTCAGTTCATCCCAGGTGCTTCACATTAATACAGGACAGACAAATGGCAGCTGGAGACCAGAAGTCTGCATTGATAGGTTGGGAGTACACAGCAGAGATCTGAAAAGGACACAAAGTGGTGAGAAGAGTGACCCTACGCTGGACAGCTGTGGAGGCAAGGGGTGAGGGAAATCCCTGCTTATATTCCTTTATTTTTGTTTCTAATGGACTACAGAGGATTCCTAGAAGTTGACCAGGAAAGTCCTAAGAGCCACTCCTGGCTGTGATTATTAACAGCAGGAGCCCTTATTTAAACCAGAAGAGTATGGTGGGGATACTGGGGTTTGAGGAGCCCCCTGTTATGGGCATGTGAGGTTCTACTACAGGCCATAACTAATTATTTTGGACTATTAAGGGCAGCCCTGATGGTGGAGCTGGTTTTCCTTCTCTGGCAGAGAATTCTTCAATTTATACCATCAAGTTGTGGTGGGTGAGTATCCTGAGAAAACATACACCTTAACAGGGTGTGCAGAGCTGGTCGAGCCATAGACAAAGGGATCCAACCACAGCATGGTATGCAGGAGTGGGGGGAAAGCTCAATATGTCATGGAAATTGGGACCCAGGACCTGGAGTGGGTCCCCTACCTCATGGGAACACCCACCACCCTGGTCTTCAACCCTGCAGACCATGACTAAGCATGCGGGCCCTTGGGCACTGTTCTCTACACTGCTGCCACAAATGGTTGTCACCCACTCTTCTGATACCTCGGTGCCCCATTTCAGATTTACAGTCCTGAGACTATTAAAAAGGGTGTTTACAGAGGGAAAGTTTGACAGTGCTATTGCTGAAAGTTTTAAACATTTAAATGCTTTGGTTTTGTTCAATTTGGTTAAGTTGACTAGATCAGTGGGTGACAGCCTTTTTGGCAGGCATGACACAAACTAGTCCCTCATACTTCCTGAGTGGCCACTCTTTGGTCACCTTCCCTTGCCTAATGTACTGTTCTTCTTCCTGCTCCATCTCTCTGCCCCATCTGCCTCTGCTTTCTGCTTCCTTCCCTATCTGCCACTGCATTTCTTGTCCCCTCTCTCTGATCTGTCATGTATCTCACACACAGATTGCCCATACCACTTGTGGATTGCATGCCAATGATTGGTGGCCTGGACTAAATAATATATAGTATCTAGAAAGTTGGATTAATGAATAAGAAATCTTTTATAGCCTCTCTTTGTTTTTTCCTTTTTCTCTAGCCATTATTAGGGACTGTTTAATTTTAATTAATTGCATATAAATCAATAAATGCATATACATTCATTAGATAGAAACAGCTTTTGCAGCTATAACCTATGGTTTCAGATTTCATAACTAATGAACCTTGATGTGAACTTTTCTCTTACACAAGCAAACCTTAGCCTGGGAAGCAAAACTTATGAGAGAAACCTGAAAGAACTCAGGTTATTTAGTCTGACAAAGAGAAGACTGAATGGAGATTTGATAAAAATCTCCAAAGACTGAAAGGGCAATTACAGAGGGGATAGGGAGAGACTATTCTCCATAGTCATAGGGGACCAGGTTAGGAGATATGGCTTTAAACTTCAGCAGATGGAATTTAGGTTGGAGATTAGGAGGAACTCTCTGACTATGAGGGTGGTCAATCATTGGAACAGGCTACCTAAGTAAATTGTGGGATCGTTAGCCTTGGAAACTTTCTAGAGCAGGTTAGACAGATACTTGGCAGGGATGATCCTGCCTTGAACAGGATGCTATACTAGATTCATAGATTGTAAGGGGCTGGAGGGGACCTTGGGAGATCATTGTGTCCAGCCCTGCTGCACAAGGCAGGAAAGACCACTGGAAGTCAGGTGACCCCAGCAAGGTGACCGTCCAGTCTCCTCTTGAAGATTTCCAGGATAGGCAATAGACTCCCTCCAGCAGTGGTGCAATTCCACAGTCTTCACACCCTAGCTATAAAGAAATTTTTCCTGGTGTTGAGCCTGAAACGGTCTTCCAGGAGTTTGTGACCATTATTCCTGGGTTTCCCCAAGCATGCCCTGGTGAGCAGTTGTTCACTGATCCCTTGATGTACCTGCTGGCCTTGGCCAGTGCAGGCAGCTTGCATTTCCTCTGCCCGCTCCCTCCACCCCCCAAAGGGGGAATGTGTGTTTTGTTTGCTCCCAAAGTAACCAAGGCTGCTTACAGAAAACCATGCAACTTGGATCGATTCCACCTCGGGCTTTTTAAACATCTGTACTTAGCCATAATGATTAGTGTGTGAGGGAAGGGAAACCTAAACAATATAAAGATAATTGGTCAGGACAGAATCTGTCGGGAGGATATGGTAGTTTAGGAAAAGCCAAAAAAATCTAGGGAATACTGGAAAATCTGAGGATTTTTCCTTGCACTGTGGCTAGGCCAGTGGTTGTCACCCTGAAATATGTGGTTGGCTTATAGTAGATCAGGGAGGGAGCAGTGATCAGGAAGTAAGGAGTGAATACAGTGACAGATAGGGCAGGGATCAGAAAGTAGACCAGCAGATCAGGCAGGGAGCACAAGACAGAGAGCAGAAAGCAGAGCAACAGGGGACTGGAGTGGCAGGGAGGGTATAGGGCTTACCTTCTGACATGTCTGTCAAAAAAAGTTTCGCTTCCACTGGCCTAGGCTAACATTAGTCTTTTATTGACATGTGGCGGTCATATAAAGTAATTACATGTATAAATATTAAATATTGAGGGTAGAGTATAGCTGCTTAGAAATCAATAGAAGTTTTGTTGTTGAATTCAGTTTAGCCAGTATATTTCACCCATGGATTCAAAATGTGCTTATACAATCGCTACAACAGTGAAGATGGGATTTGAATATATACATTTATATATTTTAGATGTACAAATGCTTGCACCCAGGAAACCTGACACATTTGCACTTCTGCACACTATGTTGTGTGCATACAAATGGAGACAGTATCAAGGCTTCTTTAAAACTCTAAGGCCATAAGTTCTTATAGGGACTGAAGGACTTTAAATACACCTAGACCTAATGGCTCCAATAAAAGAAGCAGACTTCTATGAACTGATGGGACACTGTGCATATAACTAATGCAAACAACAGACATGAAACCTATTTTAGTAACTGAAAGCAAGAGCTGTGTAATATTGTTAGAACACTGTGCTTTCATTGCCTTTTTTCCTTCTGCTAAATAATAGAATTGCAAAATATCCAAAGAGATGCTTGTTCTGGTGATTATACTGCCTTATAGTTCAGAGCCACAGTCCAGTGTTTCAGTGTGAACTGCAATTATACTGTACATCATCTTCATATAAAATAATCCTCTATATATGATGGAATATCATAGGGTTGCTTAGTGAATTTTCTAATGTTCCATAGGAAATCGTATGTTGAAAAAAAAATCTCCTGGTTTTATGTCTTGAATTATTAGTACTTCCTTGATTTCAAAGCAGTGGGATAGGAGAGTGAGATATGATTAATTTAAGTTTGTAGTTATAGACCTACTGCCATGGATTTACAGCCCTAGCCCTTGCTCAGCTGGACAGGTTAAGCTCAATTCATAGCTTCTTTTTCATTGCCTGATCTGAGCAAAGCAGCGGGAATATATTGCTGAATGTGGCTCAAGAATTTATTTTGGGAAGAGCTTAGTTTATCTTCATACATTCAGAGTTTGCAGGAAAGGAATTACATTTAAGTTTAGAGCACTTAGCTGAACACCCAGATTTTATCATCCCTATGGTTGTGATGCATATGAACCTGAGTAGAATAGAAATGAGGCAGCTCTGTTTCTCTTCAATTGAAGCTATCTCCCAAAACCAACAGTTCAAAACATTGGTTACAAAATAGTTTCTTTTGGTATATTTTCAGTGGTATTCAAAAAGTGACAAAAATTGGTAGATACTGCACAAGATTGTTTCACTTATTTTGTATAACTCTTTAATGTTAGATCCTGAAAATCATATTTATCTCTTTATGATCTAGTTAAGTTTTGGTAAAACACAAGTGCATTCTAGAAATTCTTGAAAAACTTAACCTAAGGGTTCAATTTATGATGAATAAAACTAGATTTATATACTCGTGATAAATGTTTTGTTGACATTGCAGAAGGCGAAGTTGTAACTCTGATTTCATATGAGTTATAAATTCTAAATGTCTGTGGAACAGAGGAGGGAAAAGGTATTCTGGCTAGGCTATTGAGATTGTTTTTCAGGTAATCAAAGAAAATTCATCCTTTAGTGGTGATAGAGGGGAGCTGTCAATTGCCCTTGTGTGGGAAGGATGTGACATGGGTTATAGACTGACTTATGAACCTACTCTAATATCACTCCTCAACATTAGTTGAACTATATTTTTAGTATTGAGTCTGGTATTGCAAGAAGGAACAATAAAGAGGTTAGTCTCTCCATAGTTCAAAAAATGATGCACTATGACATTTGTACGCACTTTGAGTGACAGTTTCTCCCAGTATCTACATACCTTTTGAAGTTGGATCTCTCGTGCTTTTCCTGAACTCAGAGGAGAAATAACATGCTCATCCTCTGCAGAAACCTGCTAGGGTGTGATTCCTGTCCTGCTTGATCTCAGGGTAATGATTTTGTTGCACTGTTAACGCTGTACTGAGTAGCTTATATAGTACAATGGTGCCGCATCATTGTGCTACAGTTTATATAGTACAATGTAGCCTATGCTAACTCTGAATGATCTAGCTTGGTCACAAAAAGCAATAAGGTTGTGCTAATACTGTGCTGTACCTGGACTAAATAGAATTTCTGCAAATTGGGACTGTGAAGAATACCAGGCTGAAAACAGGGGAATATATATTTTTCTGGTAAAATAATGGGCAAATGTGCTGTTATCTTGTCTGCACCGTATTTCATGTGCACAGGGAATTATGGTAATTATAAGAATTATTCATTTAAAGATCTGGAGGAGTAACTGCTGCAGAGGCCCTCTGTAATAGTGATCTTTTTATAATCAGGTTTTATATGTGGAGGGAGTGAGGGGGTAGAAATAAAACAAAGAAATTCACAACGATCACATTTTATTTTCAAAGAGGAGACTACATAAAAATGAGCATGTTAGCTGGAAATAAATTTAAAAAGCCATAAAAAGGATTAAAAACTAGCAGTCGGCATAGGAACTGTTTAAAAATACCATACTGAAGGCCCAAGTTAAATGTGTGACAGATCCAAAAAAAATAGCCAGGGTATCAAAAAGAGCCAGTATGGTTAAAGAGGAGAGTAAAGGAGGCTCTTAAAGATGTCCTAGGTTGGAATGCTGAGTGCTGTGATGGAAAAGGGGCAGAAAGCAGATCACACAAGATAGGCCATGCATGTATACTCTGCTACTATAAGATACTGGATATTGGGCTGAGGAAGTATGGTTTGGAAGAAAAGGTGGCTAGAAAGCTGGCTGGATTGTCAGGCTCAGTGAGTAGTAATCAATGGCTCAATGTCTAGTTGGCAGCCAGCATCAAGTGGAGTGTCCCAGGGGTTGGCCATGGGGCTGGTTTTGTTCAATATCTTCATAACAGTCTAGAAGATGGGATGGATTGGACCCTCAGCAAGTTCATGGATGACACCACGCTGGGAGGTGTAGCAGATACACTGGAGGGTAGGGCTGGGATTTAGAGTGACCTAGACAAATTGGAGGATTGGCCAAAAGAAATCTCATGAGGTTCAACAAGGACAAGTGCAAAGCCCTGCATTTTAGGACAGAAGAATCCCATGCACCGCTACAGCCTGGGGACAGACTGACTAAGTGGCAGCTGTATAGAAAAGGACCTAGAGTTACAGTGGACAATAAGATGGCTAGGAGTCAGTAGCGTGCCCTTGTTTCCAAGAAGGCTAACAGCTGAAGGGTGATTTGGTAGCAACCTTTTAACTACCTGGAGAGGATGGAGCTAGACTGCTGTCAGCAGTGACAGATGACAGAACAAGGAGCAATGGTCTCAAGTTGCAGCAAGGAAGGTTTTGGTTGGATATTAGGAAAAACTTTGTCAGTAAGAGGTTGGTGAAGGACTAGAACAGGTTATCTAGAGAGGTGGTGTAATCTCCATCCTTAGAGGTTTTTAAGTACAAAGCCTTGGCTTGGATGATCTTGTTGGGGATGGTGCTGCTTTGAGCAGGGGTTTGGATTAGATAACCTCCCAAGGTCCCTTCCAACCCTAATTTTCTATGACCTGTGGTCTGACTCAGCATGGCATTCCTTATATTCTTAAAGGTGAGCAGAAATTAACAAAAACAGAAAATCCAGGAAGAGGTTAGTGTCTTCATTTGTAGCTCATAATTTTCAAATTGTCTTATGGTGACAGATAAGATTGGTGGATATTGATTGTACCTAAAGTATAAGTGGCCTCATCCATCTGTGTTCTTTCTTCAGAATCTAACCATCCAAGTTTAATCTATTATTTCATCCAGATACAATACCTGTTCAACATGAGTCAGCCGTAGGTGTTTCAGCAGTGTTAATTCTAATTCCGAAAGGTAAGTGCTCATTGCATGCTGGAAGCAGGCGGATGGTTTCAAACCAGTACTGAACATGCCAACTGTTGCTTGTGCAGATAAATTGCAGAAAAAAAATGCCTTAAATAAATACTCATCTCTTAGAAGCTGGAAAGTATCCAGTCTAATTATTGTTGTGCTCTTAAAGGACCCATTGTGAAAACTCAGTAGAGCTAGTCCATAGTGCACTCATGGCTTTTTCTGATCTTGTATCGCTAATCCTGCAAAGAACATTGGGAGACCTCCCTCTTCCCCTCCCACCCCAAAAGTTACTGCACTAAAGTTTCTATTGATGCTGCATCTGCTAAGCAAACTAAGAAGGTGAAGGTGTGAGAGAGCATGATGAGATGCAGATGATGCCATTTGTAAAAAGAATAGTTCCTTTAATCTCCTTTTTGCATTCATAGACATTTATACATAAGGCAAATAAAAGGCACTAACATAATTCTGTCAAGATACCGTAGAGTGTCAGGATGATTTGTAGAAGATATTTTGCAAGCTTTCACCCTGAAGTCTGCCAAAGGATCAAGCTGTTCTTTATTTTGCCATGTATGACTTCCTTGAAATTTGTTTGTAAATCAGAGCTTTGTATCAGAACTGACATGTCTGCTGTACTATTAGAAATACAACATTTACTACTACATAGTCATATCTGCTAAATCAATAGTTCCCTCCCTTGGTAGGGACATAGCTGTGATGACTGTGGAGTATATGGTAACAAATGTTGACTTTCTTAAGGCTGTGTACAGAGATTTGGGGTGATTAGATCACATTAAAAATAGCCACCTGATCTAAAGTAAGTCAGGATGGGGGGCTAGTGGAGGGTTGGGCAGACTGGGGGTGCAGATGGAGTCTGTGGGGGAGGGGTTGCTGGGGTTCAAAAGGGTTTGGTTGGATCAGGGGGGCTCATGGGTCCATGGGAAGGGGAGGCTTGGGGGAGATGGAGGGGGGGAGGTGCTCTCTCCCCCATCTCCTGAGACAAACCCCCCTGTGAACCTACCTTCTCCCCCCCCCCCCAAGTTACTTCCTTGGCTCCTAGCATCAGTGAATGCTGATAACACTAACAC
The DNA here is from genome assembly GCF_052110815.1 of Crocodylus siamensis. NCBI lineage: Eukaryota > Metazoa > Chordata > Crocodylia > Crocodylidae > Crocodylus > Crocodylus siamensis. The sequence goes on from NC_143395.1 coordinate 293,487,861, forward strand.
TGGGAGTGACTTGTAGGATGGAGAGGTTTGGGCTGCTACAGCTGACTGGTCAGTGGAGGGTGGGTTGTCCATTTGGAGGTGGGGAGGGGACTGGGGGGCTAAAACAGCACAGTTCCAGGGAGAGGTTAGGAGAAGTTCAGTGCTGGATTGGGGCTAGCATCTGAGTTTTCCCAGCCCTGGGGCTGTATTGGGTTTAGTAAGATTGGTCTTGCCGGACCCAAGCTAAGTTAGAATACTTTGGAGGGACACTTAATTTAGATTGGGTTGACTCTTTTTAGACCAGTCTAACTGTCCTGAACTTTTGCACAGTTCATATGTGCAAGGTTTGCACCTGAGTAAACTAAGTTGGATCGGGGGCCATTTTTAACAGATATTCAGGGAGGTTAGATCATGTATGCAGCCTAAGAGTAACTAATGATTGTTTCTGCTATTGAGAAACTCCTTCTCTCTACCTCTGTCTTTTTATCGATTGCTCTGATTCTTGTTTCCTCTCAGGCTGTTGCTGTCTTCTCCAGCATGCTCTTTATTTTTCAGCTCTTTGTTCTTACTGGCCTTATTTTTGTTCATAAGTTGTCTAATGCTCTCTGAATTTGTTCTATGTGGATGGGCACGTCAATTTGAGCTGTGATCTTTAGAATCCTCATAGTAAAGTGTTGTTAGGACTGGTCATGTAGCTGGAGGAGAGACTTCCAAGGAACACTTATATGCCTCAGGAAATGGCATTATTGATTTGATACAGCAAATAGTGGTTTCTCTGGGCATTAATATTAATCCAATACCCCAGCATAATGTTGAATTGATAGTGCTGGAAGCATTTTTTCCACTGAGACGAAGCAAATTCCTTAATAATTTGTTGTTCCTGATGATTGTTGGGATGCTTGAAAGAGAGAATAATGTATAAATTAATTTTTGGAGCTACTAGATCATTTAAAAAATACTTGTTATTGTGTGTGTATATGTAAAAATAATTATTTATTCAGGTATAGTAAAAGAACATTGTACATCTGAAATCCTTTTTTAAATCTATGGTTGATTTGGTTCCAAAATAATATCAAGTTTTTTATGTACATATAAAAACTCATCCATTGACCAAAGTCTGTATTTTAAAGTGCATTTGAAAACAGAAAATGAAAAATCATTCATAAACAACGGTGAAAAGCATTTTGAAACTTTATAGTCTTTGTTCTGATATAGACTCATTATTTCCCCGAACAAAATGCGTATTCTCTCTGGGAACAAAGATACTTGCATCCAAGTCTTTAATAAATTCAGGTCTGGAATGTAGACTTGAACTTCTCATGCCTCCTAACCACTTAGTTATTGGGACAGATGGTTTTGTACACTTTTAAGTTACATTTTGAATTCTTTAGCTTCCTTTGTAATAGTTTCAGTAGGCCTTAGGCTGCATTAAATTTAACTGAAGGGAGGAGGGAGACTGGAGTAGCATCCCTAGGTGCTACCTTTGTGGTGGGGTACAAAAGCAATCATTATGGCATTCAGCATGACAGGAGTTACCACTATCCCATGGGTCACAGCAGCCCAAGGTGCAGACCTGCCTTAGTACACCAAGAGTTTAAGATGGGCAAAGGTAGCATAAATGAGGATAAGGGAAATAGCATAAAAGGAACTGAGTCACTAGTGAGAACTAGTGAAAAAGCTATCTCAGTTGATTCTTAAATAATGAAGGTAGAGATTTTCTAGTCTGAACACAATGTAACATGAGAACATTACCTTTGTGACTGTATTTGTCTCATTTTGATTAAATAATGTTGTATCACTTCTGTATGAGGAAGGGGATAAAAATGGGCTCAGTGTTCTGTATTTGTCATTTGATGAAGTTCTTTTCTGCAAATTGTAAGAGGCATTAGATCTTCATTACAATTTAATTGCCAATTTTGGGCAAGATATCCTTAATAGGCAGGCCACTTTAAGTATTCTTAGGATTTTAGGATATGATGATTCTAAATGTAAAGACTATGTATTTCTGTTTGGATTGTAAAAGTGTATTTAGATATACCAGGGGTGTAGGTTGTAGCCGTGTTGGTCTAAGGACATAGGCAGACAAGGTTCTTTGGGTGAATCTGGTATCTGTTATTAAACCAACTTAAATGGTTGGGAATTTTGTTTTTTAAAAGCAAGGTTTTGGGTTTAAAAACCCTTTGTCAGGCTGAGGAGGTCTCTGCAGTTGGTGTGTGTGTGCTTTTCCTGGATGGAATGAAAAGTAAAGAAGCCAGGGGCTGGGTTGGTATGCATACAAGACTGGCAGTCAGTGAAGATGTAAGTTGAGGTGTCAGTGGGTGAAGGGAAGAGAAGGGGGATGAATAGTGGAGAGGTAGCTGGGGAGTCAGATGTCAAGCAGGTTATAATGTGTCATACATCCAATGTCTATATTTAGTCCATGATTTCTGGTATCCAGGAGGCTGATGAAGTGGAGCTCATAGGCTTATCTCTGAGAATTGTTTTGTAAGTTTCCTGTGAGGATTGGAAGGAGTGGTTTTCTTGTGAGACATGTGCCCCCACAGGTAATTGGGTGTTGTTGTCTTCGAATGCACACTGGAAATCCATCATTCTGGTGTGCAGTTCATAGACTTCATGGACATTTGGGGTGGACGGGACCCTGGAGGATCATTGAGTCCAGCCCCCACCCCAGGGGCAGGAAGTCAGCAGGAATCATAGGATCCCAGTAAGATAAGCATGCAAATGTGTTTTGAAGGCGTTCAAAGTGAGTGCTTGAACCGCCTCAGGTGGCAGTCTGTTCCAAACCTTGGGGGCTTGGACAGTGAAGAAGTTCTTTCTTATGTCCAGCTGTGAGGGAGCGGGGCCTAGGAGCGACCGTGAACTCCCTAGCGCCCCCTACCGTCACGTTAGGGTGAACGTAGCACCCTCAGAATCTCGCCCGCCACGACTTTGATGACTAATATATATAGTATGGAGGCTGCCTGTTTCCCTAGTGGACGGTACTGGTGTTCCTGTCCCTACTCCAGAATGGGGTATCTATATGCGTCCCACCTTAAGGGCTATGCGTGCCTCCAAACCTCCCCTTCAGCACGCCCCAAGCCTCGCAGCTATTCCGGGGGACGTTTGTATTGTCCCTCACCCCTCGGGTGCCCCTCGGCCACCTGGCGCCCCTTAGGGCCTATAGCGCCATCGCCGCCCTAGTCTCGGTGCCATTGGGCCGGCGCTATTGCCGCCCTAGTCTCGGCGCCATTGGGTGGCTCGCTATCCCTGCTTATTCTGCCCCGCTCTGGGGCCTCGCCCCCTCTGGGGCCTGCACCGCGCCCTCTGCGCTTCGCCCACACTGGGGCCTCGCCCCCTCTGGGGCCTGCACTGTGCCCTCTGCGCTTCGCCCCTCTGGGGCCTCGCCCCCTCTGGGGCCTGCACTGTGCCCTCTGCGCTTCGCCCCTCTGGGGCCTCGCCCCCTCTGGGGCCCGCACTGCGCCCTCTGTGCTTCGCCCCCTCTGGGGCCCAACACCGCCCTGATGGGCTGGGGTCTGCAACCCCCCTCCACACTGCGCCCCCCTGGCGCCGGTGCCTCCCCGGCACAAACAATAGTGCTCCGTTGGTACTCTGCCCCTATTGGGCATCCGGAATCCCCAAGCTGTTGGGGAGCCCCGCTGAGGCCTCCTCGCTCCCCTACAGCCTCACCCGGTCCTCCGAATCTACATACCCTTGAAAGCGATCTTGTTCCCTGCATCATCGCAGCCGATTAGTATGGTAAGGCTGCCACACTTGCCTCGGGCCGCTCAGCTCAGCCGCAGAGCTCCTACTCCTGCTCCTGTGGCAGCCAGAAGGGAACTGTGAGGCAGGCTCCAGCCTATGCTGTTTATAAAGGCCTGGCCCTGCCCCCTTCTGGCCACGTGACCTGCCTGGTCACCCTGGTAACCGGCACCTGAGCTGCCTGGGTGATTGGCAGCTCTGCCAATCACCCTCACAGTCATGGGGCCTTTCCGTGACTCCGTGACACCAGCCTAAACCGGTCACAGTGGAGTTTGTGACTGGTCGATCTTGTCAACACTTGGGGGGCTCTGGTGAACAGTTGTTCCCCCAGATCCTGATGAGCATCTCCGATAAGCTTATAGGTGGCCACCAGATCACCCCTTAGCCTGCGCTTTTCCAGGCTGAATAGCCTCATTGCTCTCAGCCTCTCATCATAAGGTCTGTTTTCCTGACCTCTGATCATGCACGTGGCATTCCTCTACACCCTCCCAAGCTTCTCCGCATCCTTTTTGAATTCTGAAGCCCAAACCTGGATGCAGTACTCCAGCTGCGGCCTCACCAAGTCAGAGTACAGCAGGAGAATGACATCCTGGGATCTGCTTGAGAAGCATCTATGGATACAAGCCAGTGTTTTGGTTGCTTTTCTAGTCACAGCATCACACTGAAGACTCATGTTCATCTTGTGGTCAACATGACCCCCAAGCCCCTTTCATCTGTAGTGCTAACCAGTGTAGCACTGCCGAGCCTATAAGCATGGTGCAGGCTTTTCCTCCCAAGGTGGAGAACCTTGCATTTTTCAGTGTTGAACACGATCAGGTTCTCATCCGCCCATTTCATGAGTCTGTCCAGATCTGCCTGGATCACCCTCCTGTCCTTGGACATTGATGCTTTACCTCAGAATTTGGTGCCGTCGGCGAACTTGACCAGTCTGCTTCTGACACCAATGTCCACATCATTGATGCAGATGTTAAACAGTATAGGCCCTAGGACAGAGCCTTGTGGGACCCCACTGGTCACAGCACATGAAGATGATTAGCTCCCATTGACCACCACCCTCTGGGTCCTACCGCGGAGCCAGTTCCCCAGCCAGCAGATCGTGGTGATGTCAAGGCCGCAGTTAGCCAGTTTAACCAAGAGGTGATCTTGGGATACCAGATCAAAGGCTTTTTTTAAAAATCAAGGTATATGACATTGATCTCTTCACTTTTGTCCAGGTGATAAGTCACCTGGACATAAAAGGAAATGAGATTGGTCAAGCAAGACCTACCCGCAACAAACTCATGCTGGGCATCCCTCAGGATATTGCCTTCAGCTAGTCTGTTAAGGATGGCCTTCTAGATAATCTTTTCCAAGACTTTCCCCAGGATAGAGGTCAGGCTGATGGGCCTGTAATTTGCTGGATCTACTTTCCTCCCTTTCTTGAAGATAGGCATGACATTGGCTCTCTTCCAATCATCAGGCACTTCACCAGAGTGCCAAGAACTCTGAAAGATCTGTGCTAGGGGCTGAGCTATGATGCTCGCCAGCTCCCTGAGTACCCTTGAGTGTAGCCCATCAGAGGCTGGATACCTTCAAGTCAGCCAGCCGTCGAGGTGTTCCTTCACGGGGTCAGTTTTGATGGAGGGCCTCCCTGACCCATAGTGGGCAGGGTCATCCCATGGGGCTGATGGCAAACTGATGCAAAGTACCCATTTAGCAACTTTGCTTTATCCTGGGCGTCAGTTGTCAGTAGCCCCATATGGTTTAGCAGGGGTCCAATGTTGCCCTTGTTTTTCCTCTGGCTCCCCACATATCTAAAAGAGGACTTTTTTTTATTTTCCTTGATATTTGTGGCTAGCTGGAGTTCCATCGCAGCCTTGGCTTTCCTGGTTTTCTTTCTGCAAGTCCAGCTTAAAGCAGAGTATTCTTCCTTGGTGGCAGTTCCAGTCGTCCATCCTTTATGGGTCTTCCTTTTTAAGATGCAGGAGTTCCACCAGTTCCCTGGAGAGCCAAGGGGGCTGCTGTGCCCTTTTGCTGCCTTTCCTCTGAGATGGGATGGACTTTGCTTGTGCATCCAGGATTGCTCCCTTGAGGAGCAACCACGCATCCTGAACTCCTCTCTCCATTGGGTTGTGGCCTTTTAGGGCCTCTCTGACAAGCCTCCTTAGCTTGTCAAAGTCAGCTTTCCTGAAGTTGAGGGCTTCTGTACAACTGACTGACTTGCCAGCTCTACGGCAGGTGGTGAAGGTGATCAGTTCATGATCACTGTCACCCAGCTTCCCTCTGATTGTTAAGTTGCCAATTAGGTCATCCCCAGTTGCCAGTATGAGGTTGAGCAGTGCTTTACCTCTTGTTGGCCCATAGACTTCCTGCATCAGAGGTCATCCACACATGAGAGAGCTTTGTGACTGCTCAGATTTGGCCGAGCGCTCCTCCCACAAGATGTCTGGGTAGTTAGTCTCCCATGACAACCATACACCAGGATTATGCAGCCTCAGCCAATTCCCCGGTGAACTCCTGGTCAAGGTCTTGACACTGGGTAGACCTCGACCAGGTCTGTAGTAGACCCCCACCATAGTATCACCTGCACCGTGTTCCCCATGGATTTTTACCCAGAGGGTCTCAAATTGTCCACCATGGGTGCCAATGTTAGCTTGCAGGGACGTGTAGCTTTCCTTGACAGAGAGAGCTATACCCCAGCCCCTTTTGTCCACTCGATCCCAGTTGTTGTTTGGTTTCTCCTACATATTTTCAATTAGGGCATTTGGTGCATTGGATGAGATGTATTACATTTCTGGAGGTGCACCTGTAAGATCTGGGAATGCTGATGGCTCTGTTGTGGGGTATAGTACTTGTGGGGTTGGTGGAAATGTGTTGGCAAGCTTTGCATTTCTTGTCATGTCATGGTCTGGTTCCATTCGGTGTGTTCTGGGCCTGAGGAAGTTTGCTTCTGGTCATGAGGCTAGCAAGGTTTGCTGCTTGTTTGAAGGCTAGGATGGCTTCTATGTGATGGTGGTCAGGCCGCAGTTGGAGTACTGCATCCGGTTCTGGGCACCGCAATTCAAGAGGGATGTGGACAACATGGAGAGGGTCCAGAGGGCCACTCGCATGATCAGGGCAGGCCCTACAAGGAGAGGCTAAGGGACATGGACCTGTTCAGCCTCCACAAGAGAAGGCTGAGGGGGGATCTAGTGGCTGTTTACAGACTAGTCAGGGGGGACCAGCAGGCATTGGGAGAGTCCCTGTTTCCCCGAGCACTACAAGGAGTGACAAGAAATAACGGTCACAAGCTGGCAGAGGGTAGATTCAAGCTAGACATCAGGAGGCGCTACTTCACTGTCAGGGAGGCTAGGATCTGGAACCAACTTCCAAGAGAAGTGATGCTGGCTGACCCTGGGGATCTTTAAAAGGAGGCTGGATGAATGTCTTGCTGGGGTTGTTTGACCCCAGTGCTCTTTTCTGCCATGGCAGGGGGTTAGACTTGATGATCTGCACAGGTCCCTTCTGACCCTACCAACTATGAAACTATGGTTTCTAGTATGGGTTGAAATTATCTGAGGATTTTCCATATGGATTTGAGGGAGGGGTGATATGTCATAACCAGCAGTGTGCAATTAATGGGGGCTTGTCTTCTGTCCTGCAGCAATTCTTCCTGTGGTATCCAGGTGGCTCTTTCAAATGTGTTATCTATCTCTCTGGAGGAGTGTCATTTTTGGGTGAAAACTGTTTTTAAGATTGGTGAGGTGGCAATCCCAGGTGTTCTCCTCAGTGTAAATTTGGTGGTATCTGAGGGCGTGGCTGTATATCACAGCTTTTTTTGGTGTTTAGGGTGATTGATGGTTCTGTGCAGATATGTATGTTGGTTTGTGGGTTTCTTGTGTAACGAGTTCTGTATTTTGTCATTATGGATGCTGATCATCATTTATAAAAAGGAGATGTTGGTGCTGGAGTATGCAAGAGAGACAGAAAGAGGGATGGTGAATGAGTTCCATCAGAAACTCAACAATCAGAGATTGCAGGTTTTCAGTCCAAATGATGAAGATGTCATTGATATATCTTAAGTATAGCAAGGGTTCGATGGTGCAGTCCTTGAGGAATTCTTCTTCCAGGTGGCTTATAAATAGGTTGTCATACTGTGGGGCCATTTTGGTGCTCATAGCTGTGCCCGTGGTCTGGAGGAAGTGTTGGTTATTAAAAGTGAAATCGTTGTGTGTGAGAATGAAGTGTATAAGATCAGTAATATCTTTGGGTCTGTACTATGAGTTGTAATCTTGCTCTTGTAGATTGTAAGGTGGGCACACCATTCTGGTGTGGGATGTTGGTGTATATAGTCTGGTAACATCCATGGTAGCTAGGAGGATGTTGCTGGGTAGGCGGTCTATGTTTTTAAGTTTCCATAGAAAGTCTGTAGTGTCTTGGACAAAGCTTGCTCTTTGGGTGACAAGTGGTTTTAGGATTGATTGAATAAAACCTGATGTTTCCACAGTTAGGGTCCCATGGTTGGATATGATAGATGTGAGGGGGCCAGGACCCTAAGGGGCCAGGGTCGGGCGGGGAACCCCGGAGTTCCGCCCAACTTCCGGGGTCAGACCCAGAAGTTTGGCCGGGGGCTTAACGTTTCCCGGAACTCGGACCGAGCCGGAGCGGGACCGGCCCGGGAGAATAAAAGGAGCCCACCTACCCCAAGCAGAGCAGGATGGAGGCTCCAGCCAGAGCCTGCCCCGGGAGCTGCAGAGCCGGGAGCCACGCGGCAGGAGCCGGCGGCCGCGAAGCCGGGAGCCGCGAAGCTGGGAGCTGAGGAGCCGGGAGCCACGTGGCAGGAGCCGGCGGCAGTGAAGCCGGGAGCCGCGAAGCCGGGAGCCACGCGGCAGGAGCCGGCGGCAGCGAAGCCGGGAGCCGCGAAGCCGGGAGCCACGCGGCAGGAGCCGGCGGCAGCGAAGCCGGGAGCCGCGAAGCCGGGAGCCATGCGGCAGGAGCCGGCGGCGGCGGCACGGGGAGCTGCGGAGCCCAGGACCGCCCCGCCGGAGCCAGTGGGGCCGGGAGCTGTGGGGCCCGAGGCAGTAGCGACCCTCGACAACCCAAAGGTAACAAGGGGGCCGGCGGCCGCTGCGCCGGAGGAAACCGGGAAGGGAGGCTCGGACGGAGGGACTCTTCTCCGGCGGCTGCGGGCCGTTTGGCCACAGAAGAAGACCTGCGGGCAGGGAGGTAATCCTCGTAACCCCCCCCCCCGGGTCTAGAGAGACAATCCATAGGGGTAAGGACACCCCAGAACTAGAGGAGCGAGTGGCACCTGGGTAGACTAGGTGCTGTAAGGACTCCTGGTGAGGGTCCGGCAGTGCGAGGGTGCCTCCCCACTGCAGGACTAGGACACAGACAAGGGAGCCCCTGACGGAGGCTAACCCCGGAGGACCGGGCGAGGGTGTAGGGGAGGAGGAGCCCTCAGGACCCCTGGACCTTGGAGACGAGGTACCCCATCCGGACCGCCAGCTTCCCCGTACGGGTGAACCCCCATATTCCATCAAGTCATGGCAGGTGAGATCAGCGGAAGCAGGGACGGTCCGTCACGTACCCCCTCCTCTCCAGGGGCCATCCGGGGATAGGGGGACTCACGGTAGGTGACGCACCCCATCCCCTCACAACAGGTTTGCCAGGGTTTCCTTGTTTGTGGATTTTATTGAGCATGTAAAAAGTCCCTGGGCTGGGTAGTGTGGGGGGACAAGGTCTGTAGTTTTTCTTGTAGTCCTGAGGGAAATGATTTGAAGGTATTGTTGAGTTTCATGGTGAAAAGGGGAGTAGGATGATCTTGTAGTTTTTTGTAGCAGGTGGTGTCATAGAGTTGTTTGTTGGCTTTCTTTTATGTAGTCTTTATGGTTTAGGATGACTATGGCTCCTCCTCTTATCTGCTGACTTTATTACTATTTGGTGGTTAGATCTTCAAGATTCTATGGTCTTTCTCTCTAGAGAGAGGTTGTTGTTGATTATTTTATTGTTTATTTGTTCCATGAAGTGGTCAATGTAGCAGTCAAAGTTAGGGTTTTGTCCACTGTGAGGTGTCCAATCTGATGATGGGGTTGACCTTTCCCTCAATCTTGTCAGAGGAAGAGTTGTTGTTGGAAGTGGATTCATTTCGGTCGTGGAAATATTATATGTATGTCTAGATATACCATGTTGTTTGTTATTTGCTAGCAATATTAAGATTCTCAAAATGTGAATAAAGTTTTGCTTTTCTCCTAAACTCTGTTGGAGGAATCATTTTGCTGAGACAAGTGGCTTTCAAAGACCTTAAAGTTCCTCCAGGGGTTTTGGAAGAGTTCTACTGTGTATGAAATATTTCATTGCAACAGATAATGAGTATAATCCTCTAGCTTTTTTATGCTTGTCTGGGAGGTGGGAACCTGTGAATACTTAGTTTATATAAAATAATGAGAATGTTTAATTAAACACAGTCAAACAGCAGGAGGAATTTAGCCACCACCTCTAAAATGCCTCATATTACACATACTGATTGAGGGAATGACTGGCCAGGCTGTAGTACTGCAGAGAAGGACCTGGAGATACCATGGACCATAAACTGAATGAGTCAGTAGCATTTGCTTGTTGCTGAAAAAGCCAACAGTATGCTGGGTTGCAAATGAAGGGAAGTGATTCTTCTGCTCTTCACTATTGGTGAAGCCTCACTTGGAGTTTTGGGCATTTTTTTGTCAAGTTTTGGTTTCATATGTCAAGAATGATGGGCATAGGCAATGTGTAGGGGGTGCACACGTACCCCCTGAGTGCTGGTGCTCCCCTTGAGAGCAAGCGCTCTCTGCTTAGGTGATGGGCAGGGGGGCAGGCGGAGTGCTGGTGTCCTCCAGCCCATGCCCCCAGAAGCACCACTGGCTCTTCTGGGCATGCCACTGTCTCTTCTGAGCTTGCCATCTGGCCATGGAGGGACCCCCCACACTGCTGCTGACATCACTGCAGCCGCCTGTGGATGGTCCCCACTCAGTCCACCCTCATAGCTGACAGCAACATCGCCACCTGTGGGCAGTTGCTGTACCCCCCTCTCCCCCCCCACCTCGGGAGGTACATGTTGCCTGTGAGGATGGGAACAGATTAGAGAGAGTCCAGCAGAGAGTGACAACGAATTATTAGAGGCCTGGGAAGCAAGGGAAGGTTGATGGCTAGGATTATTTAGGCTGTAGAAAAGAAAACTGAGGGGGTATTTGATAAGAATCTTCACATATCTAAACAGTGATTTACAGAGAGATTGGAAATAGGCTGTTCTCTATAGCCCCAGAGGACAGGACTAGGAACAATTACCTCAAACTGCAGCAGAGGAAATGAAAGTTGAAGATTAGGATGAACTTGCTGACTATGAGGGAGGCATGCATTAGAATAGGCCACGTAGCAAAGTTGTAGCATCTCCATCTTTGAAGACTTCCAAGATCAAGTTGGACAGACTTGGCTGGCATGGTTTAGTTGGGGACAATCCTGCCTTGGTCCAGGATCTGGACTGGATGACCTTGTGGGGTCCCTTCCACCCTTACTTTCCTATGATCCCATAGCTTGGTGGTTAGGACACTATCCTGGGAATGTCTTAATCAGAGAAAAAGATGTGTATATATAGTATGTCCTCAACATCCTGTGTGAATGCTCCACCCATATAGCTCTTGGATAAACAGGGGATAATCAAAGACCAAATAACGTTAATTTTTTTAAGTTTAAACAACAACAAAAAATTGCTTCCTTAGCCAAACTGGAAAAAAAGAAAATGGTTTTTCCGCAACCCTATTTAAGATGACATTTTTTTTCTTCTTAGTTCTCTCTACAGTTATTTAATACAGGCTACAGCTAGTCAAATTGGACCTCCTATATCTGAAAAGAGAAGCCTACAAGGGTTGGAAGTCGGGTAACATCACTACGGAGGATTATTCAGCACTGGCCTGCACCTGTAGGGAACAAACTAGGAAAGCCAAGGCCAAAACTGAACTCAAATTGGTTACAGGAATCAAGGACAGCAAAAAGTCCTTCAGATGCATGGGAAATCAGAAGAAAAACAAGGGCAACATGGAAGTCATGTTAAACTAAATAGCACAGCTGAAACTGGACACCCAGGAAAAAGCCAATCTCCTTAATTAATTACTTTGCTTGGGTCTTCCACCAGCCCAAGGGGATGACCCTGCCAAACAAAAAGTAGGATTGCCAGGGTATGGGAGAACACATGCCCATCATTGGTGAAGATCTCATGAGGGGATACCTTGAGACATTCAGAAATCAGTTGGCCTAGATGGAATGCACCCAGGAGTGCTAAAAGAACTGGCTGACATCATAGCTTAGCCAATGGTGAGGATATTTGAGAATTTCTGGTGCTCAGGTGAGTTTCCTGAGGATTGGAAGAGGGCCAATGTGTGTTGCCTCTGTTTTCTTGAAGATAGGAAGGAAGATCCAGGGAACTACAAGCCCAGCAGTTTAACCTCAATCCCTAGAAAGATATATTGGAAAAAAAATCAAAGAAACTAACAGAATGCAACGTTCTGAAAGATGGCCAACATGGCTTCATTGTGGGTAGGTCATGCCTGACCAACCTCACTTTCCTCTATGACCAGGTGACACAAGAACTGGACAAAGGAGAAGAGGTTGCTTATAATCTATTTGGACTTGAAAAAAGACTTTGACTTGGTCTCCCATGAAGTCCTCATGCTTAAACTGGGAAACTGCAGCCTCTACAACCTTATGTTCCGATTGCTCAGGAACTGACTGTCAGACCCAGAGAGTGATGGTCAATGGAACCATGTCAACATGGTGACCAGTGACATCCCCCAGGGCTCCATACCTGGACTAGTACTCTTTAACATAGTTTATAAACTATCTGGATTCAGGTATCGGAAGCGGACTTGCTAAATTCGCGGATGACACCAAACTATGGGGAAGTCTGGTCACACTAGAGGATAGGTTGGTAATACAGGCCAACCTGGACAGACTTGCAATGTGGGAAGATCAAAACTTGATGACATTCAACACTGAGAAATGGAAGGCACTCCATCCCAGGGCAGGGGGGAGGAGGGGGATGGGGAGAATATCTACATCATACTTATAAACTCAGCAATGCTACCTCACTAGCACCATGACCAAAATAAACTTGGGGGTCATGACTGACCAAAAGATGAACATGAGCCACCAATATGATTCCACAGCTGGCAAAGCAAACAAAACCTTGGCCTGCATCTATCGATGCATCTAAAGCAAGACCCAAGATGTCATCCTCTCACTGTGCTCTTCCCTGATGAGACCGCAGCTGGAGTACTGCATTCAGTTCTGGGCTCCAAACTTTAGGAAGGATGTGGAGAAGCTTGAGAGAGTCCAGAGAAGAGTCACATGCATAATCAGAGACCAAGTCTTATGAGGAAAGGCTGAGTGGCATGGGACTCTTCAGCCTGGAATAGCAAGGGCTCAGGGACGACTTGGTGGCAGCCTATTAGTATATAAGGGTGTGTACCAGGAAGTGGGAGAACATCTGTTCACCAGGGCACCCCTAGTGAAAACAAGGTCTAATTGTCACAAACTCCAGGAAGAGTGCTTTAGGCTGGACATAAGAAAAAACTTCTTCACTGTTGGAGTTTCCACAGTCTGAAATAGACTCCCCCCAGAAGTGGTGCCTATCTTGCTGGGATCATTTGGCCCACGCAGACTTCCTGCCCCCGTGGGCAGGGGGCTGGACCCAATGATCTCTGTTTGGTCCCTTCCAGCCCTAACGTCTATGAAATTTTAGAATGGGAGATGAACAACCATTAGGAATATACAATGTGGTATATAGATATAGTCATAATGATTGTTCTTCTCCCATTACAAAAATTGGCTAGATGTAGCCTGTACTAGATATGAAGATGACTTTATTTCATATATATAATTCTAAAGTAGAAGCTCTGAGAGTAAGCTGTATGTATTCTTCACTCTAAGCTATATTTTCAGTGTTTATAGGCAGTTGGGAAAATGTGTAATATTCATGTTAACAGGGAACAGGTAAAAGGGATAGACCCCATTCCTTTCCTAGCAGCCAAAGGCAAGTGATGGGTAAAAAAGTGATTCTTTCTTCTCATTTTAGCTGACTGAGACAAATATAGGTTAGAAGTTTGGGAGGGTCTAGTGTGTTGATGAGAAATGAGGCTTCCATTTCCTAACTTGACAGAATAAAAAATGACTCAGCCAGGAGATGCATGATTGGAAGATGATAACAGTTTTTGTACCTGAGATAGGAGGTGTTAAATGATTTCAGAAGGGGATTGATTGTGACTGTCCAGAGGGTAAAACAAAAGAAATCAAACAGATTTTTAGTGTATGGGGGAATAAACAATCTTAGGAGGACATTGGGGGCATTTATAGACATGCTCCGGGGGGAGGGGCGGGGGGATGGTCTAATTAGTAAACTGTTAATTAAAAGCACCCAAACATCACATGTATTAGCATCCCTGCACTGACAAAATAGCAAAAAGGCAATTTGAACTAAAGCTTGTTTGACGAGCCTTAGTTCAAAGTGCCCCACTGCCATTTTTCAGCAAGGAGAAGCTGAACGTGACCCTTGAGGCTGCTGAAGCAATAGGTTTAAAGCACATTGGAGCAGCCTCCCTGCATGTGTGTAAATGCCCTAGGTTATTTCAGCTTTGTTTCATAAAGTAAATTGACTTCTATTTCCTTCCCAAGTGCAGTTCAACTTGTTAGCATTACATTTTTCTGTGTTAGTTTAGAATATTGCTTGTTTCCATATTAAACAACTAGAGCTGTTCAGTTGAGCTGTGAGATGACAGTTCATTTATTTGTACATCTGGGAGTTGACAGGAGGGCATTTACTGGGGGGGAAATTAATTTGTGGATGATTGTAATCTCTGGAAATTATTTCCTCCTTTTAGTTCAACAGCAAATTAAATAGTCTAGCCCATCTGTAAGCAAGGCTACAGTGACCTGATACCAAGTGTTGTAGTTAAATTCAGTGGATTAATCCTAAATGGGTGAATTTAAGTTAACTCTTTACTTATAAAAAGTACCCCTTTCCAAGTGGCCACAAAACTTCTTATGTGGCTAAATTCATTAGGCACCTCTAACTTTAGCAACTATGGAACTTTCCATAACAATTTGAGGCCTGTGTAGATGTTCAAACGGAATCCAGACTGAGGAGCTAGAAGGCTAGCTCTCATCTAAGCTCTATTGTGATCCAGATTGGAGTTGGGAGGTATGTAAACTCTGGATAGGTTTTCAGCACAAGATTAACCTTTACAGGCACAGGACCATGTAAAGAACCCAAGCCACTTTCACTCAGAAATGCTAGTGGTGATGGTTCTGCTCACCTTTTGCACAATATGCTTGCAGCACTTGGACAGGAATTGAGAGGCCTGGGTTGTTGGAGGTCTCCTTCAAGGGACTCTAACCTGTATATCCTACATGAATGTACCTTAATCACCAGGTGCTAGAATAAAGAGGGTGGGAGCACCCTCCACAGATTTTTATTAGGGCTGGGTCACTAGGCAGCCAAGGGGGAGCCTGCCCAGTAAGAATGCAGCCAAGGGGGAGCCTGCTTCTGTAGTCTAGTGGTTAGAGAACTCTGTTCAGAAGGGAAGGAGACTTGGATTGCCTCTGCCAGGCTTATTTCTGTTTTTAAACCAATGGCTATGTAATACAAAATACATAAATGGTTCTGGGAGTAGGCATCAAAGGCAAGATTCCCATCTCTCTTTTTAGTGGGAGTACATACAGTTCTCCCCATTGTCTTCCCATTGACCATGTTGGGATCTTAGGTGCTAAACCTAATATGGATCATTTTTCCTGGGTCTCGGAACTAACCGGATCAACAAAAAACATGATTTTATCTGAACCTGGCATGACGTATTTAAGCTAGTACAGCACTGGCATTTTTAAAATGTTCTTTGTGCTGTTAGAACATTTATAAACCAGTAAAAGACTAAACATTTGGAACTTATTGAATTTTTGTTAAGAATTGAATTGTGTGTAGGGGAAGGGGTTAGAATGTTCATGATCATGAATATAGAACACTATTTCATAATTCCTCCAACTAAACAGAAATGACTTTTTTAACTTGAGAATTAAATTCAAAGGCACCTCAATGAACTCCAGTTCTGTTCAATTCATTTTTTTGTTTTGTTTTGTTATTTAATGCCTTTTCTGCAAGGTGACTCAATCTTCTTAGTTCATGTTCTTAGATGATTAAAATTGGAGGGAGAAGATAAGAGATAACGGTGCTTCTTGTAATTTGTATATTGAAAGTAACTAAACTAATTCAGTTTTACAGATGCAGCCCCATGCTGTATTATTAAAAACAAACTTAGCAAAAAACAGGTGTTGCATCGTGGCTCAGCAGGGCACTGTGCATTGTCTGGGATCTGGGGTGGCTCTGCTTTTCAGCTGGAATCTGGCACCACTCATCCCCAGTGGCCCCAGGTCCCAGACAGTGTGCAGTGCCCTATTGAACCATGCTGCACCTGTGCCATGGAGCAGCTGCTGTGTGGATGTCATGAGGGGGGTAATCCCTGATGCCCCTCACTGCCCTGCACTGCATGGGGGGATCTGCTATGAGCCCTGAGAGGCCCTGATTGCCACTGCTACAACTGGTGAGTGCGGGACTTTTTTTTAAATGACAGGAGGCTGGGCTGGGTGGAGGATGGGGTTTATCAGGGCAGCAATGGTGGCTTCTCCTGTGGCTCCCCCAACCTGGGAAGAGGCAGGCACAGCTGGAAGAGCCACGGAAGAACCTTCAGCCATGTAGCTATGCCTGCTTCTCCCCTGAAGATCCGAATCTCCAAAACAGCATTGAAACTCCGAAATAGATTCGGCTGAATCGAAATGGAACAGTGATCTGAAGCACCCAAACGAATCACTGTCCATCTGAAATGACCAAATCTGAAATGGAAATGAAACAGCACTTTTGCACAGCTCTACTAGTTAGGGGTCATTTTTTTGCCCCTATAGTGAATCATATAGATTGTACCAACTTAGTGCTTCTGTTGCCTCTTTCAAAAATAGAAAACATTTTTCTGTATGTTTGGCATTGTGATCTATATATTTTTGGATACCTTCTAAGATAAGCACATGCAAATGAGCTTTTTTTTTTTTTTTTTTTTTTTTTAAAAGACTACCTGCTGTGAGCAAGTTGGCTATAAAAAGGATTGTATGAAGTTATGTTCCTAGCTGGCTTTATTAAAATGCACTACAACCTGCCATGGATTAAGATTTGAGAACATATACTTTGTTGATTGGGACTGAAAAAGACAATAAGCAATCAGTAAAACAACACTGCTGTAGTGGATTGGTCTTTTAAACCTTTATAGAATACCCTATGCAAGGAACAACAGGGACAATGTGGGAACCAGTTGTGATCCAATATCAACTGGGAAGTCTTCCAGGGAATATTTTGCTGGGGGTCTTCAATCTGGTCCTTTCACCCTGGTTTAGCAAAAGAAGGCAGAGCACAGAGCAAAGAATCTAGTCCACTCAAAATACAATTTTAATACTGGTAGTTCCCATACCTGGAAGCTAGAGTGTTGGGAGAAATCTATTTTCTTTTGGATTTTTACATCTTTCTTTGTAGTCAAAGCAGCTGCTATTTTGTTACTGTTTATCTCACAAACTTGGTTTCTAGCCTGTGTTGGAGTTCCCCTTGTAGAAGTCCACATTATCATTCATTTTTCTGTTCGTTCTCTAGGGAAAGAAACCTTCACATGTTCTTGTACAAGCAGTTAAAGGTTACTGTTTAATCCTGTGAACCTCTCTGGAACTGATTTACTTTAGCTGCTGCTGCTTTTATTTTTGCATTTCTAATAACAATAATTATCATATGTTGTCTCTTTGACATTAATTACTTTGCAACAAAGACTAATGATCCTTGAAAAATGCTCAATGTCATGTATTTATAAATGGCTAACAGCCAATGGTGCATGGGTCAAAAATACTGTGGAAAAGTAAGGAATGACTACAAAAAAGTTTCCTGACAATTTTTGCAATGACAAATACAACTTCCCAATATTAATTGGAATCTTTCCCCCCAGCAACAGCAAAACCTTACAATACAAAATGTGTCATAGGTATTCACAGTTGAAATCCTAGTCGTCCATGGTGTTTTTACATTTTAAAAGACTGTATTCTTTGACAGCAATGGTGCTTGTGGACATAACTCCCCTCTTCCCCCAAGTGCTTTATTTGACTGGGCTCATTCCTGCACTGACTCTATACATGCCTAGAAGAGGCAGCATGTTACTTCAACTTTGCTCTCCTAACCTTTGTAAAGATCTTGTGCTTTAGTGGAGCTATTTTGATGCTTTTATCTAATAGCTGATTGAATCAGCTGTAGCTAAAAGTGCCAAAAAGCCCTACTGAAGCATCCAATCTTTAGAGGCACTGCAGAGCTGGGGTAAAGTAATGTGCTGCTGCTTCTGGGAAGGCATTTTTAAAAAAAAAAAGTCTACAAACTTCTCAAATGGCAGGTAATATCAAAATTTTACTTTGCTTTATCATAACATTTGTGTTCTGATGGATTTCTGCATTATTCCCACAGTTGTACAAAAGGAAAGCTCCATTGACGACAACAATAATAGCAGTCCTGGTTTAATATATCTTCTAGTATTTCAAATACTGTTCCATCTTAACAATATTTGAGGTTATATATTGTATTTACTCACATGCAAGATGAGGTCCCCCCTGCAAATAGCATGGGGGAAAAAAGACTGTAATCTTATTGTATACAAGGCAACTTTGCTAAATACAGTACTATTAAACTGCTGCCAAAAGCAACATATTCTCAATAATAGAAACCAGCTATGAAGCTAATTAAGTACAGCCAACACTGAGTATGACTATAAAACATATGACCCATAGAGCCAAACTTACTGAGGAAAATCTTTTTTTTTTTTTTTTTTTTTCCTGTTTTTTTGCACCGGTCCTGGAAGCACTGTAATACCAGGTCAATGCATGGAGTGGATGGAGCACGCTCCGGTTCCACCACCCAATACCAAAAAGAATCTGCTCAATATAGACCTCCTATGGAGGACATATCAGAGACAATTACCCTGGGAAAACCACCTGATTGATCATGGTGTCTCCCCTGCCAGGTAAGTATGCGCAGACTTCAGGTATCCCTAGGAACGTACTGAGGAAAATCTTTTTTTTTTTTTTTCTGTTTTTTTGCTCCGGTCCTAGAAGCACTGCAATACCAGGTCAATGCATGGAGTGGATGGAGCACGCTCCGGTTCCACCACCCAATACCAAAAAGAATCTGCTCAATATAGACCTCCTATAGAGAACATATCTACCACAAGAATAGATTAGTACAATGCATCTGAATACTATATAGGGTAGTGTTCACTGCATGTGGTCCCCCTCCGTGCTGACTCTATCAAGTCATGGTGAGCCAATACATTTCAACTTTATCTTCTGGAGCTGTGCCTTTGTTTCCCATTTCCAATGATTCCTTTTTGTTCACCAGCCTTAAGTATCTGGCAACTACCACCAAATGAGACCCTAAACAGTTCATCCAGAATCCCTCTGTTGCCCCATCTCTCAGCCTATCACATATGATTAGTTGGCCCTGCTTTCCGTGACGTGGAGCTAGACTAGGTTGCCCTGCACCTTATCTGCATATACATTTTTGGAGCATTCCAGGATTCTTGACAAGAACACCCAGTTCCAGTCATGAATGGGGTCTAATTAGCACATGGATCCTTTGGGGTTGGAGGTATCTGGAGTACACATACATATTGAGCTGTAGAGTCACCATGGCTTGAAATGCATTTGACTCTGCTGGGGCCCAGCCCAATAAACTACAGGGTAAGTTACAAGCCTTTGGCTTTGATCTAATATCATGCATAGTGCTGTGATCAGTGGGGTCTCTCAAGACTCTGTTCTAGGGCCCATGCTATTTAACATTTTCATCAGTGATATAAACATTGGTATCAGAAGTGGACTGGCCAAGTTTACTAACAACACTAAATTCTAGGGTAAAGCATCCATACCAAAGGACAGAAGGGTGATCTAAGCAGTTCTTGACAGGCTCAGGAAATGGGCAGATGAGAACCTGATGGTTTTTAACACCAAAAAAATGTAAGGTTCTCCACCTTGGGAGGAAAAACCTGCAGTATGCTTATAGTCTCAGTAATGCTATGCTGACGGTCACTACAGATGAAAGGACCTTGGGGGTTATGATTGACTATAAGATGAACATGAGCCTGCAATGTGATTCTGTGGCTAGTAAAGCAAGCAAAAAGCTGTCTTGTATCCACAGATGCTTCTCAAGCAAATACCAGGATGTCATTCTCCTGTTGTACTCCACCTTGGTGAGGCCACAGCTGAAGTACTGCATCCAGTTTTGGGATCCACAGTTTAAAAAGGATGTGGAGAAGCTTGAGAGAGTGCAGAGGAGAGCCACGTGCATGATCAGAGGTCAGGAAAACAGACCTTATGATGAGAGGCTGAGAGACATGAGACTCTTCAGCCTAGAAAAGCACAGGCTCAGGGGTGATCTGGTAGGCACACACAAATTTATCAGGCGTCCTCCCCAGGATCTGTGGGAACATTTGTTCACCAGAGTGCCCCATGGTATGACAAGGTCAAATGGTCACAAACTCCTGCAAGACCGTTTCAGGCTGGACATAAGGAAGACCTTCTTTACTGTCTGAGCCCCCAAGGTTTGGAATGGACTGCTGCCAGAGGTGGTTCAAGCACCTACTTTGAATGCCTTCAAGAGACATTTGGATGTTTATCTTGCTGGGATCCTATGATCCCTGCTGACTTCCCACCCCTGGGGAAGGGGGCTGGACTAGATGATCCTCCAGGGTCTCTGCCAGCCCTAGTGTCTATGAAATCTATATATAAGTAGGCACAAAAGTGCTCCTTAACTGTGTTTACTGCAAGTTTTAGTACATATACTGCATAGTTTCAAAAAAGATGACTCATCAATTTTGGATGAGCTAAGTTTATGGATACCTAAGTTTATGGAGCAGCCATCAGGGGTGGTTAGGCCCAATTAGGTGGTCACATGACCACAAGGGGTCCCTGGATCGGGTGAGGGCTAAACAGCTGGGGTATAAGCCCAGGCCCTAGGAGCTGAGCTGGCAGTTACATCTAGGGAGCCAGTGGAGCAACATTGCACAGCGTGAGGAGAGTAGCTCCCAGATCATGTAGAGGTTAGGGTAGGAACTATGGGGATGGCAGAGGTTCCTATTGGTCCTAGGTAAGACTGGAAACTGTAGCCTGCTGGGGTTGGATGGTGTAGTGGGGCTGGCTGTGGTAGAGTAGTCTCCAGGAAATGCTGCACCGGTGCCTCCCCAGTGAAAGGTGAAGATGGGGCACCATAAAGTCTCAGCTTCTGCTGTCTTGTGTTTGCCCCATGGAGAGGAAAGGCTAAGGGAGCACACCCTGATAGAAAAGTAAAGAGTGCAGGCCCACAGAATGGCCTGAGGCAGGGGTCAAGGCACACTGAATAGGGTCTGAGGCTGAAGTGGACATAAGGACCAGGAGCCCAATGAGGGGGATGAGAGACCAAGGCACATCTGAGGGCACCTGAGGCCAAATGTGGGCTGGAGGCTGAGCATGACCTAGCTAAGGGGCCGGGGGAGTTGGAAGTGATTTTGGATGCCATCTGTGAGTCATGGGACACAGTATAAGGGGAGGTTCAGAGCCATGTATTTCACCCTTGGCATCAGGACAACTAAATGGGCAACCTCTTCAATATAAACACCTATTTTGTGGAAACATCAAAGACATGGCAGAAAAGGCAGGGTGGACTGCCCTAGACACGTAGGCAGGCCAATGCTGTGACCAGCCTTGAGGCAGCCCCCTATAACAATGGTAAATTATGTTTATTTCAGAGTGAGGGGAGGCAGGCAAATTGGAGTGCCTCCCTGTTCCCAAGTGCAGGCTGGGCAAACCCCAGACTGGAGCACCCTCCTCTGCCTTCTCCCTCACCCCATCCTGAAGACAGCACTATGGAGCACCTTCATCTGAAACCTCCTTAAATTTGGGTTAATTTGTCATGTGATTGGGCAGAGCACTTTTAAAGTGCTCTGCAGCTGTGCACTATTGTCAGGGTATGGCTATAGAGCACTTTCAGGAGGCATGACAAATACCACTTTTGTAAGCACCCTGGAATAAATAAGACATATTTCTTTGATGCGTTCATGTAGCATAACTTGTATATTTATTAACATTCCATCCATTTCAGGCCACAGTCCAGCAAAGGCTTAACTTTCTGCACTATGCGTGGTACCATTGAGGTTAATTACTATAGTCCTTACAATACTAAATCATAATATATTTATGGTTACTTTAATTTGACATTTTGTAATTTATGCAATACAGAATGTGCAGCTTGTGAAGAGTAAGCTCATGCATAAATCTTTGCCTTTTTTGAGTTAGTTTGCAAACTTTCATTAAACTAAAATAGCTATAGCTAAAAGTTAAAATAGGGCAGGGTGGCACCTTCGGAACTAACTGGTTCAGAGAGGCATAAGCTTTTTTATCAGATTCTATTAATGGACTTGCAGAAACCAGAGTTTTTTGCTTTCTGCAGGTGCATCCACAGCATCTGATAAAGTAGACTGTCATCTAAAAAGAAGCGTATGCTTCTCTGAACCAGGTTATCTCTAAGTTGCCATCCCACCCTGTTTTCTGTATTACTGCTGTAGCGGGACTTTAATGTTATCATCTCCATATCACCCCTTTGCAGTAGGGAAATGCCATTATCCCCACTATTGGTGGTGGTGGCAGTCCCTCAATATGAGGAAAACAGTCTTCTAGTAAATTGGTGGAGTCTTTGAGTCTGGAGATGGCTGAGGAGGTAATGTGTTTGTCTGACTGCAGATAGGGCAAATAGTTCTGGGAGGAAGGAGTGGGTCCTGGTAATGTCAGATCACATCTCTTTCCCTTTGCCTTCCTTGTCTATCCACACCCACAGTGAGGTGGGCTTGCTTAAAGTGATCAATAACTTCATCATACACTATGGAGTCATGCTTGAGTCTCCCATCCATTGACAGAGCACCATTTCCCAGGAATGCAGGAGCAAAACAGGTGGCCCTCTCCTGACAGTGGAGTAACCTATCACAGCAGGTGCAGATGAAGCACCTGTCACCCACCACCTGCTCGTGGCTGTGCTGGGCACTCAGGGAAGGCTGCTGTGGGCCCAGGGCATGGGCCTCAGTGGGAGGAGTCAACGGACCATTATAGCCCAGTCTGGCCTGGCCCTGTGGCCCAGGCAGAAACTGGCCTGTGGCAGCCCTCCTCAAGTTCCTGGCACCACCGTGAGCAAGCAGGAGGTCACAGGTACTTTACCTGTATTCAGCACACTAGTTAACTCTGCTGCCACTGCTCTTGGGAAAAGGAGGAGCAGCCCACTGCAGGCCAGTCGCTGCCTACACTCCTGGGCCATGGGACCAGGCCAGACTGGACCACACTCTGGGCCACGGGGCCGGGTCCTGTGGGCCAGGGGAGTGGGCAGTGGTGGGGGAAGGCAATGGACAGCTGCAGTCCAGTTCAGCCCAGCCCCAAATCCCAGGAGTGCAGCCTGGTTCAGCCCAGTCTAGCCCCATGGCTTAGGGAAGTAGGCAGTGGTGGGCCTGTGGCAGCCTTCCCCTCCTTCTCCTGGAGCCAGTGGCTGAGGTAACCATTGTGGTGGATGGAGGTGAGGCACCTGTAACCAACCACCTGTCCGGGCACTTCGGATAAACTGCTATGGGCCAGTTGCTGCCGAGGACCCTCTGCCATGGGGCTGGACTAGTCTGAGCTCCACGTCCAGGTCATGGAGCCAGCCTGGACCAGGCTGTGGTGTGCCAAGCTAGCCCCCCCTGGCTTTTAGCCTGAGCCACTGTGGGCATGTGCCTGCATTTCCAGAGTCACAAATGAATGTCTATGCACTTGCAAATTAGTTCAATCTATGCAGGTTAGACAAACCTACAAAGATTGAATCAATTCAGGCTCTGGATTTTTGAACGTCCGTTCCTAGCCAGTGTGTCAAAGCATTTCATACGCTTCACAGAAGTAGTCAAGAGTCAGCTTCATTTGTCAGCTTCAACTGAGTGGGTACACATGACACAATCAGTGTATGATGATTAGTAATGGAGATGTTAGTTATCTTGGGTTTGGTTGATGTTAAAGAGATTCCTGTCCATGTGATACTGGATTAATAAATCCAGTGACTGGATCTGACTCTAGATGCAAGCCTATCAGCAATAAGAAGTGAATTGACTGTGATAAGGGTGGGAAAGAGTGTTGGTGAAATCACACATCCTTGTGTCTCCTGTTTCTTAAATGAAGAGAGCCATTTTTGAGGTCTCTTAAGATGCTTAGGATGGTTGCTGTCACATTATCATGAAAGGATGTGATGAGTGGTAACAAATTTTAACATGTATCCACATCTCATCAGAGTCTTCCATGGGATCTCTCTGCTGATTAGGTCTTTGGTCAATGAAGACCATGTAAAGGAATGAAGTGCTGCTTGTGGCATTCCTACAGATATCTGACAATAAAAATCCTAGGTATTGCACCTCTAAGTGTTCTGAAACCATTTTGAAAATCAGGAAAGGACAAAGAAGCACTAAGCGGTTAGTGAAAGGTGGCTCAGACTGCTGGAACAGCTGGGAATTGAAACCAGGTTGTGTGAATTTCAGCCTGATGCTTAATCACTGAGTTTGCCCTATTTTGCTTTACACACCTGCAAAGACTAATTTTAAGCACATGAATATACTCATGTGGTTAAAATTAATCAAAGGCATAAGTCTTGGCAAGATTAGGGATTCAGTCATTCGTATCTTTCAGCCATGGACTTCCTTAAGGGTCCTTTCTTAAAGCTCCTTTGAAAGACTTGGCAGCCTACACTCCCATGTATAATATGTTATATGTAATTATTGATATTTCAACTGAAGCTCTTCCTTTGGAACAAGTCGCTCCGATTAATAGACATTTTATCAAATAAAGTACTCAAGAAAATTGTACTTGAACTTTAACATGCTTAACCTGAATTCTATAGTTCTGTTTAGCTATGTAGGTTAAGTGTTGGAAGTACCAAATGAGTTATTACTCTGGTTCTCTGTTGTAGCAGTGTGGGGAGGGGACACCATGCAAATGATATCAATATGAATACTCATATGCTTAAAGTAAAGCAATTGCATATGTGTTTCCCTAGGAAGATTTTCAAAGCACAGATTGCTGTTCAGTACCTCAATTTGTGGGTGTAAAATCTGAGCACTCTTGAAGGATCCAATTTTACAGCGGGTGAGCTCAGACACATTCTAAACATCTGGACCCTTTAAGATGTTCTAAGCTGTGCACCTAAAAATCAAAAGTCATTTTTGAAAATTATAGACATCTACTGTTGTTTTTGTAATATTTTAGGGGAAAAAAAGATAAACTCACCTAAACTAAGACAAGGAAGAAAGGAAATTAATTTATAATAAGCATTAATTAATTAATAATAATGTCAAAGCCATTGTCCTAAATTGAACTTTCCATGTTGCAATGTAACTCATTTAGTTTCATGTTAAACCTTGGAACCTTAAAATATGACTTATGGTGATATGTATTAGACACAGAAATTGCCATAAGTCCTATTTTATATATGTTTATATATAATATTTAATTTGTGCTGCAGCAAATGAAGTAGTATATAATTCCTATTTGTGTTTCTATAACTCAGACATAGCCTTGGGTAACAGGGAAAGAGAATGTAGGAAAAATAGAAGTAAGTATGTGGTAGGGTTTCCACTAATGAACTCCCTCTTGAAAATATGTGAAAATTTATGTGACTTATGTGAAAATAATTGTTGTCTTGAAACTGTCCGACAAATGAGCACTGCTCCAGAGTACATTCAGAATGGAGGAAGGGGTTTAAAAGTCAAATAGGAGTCCTTTCATGAAGAAGTACCTCTAGGAAAGGGGACATATTCAGCCTCCAGTTGATCTTGACATGTGAGGCTCAGTTTGATTTGGACTGAAATCTAGGTCAGCCCAGGTGTTCATTCTTAATAAAGAGTTTTAATGGGCATGAGGTGGGGCTGATGACCTATGGGATGCATTTTGGGGTTAGAATTTGCTGAGTGGATGATTAATGTGAAGGAGTGAGACAAAACTCACAGCATGGAGGGCCATTGGGGCTCCAGCTAGAGACCAGAAGGGAAGGAAAATACCCACCCCACTTCTGGAGCAGCATCTCACTCAGAATTGGAGGAGGAAGGCTGCCCAGAGGTATTTCCGGCCCCGAAGAGGGGCAGAGAGGGGTCAGCCCCCTGCAGGCCTCAGGGAGAGAGGAGCGGCTGAGTGTCTCCGCAGTCAAGGGCTGTGGAACTTGCCAGAGGAACGCTGTGGGAGTGACCCTGAGCAGGAAGCAGGCAGGGAGTCTACAATGCCTGTGATAATCTCCAGAGTGGTGTTCTCAACAGAGGACCCAGAGGAGGGCCTGAAGGGAACTACAATTACAGGTAGAGTCTTCATGCGTGTGAGGGAGACCCCAAGGAGGCTGTGAATGTTTACAGGGGTACAGGGCAGGCTGATGCATAACAAAAGACTGGACTAAGGGATTTTCTTGATCGCTGAGATTGGGTTTTTGAGAACCTGATCCTGGGTAAAAGGGGACATGGACTGAGCCCGACAAGGAGGTTGAGAACAGCCGGGGTTTTCTTTGGGTTTTTTTTTTTTTTCCCTTTTCTTTTGATATTTGAGCACTGGCCAAGACCAGCCCTGGAAGGGTGTACCTAATCAAGACCAAAGGTCGCCCTGGGGTAGAGTGTCAAATAATACCACAACAGGCAGCACTGCGACCTGGCTGTAGAAGACTTTTGTGAGTACTATCTGGAGAAGCTAGACTGGGGTAAAGGGGAGTTTTGGAGCCCCACAGAAGAAACAGGGATTGAGACCAGGCAGGATCACCATAGGCAGTGCCTCCTGGGAATAAATTTCATCAAAGTTGTGGCAGGAGAGAAAACACAATAGCAACTTCCTGGCAGACAAGGTGTTCCAAAGCCGAGGTCCACCCTGTCGCTGCTTGTAGACAGACAAGCTCAGGGTAGTGGTAGCAAGCCCTACAATACATATAGCCGTCACAATTAACTATAGAGACCTTCTGGAGTTCTGTAAACGGTATGCCTTTCTGTTTAACTCAATGAGAACAATAGCTAAAATTAAATGAAAAACAGAAGGTCAGCACAGGGTCTTCAGCATGTATGGAACTGTCGTAGTTTAACTGTATTTTAGGCCACAAGGGACTGTTAGATCATCTAGTCTGACCTCCTGCATATCACGTGCAGCTGCACCTTGCAGGACCATTTACAACACTAGACAATAACAGGGCTCACTGCTCAAAGTGAAGAATACCATTGCAATGTCTATTATTAAAGAGGTCTCTTTGGCCCTTGGCAGACGTTACATTTCAGGGGCAATTATCCTGTTAATCACACCATAAAGAGTAACCTTACCACACATTGAAGGAATTAAAGGCACAACAAAACGGGGAACCAGCAACACAAATATTCCACAAAAAGTTTTTGTCTGTGCAGCAGGGCAGTGACTAACCAGAGCCAGTTCCCTGTGTGATCTTGGGGGCTAAGATCGACAATCAGCTGATTGTTGATACCAGCTCTGGAGCCAGTTCAAGACCCCAGTGCAATTTCAGGGCTGGGACCGACAATCAGCTGGTTGTCAGTTCTGACCCAGGACTGCTTCAGTTTATGCTAGGCTGCAGTCACCCATCTTTCAATTTGCTGGTCCAGTGGGAGCCTGGACTCATGATTTTGGGTGTCCCCTGCACTGGCAAGTAGTAATGGCACCATTGAAATCTGATCCCAAAATAGCGCAACCTACTATGCAGGTATGGCCTTGCAGGAGAAGCAATTGTTTCGCTTGAGGATCAGATTCCATCTTGCCATTAAATTAATGTGTGCCTTAGGTGTTGTTCCTAGATTTATCTATGTCTAGAAGCTCATCAGACTCTGGATAACATGGGATGATTGTATGAGTACAGGATGGGTGACTGCCTTGTGTGTATGTGCAGGCCTTACTTCTTTATGGAATGTATTTCATTAAAAAAAAAATTCCATAGTGGGTGTTCAGGTGTGGATCCTGGGGAAGGGGGGTACCATGGTTGCACCCCCTCCCCCTGCCCTTGATTCCTAGTCAACCCAGAGTTAAACCCCAGTGCCTGGCACAGGCTAGCAGCATTTTTATTCAGGCAGCAGTGAGGGAGTTAATTGACTTGATTGCTTATTATATTCCACCTGATTCCTTCTAAACTCTTCATTCCACTGGTGTTAATGGCCATCTCTCTTTTTAAAAGGTCTTAATGTTCCACTAATTAAGGTATTTTTTTTCTTGTGCAATTTTGCTCTTGTGTTAGCTGCTTCTGGTAATGTAGCTGCTATTTCACAGCCCTGGTGCCTATTTTTAGCAGTAGATAGAAACATTAACTCAGGTATGGAAATATCTTTCAGTGAAGTATTGGATGCACTGTCAAGAAAGCTAGATTTAGTTTTATGAATCAGAAAAAGGTGCCCATTTAATTCTAATGAATACAGGACTAATGAAACAACACATTCTGATTTATTTTTGCTAGGATGTTGTGGGGTTTTTCAATAAATAATATAGCAAATTTATATTTGTTGTTGCTTCAGTTTTAAATTGATTAGGATAGTCCTAGGCTACTAGCTTATTAATAAAGCTTATACTTTCTTTTTAACTTGATAAAAGTATGCATTGTGTTATATGTGGTGATGCACCACATCCTCTGCACCCCAACTTATCAAAATTCTAGCTCCCTTCATGGGAATACCTTCTTACAGGCTGGCATAGCTGTGTTGGTGTGAACCTGATTTCAGTGGGGTAAGGAAGCAAGTGATTGGTGCATGTCTGTCTGTCTGTCTAGGTTGTGTGAAGCTTTGGTCACTGATTTGATTTGGTGGAGATTTTGTCCAATTTGACGGCTAAATCTCTAAATTGAAATCAGGAGACCCTTTATATCTCCAAATCAAATTGGAACCCTCTGAATTGATTTGGAGAGATTCAATGATTCAGACACAGACGCAGCTTTAAATGTTTTTTCTACATACCTCAAGGTACCAGGCGGCTTGTGAATACTGAGATGCTGGGGCAGATGGAGCGTCCCATGGGAGTGCAGAAGGGTGCCCAGCGTTCTTGGCATTGGACCTGGAAATGGACCAGAAGCACTTCTGGGGCCATCAGGGAGCAACTGGTACCTCCTGGGTCTGAGGGGGTACCTGGGGTCCCCCCGTGGCCAAACGCCAAGCCAGGCAGGCATGGGGGGCCCCTCACATGCTTGGTGGTGGGCCTGGAAGTGGACCGTAAGTACTTTCAGCCCACTTCTGGGTTCTCCACTGAGAACACGGGGGTGGGGGTAGGGGGCACACCTGTGGGTGCTTCATCTACCCCACCATTGCACTGTTCATGAGTTGTGCCTGGTACCTCGAGGTATGTAGAAAAAACATTTAAAGCTGTGTCTATGGCCAAATCGCTGAATCAGCATCGAATCTTCAAATCGGGACAGTGATCCAACTCAATGAATCAAATCACTGTCTCCGATTCAGGCTGAATCCGAATCCAAATTGAATATGGCCTGTTCCACACACCCTTACTATCTATCTATAGAGAAGTTAAGAAATTCTGTGTCTTGAGGAGCCATGTCAATCCATTCCTTGGAGTTCATTCACAAAATCTTAGTCCCCTATTGCAAAAACTTCTGATATATTCAGTAAGCCTGAAATCCCTCATAGACAATTTCTCCATTCCAGTCTATATTTTAATCTCCACGCTAATCCTGTGCCTACTGCCAGAGTGATGGGGAGGCTGTCTGAGAGATGAAGATGTGCCTGGAACTGCTTTAATCCAGTATTAATAAAACAATGAAGGGGATGAAAATTATATGCTGTGATTCACTTTTTTCAGTTATTTTCAGTGTGATTGTGTTTGCACAAAATAATGAAATAATTGTATGAGGCAACAGAATTGTGTTTTTATGCTCAAATGAACAAATGGAAGCAACAATTGTTTAACTTGGCAACTATTATGTGGCAATGATAAATGTGAAAACAAAAATGTAAGAAGAGGCACCATAAAGGAAGCTCTCATTCCATCTGTTCGATTGTTTAGGAGGGGATACATAAGCATGAAGGCAACAAATTTTAGTTACTTGTGAAAGGGAGCAGTGTATCTTCTGTTAGTTTGTGGAATCTTTACTATTTATATTATGTGTATGTATGTATATATGTAAATCTGAGAAGTGGTTTACTACTTTGCTCTGAATAATGTCATGTTGGGATCAAAACACTATCTGGAACAGCATCCACACTTTCTGACGTAGCTGGAGTGACGCTACTTAATCTGTAATGTTAGGGTCACTTGTAGTAGAAACAGAGACAAGTCTTCCTGATACTATCACAAGTCACTGTCTGTAGGTACACTATAGACTCAATGTTTTCAGCTGGCTTCTCTGATGTAGAATCTTTTGGTGAATTTGTACTCAGCAGCTGGGTAAGGTATTTTTTCACTACACATTCGATGCTGATTCTATCTAGTCAAATTAACTATAAAGTACCTTTACAATTTAAATGAGTATTTGCAATGTGAGAGCATTTGCCACAAGAAAAGTACACAGCCTTTCAGTTTCCTCCATGTTGTGCTTCTTGATTATTCCTCACTTAATTTCATTATGCAATGCTATTGCAACTTTCTGACACTTTTGGTAGTAGTAGCAATTTGTATTGGATATATAAAGGTCAGACTGCTGTGTTTTTTTTTTCTTTTATTTGTCTTTTTTTGTATTTTAGTTTTGCGCTGTACAATGGCATGTTCCAATTCGCACAATATAGAACTTACTGACTTTTCACTTGTTTTTCTGCGTTACCTGCTGGTTCCTCAATTGAATCATTTGAGCTCTTTCTAAACTATTAGAGTTCCATTATTTTCCTTAGTTCAACTACATACTCAGGAACTAATTTGTTTTTGCTTCTGTCTGTAAAGGCACAACCATTTTCCAATCACCAGGGGCTTTGGTGATTAGCGATTTTTGTTTTTGTTTTTTTGTAGCATTTCCAGAGTCTCAATAGATATCTTGTCTGATAGTTGTCCACTGCTGTTCAGCTACACAGCAAAGCATAGGTTTTAGCCCATATTATACTCTATGACATTACCACCTTTTCCATCATAATTTCTATCATTACCTACTATATATTGTGCAAGTATTTCAATATAGGTAGCCCCATCCTTGATTAAGCAATTAAACAAGTCCCAAACAACTAGACACTTTTAACCCTCCCCCACCAGTAGAGATACTTAGACATAAGGAATGGACAGGTGTTTCATTTCTGGTGGAAGAAATGCCAATCTGTTGTGAGAAACCACAAACATATGGGCATTTATGTAGTTTCTTGTTGGAGTAAATATGGCAGATCCACCACTTTGAACCAGGAAGATTTCACCTCTTCAGGAGGTACTTGTGCCTTAAATGCAGAAGATGCTGTAAAGAACAGTTACTGGCTGAGGAAAAGGACATAGGGGACAGGTCCACCAATATCAGAGTTGAACTACAGGATGTGGATGATGACACCATTGTGTTGACATTATGGAAAGCCCCAGGAACAATTCCTGTCCCTTGTACTGACCACTCCTGGAGAAACATGCAAAGCTGATGACAGCAAGCCAAATCCCCTCCCCCTCTCGGTCCCAGGGAAGAGGGGAGTGCACCTGAACCCCCGGCACCACAGCCTTTCACCTGTGCACTGGAGGAAGGAGTGGTGGGGAATGGAACTGATGGTGGCATGACTGGGGTCAGGCACACTAAGCATTACAGTATGGGACATCTCTCCCCACCTCCTCCCTGAGCTGTTGTTTAGTTTTTGTGGAAGCCATTGCCTGGTTGGAATATTCATTATTACCTATTCACTCTGGCACACCCCCACCTCCACTTTCATGTCCGTTGGGCACCTTAAAAAGGAAGCAGAGGCAATTTGAGAGAAAGTTTACAATTTTATTTGTTCAGTGAAAGACACTAATTTTTGTTAATGAAAAAAGAAAAGTGAGCCCCTTCATTTTCTTGCTCCCGTGTGGCCTGTTGCTGTCCAACACCTACCAGGCCCCCCATGACCATGATTACCTTGAAGTATACCCTTGATGCTGAATCCATGGTGTCATTGACAGCAGGGAATGCCTGCCCCCTGGCTTCACAGTGTGTCATGCGCCTGGGGCAAGTATGGTAGGGATCCATTTTGAATTGTTGGAATGGAAGTTGATGAGCCTTGGTAACAGAATCCTACTACATCGGGGTGGGAAAAATGGCAGATCTGGCCAGCAGTGGACTCCATTTCCAAGAAGCCCCTGGCCACGTGGCTGGGGCCAGTTTCCATGGAGACCCCAGCAGCAGACGCACTGTAATAATGTGAGGCCAGGGTTTCTGTGGAAAGCAGCCCCAGCAGCACTGGCAGAGTGTGTGGCAGGGTACAGAGCTGCTCCAGAACTGGGCTGGGATTTTGCAGCTATAACAGCATGGCCCAGAGCCAGGGCAGAGTCACAGTCTGCAGCCTGCAGGCCCTGGGCAGGGATGTGCAGGCAGCGTATTGCAGCTCTGCCCTGGTTCCTTGCAGCGGTGACAGTGTGGTCCAGGGCTGGGGAAGAGCTGTCACCACTGCAAGATTCCAGCTCAGCTCTGGAGCAGCTCCTTGCCCTGCTGTGAAGCCCTGCCAGCAGGGGTGGCACTAGGGAGGGGTTTGGGGGGCCTACAGCCACTACAAAATCCCTGTAGCCCCCCATAGATACCCCTGCCAGTGACTCTGCTGCCCCTGCACACAGGCAGTGGCAGCTGGGCCTGCCCACAGCACAGCCTGCTAGGAAAAGGCTAGCACCATTGATGCCTGCCAGTGCTGCTGAGGCTGGGCTTCACAGAAACACCAACACCATGCTATCACAACGCAGCTGCTGCTGGGGTGTCCGTGGAGTGGGAGGGGCTGCCGGGAAATGGAGTCCACTGCAAGTTGGATCTGGCCTGTGGGCCAGACTTTGCTCACCCCTGATGCTCTCATCTCTCTTAGCTTGGCGGGGGGGAGTAGCCTGTTTTCCCCTGGGTGGCCTTTGTAGCCCAGGTGGTCACTCAAACAGCACTTTGCTTTGTGTTGTCAGCAGCCCTTAAGAACTTTCAGAAACTGGCAACCCTGCAAAGCATGCTGGGATCTGTGTACAGTGGGCCCTCTTTCTGTGCAGCACATGCTATGCAGAGCCCTGCCTGTATGGCCCCTTAAATGCACTTCTTTTGCACCCATTTTCCTTGCATTCAGAAAATCCCAGAACTGTCCTGCACAAAATGGAATGCCTGTCCATGATGATAGTCCCAGTGCTGCAGGCTGCAGTTTCACTTTTATCTTGCCTTCACCTATGCATTATTCCACTACAGTTCTAGATTAAGATATCATCTTTATTCCCAATGTTATTTCTACCTGCTGTCCACAAGACATTAAGAAACAGAAAAAAAATCATTGGCATAGTTGGACTTTAGAGAACTATGTATATTAGGCCCCCCTCTACACATTACCGATATCACACAATTATTTGGGTAGTTGCACAATTACCTAGAGACTAGCTACAAGCGCAAAGTAGTTATCACATAATAAAAAGCTGCAGCCAGCTATAAAGGTAGACCTAAAAAATGTGTGCTAACTTTATAGCTCGTTGTGATCATTCTTTAATTTGCATGTGTAGCAGGATCTCCCTTGCAGCTGGGAGCCCTGTCAGTTTCCACTTGCAATGGAGTAACACCATTTTTACCTGCAGGTTGCCCATTAGTAGTAAATCATGCTGTGTCAAAATGGCATAGAGTGTGGCTATCCCTGTGCTTCCCATTTAAATGCCATATCAGCCAATTCCAGTCAGCAATCCCAACTGAGGCATTGTCTTTCATTTTTTTCTGCTTCCCTCTCCATCCACTGCATTCATCTTTGTCTAATGCTTCCATAGTAATTATTTTAGTCGACAGACCATCTCTCTGTACAGAACCTAATTAAATAGGGCTTTGGTTCTTTGGGCCTGTGAATGCTACCAATGCATTATTACTATTAAATAACAGCAACCACAGAACTGTATTTTAGTTCGTGCCAACAAAGCTTATTAGAGAAACAAATGAAATGTGTAGCATATAGCAGCTAATCTTGTATGTTTTCACTGCTAATGTAATTTTAGAAACAGGACTTTTAGGGAAAGTAAATAAATAGTAGTATGGACTATTTTGTAAAGCTGTGAGGAAAAATGGCATCACTTGGGTAAGCCATCACACCCTCATTTGATCTCAGTTGGACATGAGCAGAACTAGTGTAAAAGCCTGAGTCAGATCTTTCAAATGGCCTCAGTTATTTTGCACTGATTTTAAGATGCTATAGGCACGAAGTAGTCAATGGCATTAGTGATGGTATGGCTTTAATTGTAGCTGTTACAGGTGATCCATTCTTAAAGGGAACCTGTCAGCATCACTCTAGGATACAAATGGGCAGCACTAAATTGAGTACAAAATCTGCCATGGCAGAATTTAGTTCTTCCTATTAATATTACTAATTTGCTGACCAAATTTTGCCAGGAATATGAAGCTGTGTTAGCAGGCTTTCAGGAATTTAGGGCTAAAGCAGGGCCTCCAGGCCGGATCCAGCCCACCAAGCTATTCTATCTGGCCTGCAGGACGCCTAAAAATTTAGAAAATTAGTATTTATCTGCTCCTGGCTGCCTGTCAAAGATGACAGGAGCCAGGGGCAGTAGGATTCAGGGGAAGCTGGCAGCAGGACGTAGCAGCCCAGTCCCGCCCCACCCCCAGTGATTTCCCTGCCTACTTGCCCCTGGTTTGCACCAGCACCACGTGGCTCCCAGCTGCATTGCCAGACCACGAGAGCATGAGTTCCGTGCTGGTACCCTGTGTGTGTGTGTGGATGTGTGTGTATAGGGAGGGACTGTGTATTTGTTCATAGGGTGAGTCCCACATGCACACCCCACCATACACATGCAGCCCCCCCCACTGACATACACATAGACCCCCATACCTATCTACCCCTGCAGACACATCCACAAACTCCCTCACACACACCCATAGCCCCCCACTAACCTATACCCATCCCCACACAATATACAAGAATAAGACTTCATTATAAGATATTTTACAATCACCTCTGTGTACACTACACAAACACATGTAAACCAGGACAAAAATATTTTTTGAAATCAAATTAATGAATGTTGTAGATGTTTGCTTTCTAGAATATAATTTGGTATTTTTCTGGTTCCAAGATGGCAAAATTCCTTGCTGAAAGGAGTACTTATGGGAGCAAGGGGAGGGACTTCTGGTGGCAAAGATCAGGGTCTAGGAGGAGGGACTTCCAGTCACAAGATGCTGACAAGGGGGTGGGGCACCTGCCAAGGGGTGGAGTTACCCATGTGGCCCTCAAGAGCTTGCCAAAACTTGGTAAGCAGCCCTTTGCCTGAAATAACTGCCTGCCCCTGGGTTAGAGTCTTGTAATTAAGCAGGGCTCTGTTCAGTGCTTTAACTCCAAATTATAGATGAGATTGTCAGCCCCAGTGTAGGGCCCCAGGTCCCCTATACAAGACAAGGGGTTAGTCAGGTGCCCAGGGAAGGGATCTTCTTCTGAGTACAGAACCAGAAATCAACACCTCTTTCTAGTTAGGCAAGTTCTTCTCTATGCTTGGGATATGCTGCTGTGGACTTTCCCTTCAAGTTAGGCAGATAAACCACATCAGTTACCTAAGAGCCCCTGCCTGGATTTTCCATCTGTGGGGAAAAAATAAAGGCAGTAAGGGAGGACTAGCCAGTTGGTTATGGCTTTCTCTAGGACATTAGATATTTAAGTTCAAATCCCTACTTTGCCTAATTCAGAGTAGGGACTTCAAGTTAGTGGACTGTCTTGGGATGGGTCTTTTAGTCCCTCCAGATGGGATTATTGCACTTTGTATAAAAATTAAATACGATTTTGGTTCTCGTGAAACTGTTTTTATAGCCTGTGGTTAGGACAGAAGGATGCAGGAGACTTAGATTCAAGACTTTTATCAAAATTGGACAGAGAAAATATTTGAAACAAGTTTTCTAGCAGCTTTGATAAGTGCCATAGGCACACTCTTACCTTATCACCTACCTTTCTTTTGCATAGGTGCTATGTTCTCTCTCCACCTATTGATAGCCTGTAACTGACCATACCTGCAGGACTGGGCCCTGCTAGCAAGATAGGCAAGGCAATTCACAGGTTGAGAAGTTGGGTTTTGGCTTCAGCTAGGACTCTAAAAAGTTTATAATCTGTTGGGAAACATGAACTCTAAGGAGTATCTGTCAACAATAGCATCTTTACTGCTTACCAAATAAGGTGGCAACTGAGTGGTAGTTTGAGAATGTTAATGGCCCCTAAGGACTGCACTTAGGTCACTCACTCAAATTGCAGCACTTGTTTGTTACAATCTGGTCCTTTTTTGTCACTTTGGTGCCATGAAAGGGGCATAAACTCAGAGCATTTGGGAATACCTTTGATGAATGTTACCTCTAAAAGTTTTGCCCATCTCCTCCAGGCAAAAACTAGCAGCAGCATAAAAAAATAAAGATAATGACTATTTTTTATCAGTGTATAGCAAAAGGAAGAAAATACCTTAATCTCTCATGCATATAGTCCTGAAGGAATATAAAAAGTATGCTTTTTTAAAATGAAGTTTAACAACTTACTTGCAGCTGGTGAAAGAAGCGATGGCTGTTTGCTGAAGGAAATGTTATCTCTTAAATCACAAACAGGTCATTCATTACCTCAGCTCTGAAACTCAGGTTACATCAGACATATGCTTGCTGAGTAATAGGAAGGCCCCTGGCCTTGATTCCCTCCCTTCACCCCCAGAAATCTTCAAGGAATGTATTCATTGGCAATGTCCAATTTTGACAACAAAATGTAATGTCATTATTTTACAAGGCATCTGTCCTATATACTGGAATGCAAATATAATAGTCCCAATCTTTAAAAATGGTGAGAAGAGAGGCTATAGTTTTTTGTGACTTCCAGCCAAAATATTTGGGAGGCACTTAGGCCCACTCTACCTACATGTAGGCAAAGGCACGGTAGGATTCAATGCGTGATCCCACAATCAGGTGTGGCATGGCAGGAGGCATGATTGTGGGATCCCTGAAAATGACTTGTTATGAGAAGGGCATGCCTGAAGGGCATTTCAGAGAAGGCTATTCTTGTATGGACCACTGCTTAGTGTTGTATTTATCTGCCATCCAAATATGTGAAAAGACAAAATCATTTAGGGTTTTCCAAAATGCCATTATTCTGACGTAACAGCTGGGTAGTGCTGTGTGATGGTCAAAGTAGCTTCCTTGATGAATCATATTTGATGCACTATATAATTATAGAGGGATGTAAGAACTGAATTATGACTAATGCAAAAGTGACATCCTTTCAAATAGCCAAGGCAAACTGAAATCATGTCCTTTAGAAGGAAGTGCTAAAATAGCTAGAAAGTGGTTGATGCTTCAGTTTGGAACAACAGAACCTTTTTTAGAAGTCAAGTGGAATATATCCTTTTATATAGAGCAAGGCAGGGGGGAGGGGAGGGAATTGTGTACAGGTGAAGAAAGCTTGATCCCAAAAAGTGTGAAACGCTTTCATGAAGTACTGAGAACAGATGTGCAAGAATTTTTATATTTTAACTTGTCCAAGGTAAGAAAATCCAATTCAGCCTGTTTTATAAGAGGCCTTATCTGCCCTCCAGTTGGATCCCCAGTGTTGGCCCTGGATAGGCTTCTCTGCCCAGGTCTCGGCACCTGTCTCACCAGCAGAGATCCTGGTGTTCCCTGTTTAAAAACTGCAACATCTTTGATAAGAAACCTGCATTCTCTCATTAAAATACCCCAAAATAGTGTTCTTTTGCTATTAAAATAAAATGCCACTATATAGAGAGAGATCAGTTGGGCAATGCTTTATTGATATATTTACAAGTCTAAAGGCATTTAGAAGCCTACAAGTGTCATTATTATCTTCATAAAAAGGATTCTAAATATCTATACACTTGGGCTTTTTTTTTTGTCATAGAAAAATCAGAGCTGCCTCTACCCCCTTCACTCACCAGAATGTGTGGCCTTGAGCAGCACTGACATGCTGGTGCTCCTGCCCTTGCCCCTCACAACCTCACAGCCCCCTGCTTCAGTCCCTTCCACCCCCATTCTCTACTTACCTGGAACAGCCTGAGTACAGGTCACCGCAGCCTGTGCCAGTCCACTTTGCCCCACACGGGGATGCAGCATGCTGAAGTATTGGGACAAAAGGCAGTCACAGCATCTTTTTGGAGGACCTCAGCCTCCGGTTGCCTAAGGGCATGCTACAGAAGTGGGCCTTGCCCTGCTTTTTTTTCTGTGGGTTTTTTTGATACCTGGATTTCCAGCTATCAAATTTAGAGCCTGCAGTGAAAATATGCAGGGCAGGGAATGTTTTTTGTTCCCAGAGTACCTATTGCAGTGTTTCAAACTGCTTTGAGATGCCACAAGAGGCACATGCACGCTTGTCTGGATGTGCCCTATGTGGTTAACTTTAACCAGGTAAGTGCTACTTTCCTGTCTAAAGTTAGAATTGAACTTGGGCTCTGGCAGGTGACCTTATCAGAACAAAACACACAGTCAACAACAGTTTTTGAAGACCTGTCTTCAGATGACTATGTAGGTTGTGTTCTACACCCATGGTGTTTCAATGGAAAATACAACACGTTTTTGGTGATAAAGAGGAGACTCATCTCTATAAATAAGCAGCTTTTTAATACAAGAAAAATGTGAATTTTATGTATACCTGAGAGAAATGTACATAGCAAGGGGCACAGTAAGGTAGGGATGTACATGCTGCCCCAATAGACAGAAGAGGTCAAAGATGTCTTGGAATTATGACCTATTTAGAGAAATATATACCTAAGTTAGTTCCTGGACCAGCAACCAGAAAGTATGGCCATCTTTGCAAATCTTAATAAAGAGTTTAAAAAATGTAATTAATTAGAGGCCCAATTGTTGAGACACCTCTGAGGAGGGTTTTGGTACATTCCTCTTAAAATAGTACAGACAAAGCTATCAACGTAGGAGCTTGTGCATCACTGGGAATAACAACCATTCGATGTCGAGATAGTCAAATAGAGAATTCTTGTCAGTTTTTTTTACAGGTGGTTGCATACGTGTCCAGCAGAAGAGACTTAATTTCCTAGGGTATGTTTATATGAGCCACTATGTTGCCATAGTGATGAGCTACGGTGACATAGCTCATTGTTATGGCAATGTAGTGGCAGTGGACACTAACCATGACACCACTATTACTGCACAGTAACAATGAGTTGAAGAATGACTGGTAGGTACCATAAATGGCTCGTTTTCAGAAACCAATTGTGTCATAGGTCTGAAGACTGCCTCTAATGCTTTTTGCTTCCATGTTCATCCATCTAAAATAAACACCATATCTTTGTCGTGCTGTTGTGGTAACTCCCTGGAAACTCTGTCATATTACCATTTTTGTTTGAGTTTGGTGGGTGGTGGGTTTTTTTTTTTAAATGTTTTTACATTTTGCTTTTCATTCTGATGAGCAGGGATCCTGGTTTTCTTTGATTAATCTTTAACTTAAAAAAGCCCCAATTTTCAGTTAACCCCCCAATCCATGTTTTTCTGTAATTTAAAGGAAACACCACTAATACATAGATATCTTTATATCTATATCTCTATATCATATATATAATGCTGTTTCATTTTAATCACGGAAAAACATGGATTTGGGGTTACTTTTTTAAACCAAAACTTGGGGATTTTTTTAACATCAGAGAAAACCAGGGTCCATGCTGATGAGCATCAGCCACATGATTTGGCAGCCTGGTTTTGAGTTTCCTATTAAACAGCATTTCTGCTGGGGACAATCCATGTTTTATAGGTGTTGCTCTGTAATTTAAGAGTGACAGGTAAACATCAGTGTGTGAATCTATGGGTTTTTTTAACAATTTCTTCACTATTTGTACTCCACTTTCCACCAGACCATTGGATTCTGGGTATTTAGGATTTGAAGTGTTGTAATGGAACCCTTATTTGCTTCCAAGCTCTTTAAACTCAAGATTGTTGAATTGAGGCCCATTGTCTGTTCTCACAATTTATGGAATCCCATATCTAGCAAAAATTAATTTAATCAGAACTTTGACATGGTTTGTTCATATGCATTTGACGACTGCAATTTTAGCATAGAGCACAGTGAAAATAATAATCGACCAACGATACATAATTTTTTTCTGCATGCATGAATAAGTCTACTACAGACCCCCCAACCAAGGGGAGGAGCTGGACTGGGAATTTTCAGGCCAGCTTGCAGAGGCACTTAAGGCAAGGGATGTAGTTGTCAAGGGTGATCTTAATTACCCGGACATCTGCTGGGAGGAACAGTCAGCCAGGATGGACCGTTCCAGGAGGTTCCTGGCTGAGATACAGGACCTCCACTTAATTCAGGAGGTGCACGGTCCCACCAAAGGAAATGCCCTGTTGGACTTGGTCCTGGCCACAGATGATGACCTGGTAAGGGACCTCCACCTTATCAGGTTCTTGACCACCTGGGCGATAGCGATCATCGCTTGCTGGAATTCACCATCCAGCGCAGGGTGTCAAGGGCCTGCAGCAAGACGGTAGCCCTAGACTTTAGGAGGGCCAACTTCAACAGGTTGAGGAGACTAGTGGGTAAGGCACTGGGGTCCTTGAGGGCAGGGGAACTCAGTGTCCAGGACAAGTGGTCGTTCCTTAAGGAAACGATACTCAGGGCCCAAGGGGAGTCCATCCCAACAAGAAGCAAGTGGGGCAAGAGTGCCTGAAAGCCCCCCTGGCTCACCAAGGGCGTCTGGAAATGCCTGCTTACCAAAAAGGTGGCGTACACCCAGTGGAAGGGGGGTGCTATCTCCAAAGAGGAGTATACGTCCTCGGCTCAGGGCTGTAGAGGGGCTGTCAGGAAAGCTAAGGTGGACATAGAGCTAGGACTAGCGTCCAAGATCAAGGATAATAAAAAGTCCTTTTTCAAATATATAGGGAGGATGAAGAAGGCACCGGGTAATGTGGGGCCCCTGCAAAGTATGCTGGGCAATCTGGTGGTTGCACCAGAGGAGAAAGCGGAACTCTTTAACCAATTCTTCACCTCTGTTCTCTTGTGCAGGGACTGGGACTTCCCCGCTGTGATGCCAGATGGACTCGAGGGGAATGCCTCCAGACCTCAGGTTGGGGAGGATTGGGTTAGAGAGCTTCTGGAGGAGCTGGGCATGTTCAAGTCAGCAGGTCCAGATTCTCTGCACCCCAGGGTGTTGAGGGAGCTAGCTGGGGTTATTGCAGGGCCCTTGGCACAGCTTTACAAGTGCTCATGGTGCTCAGGCCAGGTGCCAGATGGCTGGAAGATAGCTCAAGGGTCGTACTCCGAGGGTGGTGGTGGATGGGTAATATTCAACCTGGGGGGAAGTGGGCAGCGGAGTCCCCCAGGGCTCGGTCCTTGGGCCTGCACTGTTCAATTTCTTCATCAGCGATTTGGACGATGGGGTGAAATGCAACCTGTTTAAATTCACTGATGATACCAGAATTTAGGGTGAGGTGAGCACGATAGTAGGGAGGGAAAGATTGCAGCAAGATCTGGATAGGTTACAGGAGTGGGCTAACATAAACAGGATGTGTTTCAATACTGACAAGTGCAGGGTGCTGCACTTGGGCAGTAGGAACCAGCAGCACACTTATAGAATGGGAAACTCCCTTCTTGAGAGCATGGAGGCAGAAAGGGATCTTGGAGTCATTATTGACTCCAAGATGAACATGGGCCGACAATGTGAGGTCACGGTTGGCAGGGCTAACCGGACCTTGTCGTGCATCCACAGGTGCATCTCAAGTAGAGCCAGGGAGGTGATCCTCCCCCTCTATGCAATGCTGGTCAGGCCACAGCTGGAGTACTATGTCCAGTTCTGTGTGCCCCATTTCAGGAGGGATGTGGACAACATTGAAAGGGTCCAGAGGAGGGCCACCTGCATAATCCAGGGACAACAGGGGAGATCCTACAATGAAAGACTGCGGGACCTAAACCTGTTCAGCCTACACAAGAGA
Source organism: Crocodylus siamensis (assembly GCF_052110815.1). Lineage (NCBI taxonomy): Eukaryota > Metazoa > Chordata > Crocodylia > Crocodylidae > Crocodylus > Crocodylus siamensis. Next base: position 293,529,676 of record NC_143395.1, read on the forward strand.
AGGCTGAGGGGGGACCTGGTGACTGTCTATAAACTCACTAGGGGGGACCAGAAGGGTTTGGGGGAGACACTGTTTCCCCTAGCGCCCCCTGGCATGACAAGGAATAATGGACACAAATTATTGGAGAGTAGGTTTAGATTAGACATCTGCAAGAACTACTTCACAGTTAGGGCGGCTAGAAGCTGGAACCAACTTCCAAGGGAAGTGGTGCTGGCTCCTACCCTGGGGATCTTTAAGAAGAGGCTTGATGCCTACCTGGCTGGACTCATTTGAGTCCAGTTTTTCTCCCGCCCAGGCAGGGGATCGGACTTGAAGATCTACAAGGTCCCTTCTGACCCTGTGAGTCTATGATTCTATGAAGTCAATGCCCACTTTATGCCACAGAGGCACAGGTTTCTCCATGACCATCATGGGCTCTTTTCTTTGCTCTGATCTGTACTTTAGGCATGTTGTACAAGCCTTTACAGCATCTTCTATGTCCTTATTTATGCTGGGCCAATATAGAGCATCCCTTGCTCTCCTTTTGCATTTTTCAATGCCTAGATGCCCATTGCATATGCTGTTTAACATGTCCTTAACATGTTGGCTTAGAAATGGTATTTAAAGATTTGGTTTTTTGAGAATTGGCTTATATATATAGATATATAAGAGTCTATATGAGGGTCTATATTATATATAGATATATAAGGGTCTTATTAGGGTTCATGATGGGCAACAAGGGTTAATTGCTTTCTAAGAAGATTGGGTCTCTCACATAAAGTTTCTCACAGCCCTGGAAGCAGACAGGCTAATACAACAAGGTCACAAGAACACATAGTCTGGGAAAAATAGTCTGGGAACCAAGAGAGCATGTATCATACTACCCATAACATGAGATAAGTGACACCAACTATGAGGCCTCAGAGGAGGAGGGGGATTTCAATCCTGGTTTTGGAACACACCAAATTAGGAGAAGGCATGGAAGGCTATGTGGACATGTGACCACAGAGAGACAACCAACCAGTGATAGCCATGGATGAAAAGTCATCAGGAGGGAAGGAGAATACAAAAGCAGAGACTTGAGAATAACAAAAGATCCCTCCTTCTCTTCCTTTCTGTCCCTCCCTTTGTCCTTTCCCTCCCTCCCCTTCCTCCTCCTTGAGAGGAGTCACTGTTCCCATCCCTGCCCCCAGGAAGGGTCCCCCAGGCCACCATGGACAGAAGGCATACCATCAGCCCATCTCATAGACCCCACTGGAGGGGGGTGCTGGGACCTCAGCTTTTCACCTCCAGGCTGCTGACGTTCTGACATCTGACACCTAAGAGAGAGCCAACACCCCTTGTGTATGCTGTTTAACAGGTATTTCTTTAGTACTGCTGGAACAAGAAGTTTGGAGCCTTTGAACAAAATGCTATCCAGTATTGACAGCTCTTCTTTGAACTGAGAGTGGAGGCTAGGTATATGTTTTCCAGGCCACTCAGCACAAAGAGCTGTTAGCACTTTTTGCAATGTGGTGTCCTGAGCAGTAGCTTCTGAAATGAATGCCCACATTTTAGCTGTGACAGAAATCACTCTTTTAATTACATTAACAAGTACTATGTCTGAGTCTGGAATTCTGTCATTTTCCATTGTAATATGCTCTGGACAACGTATCTACAATAAGTAGATGTCTTCCTGGTGTGTACTGTATGTCTAGATCATAAATTTGAAGATGAAAGAAAAGTCTTTGTAATCTGGGTGGCATGACTGATAATACTTTCTTTGCTATAGTTACCAAAGGTTTATGATCACTTTCAGCTATCACAGGCTTCCCATAGATGAATATATTACATTCCTTTTGGCCATATACCTGAGCTAAGCTTTCTTTCTCCATTTCTGCATATAGATACTGACTTAAAGAATGCCCTAGATGCACATGCTGCTGGTCTCCAGCTATCCTTATGTTTCTGAAGTAAGGCTGCTCCAATGCCTTCTTTAGAAGCATCTGTTGACAATTTAATGGGTCTTTTAGGGTCATTGTATTTTAATACTGGAGAATTAATTATTTTTTCCTTCAAGTTTTAAAATTCAGCTTCATGTTCATGTTCCCATATCCACTGAGCATTCTTTTGTAGGAGTGAACTACGGTGTTTGGTGTGCTCTGCTAAGTTAGGTAGATATTTCCCTATAAAATTGATCATTCCCAGTAATCTTTGCATGCCTTCCTTACCTGTAGCAGGTGTCATGTTTGTAATGGCCTTAACCCTTGCAGGGTTGATTGGCACCCCTTTCTCAGAGAGCTTTTCTCTTTGATATGTAAATTTCTTTGACCCTGAACTTGCATTTTTGATTTGTTCAGTTTCAAACTTGCTCTGTGTGCTATTTCTAATGCCTTTCTTAGACTCAAGTCATGTTCTTCCATAGTATTTTCCCAAACTAATACATCATCTATAAACCATAGTTCCATCAAGATCTTCAAAAATGTGTTATATTATCCTTGTGTCTGACATGCAGTGCACAAACACTGTTGGTTGCTATCATGTTTCCATTACATGCTCTAAGTATCACTTTCTTATATACAGGTTTAGTTTTCATTTTTTGAATAATGTATTCTGGTATTACATTGATCTGTGCCCCTATATCTAATTTAAATATCACCTTCAATTCACTGGTGTTCAGGGTGATTGTCCAATCCTTAGGAGAATTAACATCTTCTTGCACTGTGCCAATGAGGAATTCTTCCTTTTCCTTGTTGCATAGATCATGCACCTGCTGTTTCTTGTGTGGTGCATCCTGATGCTTTCTGCAAATTCTTGCAAGGGGACTGAATCTGCAGCTGACCATTTTTCTTCAAGCAATTCTCCTTGGCCTCTGCTTCCCTACTTCATAGTGACTTCCTCCTTTCAGTATTGTTTGTGTGTTGCCTTAGGTTTTTGCAGTTTTGTAATCCTGTCCAGTTCAGCTTGTTCTGTTTTTTCCTCCAGCTTCTGCACATTTGTTATCTCAGGTGCTTGGCATATTCTAACTGCCTTTTCCAAATTAAGCTCAGGATCTAACAGTCTTTTCTTGAGGCTTGTATCCCTTATACCTAATACTATTTGGTGTCTGATTATGGGCTCTTTTAGGTCTGTGAAGTTGCATGTCTGGCTCAGCAGTGTAAGGTCTTTGACATACTCTTCTACTGTCTCACATTCTTTCTGTTATCTTATGTGGAAATTATACTATTCAAAGATTTCATTTTGTTTGGGTATACAATATTCCTCAACTTTTTTTATTATTGTACCATAGCTTTTCTGTTCTGCTTCTGACAATCGTAGGCTATTATAAAGAGATAGAGTTGCTGGGTCTGCTATATTAAAAAAATAGCTACCTTGAGTGGATCTTTATTCTCTGTAGCTGCACCGGCCATCATATATGTGGTGAAGCTCTGCTTAAATTTCTTTCAGTTTTATGCTGTATTGCTGAACAGGTTTAACTCCTCTGGAATTCTAATTCTGAGATGCTCCATTTTTTGTCACACCCCACTCCAGGTACCACATGTGGTTCTCAAATGACCAATGATACAGCTTGTTTATTCAGAGGGCAGTACTCTGCCTACAGTCGAGCTATTCCCTTCTGCAATCCCTGGGGAAATGTAACAATTTATACATAACACTCTTAAAGATAACAATAATGGGCATTTTTTGTGATTAAAATGAAACACCACAAATCTAATCTAATCTAATCTAATAGTGACATTTCATTTAAATCATGGAAAAATGTGGATTTGGGGTTACTATTTTTAACAAAAAATTGGGGATCTTTTAAAATCAGAGAAAACCAGGATCCCTGATAATGGGTATGCTGGCAATTAGCGGGTTATTTTGCCCATCATCTCCTTCTGGGTCTTTCTTAAGAAAACTCAGATTGTGGGGGGAAGTAGGATATCAGGTAGGGTGGTAGGATAGGCTGGATTGATTGAGCTTTACTATCATAGCAAGGTACAGATTTTACACTACTTTCATGGTAAGTGCTCAGAAAACACTACAACCATAACTGAACAGATAATAGCCAGATGTAGCGCACTTTGAAAACGGTGAATCCCACTCTAGAATAGACCTGGATGGATGTGGCATTACACTAAATTGGTTTAGGTTAGAGTGCTTTATTGAACATTGTAACAGATCCATTGGCAATATGTAGGGGGTGCATGTGGGTGCATGTGCACCCCCTGAGATTGGCGGTGTACCCTCTGAGAGAAGCGCCACCAAGGCTACCAGCAGTGTCTCTGGGTGGTAGTTGCTCACCACCCTCCACCCCTTGCCACCAATGCTGCCAGTGGCATCTGTGGGTGGTCACCAACCACCAGTCGGCACTCACCATCCCACCCCCGCACCACTGATACTATCGCAGACACCTGTGGGAGCTCCCTGCTTGGCACACCCCTGCTGCTGATACTGCCACAGCTGTCTGCGGGAGCTCCTTGCTCTCTGCTACCATGCCCCCACCACCATTATCATCACCTGTGGGCAGTCGCCGTGTCCCTCCAGCCTTTGGGGGCATGCATTGTTCATGAACAGATCCCATCATGACTCAAGTTAGGTTGCAGTCCACTGGCATCCCAGGGGCCTCTTGCTGAGTAGCCTGATAGCTTCAGCTAGTGCTTATCTACTCTAGGTGATCATCAGCCCAGCCCTGCCCCACCCCAGGGCTGTCACGGAGAGAAGACAGAAAAGGCTCTGTTTCCTTCCTCTGTGGCCATCTAGGGAGTAGGGAGTGGTTAGGGGAACAGAGCCCCTCTGACATGCAGACCTATACTGGTCTCCGCCTGAACCCTGAACCAGCAACTTGGGTGCAGCCTGCATGGCAGGGGGCTATTCCCCTGCTTCACCCCTTAGCTGCCTACAGTAACAGCCACCAGCAGGTTAGGCTGGGGAGAGGGGTCACAATGGGCAATAAGGGGTAGTTGGCTACTTGGCCGCTGGCCTTGGCCAGTGCAGGCAGGCTTGGAGCCCTCCTCACTAAACAGCAAGCATCTCTTCTGTTTGCTCATGACCTATCCTAGAGCACTTTGAGTAAAGCACAATACTTAGAGCCCTTTCACCTTAGGCTTTTAAAAGTCTGTACTTAGCCATGGCTACTAACTAACCCTGCCACTTCCTTGGACAACAGGATGTACTGTGACATAACTGGACCTTTATATTCTTGACCGTACAAGGCATTCTGACTAGAGAGGGGGAATCTAATAGGAACCTGTGAACCTCCCTTGGCTCTGGCTAAATATAGTCACTAGTTGGAATATGAAAAGCAGTTTCCATCTTTAAACTAAGTACAATGGGGAAGCAGGAGATGGAGAGAGTCTAGAACTTACAAACTGTGAGACATGCAGCAGTACACACCAGGTGTACCAAGGGGCCCTTTGGGCATCAGAATGGGGTGTGGCACCAAAGACACCATTTGGATGGCTCAAGTGCCTCTATACTAATGCTAGGAGAATGGGGGAATAGTCAGGAAGAACTCACACTCCTGCTTGCAGACAATAACTTTGTTTTAGTGGGGCTAACAGAAACCTGGCAGGACCCTACCCATGAATGGGCAGTACAGGTTGAGGGATACAGGTTGCAAAGAAGGGACAGAGTAGGAAGGAAAGGGGGCAGGGTTGTTCTCTATATAAAGGAGCATTATACATCTACCCTAATCAAAATGTGATCAGAGGAGGAGAAAGTTGAGGCATTGTGGGTTAGGATACATGAAGGTTGAGGGGAAAGGGAGTTGGTGGTGGGGCTCCGCTACAGATCACCACACCAAGAGGAAAAGCTAGATATGGAATTCCTGAGGCATGTCTCAGAGACCATACAGTCTAGGGACGTGGTTGTCATGGGGGACCTATGCTGCCATGACATCTGCTGGGAGAAGCAGTCAGCCAAATCCAACTGTTCACATAGGTTCCTAACCTGCATGCAAGACCTTCACCTAACACAGGAGGTATACAGTCCCACTAGGGGGAATGCCTTACTGGACTTGGCGTTGGCTACAGGGGAGGACCTGGTAGGGGACCTGCAGATTCATGGTCACCTTGGAGACAGTGAATCGAATTCACCATATGGCATAGGGTGGGTAAGATAACTAGTAGGGTGGAAGTGCTTGACTTTAGGAAGGCTAACTTCAGTGTCCTTAGGAGTCTAGTCAATGATGTACTGCAGGATAAGAGTATTGGTGAGATGGGAGTCCAGGAAAGGTGGTCGTTCCTAAAAGAAGCAATCCTTCAGGCACAGAGGGAGACTATCCCAGTACGAGGGAAAAGGGGGAATGGAGCCAAAAAACTTCTTTGGCTAAACAAGGAAATCCAGGGAAGCCTAAGGGCAAAAAGAAAGACATATAGATGGTGGAAGCAGAGGGAAGCCACCAAGGAGTATACCTACTTGGTCCACACTTGCAGGGATGCAGTTAGAAAAGCCAAAACAACTACAGAGCTGAGGCTGGCAACACAAATTAAAGACAACAAAAAATCTTTTTGTTAGGTCTGCAGGGGGTAAAAGGAAGGTTCAGGGCAGCATAGAACCCCTACTAAAGAAGATGGAGTAACTAGTGACTGATGGGGGGAGAAGGCTGAGATATTCAATGAGTTTTTTGCCTTGGTGTTCCTGAGCAGGGCTCAAGATAAGTCTCCTAATAGGTTCTTAGATGGGTATCAGAGTGACATCAGTCCACCAACTGTTGATACTGACTTGATGCACAGTCACTTGGATGGACTGGATGTATTCAAGTCAGCAAGCCTGGATGCCAAGAATACTGAAAGAATTGGCCAGTATTGTAGCAGAACCAGTGGTACGGCGGTTTGAGCACTCATGGCACTTGAGTCAGGTCCTGGAGGATTGAAAAAGGGCCAATGTGGTCCCTATTTTCAAGAACAGGAGGAAGGAGGATCTGAGTAATTATAGGCCAGTCAGTCTCACCTCCATCCTTGGAAAGGTCTTTGAAAAGATTACGAAGGTCATATTTGTGGGAGTCCAGCAGGAAAAATAAGGCAGCAGGGAAACCAGCATGGATTCGTAGCAGGTAGATCATGCCTGACCAGTCTGGTTTAATTTTATGACAGGGTCATAAAATGCTTAGATGCAGGAGTAGAGGTGGGTGTCATTTTCCTGGATTTTAGCAAGGCCTTCGATATGGTATCTCATCCCATTTTCATAAATAAATTAAGAGGCCACGACATAGATGTTTACACAGTTACACTTAGCGGTTGCACCCACTGTGGTAGTAGTAGCCGATGGGTAGTAGAGAGTGGTAATAGATGGGTCGGTATTGACCTGGAAGGATGTGGGTAGTGGAGTCCTGCAGGGTTTGGTCCTTGAATCTGTACTCTTCAATATTTTCATCAGTGACTTGGATGTGGGTGTGAAGTGTACTCTGTCCAAGTTTTCGGATGATACTAAATTGTGGGGTGAAATGCACACTTTGGAGGGTAGGGAATGATTGCAGGCAGACCTGGACAGGGTAGAAAAGTGGGAAGTACACAATAGGATGCAGTACAACAAGGACAATGCAGAGTGCTGTACCTAGGGCACAAACACATCCATTACATGTACTGGCTGGGACACGGCCCTCTCAGCAGCACAGAAGTGGACAGTGATCTCAGAATCATACTGGACTCCAAGATGAACACGAGTCATCAGTGTGATGAAATCATCAGCAAAGCTAACTGTACTTTATTGTGCATCAGCAGATGCATGACCAAGGAGGTGATACTTCCCATCTATGCGGCATTGGACAGACCACAGTTGGAGTACTGCATCCAGTTTTGGGTGCTGTACTTCAAGAAGGATGTTGATAGACTCGAGAGGGTCCAGAGAAGGGCCACTCATGGTTAGGGGCTTACTGCACAAGCCCTGTGACGACAGACTGAGAGACCTGGACCTTTTTACCCTCCGAAGAGAAGGCTGAGAGGTGATCTTGTGGCCACCTAGAAATTCATTAGGGGGATGCAGCAAGGGATCAGAGATGCTCTGTTCGCCAGGGCACCTCTTGGGGTAAATAGGAACAACGGTCACAGACTGACAGAGAGCAGGAAAAACTTCTTCAGGGTAAGGGTGGCCAAAGTTTGGAATGGGCTTCCAAGGGAGGTGGTGCTGTCCCCTACCTTGGGGGTCTTTAAGAGAAGGATGGATAGGCATCTGGCTGGGGTCACTTGATCCCAGCACTCTTTCCTGCCTAAGCAGGGGGTCATACTTGATGATCTGTTGGGGTCCCTTCTGACCCTTGCATCTATGAATCTCTCACTCAGCCTTTCGTTTTTTGTCCTGTTTTCCCTTCCACTTATATCTTCTCTTTTCTATATCTTGTTGCTTTTTTAATTAAGAGTCTGGTCTAGCTTTTCAAGACTACCTCTTTTACGTATTGGTGTAACCCAAAAAGGCAATGGGAAGCAGTTCCCTAAACAATCTGATGCTGGTATCAGTTCAACAACTTTTAGAGTGGCCTATGAGATGGCATGCTGTGCCTATGTTTCTCCAGCAAGGTGGAGCCACATAAATGACAACACCAGAGAGAGAAGCTGCATATTTTATTATAACTGTTTTATCCTCTCTCTTTTTGTGGATGTGTTTTTATTTGCCTTCAAAGAAACAGGATCAGTCAGAACAGTGCCACCTCATATCAACCAAGTTCTTCTCTTTTACTTCAAGATTGTCAGCAAGGTTTTTCTGTATCCAACCTCCTTACAGTCAAAGGGAAGGGGTTAGAGGATATTGAATCCTTACTTAATACTTTACATACATTTTTACATGCTGCGGTGGGGAGGGGGGTATGAGTGGGGAGAAGCTTTAATTAGAGAGAGCCACTCTAATTAAAGCAACCAGAGCATCTTGTGTTTCAGTGTCCTGGTGTTCAAAATGGTGGCAGAGATGCTTTATAAAGCACCTCTACCTCCATTTTGAAATGCGTGGACACTGATAAATAAGATTTCATAGATTTCATAGACATCAGGGCTGGAAGGGACCTCGGGAGATCATCGAGTCCAGCCCCCTGCCCAAAGGGCAGGAAGTCAGCTGGGGTTATAGGATCCCAGCAAGATAAGCATCCAATTTACTCTTGAAGATGCAGAGGCTGACTGAAGCATGGTAATTATCATGTTCTAACAGACTCAATCAAACAAAAAAACCCAAGCAAAAAACCCCAGAAGACTCAAATGATTGAGTCTGCTCCAATGTGCTGTAATAGCAATGTGTCAGAGCTGCCTTTGGGCTCCTGTACAGGCACTCTACATTTTCAACTCTTTAACTAATTTTCTTTTTTTTTTTTTCTTTTTTTTGTATAGATTTAATAGAGGTTTAAAAAGTTTTTTTAATGGTGGTTCTTATCAAGTAACTTGCTGTCTGTTCCAAACCCTGAAACTCCTTTACTCTTTAGGATTATTTTACTCAGGATTATTTTACTACTTTTGATACCCAGGACATAATTATAAATAGATTTATAATAGATCACAAGCAACCTATTAGGACTCTCAGTTTATTGAAGTGAGTCAGTGAAGTTATTCAGGATCTTCCAAGAGCAAAACTGTCTAAGGTTCTTTGGTCTATACATCTTAAAGTGCTTTATAATGGAAGGCAAGCATGATGATATTCAGATTTTTGTCCAGTGTCCCTGAGAGATTATGTGACTTTCTCAAGATCACCCAGCAAGTCAGCTTCATAGGCAGGAACAGAAGCAAGGCCTCCTGATTCCCATTCCCATGCATTCATCACAATGCCTTTATAAGAGACTGAAAAACAGTGGGTTTTTATTGTTTGTTTGCTTTTGTTAAATGTACATGATCCTGGAAATTCTAATTATTCAGAAGTTTTTATATTAACAACAGCTTTTTTCACTTTTATAGCCCTTTTAAAAACAAAAAATCCCTTCTGTTTTGGTGAATTCTTTTAACTTTTGTATTTCACTCTAAAAATAGTAGAGGTTGTGCAGTTATGAAAATTGTTTGTATGCAACTAGCCTTCAGCCAGATATTTGAATATCAAAACTGCCCAGAGGTACATAACTAAAAAGTTATTATAGTAAAAGTCTGTTAACCGGCATCTTACAAGCCAGCATGCTCTATTAACTGGTATGCCAGCTTGTAAGATAAAGTGAAACCAGAAGTGCTCACCATAGCGCTTCCAGTTTCTGTGAGCCCCCATAGCCCGGGGCAAAGCAGCCTGTGCTACCAAGCCCCCACGGCCCAGGAGCATAATAGGCTGCGTGGGGCTCTGCGGGGCCCCCCCTCCCTGTCCTGCGGGGCCCACAGGAGGGGCAGTGATGCTGCGGGAGAGGTGGCAATGCTGCAGGAGGGGCGGTGGGATGCCCCAGACGTGGCAGGAGAAGCGGTGGCCCAGGCCACTCAATAAACCGGCATATTTTATTATCTCAATAAACCGGCATATTTATTATTCACTGTAACTGAAATTCCCTACTAATGACAATTCAATCCCATTTTTCCAGTACTGTAACAAGTGGTGGGTGACCAAGGAACTAGCCCTGGGTGTACGCTTAGAGGGTGTGCATGACGGTTAGTCACCGTAGTAGCTGCAGCTGGCCTGGTCTCTGCTGCTATGCCCACTGCTGCCATTGTTCAAGATGCCTGCCCTGTATATTATGCCTCTGCATTTTTTCCTCATACAAATTCCATCTGAAACTGTCACCCAAACCGAGAACAGAAGGATTAGTCATGGGCTGTAAATTTACATTATGACATGTCGAGTTAGAAGAGTGATCTAAAATCAAAATAATGTAAAGCCTGTATGTCAGTTGATCCTAGTCCTTTGAAATAATATTGATAAAGAGAAAAAAACTGACTCCTGTCATATAACAACTGATATTGCTGCCAGGAGTTTAAACTGCATTATCCAAATATCCAGATAATAAATTAAATATTTATTTGTCTGTTCTTGAAATTTTAAAAATAGTAGAAATTGTAGCACAAAAACCCCCCCTGTATATTTTATTCAAAAGGTGAGTAAGAGGAGACTTGATCACGGCCCATAGATAGCTAATGGGAAGAGTGTGAGAATAGGTGATTTTTCAATATAGCAGAAAGGGCATGACAAAACTGAGTGACTGGAAATGATCTCTTTTGGCCTTAAAAATCTATTAATCAAGTTGATCATTTATTTCAGGCTTGATATATAATTCTTAATCCTATCATCACTACCACCCAATTACTATCAATTCTTAATGTCAGAAAATCGTTCTGGATCTACATGGACGTAAAACAATATTAAGTATTTTGGAGTAAAATGCAGTCCTGCAATGCCTGCTGCTGCCATTGTTCAAGATGCCTGCCCTGTATATTGTGCCTCTGCATTTTTTCCTCATACAAATTCCATCTGAAACTGTCACCCAAACTGAGAACAGAAGGATTAAAATTGGAAACACTAGGGCTGTATGAAGCTTCAGGTGCTGATTCGATTCAGAGGAGTCTCAGCCCAATTTGGTGGCCAAATCTCTGAATCTGAATTGAAATAGGAGATTAATTAAAAGGTCTGAATTGATTCAAAGCTCTCTGAATCAATTCAGAAAAGATTCAGAGAGATTCATAGATTCAGGCAGTCCCTGCTCACTGCTGCAGGGAGCTGGGCCCAGACTGTGCTGGTAAGTAGGGGGTGGGGCAGGGGGAGGGGACCATGAGGGGACCTCCGCCAGGCCCCATCCCCTGCCTGCTCCCCCAGCCCTCCCCTCTCCATGACTGCCCTGCCCAGCCCAGCTCGTTAAACAAAAACAAACCCTGAACTCACCAGATGCTACAGCAGCCATTGGGACATCTGGGGACGCGTGGTGGGGATCGCCCCCCCCCCCCACACCTGGTAGCAGCCGGTGAGTACTGGACTTTTTTTCCTAAAGAGCTGGGAGCTGGAGCTGGAGCTGGAGCTGGAGCTGGGCAGGGCAGGGCAGGGCAGCCATGGGTGGGGCTGGGAGAGCGGGCAGGGGATGGGGCCAATCTGGAAATAAGGCCGATTCGGTGGCGGCTGAATCTCCAGGTCAGATTTGGCCAAATTGATATGGAAAGTGATTTGAATCACCAAATCGAATCACTGTCCCCTGAATCAGCTAAATCTGAATCTGAAGCTAATACTAGCTACTATACACAGACCTACTGATCACCTTGTTCTCCTTCAGGTGCTTAGAAATTGATTCTTTGAGGACATGCTATATGATCTTTTCTGTTACTAAGGTCCAACTGACTGGTCAGTAATTCTCCAGGTCCTCCTTCTTCCCTTTCTTCAAGATGAGCACTATGCTTGCCCTGTTACTGTCATCTGTGACCTCACATGACAACCATGAGTTTCCATGAGTAAAATGTAAGCTGTGGCCCATGGCTAGGCAGTGCCCCTCATGTACTGAAAATCTTCTGCATTTCTCTCATCTCACTGTGCCATCAGGTTCATTAAGCAAGAACTATCTATTCCTCAGCACAGCCTGTGTCTGGTTGTCACTCAGATAGGGCCTTTGTTACGGTGTTCCCTGGCTGAAGCCTACAACATTATTTCCATCTTTCTTCCCCTCAGAATTCCAGTTACCATCCTATGTTGACAGCTGCTTGTCACTGGTCCTGACCCTTATTAGTACATGGATGAAGGTGATTGCACTATCTTAGTAATTCCGTCACTATCTGAAAGGCTTTGAGAATACCACCTAAGGCCTTGCTTATTTCTTATTTAAAAAGTATTTAGGTGTCTAACAGTGCACAGATGTGAGTAGTGGGATTCTTTAAGAGTGTGCCTAATTCACACTGTCAGGTACCCAGGTTGTAGCTGTATTGGTCTAGAGGAAAAAGCAATCAGGGCTTGTGGCGCTCTTTTGTTGGACATGGAGAGGGTTGTCTGCTTAGAGCCAGGCAGGGGTTTAGTGTAAGTGGGAGAGATGATGCCAATGTGAGTAGATTGGGACATTGCTTGCTTTAGAGCAGTGTCTTCCTGGGATGCTGGGTCGATATAGAAGATGCAGTAGTTAGGACCAAACTCAGAGCTGTTGGCTAGGATGAGGGCTCAGTAGGGGCAGGTCAGTAAGAAAATCGTTGTCTGTCTGTTCTTCTCATATGGCAGAAGTGTCAATGCAAGGACAAGGACAGAAGAGAAACCTCTCAACTGCCTCCAGTGATCCTCCCTTCTAGGAAGGAGACCAGGGGACTCCCCAGGGAACAAGCACAGCAAACAGCCGCTGTACCAGTAACGTGCAGCTTTTCAGTTGTGGAACTTACTCACTGCAGGACCTGTCCCAAGAATTTGGGCATTATAATGCCCAATGGGAGCAGAGCCCTGCAAGAGAAAACCGCTAGTTCTGGGACCAGCTGGGCACTGCCAACACTCAGTTGCTCTGAGGCGGCAACTCTCATTTCTTGGAGCACAAGCTCCATTCTCCAGCCCCACACAACCCTGCAGGTTCAGCACAGAAAGTTCCCCCTCTACCAGTCATCCCACTGCCTAGAGCACAGATGCAATCCAGCCTGCCTCTCTTACCTGGCCAGCTGGCACACCCTCTCATGGTGCATCTGGGGGCTCTCAAGGAGTGTCCAAGTTCCCTCTTGGCCATTCCCTCCCCAAAGCCCTTAGATATGGCACAGGCCAGGGTCTCCATAGAAAGCCTGGAGAGAGAGAAGGCCCAGATTTACGGACTGTAATGAGATGCTGCAGCCAGAGCAGAACCAAAACTGCGTGTCACTCAAGAGGTCCATTACTCAGACTCGTGCTGCACAAGGCAGGCAGCTCAGATCAGACCAATGATGCCATTCTTTGTCATGCCTTGTAATCCCCTGACAGGGACAGGAAGGGCAGAACCTTGCACAAATCAGTTCTGGAAGCCAGAAGGGATGCATGGAGGCTCTCCCAAGCCAAATGCACTATGGAAAGAATTGGGAAGCCATTTTTCTCCCCCTACAAGGACAAAAGCCACATGTAGAGCATGGGAACATGCAGAATCACATGCCTGGGTCCCAAGCACTGGGAGCCCAGCGTGTGCTGGTCACTGATGGAGATTGTGAAGCCTCTGGGATGAAACTGCCTGTCCTGTCCCAGAGAAGCTCAGATTGGAGGAACAAATAGGCCCTCCCAGCCTTAACATTTCAAACTCTGCCCTTCTTAGACAACCCCCTACTTCTTTCAGCTGCCAGGACCAAGACAGCTCAGCACAGCCCTTGGCAAGGACAACAACACCCTGCAGGCAGCTAGCCTGAAGTGAGGCCAAACCTGTGGAAGCATTCACAGCCTACTCCTTACCTTCAAGGGTTGCCCACTGCTCGCAGCTGCTCCTTCTGCAGCTGCCTCCTCCGGATGCTCCCTGTGGGCATTGGCATGTACTGCCCTACAGTGCAGCAAACTTGCTCCAGAAGAGCAGAGAATCTCTGGGAGAAGCTCCCTTAGCACTGGGCTGGAGTGAGTGGTGGTGAGCATCTCCAAAGATGTACATGTTGCCTGAAGAGATAGAGAAGACCAGAATCAGTCTGGAGCAGACGCCTGGCCATTCATAACTCCAAGTGGAAAGTTCTCTTCCTCACATCCAGGAGAGCACAGAACAGCTCTGGCAGCAGCTCCCTTAGCACTTGGCTCCCTTCCCAGTCACATCCCTGCGCTTCCAGTCACATCCCTTCCCAGTCACTCCCTTCCAAGTCACATCCCTGCACTTCTGCCTGGGAAGTACAGGGTCTCCAGCAGCCTGAATGGAGAGCTGCAAAGCAGAAGGAGCCTTTCAGTTCCAGGAGTTTCTAGTTCCAAAATCTCATGGAGTCAGTCACATAGCATTAAGCTGCTGTGTGTCTGTTGCTGATGGAAGAGCAGGGGTGACCAGAGGGACAGGAGAGAGCAGGGGAGAAAAGCTTGCCCCACAGCCTGGCATCCTACCTCAAGCTCTTGAGAACCAGGATTCTAGCCCTCAAGGGGAACTGACAGAACTGGGCCTGGGCTGTCACTCACTGCTAGAGGCCCAAGGGCCACGATGTCCTCACCTGAGCTCCTGTCTGTGCCAGCTGGATGTTGAATCTTGCTCATGAGCAAATGTAGTATGTAGAGGGTGAAGAAATCATTCCCCCCTCAAGACCCTCCAGAACTCAGAGGTGTCACTGCAATTTAACACAAATTACATACAAGCTGCGGATAATCCTGTGACATCATGAAACAATAGGACATTGAAGCAAAGGCCAAGGGCTCTCCTGGTCTAAGATGGGGTTGGGGCATAGTGATGGCATCTGCCAATGCCATTAGGCATAAGCCTGGCATTTTCTATGCAAATACACTAGGACATTGACTCTTACCAAGTCATTCCAAAGGATCTGCAGCTGACTTGAAATTCTATGGGCTTTGCCAGGTTGTGGGATGTATGTGTGCCACCAGGCACAAGAGGTAGGGAGTGGCAAGTACCTGTCCATTGGCAGAGGCTTTCTAAGGAGGCTGATGATCACTGCCTCTAGGTGGAACCCAGCAAGAATGGAGATGCCTTCCAGCAGGAAACCTCTCACAGACCTTTCCTGGATTGTCAGCATCCAGATAAAAATGGTGCCCAGGATGTTCAGCACCTGGAGGGAAGATAACAAGAACAAGGGCCCCTTTCTCATTCAGCCAGCACAGTCCAAACCAATCCCTCCCAAAGTCTGGCAATTTGCTGCCATCTTAGAAATTTCTTGCTTTAAGGAACCAATGTCCAGACATTGTTGCCTCCAGCTGATCCTAAAAAGTGAGGACACCCCTATGCCTCTACTTGGGGTGAAAGTGGACACCATGACGTGCACAGATGCTAACCAGCCCACACACCCTCAGCCATTCCCCTGCCCAGGTGCACACACCTATAATCTAATTTCATGTGCCACCTGGGACCTATTTCTGCCTGACATTAACCCATGTGCTCGCACAAACACCCCAACAAATATCAATATCTGGGGGTGGTTTGAAGAAGCTAATTTTGGCCTTTTCCCTGTGTGGATGCTCAGCTCAGGACCAACAAGCACCACCAACTTCAGAACCCCTTTGAGAATCCCTGGGATCATAAGCAACATGATTGTAAATGTATTTTTTCCAGATGAGGCCAGCTCTGTTGGAACTGCACACTGGAGTTCACACTCCTCGTTTCTAACTACAACTCCTCATTCTGCATGGCCAGGCCCATGGGGCAGTAGGCCCAGCTGCCCATATCCAGTCTCATCCAGAACAGGGAGAGGGGGAGGCTCAGTATCTCTGGCATTCATTCTTTCCTGCACCCTGTTCCCAACCCAGACATCTCTGGCTAGTAAGGGAAATAGGACTTGCTTCATGTCCAGGGATAAACAGTAATATTACTGTTCACGCCACATGAAAGCAGTGTTTGAAAAGCATAAACCAAATGCAGAAAGCCTCCTCAGTTTTAATTTTCTCTCATCCAGAAGGGTATCTCCATGCTTCCTAAGGATAGTAATGAAGCAGTGTCCTGCTGCTGTGGCACACATGGGGCTGGTATGCCATCCATTATGTTCCTGAAAAAGTCAAGAGCCTGGTTGGATGAAAAATATTTTCCAATGACCTGGAGACAAATGGAAAGAAGGTTCACTGAACCCCAGAGTTCAAGAGTGATATTAAAGAGTTGTGCTGTGCATAAGCTTCTGCCCTACGGCAACGTGGTGCATGTGCAAAAGGTGAACGCTGTGCTTGAACGTTCCATCGGCCTTCAATGGAGAGAGCATCATTAAAGGTTTGTTCTTCTGTGCAGGGACAGAACTATCTACAAAACTTTCTAATCTTGCTCTGACTTATTCTTTCTACCATGGACATGGGTAAACAGCAGAAGACAGTAGATAAACAATAAGAGTCCCAGATGGCTCCCCCATGCAATCCAAAGAAAGAGAGAAACCATGCGTGATGAGCAAAGGAATGGACAATGAAGGATGCCCAGTTCCCAGAGTCTCCATACCAGCTTCTTGAGGCTGACCTTCACCATGTGGGTGGATGCTATAAGCACAGCCTCAGGGCTGGAGACTTTAAGCTCCTCATGGAGACCTCTCAGCTCCACCTCCACTGCATCCATGGTCATGGACTGGTCTGGAATGAAAATAAGGAAAAGAAGTGCTGTAATGATGTCTGAAATGGAACCTTGGCTCCATGGAGGAACCATATCAAGGTCTGAGTGACTTCAGTGGGGTCAGAGGTGCAGTGGAATCAGAGGTACTACAAGCCTCTCCCCATTCTTGCTATGGGGGTGCTTCTTTTCACACTTCCCAAAAGAGGGCCAGGCCCTTCACACCACACAACTTTTCTCTCCTAGAAGGAGATCTTCCAAGGGCCAGTTGTGACCCTTTTGAGGTGTCACTAGACTAGCAGGAAATGGACATAGGAGAGGAGTAGGCATTACCAGAGGGAGAAAAGAGGCAGAGCCACTTGCACCTATTCAGAGTGCCCTCACCTTGTAGGTGGAGAAGGCAGGCAATGCACTCAGTGGCCCACAGGTGTGATGTGACCAGAGAGGTGCAGGTGTAGGGTGCCAGCAGTCCCAGCAGGGACCCAAATTGCTCAAAAGGCTCTTGCAGCTGAGAAAAAAGGAGAAAGAGATGAATGACATGTGCCTGGGTTGGGTAGGGTGATATTAAAATTTAGGATCCTGGGAAGGTGAAAACAGGAATGCATCCCTGTGGGATCCTGTCTGCTAGGGAAGCTTTCTGCATCTCAGGGTGAGGCTGCCATGAGGACATCAAGGCAAGAGAGAGTTAGACCATGCTTACTCTGCAATGGACTGTCTTCTGATAGGTGACAAGCAGCTGGGAGCTGGCCTGCAAGGCCCTATCTCTCTCCCACTCCTTGTCAGAGAAGAACCATGGCTCAAGAAGCTGTCAGGAGAGCAAACTACTGTCAGAGGAACCTTTAAAACAGTTTAGAGGAACCATTTTAAAAGCAGATATCACTATCACCACTGAAAACCCTCCAAGCAATCTGATTATTTTATCATCTGGATAGATCCCAGGCAGACTTTTAATTCTTCTGAAGCCAGAGGAGCTGTTGAATGACCCTGGCACAAGATGGTGCAGCTACTAGGGATGTTAATGGGATGCCAGGGAATTACCAGCCATTGCCCCAAGGATACCTTGGCAGACTCCCCTCTCATTTGTCCTGCTGAGGGAAACCTCCCTCCCTATTTCTTTGGCCTATTGCCACCTTCCCCAGAGAAGACAGCTGTGTCTGCTCCTGCTGGCTATTCACATGGAACATCTCCAGGAACCAACTCTCAGTGGTTCTTCAAGGAGGCCCCTCATGAGCTCACCCAAGGCCTGCATGGACAACTCGTGCAATGACTGTAAGCAGGAGATAGAGGAGGGAAGCTCAGGGTCAGCTGGGGTGTGTGTCACAAAAACCAGAACCATTCTAGGGAGGCCAGGGGTGACTGCTAGGACCCAGAGCAGGCTGGGGAGCAGGTCCCAGTAAGTAATGCTAGAAGACAGTTATTTAGGTGTACCTGTATTTGGAAAGAGTCCTGAGTCATCTTACTCTACTTCCTCATCTGCTGTACAGCTGGAAGAGGCAAAAGGCACTTGAGGCAGTCATCAAGGATGTTTGTGTTTTCATCCAGATTCAGTAAGGGTTTCACCTTGCTGACAGAAGAAAGAGAGAAAGAAAAGCCCTTGGTGAGACTAACTACCAGCCCCAAGGGAAAGTGGGTCTACAGTGCTAAGATATGATCTGAACCTAGAACCCAAAATCCAACCCCCCTGGCCATGGCAGCTGAGAAACTCCTTGCACTCCCCACCACTCCTATTTGTCCCACTACCATCACCACCAGGTCTTTCAAGTCCAAATCTCCAAGCGGACCAAACACATTCAAACCCTCTGACCCCAGCTGCAGGGAGAGCAGCCTGTGATCTGAGCCCTGCAGGGGTCTCTCAGCTGCAGATCTGACAGAAAGAACAACAGAGTTAAGGAAAGAGCTCATCTCTGACCAGGGCATCCCAGTGCCAAGGGCCAGGGCAGGAATCACCTACCTCAGGTGCTTAATGGCAAACATGGCCCTGAGGCAAACAGGAGAGGCCAGGGAATCCATTGGTTCCTCTTTCATGAAGTCCAAAAAGGCAGAAACAGAGACATGACACAGGGGAAATGGATGTAGAAAGCAGAGACCCTCCCTTCCACACACTCACCAGGCTGCCATCCTAGGTGGGCTGCAAATAGAGCCAGGGTTGTGCTGGCCACTGCCCCAGGATCCTGCTCATGTCAATGGCATCAGTGCAGAGGGCACAAAGCTGTATCCCAGTCACTGACCAGGCACAGCTGGGCCCTCCAAGAGAAGCCCACAATGCAGCATTGCCTAGAAAGCTTTGAGTGGTACCAGCTTTCTTGACCCCAAGAAGACCCCTCATAAGGTTCTAATAATCCCATCACAGCCAAGGGACAAAACAGCCGTTCCCAGGGAAACCCGTCCCATTAGTTTCCCACCTTGTCCTTTGCAGTTTGGTCCCCAGGGCTCCCCCCCACTCACCAGCATGTACCCCAGGAGCTCCTCTTTGTATGTGAACTGGAAGCTCTGGGAGTCATCAGCATCCTTGATGGCATGGCTGATTTCAGTGACTGACCAGATCAGGGTCAGCTTTAAGTCTGGGTCCTGAACTCCATGGGGGAACAACAAAGAGATGGGGCTAAGGAACGGAAAAGAGCCAAGATCCAGAATGTAAAGATCAGGGATGAAATAAAGCCTCATTTGCATCCCTGAGAGATGTCTATAGGCCCCAGAAAGCCCTGGGCCCACACCCATCTCACACAACGTGCATGGCAGCAACAGGGACTCCTGCCTGGGGAAGGTCATTGTGCCTCCTGCAGTCCAGGTTTGGGAAGAGTATGAGAAGAGATGGGGGTCATTAAACATTTACCTTATTGATGATATTGATGCCAAGAACCTGGGAAACAAAATGCAAAACAACCATCAGTGCCTGGAATGGCCCCAGAGTGCAGCCCAATGCTACTTCCAAAAAATGGCTGGGCTGGTGGGTGTGGAGTAGTGCAAGAACATGAATGTGTGCCCCTCTCCAGTGCAGGACAGGTTGTCAGGAGCTTCTATCCCTGAACTATCCATATATGGGTCCCCCTCACACTGCACATCATCCCAGAAGGATTAATGTGGATGGTCATCAAAGGCATGAATTCAGGGGGAGGTTCAGACAGTCATAGCCTCTCTGGGCACCCAGGCGCAAAGGAGACATCAGTCCCATGGCAGACCTGTTCCTGATATGGTGCAGTCCCAGGTTCTTACCTGGCAGCCAGTCACATAGTATTGCAGGACCCTCCTTGTGATGCCACACACTATGCAGGGGAGCAACTGCATTTGTACGGCATGGACAGCAATTCAGCTGTTAGCCAGTATCAAGGCGCTGTGGGTCCTGGTTCTTTTTCCTTGGTGATAGTCCTGCACGGGGTGATATGACACACACCAGGGCTTCCCATGTCTTCTGCCCTGCAAGTAGGAATCATTGCTGACCAAGGAGTTGCCCCAGCAGCGATACCAGCTCTCCCTGCCAGTCACAGGAAACCCACAACTCTCACAACACCATCATCTTTGTTTTCAGTGCTTTGTTTCAGAAACAGCTAGGCCTTATCATCTCTGTCCTGCAGCCTGGGTGACTCAGGAAGAGAGAGCTGCAGTGCCACACTGAGCCATGGACATCGGGGCAGAAGTGGGGGAGAGTTTGTGACTGACAGGAACTGGGGCAGCAGATGCATTGTGGCAAGGCCCTCCACATGCATTTGGCTGTAAGGAGTCCCTGGGCACAATGGATAGAGAAGGACGATGCAGGTCTCTGTGTGTGAAGGAGGTAGCTTTGCCTGCTGTGCTTTGGGCAGAAGCTGAAGCTCTCAGCAGGTGTTTGGGGCACCGTGAGCACCCTGTTAGATGAGGTCTGGACCCAAACAGCTATGAGTGCTGAGGTGCTCAGCTCAGCCATGGTGGTGGCTCTGCTGGACTGAGTGAGCCCTAGAGCAGAACCTTAGGGCCCATTTTCCAGCAAACATGTAGGTCCCATTAGACTCTCCAGCACCTGCCCAGGGAGGTGGGTGTGCATATGGATTATGCACTAGGAGCTGGTACTTTCAGGCTGGCAATAGGGCTCATGTCTCCTCTCCCACAGCTAACTGAAATTTGTGAGAAATACACAATTTCTTTCTCTGGGTCATGAGCAGCTGGTGCTGCCTTAGTCGGGGGTGGGGGGCACGTATCCCCCCAGAAACCAGTCAATGACTGGGGGGAAGGGGGGATTCCACAGTGCTCCCACTCAACGGCCGCTGCTTGCAGGGGGGGGCACCAGCGCTTCTGCCTCCCTCCCTGCCTGTCACTTAGGGGGTGCACGTGCACCCCCATGCATCCCCTATGCAAAACCACTGCTCTGGGTGAACAACAGATGTAGTTGCTTCAGTGCCTGAAAGGGGCTGGTTGACTGCCAACCCATTAACTTGGGACATGAAAAATGTGAGTAGCAGAAACTGTGCTCCCCTCTGTATCACCAGAGACCTGATGTGGAGCAAGTCCCCTGGGAGGGCATTACCAAGGAAAGTAGCCACTGTCAAGCTGTTCTTTTCAAGGGTTTATAGGGGGAGGAAGTGTGGAGGACGGATCAAGTCAGGAAGGTGCCATGGGCTCTACAACTGCCAGGGACTTCAGTGCTTTGTTGTGTTGGGCTTGCATTGTGATAGGACCCGGGAACTGCAGAAAACCTCTGGCAAGGCCTCATCTCCTTCTGTTTCTTGAGCTTAAAGACTGTGGAAAGGCTGGATGATCCCAAATGGGCAACTCTGGATGTCAATCCAAACTCAAGGAGACTGGCAAACCTTCCAAGTTGGACTCTTGCTGGGTTATTGGCTTTCATCACCTCATTTCCCTAAGGCATGAGGGAATCCTCCCTTCCCAGACAGCCCTACTCAGTTTGGCTGGCTGCAACCACAGCTCTAGAGCCATCCCGTACCTTCAGCAGCAGGTGGCCACACCACACATTGTCTTGGGAGGTCTTAGGATTTCCTGAAAGTAAGAGGCAAACAAGAAGGATGTCAATGCCATAGGCACTGAAGACGAGTCCCAGCTGCCTCCCTGGGCATCAGTTCTTTGGAAGCTCCTGCATCTGCACCCAGTCACTTCCCGGCATCCCAAGGTCAGCACCTCATGGATGTGCTCAGCACAGCACAGTACAGTACAGGAATGGACTTCATAGAAGTGCACAGAGTTTTCTTCTGGCAACAGGAACCTCCCAAGCATGCAGGGAACTGCAGGAGAGCAGTTGCTCTGGTGGAACCCTTCATGGGCAAACCCTGTTCTGGGTCCCATCAGTCTCAATGTTGTCAAGCCCCTGGATTTGCCCTGTGTGACAAACAGTAGAAACTCTCAAGCATGTGATGCTGCAGAAGGGAAATGGTTCCACTGCGGGTTCCAGGAGGTTGCAACCTTACCCCTTCCCTTTTGTTCTGCAGACATCACTGTGCTCCTTCCTCGCTTGTTACCTTCAATTGTCGTGAGCAGGATGGGAATCTTGATCCTCCACTGCTCTTCAACAGCAGGGTAGATCATGCAGTGCAGAGCCCACAGTCCCCACAGGGCAGAATGCGCATGGCTGATATCAACCAAGGTCAAGGTGACCACCTGACAGTGAGAGAGAGACAGGGACTCAGCTCTGGAGTGGGGCTCCATGGCTTTCTTTAGGAGGGAAAATGGCCTCCACCATACATAGCCAGAGCATTCAGCAATCAGACACAGGCTGATATGCTGTGTTTGGCTAATCCTGCAGGCCCCTTCCCAGGCTGTGAGGCAGGGACAGAGCCTAGCTCTGCTCTTCAAAGGGAGGAGAACTCTGCCAGCACAGGGCAGCTCTGAGTGTGGGAAGAGACAGAGCATGTTCCTCCAGCTAAGGCTACGGGCACATGTTCCCCACACCACTGAGCTCCTCTCCCCCACCACACCTCTGGCAGGTACATTTCCAGAGCTACTCACCAGGAGTCACACCAGCAGCTCCTGGGCCTTAGGAAGTTTGGCTGGAAAGAGAAAGAGAGCATGGCCATGTGTGACTACTTCAGAACAGGGATCTGGATTCCAAACCTCCTTTGCTGGGGTCCATGCAAGCTGCTTCTTTTCCCTCCCACTGCAGTTGCTTGGCCAGGTCCCTGAGGCATCGGCACAGTGGGGTCAGAGTGCAGCTGTACTGAGATGGCACTATGTACTCCAGCAGCTGGGGCCATAAGACCTTGGAAAAAAGCCAGACAGCCAGCTACCTTCCTTCAGTACTCAAGACCAGTGTCCTCTTCTTCACCAATGACCCCCCTATGTGAGGGTCCTTCCCCAACCTGTGAACTCATGTCTGTCTCTCAGGAATATCTGATCTCTGAAACCCTGTTCTAACACTGGCCAAAGAAGTCTCAATTTCAGAGAAGACTGAGCAGAACAAGAGAGAGAATGAGGAGGCCATCTCAGCACAGGGATTCCTTCCAGTTGGGATGTCGCATGTCATTCCTTACATGGTGGCAGCTTGCTCCATAATTCATGGACAGCACTGGCCATAATCAATCTCCGTTACTCTGCCAATGCAGAGAATTGCCCAGTGGAGAGGCACAGGGGATGAAGAGAAATGCTTTGATAATACAAGGACAGCAACTGGTCACCTACTTGGCTCATGCCACTGATTGAGACATCCAAATTTTCCAGAATCTCCATGCAGGTGGCTTGGATGCTCTGTTCCTCCTCAGCATCCTGAATAGAATGGTTTTTGGACTTCTGCACAAAAGACAGAGAGAAAGTTCATGAGTTAGTCAAGAGGCATTGACTGGACACATTGTCCATCTCCTTCACAGCCAGCTTGAACGCTGCACAGTTACCACTGATTTTATGTTCTGCTCAGAGCACAACTCACTGGAGATGAGATAATAAAAGAAAAACCAACCTAGTGGGGCAGGTTCCTAGTTCAGAAACACCTCAAATACTGTGCAATGACTTGCTGGATACAATGTGTTTCTGAGGCCTTGGAGTGGGTTATGTCTTGAAAACTGCCAAGTTCTCACTTCCATCATCCTTCCAAGAGAACTCTTCTGATTCAGCCCAGTGGACACAAATGTGCAGGCATCACACACGCACTCTGCTCTGTCTTCTCCAGGGCCCAAGCCAGCTCAAGCCTCTGTGTCTCATCAATGTGATTCTTTCAATGGGCCAAGCTATATCCTGGGTACCAAGACATGTTCGTGGGAGTCTAGTTTTACAAGAGAGCATTCCTGTTCTCAAGGAAGTTTCCCTGACACAGTGTGTGGTCAGGTTTTCACTCCTCAGTGTCTGAAGGGGCAAATCAGGCTCATCAGAAGATGTACATAATCCAGGTCAGAGTCTGGTCTCACTGACACCTTGGGGAAAACCCAGAGTAACTTCACTGACATCATGAGAACTCCCTTAAATCTGTACCAGTGGAAATGATCTGACCCTGGTTCTAATGACTCAACCTGGCTTCCCTGGGGCACCCCATGCTCCTGCTCATGCCAATGGCAGACTTCAGCCTTCTAGGACAGCAGCACCAAGTGTCCAGCCTCAATTTCTCTTACCATTTGGCTGCTAGACAAGTTGGACTGCTTGAAAATATAGGCCACCAAGTCCCAGACCTAGTCATCCAACCCCTGCACATTGAGCAGTGTCCTGCTGAAATGGAGGAAGGCTTTCTTTACCTGGAGGGGAAGGGAGGACAGACGAGTCAGGACTACCCTTATGCCTAAATGGTGGAGGGGATCGGCCATGGCACAAACCCTCTCACAAACCTTGGAAAGGATGACGGGGAGAAGAAGAGTCCCCAGGCCACCAATTTGATACCTAGAGTTTATAAAGAGGCAAGAGAACAATGTATCCTTGCTATTCAGTAGTCCCATATTGGCATCTGAGGGAAAGTATATCCCTACCCACCTGGCAGTCTGATAACACTTCCACAGATCTTGACTCTCTCCAGCTCTTTAAGCAGAGGGGCAGACTCCACACTGCCTTCCCTGAAGATGCTGACAGGGGGAAAGGTTTTCTCTACAAGAGAACAAAGAATCTTGGGTGGGAATTTTGGGTCAGTTCCATGTGCCATCCCCAGTGCAGCCACTACTCACAAATCACCTCACCTCAATACTCTGATCATCAAACATGCACCTCATGGCCTTGACTGGTTCTCATTTTTTCTCCCTCATCTCTGGCACTGGAAGGAGAAGGAGGGCACCATATTTCTGTGTTCTGGGAGCTCACCTTCCACAGCAAGATGCACCCAGATTGCAAAAGACCTGATTGTGGCTACCTTAGGCACTCTGATCTTTCTCAGAAGAGGAGCTGCCCCATGTTTCAGAGGAGCTCACCACTGGCTGGACCATGTTCATGCTCTCCAAAAATATCTGGAGGAGATCTGTCTTGAGCAAGGCTGCAGCTTCTAACCAGGGTCCATGCAGGAGATGCACCATAGGCTCAAGCTACATTAGACTAAACAAACTATGCATAGACTAAGGTTTTTTGAGGGGAAACTGGGCAGAACTCACTCACCTGGATCTCCCTCATGTCTTTGGAGGACAAGTGGATGATTCTCCTGACAAGGCACCTATCCAGGCCCTTTGTGTCCCCCTGCAGGACTCTCCAGGCTAGAGTAAATGGTTAGTCTTGTCTCCTGGGAACACACAAAGAAAGAGAACAATGGGCTGCCTTTGGGACCAGTGGCAGATCATCCAGGATTGTGATGTTGGATACCAGCTACCCAGGGATTGTTCTACGGGCACTCCATGGGGGAACTTGCTCCCTGGACAGGCACACAACCCAGGGTGTCTTGGGTTTGTCCTTTCATGTAGA
This sequence comes from Crocodylus siamensis, assembly GCF_052110815.1. Lineage (NCBI taxonomy): Eukaryota > Metazoa > Chordata > Crocodylia > Crocodylidae > Crocodylus > Crocodylus siamensis. Next base: position 293,555,399 of record NC_143395.1, read on the forward strand.
TGTTCACAGCTGGCACTAACAAGGGAGGAGCATCAGGCAGTGAGAGGGCACAATGTAACAGAATTGTGGGAGACACAGAAATACAATAAAAAAAGCATTCATATGCATCACAGGAACTGTCACCCCAGTGTGCTGGGGAGGTGGGAGTGACTGATGCATGTTTCCTTCAGAGAGGGGGTCACCAGGGGAGTAACAAGAAGCTGCTGGGTGATCCTGAGAAGCAAATTTAGCAGGAGTTTGCTGGACAAGTTGCTGTTAAAAATCATTGTGTGATTGGTTCTGTTACTGAATGAAGAAAGGCATTGAAGTACTTGTGAACCAGGTTCCCCTAATGCAGTAAGTCATACTTGGATGACGGCAAATCACGTGGGGAAAGAGTGTTGTCCATGGTCTAGACAGAGACTCAGCACCCTTGCCTATATTTCTAGTTCTTTTTGTCACTCACTTGGGGGACAGTGGGCAAGTCACTTTACTTCCTGGGCCACAAGGCTGAGGTCTTCTAGGCTCACAAGGCTTCTGGGAAACTATATTTCATATCTCAGTGCTGTGAGATACTTGGAAAAAGATGTTATAGAGGCTCACAGCATTATCTAGAGTAAGGGCTTGTTTGAATGTGGCTTATGCCATACCTTCCCTACACTGGGGAGGGGAGATCCATATGAGCATGCCCTGATATCACGGTGCCATCACAATATAATAAGAGCATGTTGTATTGTGACCTTTGATAGGAGAGGAGGAATGGAAAAGACACAGCAGATAGGCAAGGACCAGCTTTAGTTGGGCTCCCACCCTGCACAGCCTTGGAAGAAAATGCTTAAAGCAGCCACGTGATACAGAGCCTTACAGGCCTTACAGGAGCCCTACCTCCTCCTGTTGGAGTCTCTCCAGCAGAAGGCTCACAGTAATGTCAGGCTACATGTCTTCCTGGCCAAACCCTGGGCCAAGACTGCCCGGAGCTTGGTCCATCAAGCATCTCTCTACAGAGACATTATTGGTGGAAAAACCTGCAATGGAGGAAAAGGATTCTGTTGATTTCCGTATGAGAAATCATATTGGTTTCATTCATCACCAGCCACTAGTAGCTCTGTTAGAGCCAAACCCTGTGCCCTGGCTACAAAGGAAAGGTTTCCTAGTACAGCAACAATGGGAGAGCTCTCCAGGCCACCCTCCTGGGCTGAGGCAGCTGGTACTGCCAAAGAGGAACTTTCCTGAGTGCAATTTAGTTCTGTCAAAAAGCCCTTTTTTGTCAGGATGGAGATGATGGTCTGGGGTTGGCCAGCATCAGAAGGTAAAAATCTATAATCATCAGTCCCATGCTCAATGGCCACAGCTGTACCAGTCAAAGGGGCAAGAGAGGACCTGGTCAGGGAGAAGAAGATGCGTCTTCCCCTTTCTTCTGCTCCATTATGCTAGAAGATTTGCTTGCAAAATAGCCTAGCCAGTTGGAAGTGGAGATTACTGTCACATTTATTTTCAGGAAAGTAAGGGAAAGTCATGCAGACAGTAACAGTTCTTTTCTCCTTGACAATTAGTTGGAAAATTGGGATCACACACCCAGAACGATGGCTTAGGGCCAAAGTTTTTGAAAGCTAGACTCCCTATACCAGTGGTTGGGAGGGGCTGTTTAAATTAGAGTGGTTCCCCAACAGCCACTGTAATTAAAACAGCTCACCATCACATATATTAAGCACCCCACATTTTAAAATGGCCATTGGAGTACTTTAACTAAAGCTTATTTAATGAGCTTTAGTTAAAGCACCCCCACAGCCATTTTAAAATGTATGGGGGGGGGGTGCTTATTACACATGACAGTGAGTCAATGCTGGACCATTTTAATTAGAATGTGGAGCAGACTCAATTAACTGAGCCTGCTCCAATGTGTTCTAATTAGAACACGAACCGGCATGTCTACAGGCTGCCGTAGTGCTTAAGCTTAGGTAATGTGTAAAGAGACACCTCACACCACCCACATGGCTGCAAGGGGGACAGGGTCAGAAATACTTCAGGGATGGAAGGAGGCTTTTTCCAGAACATCTAGCACAGTCTCTGATTATCAGAGGCATGTCAGTGTTCAGAGGCTGAAGACTTGATCCTGACCTGATATCACCCAAGCTACAGTTCAGGCCACCAAGTAACACTGGTTTGCACAACTGAAAATCTATCTCTAGAAAAGCTCATTTTAGCTAATCCACCTATTCCTTGTGCTTCCAAGAATGGGTGTGGGACTACAGATTAGGCATGGAGAACATGATGGGGATCTTACCTCTGCCAGGTAGTTTCAGGTGAATGACTTCCATTGTTCAAATTTGACTTAAACAAGCTTTCCTTCTCTCATGCACTGAGCAGCTCCTATCGTGAGGGTGTTCAGAGCCACTGAAGCTGCCAGGTCCAGGACCAAGGAAAGAGTTGATCCAACAGCCTTTGTGATGTAAGCACCACTATGACAACTAGGTGACCATGTCCTACCTCATAGGTGGTGGCTGAACCAGTGAGGAGCGGTGTATCATGTAAACTTTCATAGAGCTGCATAAGGCTCCAGATACAAGTATCCCCAGAGGAGGCTAAATTTGTTTTGATGTAGAATATCTTAGTCCCTCAGATCATCTGGGAGTTTCCTGTCTTCTCTAGGTGCAGTGTACTTTCCATAACTGATCAAGTATTTAAATCTGCCCATGGTTGGATTTGTAAGAAATAAAAACAGGTAGGAACCAGGAGAAGCTTCCTCTCACTTGCTAGTTGCTTGGCCTCCTTTCTTTTTGCATCTTGTCATCCAGAAGGGCTGGTTGAAGCCCTAAGATGTTATAGGACTGGGTTGCAACCATCTTGTCCATCCAGCCTGCCAAATGCACCCTGTCCACATGAGTCCTGGGCCTGTCTACATGGAGGCCCCACTTGTCCTCTCCAATCCAGTGCCCCCAGTGGTGGGTGCAGGGTGGATGGTTACCATGAAATCTGTTTGAGAAGTCGATGATTCAGGACTTTAAAATTTGGCCCAGTGGGAATCTCACACAAATGCCTCATAAGGTAGAAAATCTGTAAATAAAGGTGCTCTTGTTTCCCTCCCATGTCGCTGCCATATCCCCTAAACATTAGTTATTTAACTCATTCACAACCCCTGTCAGACTGACTATGATCACTATTTTCAATTAGCAGATGAGGCTGGAGAGGCAAAGGGAGAGTAAGTGGTGGGTCTAAAAGATATGTGCTGGTTCAGGGGACTGAATCAAGACCTCTTGAGTCCCTTATCAGAGACCTCTGATGTATCAAACTCTCACTGCAGAGGGCTCACTCTCACTTTTCCTTAGATGCCTCTAATACATGGAGAGGGAGGGAGCTTTTTCTGATGACACTAGAACGGTTGCATGTACTGCTAAATGAATAGGGAAGATTAAGTGCAGCGTGTGCCTGTGTACACTGGACGACATGCAGGACAAGTAAAATAAATAAGTGATTGGAGGAATTGTACAAGATGGTGGAGCTGTTATATTTTTTTATGTGAATACAGCATGTGGCTTAATCAGGCTCTTTGCTTGCATCAAAACACAGTAAGAGGCTGACCCCCTTCTGCACAGGGCTACCTGCATGAGCACTTTTCTCTGAACTTAGCAACAGAAACGTCTGTGATCTTAGGTGTGCTATGTCTCAATTCCATATCAGGGAAGTTATGCCAAATTTTGCCATGCTATTAAGGCTGGCTGTGTGGCATCTTACAGGGTGCTGAGCACAAACATCAGTCTAAAATAGTGCCTGCTAGTGGCAGGTAAGGCATACAGCATGTGCAGCAGTTTCCCTCTATTATTGCATGCTTCTGGCTTGAACTTCAGAAACAGACATCACCCCTTCACTCCTGCTGCAGGTGCTCAGTCCCTCTGAAAACTAGGCCATAATCTTAACTCCTTCTATAAAGAAATGGGATCTCTTCCATGTGTATTCCTCTTAGCTCCTTCTCTCTCCTCAGATTTAAAGAGGGAAGGAAGTCTGGTTTGGTGTCTGGGGTTATGATTCCCTTCTAGAGAAACTGGATTAATATTCTCGGTTCACTTCACATAGATCTCTGGGGACAGGTGTCAGTCCCGCCTTGGGACTGGTGTGAAACAATACTCTGGATTACCAGTCTCATTAAGAGACTTGTTGTTGCTGTCTCTCCCTATAAAATACATGAGGTACAGTGATATGAGATGATGAAAGGCTTTGCATGCAGTTACCCAGCTCCCACATCATTTGATCTGCCCTTTGGATCTCCCAGTCCTCAGAAGAAGGTGTGTATTAAACGCCTCCATTAGTACCCTGCTGTCATTCCCTCTGGAGGTCAAAGGCAGTGCACAAAATCCCACCAAAGGCAATACATCCTGCATGTGCTACTGGCATTTTTCTCTTATTTAGTAGTTTCATTTGTCCATATTTCCTTTATTGGAATAGAATGGTAACAAGTTCCTTGTTAGAAGTAACCTGGAAATATAAGTAAGTGCAAGGTCTCACCATCAGCCACTTGGCCTATTGCCTGCCCCCCGGCTTTATGTAGTTTGGTGAAGCTTTGACTTTGCTCAGAGGGATGGGCAGGATCCAGACCTACCCAACATGGGAACTGCAGCCACTGCCAGCAAATAGTGTCCAGGGGGAAGAGACAGGAGACAGAGTACTTAGAATACCACTCAGACCAAGGTAGCAGGCTTTCCCAGGCGTGCAGAGGTGCCCTCAGTTGGGCTGGCTGGGGAAATGCAAACATGCAGTTATCAATCAATCCACAGCAGCACTGAGCTCAGTGAGATGATCTGCTCAGTGAGATGAATTTCACCTCCAACACATATGTTTTTATACAAACCAAAAGAAAGCAATCTTTCCTGCCCAAATGCAGGAAGGCTGGACCCAATGATCTTGTAAAGTCCCTCCCAGCCCCTAACATCTATGAATGTATGAAAAAAATAACAAATATAAACACAACCTATATTTTGGGCCTTGATTTTTCCTCTCTGTTCTGACACAGGGTGATCATGAGTTCCCCCCAATCCCAAGAAGGAAAACATGGCAAAATGTCTGTGAAGAAGGCAAATATCAACCCTTACTTTTGCTATCAAAGAGGGGGAATAATTTTACAACCCAAGGTGAGCAATTGATGGTGGATCATCTTGGGTCCTAAAGCACATGTGACTGAAACCTTCCACGTTGCCAGCACTGGCTGGTTGTTTCAGACTTTGCTTTCTTTGATACATCAGTGTTTTTACAGAGAGATAATTAACACGTAATCCATATCTTACCATAAATTCTTATGGCATGGCAAGGCACCTGCAGCATTTGCTGCAAAAGGAGATGTGTGAGATCATCACCATGCACCCTGCCCACGTTTGAGTTTGCCCTATTTGCCCTTCAGTAAAATCGCAGTGCCTTATAGACACAAAGTTTCTGCAGCAGGATGGTGAATGGGTGTTAGCTACCTGCAGTGAAAGCACACCTTTTTTGCAATTGGAGCTGTAGCACTTGATAGGACACACATTAATAGAAACTACCCTGTCTGGGTAGTGATGCACAAGTGGGCACAGGCTGACAAATGCTTGTCCTTTCATTCCTACCCATGATGCCATCAGTTTCTTGACATCTAATGCACCTGTTGCTAGCCCTGGATTTTAAGCTTTTGGTGGTTCTTTTCCTCCACAGTCCATGCTTTCCCTATGTCTCAGCTTCAAAAGTCTCCCTTAGTATGGTGGCTGGAGGTGGTGTTTCTCCTGCTGTGTATGTAGCTGGAAAGTCTGTCTCACTGTCAGTCACTTGAAATGTCCTAGTTGTCTGTGAACTGTAAAGTCTGAAGGCCAATGTCCTGGGGAGGGAGCTCACTGGAGTTCTCAGAGACTCGTACTTTCAAGCAAGCTATACACTCAGGGAAGGGAAGCCTCTCCAGCTCAGGGTAATGGTGGTCCCTTGTGGGGAGATGTGGGTCCTCAGAGGAAGTGTTAAAATTAACACCCTCCATCAGCACAGTCACCTGAAGAAAGGCCTCTTGTTGGCACCTGTTGAGATCCACATTATGTTGCTTATATCCTTCCATTAGATGTCTGGAGTCTCCCAAGGAGGAGTTGTCCGAAAGGGAGGTTTTCTCACTGTCTTGGACCCCTGAGGTGTCCTACTCAGCATCCCTCCAAAGAAAATGAGACAACTCACACCCTGTAAGGTTGGGCACAGACCCTCCATCCAGTTGGGAGACTCCAGATTCAGAGCTGGACTCCAACCCTTTCTGACTCATGCCGGACACTCGGCAACTTGGTTCTCTCTTTGAGAACTGAGGCATTTCAATGTAGGGTGTGAAACTGTAGTCATCCTCCTCCTCTGCCAAGGAAAGGAGAGAAGCTGCTGGTGAGATGTTGCTTCTTGCTGAGGGATTGTTCCTCCTTTTCTGTGATTCCAGCTCTTCCATAAAGAATTCTTCCTCATTAGGTTTCTTCTCAAGAACCAATGACAGACGCCTTAGATAGGAAAAAACCTAGTGGGGAATGAGATTTGCAGGTTAGAGGGATTTTTTTGCTTTGATTGATTTTTTTTAAAGCTAATGAGCGTGCAACATGCCAGCATCACAGCCTTAGAGAATGACTGTGATCATGGACCTATCCGTAATGGAGCCCCAGCAGGCTATGATGGAGTTACGCTAATGTACATATATGCAGAGTGCCCAGTGCAAGGAGGCTCCTTTCTGAGCAAAGCTGCCCACTGTTCCAGCAATGCAAATGGTAAGGAGTATGCTGGAGCTTCCAATCTGACTGGCTTACACAGGCTAAGTGCCAAGCATCTTTGCCTCTCCACCTGCCCTTGCTATTAGGAAGACTTGCAGGGGCTTAGCAGCAGGATTGGACCCCCATCATCCCCAATCTTTTCATGCCAAAGCTTGAGGTATCATCATGCTTTTAGCAATTTCTTTGCACAAACAGTTGATGGAGAAAGCACTGGCAGGAAGGAGGAGGAGGAGTAAGGAGACAACAATGACAAGCAGGAGTTTCCAGTCCACTCCTGCAAGAGAAAATGCCACAAAGCAGTTTGGTCACTGTAGACAGACGTTATAAATGATAATCCTCAGCTCTTACATGAATTTTCCCTCTAGAGATCCCAGGCAATAGAAGTATCACTTTCTTCATTTGGCAAAGGCACAGAGGTGAAGGGACTCATTCCAGATTACCCAGTAGGCCAGTGGCAGAGCCAAGGTGTCCTTACTCCTAAACTGGTACCCTCCCCGACACTGGTGAAAAAGTGGGATACTTTTTCACAGGAAATTTTCATTTTTCCTGGTCATTCTGGAGGCCAAAAATGTTCAGCCTCATATCAGATTATTTTAGCTAAAATATTTCTTTCACCAGAGAGTTCAACTTTTTGGATGCTTATGTTTCTGATGAAGAATTCAAATGTTTCAAGGAAAGCAGATACTTTTTTTTTGATGGGGGGTGGGGGAGAAGACAGCCTCTCTTTCAGAGAGAACTCAATTTTCTGGTGAAAACCAGTTTAGATAAAAAAATTTCAACCAGCCATAATCGCACCCAGTGGCCAACTGTGCTTCTGAAAGCCTTGTTCCTGCGCTATACCTTTGGGGTTCAACAGCACACACACTGGCCTGGAGAACTTGCTGTGTTTCAGGTCAATGACTTTGAAGGAAGTCCAAGCACTCAGGCAGTAATTGCCACTGAATGCTGTGGAGTTTGATCTCCACATCCTCTCACCCTTGTACTGCTTCTGATTTGAAACAAGGAAAGGAGAGGGTTGGGAACAACTGGGGATCTCTTCTCAGATTTGGGAGGTAAGTTAGGATATGCTTCAGTCATGCCTGAATATGGATCCTGTTTCTCAACCCCTATGCCCAGGACACCTGTTATTTCCACCAGCTGGCTGGGACTGGTTTCCAAAATCCAGGAATGTCCCAGCCAAACCAGGATGTATGGTCACCTTATGAATCACCCTCAGTTAGCTACTTGGCCTTCAGTGTTAGTCTTGCTTGACTATTTCAGTCTTTTAGAGACAGGGATGAACTTAAACCCATATCCAGTCCCCCCCAGCTTTAGATCTCTCCTGCACCCAATCCCTGATGCAGCTTGGCTTAGTTCTTTCTACAACTAATGCAGTTTGGCTTAATTTGCTGACTTGTCATTGGCTCCAGCTTCCCAGAACTCCAAGTCATACTGCAGACTTTGAAACTGACTCTTTATGCAGGATGCCAGGGGGAAAGTGGCATTGATAGTCATTGAGTTTTCCTTTACTTTCACTCCCAGGACCAGCAGAGCCAGCTCCACTGTAATTGAGTAGCCAGGTATCAGAGCAGTGCTAGCTTGTGAGCTGGAGTGCAGCTAAAAGCTGCCTTCTGAAAAAAGCCACATAGAAATCTCCCCTAGACAAGGTTCCCCATATGCCTCAGCCTCTTAGATGGATTCTGACAATGAAAGGTCAGTGCTCTAACTACCCAGTTTTGGGGCTGCAGTAGCCATTACCTAGTGACAAACATGATAGGCAACTCTTGGTCCTGCAACATCCATTTGACATGTCCCAATAAATACTAGGGCTGTGTGAAGCTTTGGGTGCTGATTCGATTTGGAGGAGATTCGGCCTGATTTGGCAGCCAAATCTGTGAATCTGAATCGAATCAGGAGACCAATTAAAAGGTCTGAATCAATTCAAAGCTCTCCAAATCAATTTGGAAAAGATTCACAGAGCTTTGGAGATTCAGGAAGTCCCCACTCACTGCCTCAGGGAGCTGGACTTGGATTCCATGCTGGTAAGTAGAGGGCTGGAGGAGGTGGGGCTGGAGGAGGGGGAAGGGGAACATGGGGGTCCCCTGCCAGGCCCCATCCCCTGCATGCTCCCCCAAGCCCCTCTGAGCATCCCCAACCTCCGCCCGCTCTCCCAGCCCCCCCCCATGGCTACCCTGCCTAGTCCCAGCTCCCTGCTCTTTAAAAAAAAGCCCCCACTCACTGGCTGCTACCAGGCAGGGAGGATCCCTGCTGCCCCCTACTGCACTATGCTATGTGGGGGGCTCTTCCACAAGCTCAGCCCCCCCATGGCTGCCACAGCTGCCCCAGCTCTTGGTTCTTTAAAACAAAAAAAAGTCCTGCACTCACTGGATAGTGCAGTAGTTTTGGGGCTTCTGGGGGCTCATAGCAGAGCCCCTATGCAGTGTGAGGCAGTGGGGGGCAGCAGAGATCACCCCCCGACCTGGCAGCATCTGGTGACTGCTGGGCTTTTTTTTTTCAAGGAGCCGGGACCTGGGGCCGGGCAGGGCAGCCATTGATGGGGCTGGGAGAGCAAGCAGGGGATGGGGCCAATTCAGAGATTCAGTCAATTCGGTGGTGGCTGAATCTGTAAGTCAGATTTGACCGAATCGATTCGGGATGGTGATTTGAATCACTCTTCCCCGAACTGGCTGAATCCGAATCTGGAGTGAATACTAGCTGCTTTGCACAGACCGAGGAAACATCTACTTCTGGCACAGGCCTAAGTTATAGCCAGCACTCATTCAGGTTCCCTTTCCAGAAATGTAGCTGGCATTATTAATCTCTTACAATTTGCTCATATTGTGGTCTATAAATAAAGTAAAGGGTAAGCCCACAGAATCCTGATTAATCCTCACATCAGACTAGATTCTAGAAACTGAGGCATATAACTAGGTTCTAGCCAATATAATTAGGTGTACCAGTAGAGCTGTCCAGTTGCTTTTTAAGCCTCTGATAATGTATACTTGATGTAAAACCAGTTGATGGTAGCATTCAATAGCTGGAGTGTTCCAAAGCTGACAGAACATTGATGCAATTTCTGTCTTATCATCCACTCAACATAGAGGTTAATTAGTGACGTAACCACCCAAGGAACCAAGATATATATGCTGTATGCTTTGAGATTGAAGTATAAATTATAATGGTCTATAAAAACAAAGTTTCCCATGCATTATGTATGCTAGGAGTATCAAACTCACCTGGCCCCATGGGCTGGATGAGGGGCACAGGGCTGATCAATTGGCTAGACTGGACCTGCAGACCAGCCCCATGCACCAAAGCCAGCAAGTCTGGTCTAGCCTTCTAAGACTATCTCTTTCAGATATTGGTGTAACCTGAAGAGGCAATGGGAATCAGTCCCCTAAACGATCTGATGCTGGTACCAGTTCAACGACTCAGAGTGGCTGATAAGACAGCATGCTGTGCCTGTGTTTCTCCAGTAAGGTGGCTCCACATAAGAGACAACATAAGAGATCAATTGAGTAGGCTGGAGTGGGGTAATTACTGCACTCTCATAGATGCCAGCATCATGTTCAGTGAGCTTTTAAGTGTTCCCACTGCCATTTTTCAGTGCAGGATGCTGATACACATGCCACTCTAGGGGCTTTATGTAGAGTGGCTTGTGGAGCCACTCTAATTAAAGCACCCCCCAACTCCTGGAGCATGTGTATAAATGAATGGGCCCTGGAGCAGCCCCCAGCACCATGGGGTTGGGGCTGGCACATGCTGAATAGAGCATGCAGGGCAGTTTGAGACCCATAGGCAGCACTGAGGGCTGGATGACAGGGCTCCACGGACTGAATCAGGCACACAAATTGTATCTTTGACATGCCTGTTGTATGCCAAAGCACCTCATGTTTGTCAGAGACAGTTTAGTGAATAGTGAAAGCTGTTAACACTGGTAAGAACTCCAGGAATAATATATATATATATATATATATATATATATCCTGAATACAGAATATAAATTCTGAATAATATTGACATGTTCAATGAATAGATTTGTCACAGAATTTAAGATGTTATTAGTTAAAGAACTCAATCAGCTGCAGCAAATATTAATTGCCTGGTTATTATTACTGATGCCTGTAAACACTATAATAGCTGAGAGTCATATTCTGTGCCATGCTGAGTCATAATATTTAGACATATAAATAAAAATAAATATAAGACCAGCATTTTTATGAGAAGGGGTCTGATTAGTAAGGAAGAGACTCCATAATTATTACACCAACATGTGGAACAAAAAAAGGACTGAAGTTGTGATAGATGTAAAAGCATTACTGCCACAAGACAAAGAGATGATACAAACCAGTTGACAATCATTGTAAGCTAACCGCAGGACTTTTTAAAAAGCCTAATGACACTTAGTCACACTTTCCTGCAGAATGGTACAGTGAACAGTAGTTCATTTTATATAGCCCAGAATTTTTAAACAAGAGAATAAATTCAGTTCTCAGTTGCAGTGGTATAACTAAGAACAGAATCTAGTCATTCATTCTTTGCTTTCTGCGGAGAAGAGGATAAAACAATGCTAAACAATTCTTACCTTCAAAACTAGACAAATGACAGAACTGCATTAGTAGTTGTCTTTGTACTACAGTGGGTAGGACTGACATTTTGGACTGGATCCCTAATGTAAATTTGGTTCTCTTGACAGAGTCATAACAGGGCAGCTCCATGCCCTGGGCAGTAGCTCTACATGGGACAGTGCCAGCTTCTCTGCTGCCAGTGGTAGTGATGTGGCCAGCTGCTAGTATTGGCAGAAGCAATTATGCACCACTCAAAGGTAGAATGACCATACATCCCAGTTTGGCTGGGATGGTCCCGGATTCTGTAGGCTGGTCCTGGTTGGTTTGTAAAAAGTCCTAGGCTGGAGTCTGTTTAGGAGGTGGAGTAACATGGAGCACCTATACATGTGATGGACCTCTGCCCCAACTTGTGCTAATTAGCATGCATTGGAGCAGACTCGATTAATTTAGTCTGCTATGAGCCTGCTGAAATGTGCTAATTAGCACACTTATTCAGCCTCAGTGCCATGTGTATTCAGTGTACCCCCACACTTCAAAATGGTGGTGGGGGTACTTTAACTAAAGCTTGTTGAACAAACTTTAGTTAAAGCACCCCCACTACCATTTTGAAACATGCGACACTGAATACACGTGACACTTCAGGCCCTTTAATTACAGCATCTTTCAAAGCTGCTGTAGTTAAGGTGCCCTCACCCTGGCCCATAGCATATGTATAGATGCCCATGATGCCTAGGCTGGTGGCCAGGCAGACATTGCCACTGCTGTATGGGAGTAAGGACACGCCATGTGTTGGTAGGATGACACCTGCTGTAGTTGGCCCACTTGCTCCCTCACAGCAGCAGTGGTGTCAAGATTAGGAAATATATTTTTAAATGCCCCTGGTGGAACAAAGTGCTAAATTAGCCCTTTTTTTCTGTTGAAGCATTTAAAATTGAAGACTTAGATTTTTACCTTAACATTGCAGTGAGCAACATTGAAAACCTGGCCCATCCAGGTTTGGAAAAAAAACAGGCAGTGGAGACTAGGTAGTGAAACTACATGAGTCTATACTACTGTTCTCAACCAGGATGTTGCAGAACCCTGGTCTGCACTGGGATCATTTCAAGGGTGCCGTATACTATTAGCACCATTAGAGGGTTCACAAGATAAACCCAGAGATTTTAAAATGGAATCCATAGCATTAAAATATTCTGATCAGTTTTGGTCTTTTCAAGTCCTTTACAACAGGAACACTGCTGTATTTCTTTTTTGTAATTAAAAAAAAAAGTGAAAATTAAAAACTAGCATTTTGTGAGAGGTGCCTTGAGTCTAACAAGGGATTCCTAGAATCTAAAAAGGTTGGGAACCACTGGTTTACACCATTTGTAGAGATGGCCCAAAGATTTCATTGCTCCTTATGCCTAGTGTGTTTCCTTTAACAGTGGCTTCATTATTCCTCCTGGAAGTGTGGTGGCAGAGTGGTTATAGTGTCTTCTTTGTCTCTGGAGGTAAGACTTAAGAGTCTAGAACTGTGCACTAAATTGCTCCATTCATTCCTACTGTACATGGGTACCTGTCATTTGAGTGGTAGAGCCAAGAAAGCTGAATTTGATACTAACTATGTTACCAGCTACAGAAAATGCCATACCTTCTTAACTACAGTAGCCCAATTGCCCATTAAGGTTGTCTAGACCCTTGAGTTGACATTACTTAATTGGCCTCACTGCTACAAATTTAACTTTCCAAGCATGGGACAACTGACTTAAAATTTTGCTATTGAGTTGTGACATTTATGAACTTCTATGTTTATAAAAAAATGCAAAACGTTTGATGTTGCAAGAGGCAATAGTACTGAGATAACTCCATGGCCATTAAATTAGGTTAATGATATTTCCAGAACTGTAATTTATGCTGCAAAATAGGAATATACGTTTGTTCTCTAACATGACTGATTTGACAGTGTGGATTTGACTGATGAGTACTAAATGCAGATAAGTGACCACAGTTTTCATGCTAATATATTCCAGTGATGTCAGTGTTGCAAAATGTCAGATTGTTTAGTCAAATCTCGGAGTATTATCATTTTGTTGAATCCTTGAGTTGATTCAATAGCAAATGGAATGTGTCACTGGATAGCATATGTCACTAAATAGTTCTATAATTAAAACAGTGCATTGCTTAACTTGCACTGTCTTGCATTAAAATCAAATGAACACACAAGTTTCTCGAGAGAAATGAATAGGAAGAAAAATGATGAATTGAATAAAATAGAAACTGCTACCCAATAAGACCTCAAGATTATCTACTGTATAATGTGTTTTTGGTAAAAGCGCAATGAAACCTAAGAAGATAAAAGATATTAATTTTTAAAGAAGGATTCATTTTTGTTATCTTTCCCTGGCTTATTCCACTCAAGGACAGAAAACAGAACATATCTTTTCTGAATTTCCATTTTGGCTAACTTGTGTTACTAAAAATGCCTGAATGTGAATATATGCAAGTTCTGTTTTACATATGTCTGTGCTGGAAGGGAATGGATAGCAAAGGTATACTGGATTATAAAGTTATCAAGTTATCCTTTTTTTTGCTTTACAGTACAGCTTTTTTTCTGTTTGTTTCCTAACCTAGTCAGCCAAGAGCAAACAGATGTTGCTGTCAACCTTCCAGAATAATTTACAGTAAATGTTCTTCGATTTTGTTCCATTAAAGGCACAGATTGCAGAGCAATTCTCTGCCGTAACTCACAGAGCTTCACAGGTAGCACTATGAGTTACACTGATCCCCTGGACTCAACAGAAATTAGCTATTGGGTTCAGAGGGTTGGGGATCCAGTTGCTGGCTGCAGGCCTGCAGCCAGTCTTCTCTAGCAATGCCTCTCCACTAGGCCTATGCGAAGTGGCTAGTATTCACTTTGGATTTGGATTTGGCTGATTTTGGGGACAGTGATTTGATTTGGTGATTCGAATCACTGTCCCAAATTGATTTGGCCAAATCTGATTCAGAGATTCAGCCGCTACTGAATCAGCTGAATCTCCGAATCAAACAGGTCACATCCCCTGACCACTCTCCCAGTCCTATCAATGGCTGCCCTGCCTGGCCCCAGAATCCCAGTACTTAAAAAAAAAAATCCCTGCACTCACTGGCTCCTGTCAGGCAGGATGGCGGGGCAATCCCTGCTGTCTGCCACTGCCCCGTGCTGCATGGGGGGGACTTGCCATGGGCCCCAGAGGCCCTGATAGCCACTGCAGCATCCAGTGAGTGTGGGGATTTTTTTTTTTCAGTGTTGGGATGCTGGGGCTGGGCAGAGCAGCCATTGACAAGGCTGGGAGAGTAGGTGGGGGGTGGGGGACACTCGAGGGGGCTGGGAGAGCAGGCAGGGGATGGGGCCTCGAGGGGATTGCCCCATGGTCCCCTCCCCCCCTCCTCCAGCTACACTCCTCGCCCCCTACTTACTGGCATGGAGCCTGGGTCCAGCTCCCTGCGGCAGCAAGTGGGGACTAGCCAAATCTCAGAATCTCTGAATCTTCTCTGAATCTTTTCTGAATCAATTTGGAGGCTTCAACTCAATTCACACCTTTTTATTGGTCTCCTGATTTGATTCAGATTCAGAGATTTGGCCCCCGAATAGGGCTGAATCTCCTCGGAATCAAATCGGCAGCTGAAGCTCCACACAGCTTTACCCTCCCAGCCCCAGCACTATTTTTACAATGAAAGGGAAAAAGGGAGCAAAGGCACTCATTCTAGGGGTTCTCCAGCCAGTGCTGGAAGGTAGGGAGATTAGATTGGAGCCCCCACCCCCACTACAGGTGGGGCTCTAATCCACCTGCTCCACCCTTCCATGCCAGCTGAAAACCCACAGACTGAACTTCCTCTGCTCTCTTTCCCCTCTCCCATTCTAAAAGCAGCACTGGGGCTGAGAGGTGGCACAGAGACAAGTTACTGAAGATGCTCCAGTGTTGGAAAACCACAACCCCTTTTTCTTTTCATACAATCCATAGACATTAGGGGCTGGAAAGGACCTTGCAAGATCATGACTGCTTTATTTACACTAATACTCTTCTCTGTTAACAAGCCTATTTTTACCCCTGGAGATGCTTTTCTTGGTCATGCCCTTTAAATTTGGCAGCTGCAACTCTACAGAAGCCATTTTGAAGCTGCACTTTACTTATTGCTATTTCCTATCCACTAGCTGGTAAACAGAAGTAATGCTTTTCTTTAGTTTTTTCTTTGTTCTTGGTGAAAAAAAATGGTTCATTCCTATATCTTCTTTGTGATAGCTTAAAGAATTCCTTTAAGTGCTTATCTTAAGCAGTCTTCTATTATCTTTTTGGCCACACAGTATTCCTAAATTCCTCAGTCAGCGCTTTGTAATTTGAATTAGAATTCTGTTAAAATTAAATGGAATGAGAGTTGAACAAAGAGGGAAGGAAGGGTAAAAATAAATAAATTAAATTCTGTCAACTCTACTTATCTGCTAATTATCCCCATAGTACTTTAAAATACCTGAAAAGGTTTGTTGCAAAGACTCAGGACACTGAATAACAGATGTTTAACAACTTCATTTAGACTTTGAAGGCATTGCAGCTGCAATGTGAAAAGAATAATGTGTAGGTTCCACCCAGAGGTAAACTTAATAGAGGAACTGGGAATCTTTTATTCATTCAGCCACCAAATGGAAACTTTTATATTTAGGCTTAGTTGATGCAAGTCAAATCAATCTAATTCTCTTGTTCAGAACTGTAAATTTAAGGAACATTAATCATGTAGAAAAAGTGCCCATCCCATCTGACCTCCAGGGTGGCAATGGAGATAAAATGTGAAGGTTGTAGTTATTCTAGATGCAACAAAGATACCAATAGCATGGCCATATATATTTTAATAATAAGTCACTAATTTTGTTGTTCCTGATATTGCTTTTGATTCCTGATTTAGATTTTTTAAAGTTATTTATTCTTCTATTTGGCCAGATAGGTTAGTTCAGGTTTGTAAATGTTTAAGAATCCCCCAAACTCTTAACCATTTGATCATAGGATCATAGAAAATAGGAACCTCATAAGGTCATCTGATCTAGTCCTCTGCTCAAGGCAGTATCATCCCAGCCAAGTGTCTGTCCAACTTAATCTTGAACGGAAATTCCACAAATTTTCTAGGTATCCTGTTCTAATACATGCATCTGTCATAGTCAGGAAGTTCTTCCTAATCTTCAACTTTCATTTCCTCTGCTGCAGCTTGAGGTCATAGCTCCTAGTCCAGTTCTTTATGGCCACAGATAAAAGCCCATTTCCATCCTCTCTGTAATTGCCTTTCAGGTATTTGAAGACAATTATCAAAACACTTGGCAGCAAATGTTTTTACCCACTAATCTTCATGGTTATTTGATCTGTTTGACTCCCGTGAAACCACACAAACAGTGTAGCATGACATGAAATAAATATCACAAAGGTGAAGATAAACTATAGGTCATTATGTGCTTGAATTGAGCCCAGCTTATTTAATAAAATGGAAGCGAATGATTTGTTAATGACTACTTTATTGATCCCTTGTGCTCCAGCAATTTGGTTATACAGTATATTAGAAGGTAGTTATTTTCCCTTTTCACCTAAAATGTTAATGACTACGGACAGTTTGCAAGTAAATTGGTGTCATGCATTGTGATGACAGTACATAAAACAAGTATCAGTCTATGCAGTCATCAGTTTACAGTGTATCAGCATGAATTTAGAACAAAACCAATTTGAATGCTTTTTTTCCAAAGGCCATTTTATGTCAAAATATCTGTGAAGTGTGACCGATATGCTAGGAGTCAGTCAGCTGGACTGATAGTGACTTTCAATTTAACCCTGATTTTGATTTTTGCCTTAATTTTTTTCTTGTAATTTCCTTGATGTTGTTGATGGAAAAAAAGTTTCTTTAAAGCCTATAGAGACCAACATGTCCTTTAAAACATATTATATGTACCAGTTACCCTGCAGCATTAGCATCATGAATTTGACACAGAATTAGACAGCTATAATGATGAGCATGATTCCTGTTATCTACTCAATTGTCTCTCACCTTTGTTGCCAGCTGTCCAACTGTCACAGGCCAGCTGGGCACTGTGAGTATATCAATTTAGTTGCAGACTGACTGAGCACTGCAACTTTATTAGCCACTGGGCTTTTTGGTTCGGGATCGAGGAGGTGATGTTGGAAAGGAAAGAAATGACGAGTTTCACTTACAAAAAGGAATGAATTTTACTTATGACAACAAAAGATATAGTTCCATATATAATAGTTAATAAAAATGTTAAGATAATAAACAGACAACATAACAATACAGATTAAAATTGACAGTGATAATAAAACAGGTAAAGAAATTAACCAAGAGTTCCCACTTGGTTAGTAACTTATCAGTAGTCCCTTGGTTAGAAGATGCACGTCAAGTTGAATCAGTGAAGTCAGACCTCTCTGAACTGCTGCCCAAAGGAGAACCGGTGGAAGCCCCTCCAGTCAGGAGCCGGTCCTTGCTCTCACAGGGAGTAAGAGAGATCCGTGGGGGTATGGGACAGCAATGACCCTTCTGTTCTGCCCTTCCCGAGGGTTACTAGGATGTGTGTGTTCTTTTATATTCTAATTATGCTAATTTTTAGTTATGTAGCCATTCATAATATTGCTTTATAGCTGTTATCCTATGGGGTTAAAAGGTGTTAGAAATTATTATAATAAGTTTTTGCCCAAGCTTGGGTTTATCCAATAAGCAAATTGCAACACAGCATCTTCACATTACCCCGCCTAAATCCAGCCCCTTCAGAACTCTTTGACTATGCTTTTTTGAGACGTTCTTTCTTGAAATGTACTGGATAAGCTAGGCAGTTGAATCCAGTTTTTATCATCATCAAGGCTAAATTCTGAGCCAGAAAGAACTATTAGTTAGGTCAGCTAATTTCACAGCTATAGCTTTGTCTTTGAGGCCTAGTCAGTTCCACAAACTGTTACAAGTTACATTTGCGGGTTACAAAAATACAAGCTTCATATTAGACAAAAGTTCCAAATGCCTCTAAGAAGCACATATTTATTTCTTATTAATTTCTTTGGTTTTAGCCATCACAATCCACCCCTTGCATCTTTGGAGCATTTGGTAAGGCCTACAAATATGATTTTTGCCAGGTGGCATGTACATGGTTGGCAAAAACAGCATTTATTTTTGGCATAGATATTAGATTTAATTGTATAATAACATTTAAAAATTATATTAAATAATATTAATTTCATAACCAAACATATTACTATTACAAACTAGGGAAAAGGAGCATTTTTAGTAAAGGCATACATTTGCACAGTACAAATTACTTCATACTGTTTCCACAGCAAGGGAAAGTTAGTAGCACACTTAATAATTTGCCCTCCCTCTTGGGCTATGAGAGCAAGCTGTTTACTTTTTTGGGCATCTTCAAGCAAATTGTTGATGTAGGTTGCTACCTTATCTCACCCTTTTAGTTGAGGCATGTCTACATCTTGAACCCAGGACTTTGGAAGACTTAGGTTAAGGGTGAGACTTTCTAGCTGGGTTTTTGGCCACATTAAAATAGCTTCCTGGTTTTGGACAATCAGGATAGCTGATGCTCTTTGAAAATCTTGAGCTTTTGCACAGCAGCTGGTGCAGGAGGTCTAAAACACTCTGTTGGGATAGTACAGGCAGCCAGGACCTTCCCAACAAACCCGCTGAGGTAGGGTAATGTAGGGAGTCACTGGTAGGGTCTTATACAAATCATGTCAGGGCACTATTGGGTCACCTGCTCTACAAAGTTCCCAAGCCGATTAGAATGCCATTTACAGGATACACTGGAGATTGAGCTAAATACTTGGGGCCTTCTGGGGTTATAATTTCCCAAATGGGACGATGCAAGTCCCAGTCCTACATACATCCTCCTCCCGGTCCTGTTAAGAGATGAGCAGTGGACCATGTGCCGTTTGTTACCCCATGTACGACAAAAAAGCATTTTGTCTTGCTACAACCCTTCCGTTGTGTGCTCCATGTGTCTTGGTAAACTAACCGTTGGGTCAAAACTGGGGGTAGTCCATGGCATTTTAAGTCAGCAGCCCATTCTTTGTGTCTGAGATCTCTCATCACCTGGGAAAAGAGAAAGTTAAGCAAAAGCTGCACTTGGGCACAAGCACTGTTCTAAGTTTGATTAGCATCAGCTTGAAAGGCTGCATGCATTAACAGAAAACTTATTTGTGCTGCTTCACAGCCAATGGTTGTCACAGCCAATCCACACTGTCAATGGGCGCTTGGAGGCTGCTGGGCTACGGGTTGGAAAACAGTTGGCCAAGTCCAGCGCAACATTTTCTCTGCCAGTTGGGCGCCAGCACAACAGTTGGGGAATGCTGTTCTGATAAACTATTGTTCAGTGTTAAAGGTAATATGGATATTAAACAAGGAGGCATTAAGAAGAACTGGAGCCCTGGTCTAGGACCTCCACAATGGGGTGACATTAAGCAAGCGAGGTACGGATACACCTGTGGTGGCTCTTTTTGGATTAGCAACGTGCATCCCAGCTTAATGCAAAAAAATGGACAGGGGTTCTCATGTTTGGGTGCTTAACCATATCCCTTCTTGTTTCTGGGATTGGTAAACTTCCCAGTGGGGTTGGTTTATTCGCTGGAATGCATCTCCATTTGCGTACTTGAACACACATTGTCCAGGTACAACAATGGCATGGGTATCTTGCAAAAATTATTCTGGCACAGTGCCCCCATGGGTTCAGCCAGTTTTTCTGGGTTGACCAGGGCTGTGCCCTGCAGACTTTTCCAGACTGTTTGGCGATAGGTGGCTATAGTATATTCAATTCTGTGAGAGATCCCCCCTTCATCCATATGGCAGAACCACAAAATACCCGGAACATGGGATGTGTTTACTTCCCATTCTGTGGACCACCACTTAACAGCATAAGAGCTGTTTTTAAACCACTATAGTACCTTGCTATACTTGGAGGACCGGTGTATTTGGTGAGCTGTACACCATTGTGATAAAGTATCATTGGGTAGGGGAACTGCCGGAGCAATTGTTTCCCATGGAGGTGGGGTCGGAGATTTTGGTCATCTCTTTGGGCTCCGGAGGGTTGTAGAATTTCAAGCTGCAGGCGGGGTTACAGCAGTGATCACATCAGGACTTAGGGTGGGCAGTGTACCTGCAGGCAAAATATAACAGCACCAGGGCCATTGGAAGAAACCACAACAATCTCCCCCTGTCCCACAGTCGTTTTTCCCGATTCTGGCATATGGGAGGAAACCAAGTAACCACCCTGTCCCACAGTAACATTGACAGGTTCCCCCTTGCCAGTCCACAATCCATCACCAACGACTGAGAGGCTAGTTTCGCACTTCTTCGATTGCAGTTGGGCATTCCCAGTATTTCAGTGTGTCCGAGCCCTTGGCAGTGGGTGCAATCTGGGGTTCAGGAGCATGGGACTATCCCACATCAGTCAAACAACAGCAAACGATTAGCAGTCCCGTCATGATGGCATTCCACTCCTTCATTGCTGGATGGGGGTGGCGGCATTGCTCTGGAGCAGGATGACGACCTCGAGGTTGCTACGGTGTGCCAGCAGATGGACCCAATCTGCAGGAACAAGGAAAAATGGAGTCTGGCTCCCTTTAGATGGATCTGACCTTGATACACACCATGAGTTACATGTGTCCTGTGCCATTAGCACCCCTTCCTATTTGTCTCCCTGTGGATGCTTAACTACTACCTGATCCCCTGCCTGGAGTTTCCCCCAACCACTTCTTGGCCGTTCCACTGCCGGCTCGTAGGGCCCACCTTGACCAAAGGCTTTCTGCATGGGGCTTCCTTCAGAGTGGGGATGATTGTTGGCCCAGTTGACTGAGTGATCCAGGTGCAGGTCCTAGTCTTTGAAGGTCAAACCAACGGCCATTCACAGGTTGTACTTTAAGATACCACTGGCTCATTCTACTAGTCTAGTAGATTGTGGGTGATAGGGAATGTGATAGGTCCACAGGACTTCACGTTTTGCAACCCACTCATAGACAAGATGGTTGCGAAAATGTGAACCATTGTCACTTTGCAGCTCTACAGGAGGTGGATAGATGGCTAGCAGGTTTTCTAGTGCTGCACAGGTGTCCTGTGCAGTGGCCTTGGCAAAGGCCTGAGCAAACATCATTCTAGTGACTGCTTCCACTGCTACAAACACATACTGTCACTTTCTGGGTGTGTTGGGAAGTGGGCCTATACAGTCACCTTGCCAAACTTGCCATATTACTTTCCCATCACGTAATGACAAAGGAGTGGTTAAGGCAGGGGTTAGTCGGGCCTTGACTTCCTGGCAGGTGATGCAGGAGTTGACTAATTCCCGTGCTTCCTTTTTGGTTAGGTGAATGCCCCAGGTGGCTGCTAGGCGAGTAGTGCCATTACAGCCAGGGTGCCCATGCTGTCGATGCAGCCATTCTGCAGCTAGCACTCCAGGGGTTTCCTGGAGGGAGGGGCTGGGTGCCTTCTCTGGGGGTGGCTGAGCTTCTGCCTCAGCAACAAGGGCTTCTGTGCTGCTTTTGGCTAGCTTATCTACTTGCCTGTTCTATTTTGCTTCAGGCCTTTTAGCTTTTTTGTTTCCATGTTCTGCACTAACATGTTGTATATGTAGGGGAAGGACTCCCTCTGCCATTATTTACAAAGTTTTCCAGTTATCACAGTGTGACGGGCTAGCTGGCAATGACTTGGCCCAGGGGTTTTGAAAGGGCAAAATATGATTGGAGGATTTGGGATTCCCTTTCCTCACCAATCTGGTAATGATTTGGCCTGGGGGTTTTGAAGGGGTAAAAGATGATTGGAGGACTTGGGATTCCTTTTCTGCACCAATCAGGCCCCAGAGACTCACCCCCCACCATGTCCCGATTGGCCCCTTGGGTCACCTTGAGGGGGATAAAAGGGGCAGCATGGGCTGACTCAGGGGAGAGACTGGAGAGGGACAACAAGGAAGGAGCTTCACAGAGCTGGTTAGAGCTGAGCCAGTGGGGCACGAGCAGTGCCCCAGAAGAGCCTGAAACAGCAGGACCTGCAGGAAGCAGTGGGACTCTCAGCAGTGCGGCATGCGGCCAGCAGGAGAAGGCCCCCACTGGGCTCCAGGATCCCCAAGGAGAGGCCCCAGCCAGCAGGAGAGGCTCCCCCGCTCCAGGAAGGATCCGAGCAGTGACCTGAGGGGTTCCCAGCCCTGCTTCTAGCTCCTCCAATCAGAGGCCAGGCAGCTCAACATGAGGCTGGGGCTCCGGGAAGGTCAAGACCCCTAGCAGGCTGGAGCAGTGCTACCAGTAGTGGCTGTATGGTAGTGTTCCTGCTTACCACATGGGAGATCTGGGTTCATAGTCCCAGCTGAGGTGACTTGGGGTGAGTGAGATAACAAGAAACAAATCTTCTTGCAGTGGAAAGAGGCCATTGTGTTTTCCCCTCTTTCTCCCCCTCCAGGTACCAAGGCCCTATATTTCCTTGTTATTTGACGTTTTGCATTTTGTGCCCTTTGTATATTTCACCAACCCATATTGTTTGTTCTGCTGTGTGAGTTTTATATTTTGTTAACCCTGTTTTGTCAGTGATTGTAAGTGTCTAACCTTTGTTGAATCCTGCCCCCTTGGGGCATTGTAGTGTCCACTATACCCTCTGATTTATGCCTGTTATGTTCCCAGCATTAAATGGTATATGGTTAAGTCCCCATTGGTGGTCTGGCTCTGCTCTAGAGGGGAGGAGAGTCCCTACACCTCCCACAGTGCTTGTGCACCTGCTTTGATCCTTTCAATTGGAGAGGGGGTACCTCTTGGAGTACCTTCCGGGTTACAATAGCTTCAAATATTTTTGCCTTGTCTTTTGGGGTTACAATAGCTTCAAATATTTTTGCCTTGTCTTTTGAAGTTTTCTTTTTTCCATAAGGGTAGCCACTTGGTACAACCCTCTACTACCATCCATGAATCGCAGTAGATATAAATGGGTTTTGTATAGCCTGACCTTAGTAACAGTTCATAGTTGGCCATGTTGACTACAGCAGCCAACTCAGCATACTGTGCACTTTGGCCATTTCCCTCTATTGTAAGATGCATACCATCTTGAATTCATATGGCAGCACTCCTCCAGGTGCAACATTTGGCTGAGCCATCAGTGAACCAGACTTCTAAGTCTTTTGATGTTTCCATGTCAGGTGAGAAAGGAGGTGCTTCCTTGATGGGAGATGGCTCATCAGATCTGGTTGCATCTGGGTATATGTTGACTGTATTTTTTATGACCTTTTCCACTAGTGCTGGATGTCTCTTTAAGTGCCTGACTTAAAATATAATAGATTCATTTCTGCACTGTTGTTTCTTGGGCCCTCCCCCTAGGCGGGAGGTGTCGGTCGGACAATGCCATTCCCAGGATGGCTACCGAAGTAGTTATAACAGTGGGTAACTCCCCTCTTAGGGCCTCTGTGGCTTCTAAAGCTGCAGCTGCTGCACACAGCATTTGTTCTAGCAGGGTGTATTGGGCTTCGGCCCCCTTCCAGCCTCAGCTCCAAAACTCAAGGGGCTTTCCCTCTGCCTTAGGTGTATCTCTTTGCCATAAGCTCCACTGGGGCCCCCCATTGGACACATTTACATAGAGCCAGAGCTCCCCTTCTGGGCGTCGTGCTGCTAGGGAGACGTGAATGGTTACTGCCTCCTTGAGGGCCCTCATGGCATGTTGGTGCTTGGAGCCCCATTCCCACTGTGCCTTTTTCTTGCACAAATTATACAAAGGCCAACACACTAAACTCAGGGACATGCAGGTGCCAGAAATTAAGCCCTCCCAGCTGGGCTTGAAGCTCTTTTACACTATTGGGGGCAGGGGTATCTACCAGGCTTTGCAGCTCCTTAGGCAGTATGGTGTGTCCACCTTGTTGCCACTGGATTCCCAGGAACTCACACTGGGGCCCAACTTCTTGGATCTTTTTGCTGGACAGCGTGAATCCAAATGCCTTCACTTTCTTCTTTAGGGACTCAAAAGCACAAATGATTCATTCCCGGTCCTGGCCTCCCACCATGACATCATCAACATACTGCCAGACATGCACCTTTGGGTGGCTTAATTGGACTTCATGGACCACTGCAGCCAGCACTTCGTGGGCCCAGGTGGGGCTATGCACCCAACCCTGGGGTAGGACTGTGTAGGTGTACTGCTGTCCTAGCTACGTGAAGGCAAACAAAGGCCTTCATGGATGGGAGTAGCAAAGAACATGTCTCTAATGTCTATGGATCCCATCCACTGGGGTCCATAACACCTAATGTTTTCTATTAACACAGACATGGATGGGACTACAGCTGTCAAATGGTGGGTATTTGCATTCAGAGCTCTAACGTCAATAGTCAATCGCCAATCCCCACTTGGTTTACGTACCGGCCACACCGGGTTGTTGTATGGAGAATGAGTCCGAATGATGGTTTCAT
Source organism: Crocodylus siamensis (assembly GCF_052110815.1). Lineage (NCBI taxonomy): Eukaryota > Metazoa > Chordata > Crocodylia > Crocodylidae > Crocodylus > Crocodylus siamensis. Next base: position 293,580,083 of record NC_143395.1, read on the forward strand.
TCTCCAGCTGCTGGTTGATGATGTCCTGGATGGGTTGTGTTGCCTCAAGGGTGTGCAGTATTGAGATCGGTGTACCACCTTCGTGGCTGGCAGAGTTAGTGGGGTCATAAAACATAGGGCTAGCACCATCATCACGTCTTCCTGCTCAATTTCCTGGGCAGTGGTACAGCCAAACTGCCAGGTTTCCTGTTTAAGAATAAATTGCTGCACTTGCAACACATTTAGTCACAGTAGGTTTGGCCCGCCTCGGAGCATTACAGCAGCTGCTGTTACTACGGAGCCCTTAGGCAAGGTGAATGTGGGTTGGACCAAATGTCCTGGTTGTCTGGCACCTCCAAATCTTACCACTTGGTAGGGGGTTCCCTGTGCCCCTTTCCATTCTGCACAGTCCAAAACACATAGCTGGGCACCAGTGTCTAGTAGCATGTCAACTAATTTTTTCCTTCTATTTAAACAAATCTTTGTAGGCACTTTGATCAAGGGGCTAATATTATTCTGTGTTACTGGTCCCCGATTAAGGGGCTGGGTCGGCCGGGCCTCCTACTGCAGGGGGCCGGGGGGTGCCGAGGGTTCTGTCTTCTTCCCCTTTTCATCCTCACAGTGTTTGATCCATAACCCCTGCAGGACTATGGTAGGCAGTTTGTCAATTTACTCTTTACTAAACCCTGCTGCCAGTAGCTCTCTCCACATTGCGCCTGCGGAGCTTTGGGTTTTTCATTTCCCACTTTTCCGGACTTGGGGGGCCCAGCTGGGTCATCTTCTTCGGGGGCCACTGCCATGGCCTTGGCAGTTTTTATTGGTTTGGGAAGCCCTGGCTTCTGCAAGATGGGCAGAAACTGTACTAGCCTCCATATCACATCTCTTACCGGGTGAGTCACTAACTCTTGTTGCAATGCCAGGAGAACTGAAGTGCATTCAGTGGGCAATCTCTGGCAAAACTTTCTCCACATGGCCTCTGTTATTAAGTTTTCATCTAAAGTATGCCTCCAGTTTCCTGCTTGAATAATTTCTGTCCAAGACAGCCGGTAAAGACAATGAATGGCTTCCTCTAAATCAAGCCATGCTTGTGGGAGGGGGTTAAACTCTTCTTCCATGTTACCGTAACCTGCAGCAGCCACTTGCATTGCAGCAGAAAACAGTAATATTTTGGTCCTGCCCGACCCACTGACCCAACTGGATTTCAGGGCGGAGGACCAATTGTGCTGCCTCGGTGTGACTTACAGATACTGCTGAGGCTTCTTCACTATACATTCAAACTTACCAATCTATTATCGGCTCCCCTAGTTTAGCTTTATGTTGCTCTTGCAATTCTTTGATTTCTGTGCGAGTAAAAGACCATGTCTCCATCTGGGGATTTCCCCCTTGTGGCCCTGCATGGACCCCTTGTGGAAGATTAGTTTTTAGCACCACAGACAACACAGCAATTGTATCCACTTTAAAAGATCAATATATTTGTTTTGCCATACTGATTGAAATGAGTACTACACTAAACAGAATCATGGGAATGTACGGCTGGAAGAGACGTCAGGAGGTTGTCAAGTCCAGCCCAGTCCAGGTAGGTTCATCTCTGCATAAAACTCCTTTTTTGTGATGCTACTGAGCAGTAGCCTAATGCTACTCCACACTAACATCACATCACGGTTTTTGTCAGACAACAGTAGTATCAGGCTACTGCGCAGTCAGCATCTCATGCAGATATGGCCAGTCTGTGCCAAACATAGATCTTATTAATTACAGTAAGTAGCTCGTCATAAATATTCAGGGCAACCTCTCTTGGCTATTTTATATTATCAAAGTGCTTTGAAAACATTAATGAGTTATTCTTAACATAAAGAAGAATATTTTTCTAAAATAAGTAATTTTTGAATGCTCAAGTCTGGGACATCTGAAAGGGGCCTGAGAGTGTTGATCCACCATGCACTGGAAAGCAGACTTCAGTAAGGTGTTGCAAATTTAGCAATTGAAAGGACTACTCATTTTAAAAGGTAGGCTATAATGCATTCTGTAGAGATACCGCCTTTATTTTTACACAGTCCTATACAGAAGAAACAATTTTCATACATAGCCAAACTATATGAGTCTGGTCTAGTGAGCCATGGAAATTGTTAGCAGTAGAAGCAAACCCCCCAAAATAGAGCAAATGATCTAAAAAAAAACATTAGCCATGCAGTGATAAAAACATTGCTTAGTGCCTATGGGGCTGAGAAATGCCTCTTACAAGTTATTTAGCCAAGAGAATGTAATGAGGGAATACTGAGAAAGCATTCACGATGGAAAAAGCTATCACTGTGCTATTTAGGATCATCTTGTCCTTCTAAGATGCACAGTGGCATTTCATAACTTCTCTCTCCGTGCTTCAGCAAGCCTGTCTTTAAAATGCTTCATTCTTTCCTTGCTAAGTGCAACTGCAGGAACTCTAATACAGTATTTGGGTTGTTGGCAAAAAGGGGGGAGAGGGAAGCTCATACAAGAGTGACATGGGCTCAAATGTTTTTGTTTGCTTCAAGCAATTCACTGTCAGAACAGAATAATCTTATTACTCTAATCCAAGAGTTATTTGCCTGAAAAGAAATTCAGCCGTGGCTGCACTGCCTTCTGTTTCCCTGCCTGTGGTTCTCTTATATTCCTGGGAAATCCCTCACTCACTCTGAATTAATATTTATTTAGATCTCACAAATGTCTAATAATGCAGGGTCTATGGGTATGTGACTGCAGCAGCAATGGTACTTGCATCCAGATCTTAGTAAAAGAGGAATAATACTGTGGAAGAGAGCCCTTGCTTCATTGAATGGGTCTCTATACTTTTGGGGTTTTCTTCATAACTCGAATGAACTGGACAAAAAATGTCTTGATGAGCGTTAAAGTCAGTGACTTGTCTGTTTCTAAGACTGTTGTTAATGTTGGGTATTTTTCTTTTTAAGATTATTCATATGAGGGAAAAAATGTAGATGAAAGCCAGTCAAGGAGGAAACCGGGAAAGATTCTAAGGAGCTGCTGCAGTGAAGCAGTAACAGGGTAAGCGTGTGGTTAAAAGAGAGTCTTTATTTTAATAAGTTTCTTTGTTCACTTTTAGAAAAAAAAGACTTTCTGTGATTTTTTTAATCCCCATTAAGAACAGTATTCTAAAGAAACAGGATCAAAGAGTCCTTCCATTTCTTCGTAAGTTCTAAAGTGTACTTAGATACCATTGTGATTTGGTATAATAAGAATTTAAATGGAAAAGGGGGGAAATGAATTTGAAACACTTAAACTCCAATGATTCCCTTTGTTCTGCATTACCAAGATATTATTTCTAGGCACAAAAAAAAATGTAGACTTTTGTATTAAAAGGATTCAATTCTGGAATAATCTGGCATCCTGTTATTGCCCACTTAAAGATCATTTAAAGTTCATCAAAATGAACTTCTTTTACCAATTCATGTGGCATTTACCATTTCTTAAGAATAATTAAAGGAAATATATTCAATTATGAGTCCTCATGTTATCAATTTGTATAAAGTGTTTGAGAAAAATGCTGTATTTATTCTTTGGTGCCTGTTTTAACTGACATTTTTGATTATAGCTCCTCCTCTACCCCCTCCCCTCCACCACTACCAGAATTTCTCTTGTCAGTGTACTAAAGAATTAATATTGCTTCCAATTTTACTCTGGGTTGACATCTTTATTACTTCTGTTAGGTTGAAAGCTGATCAGAGAAATTCTAATGAAATAGTTTTTTTGTCACAATTTTGTTGATGAAATCAAAAAACATTTTGTGGGAAGTCTGATTTTTCAATAACTTCTGCCAGCTTGACTGTCCAGAACAAGGAAACTTGTTGTGCCCTTCACCTCTGAGAAAGAAGCTGGCAGCCTCACAGCTCCCAGTTCTCTAGCAGTCTATACAATAGGCAACTGCAAATCCTGTCTTTCAAGTTCTCCATTCTCAGTGGGCTGCTAAGCTGCCTGTCATGCAGCAGGAGTTCTGGGTAGTCCTGGAAGCTGTGGACTGTGGACAGTTCTGTAAATTTAGTGATGGCTGTAACTGAAAATGATAAGTCTTTTTTCAGTCTGAGGCTGCCAGTAGTTCACGGTCCTCTGTTGCCCGAGGTGGGCAGATAGCATTCTTTGTAACATTTCATATGGAAATAACAAATTCCATAGTATTCAGAATGAAACCTTGTGGGGTTTCTGTTTGATGGGGAGAAAAAATGAGTTTTTAGCTATTTGTCTCAATTGACACAGGAAAAAATAAAGAAATCTCAAAATTTTCCCAACAGAGGAAAACCAGGTTTTTCTCTCCTTTAGTTAGAATGAAGTTCATCTTCTCTAGTCTTACTCCTGAATTTATAGTCTTTGGTTGATTTCTGGTAGCATTCCACATGTGTACACATGCATGCATGTGCGCACGCTCGCACACACACAACCACACACCATATATGGTTTAATGTCTTTGGATACTGGGCACATCTACATGTGCATTTTAATGTGCATTAGCTTATTTTAATGTGCATTAAAGCATCAGTTTTGAAAGCGCCTGGCACTGTGTTTTGCATTTGTATAAACAGTGAAGTATGCGTCAGCGCTGAGAAAATGGTGGTGGCATGTTTTTGAACTAAAACACATTGAAGGTGTTTTAGTTCAAAAGCACACTGCTGCTTTTTTCCCAGTGCTGATGTGCATTTTGCTATTTATACAAATGTATGCGACACAGTGCCGGGCGCATCAGTTCACATGTGCATCTCCAGCACATCACTGCACAAAAAATATGTGTATAAATGCCCTGTGCTATGTAGTTAATGTGTATTAAGACAGGCTATTGTGAATGTTCTTAATACCTCACAAAGGGCATGTCTACATGTGCATTATTGCGCTTTAGTTAATATGCACTAAATCTAGTACCTCCATTGTGAGGTACTAGAGTCTCCTATATACAGAGACTCAGAGAGCCAGCTCAGACATTCTGGAAATAAATATGCTCCAGCAGACTCTGGTGTCATGTGTATTAGTGTCCCCATGCCAAAAAATTACGATGGATACTTTGAACTAAAGCTCGTTCAATGAGATTTAGTTGAAAGTGCCCTGCCACCATTTTTCAGCATAGGGATTGCTAATACATGTGACGCTTAAGCACATTTAATGAAAAGTCCTTGCTAATTAAAGTGCCCCCCCATGCTTCTCAGAGCATGTGTAAAAATATCCTAAGAAAATGCTCATTAGCCAGTCTTAATGCATGTTAACTAAACAGCATGGGTTTTAAGTGACACTTAATGCACATTAGCCTATTTTAATTTGCATTAAATAGCAGATTTTTAGTGATGGTTTATTGTGTATTAAAATAAGCTAATGTGCATTAAAGCCCATGTGTAGATGCACCTGGAGGTATTCAATTTAATGCACATTAACTAAAGCATGTTAATGCACATGTAGAAGTACCCACTGTTGCATTTTTTTGGATGTATATATTTTGGGAGCCCTGACTGTAACTATAACCCTCCCCCCTCCCAAAAAAAACACCCTTGTCCATACAATTCAAGCATTTCCATGTTGGATGCACATTTGGTTTAATTTATTGTTAAATTATTAGGTTCCAGATAAAAGCTATTTTAAAAGCTTGATTGTGTTCTGCCAAAGTCTGGTCCAAAAACTAGAATGCTGTTGCTGAGGATGACACCATTGCACATGAGTAGAATTACTTTTCTGATTATGTCTTTAAAAATTTCAGCAGCTGAGCATATCCCATCAATTAATCTTTTGCATCATTGTAGAGTTACATCCTCAAGTAAAAAATGCTAGCTAATAGCAGTGTTCTGATGAAAATTATAGCTAAGGAAAACATGCATTAAAAAGCGGATTGTGAAAAGGGTCTTTTTAGTGAATTCTAAAAAGTGTTTGAAAGAAGATAATCTCTATCTTCTTCTCTACCACTGAATAAAGAAACTGAATTTTCAAGGCGATTGTTAGCTTTACTTAGGATTTACATTTTAGGAATTAAAAGTTACAAAATTGGGCATTTACTGATGCACTACAGCTTTAAATGACACATTTGCAGTACTGTTGCTAGTTTGTTATAACAGACAGGGGGAAAGGATTTCATATTGTCTGTTAATAGATGTAATTACTCAAATCTACAGTGTCTTTCAAATCCAAGACCAACTTCCAGTATAATAATTGTTCCAATTGCTGAATAAAAACTTGTTAATTTCTGTGGATGCTAAAACAGCAGGCCATTAATCATATTGCTACTGGCAAAGAATCATCTGAATGTGTTATGTATTCGATGAAATGCCATTACATGATGGTTTATATCTCTGTTATGCAACTGAAAATTAGAATTATAGAATACAAGAGGAATAAGAGGAATTATAGCAGCTCATGGGTTTTCTTTCAACCTGAAACTGAACCTTCTACAACAAAAAGTTCCCTGCCCATTTCACTGGGTCCCTGGATTCTTACCTAACTGTAAATGCAATATACAGGGGTGCAGGAAACATTGGGTGTATCCACATGATCTAGATTAGACTAATCTGATGCACAGTAAAGTGTCACCATCTACATAGATTCATAGATTCATAGATGTTAGGGTCAGAAAGGACTTCAGTAGATCATTGAGTCTGAACTCCTGCCCTGGACAGGAAAGAGTGCTGGGGTTTAGCCTTCTCTTAAAGACCCCTAAGGCAGGGGACACCACCACCTCCCTTGGAAGCCCATTCCAGATTTTGGCAACCTTTACCATAAAGAAGCTCTTTCTGATGTCTAACTTAAATCTGATCTCCATCAGTTTGTGGCCATTGCTCTTAGTGACTCCAAGGGGTGCCCTGGTAAACACAGCATCCCCTATTCCTTGCTGCCCTTCCTTGATGAATTTGTAGGCAACCACAAGATCCCTTCTCAACCTTCTCTTGTGGAGGCTGAAGAGATACAGGGTCATCAAACTCTGCTTATAGGGTTTTGCCTGCAGGCCCCCAGCCATAGGAGTGGCCCTCCTCTGAACCCTCTCGAGGTTGTGCACATTCCTCTTGAAGTGTGGCATCCAAAACTCAATGCAGTATTCCAATTGTGTCCTGACCAATGCTGCATAAAGGGGAAGTGTCACTTCCTTAGACTTGTTTGTCATGCACCTGCTAATGCATGATAAAGTGTGGTTGGCTTTACTGATCACTTTGTCACATTGACAACTCATGTTCATCTTGGAGTCAACAGTGACCCCAAGATCTTTTCTGCTGCTGTACTGCTGAGAAGGTCCTCCAATGTGCACAGCCATTACTGTGCAGTAGATTAGTCTAATGTACTATTACCTAGTACCTGTATATACAGGTACTAGAAACTGGTGCATTTAACTAATGTACCAAAGTGCACAAGTAGATGCTGACCAGGAGCTAATTGCTCCCAGTCAGCCTAGGCAACCGGGGACAGGGAGAGCTGTCTCAGTTTGGTAGGAAGCTGCCTTCCAGCCACATGGAGAATGGAATAGGTCCTGATCACCATGTGGCTGGGAGGCAGCTGCCTGGCAAGCAGGACAGCTCTCCCAGCCCCGTGGAGATCAGGGCAGGTTCCAATCTCAATGTGGCTGGGAGGCAGCTGCCTGGAAACCTGGAGCTCCCCCCTCATTGCTGCAGGGGAGCAGAATAGGATAGGAGCAGGCCTGGACTGAACTGCTCCTGTTGGAAGCAAATTTGCTTCCAATGGGCACATATTCAGACGTGTGCAGGGCTGCAGTTTAATTCACCTGAATTTTCTATGTATAAAATTCAGGCTCATTAATTGCACATGTAGAGGTGCCCATTCTGGGCTAGAACTAACCCTTCTGGATCTATCTGCATTGGAAAAAATGTGATGGAGTAAAAAGTGGGCAGACATAGAAGAATTCAGTGACCTTGCAAATTCAGGTGTATGCATTTTCATTGGCCTTCCTTTCTAGCTTTGGGAAAGTTTGGGGGATAATAGGCCCTGGGGAGATTAAAAGCCCAGAGTGATCAGATGTCTCAGTGGCTGGAAATGAGGACTGCTTGAGGCCCTGGTTGCTTCCCTGACTATCTGTTAGATGGTGACCTTTCATCCTTTACTTCTTTTTTATGCTGCTCAGGAGCCAGATATACGGACCTTATCCTTGGACCTAAGGCTGAATGTATGTGAAGCTGCCTTGTATTTATGTCTGTATTTACTTTTTTCTTGGGATTTTTTGCTGCTGTGTAGCTGTGGAGCCTAGTACCTCTGGTTTATTAGATTTTTCCAAGCCATGATAAATTTGAGCAACAGGATTTACTTCTTCTAACTTCCTTTATCCTAGAAAGTATGAAATCAGTGGTCAAAGTCTTATCGTTGATTTTGTCCAAAACAAAAGGTAAAACTACAACATGAAATAAAAACAAAAGGAGTAGTGTGCCAAATGAAGGTGAGAATACACCACTGTACTAATATAAATTCCTCATAATTCATAGTTAGATATAAATAATTGTTGAGATTTTTTAAGTTAACATCTATTGCTTTGAAAAATCTGTTAGAACAACTGAAAGTTATTACTAAATGAAAATAATGTAGCTATAAGTCAATTATGTAATAACTGGATTAAAACAGAATCAGATCATAACATAAATCAAAATGAGGGGCATACAGGACTGTATGCAATTGCAAAACTACATTCACTACTGTGTATACAAATAATCTATTTTATCATACAAACTATTCCCAGAAATAGAAGATGGTCCTGTTTTGTCTTGCAGTGCCTCCGAACTTATCTGTCAAAGCAACAATTTTCTCCATGTCATACTAGCTAGACAGAGTTCTGTAAGTGGTTTTCTCTTAGAATGATAAGGTCAGATTCTACTCTTGTTAGTAGCTGCTTCTATTAATTTTATTGCTACTCTAAGTTTTCTATTCATTTCAATCATATAAGTTCAGAGCAATCTGGTTGACTTCAATAATTCCACTGACTCTATCCATGTAACAGATAAAAATTGACTTAGAAGAGTGACATTTAGTTAGGCCATATTAGGTATATTATCCATTCTGTATCTATTAGAGGTCAAGAAAATACATGTATTAATTTTGCAGAGAAATTTATTAATGCTTTTGAGAGCTTTCTGACCTCACTTCTAAAGGCAGCTTATTTCATTTAAATTTTATTTAGTCTAAGCTGTTTCTTGCCTTATCAAATATTTAATTTTAAGGATCTTCCTAAAATCTGTAGTATTAACATCTTTTGTTTGGGTTTAAAAGCTCTAAGCACTTCATAGTAGGTTATACTAGCTCAAAATTATTTCCCTGTTAAGCTGATAAATAGCACTTATGTGGGTCACTTACACAGATTTTTAATGCAACTCTCCCAGTCTCAGCTGGTGATTGGATGAAGAATGCAGACAGATAAAAGACCAAAACAAGAAAAAATCACTCTAAAACAGAGAGAACAATGGCAATTGACTTTCAAGGAAGAGCAAACACAGTAATAACACAGCAAAATCCCAGAGGACTGGGTGAATTGACAAGGCTATAAAAGATGGGTGATACATATCAATTTTGGCTCTTTTTCTACATGTCATCGTGGAGCACTGGTTCATCTGATGAGATGGACTGGCAGGAGCCCAGCTCCTACTCATGATCAACTTGGCTGGCCACTAAATTGATCCAAGCACGAATAAGACTGGTAATGTATGCCAGCACAGAACAGAAATTGGGGTATGGATGTGCTCTGTGTGTGTGTTTGTGGTGTGTGTGTTTGTGGTGTGTATTAAGCACTTAATAAATGCGGCACTTTGCCTTATCCCCCTCATAAGGTTTCACTTGTGATTTGAGCAGTTGGCAATTTGCAAAACCTGGGGGTTAGAGCACTTTGCTGGGCACTGGGAGATGCATGTTCAAACCCTTCTGTGTGAGAAGTGTCTCAAGCTCCCTGAGCAAGTGCCCTAACTACTAGGTGAGAGGGCAGAAAGGTGAGGCCTTCCCCCTTTTCTGGTGATTTACAGCATTACATGCCTTTTCATGTGGAGTGGTATAAAAAAATCTAAGTGGTTTATGATGCCACTTGCCTACCTAAAGATGGAGATGGGTTTGGGCCATTAAGTGTCAATTTCGTCAAGAAAGGTGCATTAAAATTATAAGTTCTGTTCCCAGTAAGAGTAGTTTGTCCATTTAAAGTTACCAAGTAAAACATTTGGCTGTTAATTCTAAATATAAATGGTAATCTACAGGGTGATTTAGGAAGAAGTAATGTAAACTGGGTATCGTAATCAGCCATAAAAGTAATAAACACGTAAACCACCTATAATTGCTTTTTAGTAATGTCTTTGAGATGGCAAAGGAACATTTAAAAATGGGACCATAAGGAAAGCTTATGATTATTTTTTTTTTAGTAGCATCCTTGAGATGGTAAAAGGAATATTTAGAGAGATCTTTAAGTAATTCTTGTATACTCAACTCACAGTATACAACACCAGGAAACTCTCATCTGAGAAGACAGAAATAATGTTACATTGTACTAAGTCAGCAAAACAATGGACAAAATGTGATAGTTTAGGCCCAAGGAGAGGCATTTAATTTAGCTTTCAAGTGTTACTCATAATCAAAAGCTGTTGGATCACATCATTTCTTTGAGAGGAGAGAGAGAGTAGATTTGCTGTCTGCCACATCACAGTGATTTTAAGAAAATTTAAAATTTAAGAAAAACAAGTTAACTGACATGTGGATGGTAGTTGGTCTAGAATCTAAGGGATGGAGAAGATGATGTTATCTGGGATGGCTGTCATGCTATCAGAAGCCTTGCCTCCAAAACTGTAAATGGAACATGAACGACACGTGCCCCCAGAAGCTGGTGGGGGAAGAGGGGGATGGCGACCATCTGCAGGCAGTGGTGCCAGCAGCAGTGGCTGGGGGAGTGACGAGCACTGACTGGTACGTCGGTGGCATTTCTCTCAGGGGGTGCACTGCCAATCTCAAGGGGTGCATGTGTACCTGCGTGCACCCCCTGTGCGTCACCAATGAAAAGGAAATGACGTAAATTACTCAAAGAACAATTTAGTTTCTCACTGTAATTCCCCCACATAGGACATGTAAAGATATTCTGTTTCTATCAGGAGAATCGCCACTCTCTTGTTACAAACCATGAATGTACAAATATTCCAGGTTTTTTTTTTCTGGAGGAAAAGTGGCCATTCCAGGTGAAAAATTGCCATACCAGCAATTGACAGGTGTACAACTAACAAAATAAGTGATATATAGCATACTTGAAATTATGACATGTAAGCTGCTTCTTCATTTACGAATGATGCCTAGCCAGAAGTACAAGGTGTTTTAATGAGAGATGATGATATGGTTTCCAAATTGCTGGAAGGAATCGTGTACCTTATGGCAAGTATTGAAGCATAGTCAGAGCAGTAAAAGTAACTACTGACCATAGCAATTTCTAGGAATGAAGAAATCTGTGTACAGAAGGTGATACAAAAAATGGATTCTTGCTAGTGTAGTCAGTCCAAGGCAGGCAGTCTGGCAGTTGGACTAAGAAGCCTTGAATAACCTTGTGCATTTCCTGTGACACAAAGTTGCAGAAGTGTGATAGAATGGGGGATTGTGGATATCAAACTGACCTTCAGAATATTGGGTAGATGTCAAAGTTATGTTAGATGTCAATGTTACTATATTAGATGTTAGAAGTCAAACTTGTAAAGGTAAAGGTCAGCTGCCAGCCACCATTCCATTGGTCTACCAGAATGGGTTAAGAGAGTTAAATGTAGTTTAAAGAATAGGTAAATAATCAAAATGCAGAAGTGCTTCCTTTATGAAACTCCCTCTGTGGAAATCTCTTCTATCTACCCATCTTGTTTTGGAGGGTATTAATTGGCAGAAAATTAAACTGTAAGTCAGATCTCATGTCTACACCATGAGGAGATTATATTTGGAAGCACCACATTAAAGCATGCTCTACCTGTTTTGCTCAAGTTTTACCCTGAAATTGATATAAGGTAGCTTCTTACATGGTGAGGGATGTTAGCCAATGAGCATGCCCATTTAGCAAGTATTGATCCATACCCAGTGCCATTACGTTAAGCAAGATACATTATTACATCCCCAGACATGTTAGATAAATATACTGGCTTTCCAGGCCTCTGTGGAACAGTAAACACATTTGAAAAATACATGAAGTTAACATTAGACCAGCAGTGTTGGTTGTGCATAAATGTGCATCAGAAATGTCTTGTTGACTTGGTAATTTGCTTATCTGAAAGACAAAAATTCCAGGGCTGGATAAAAGAAACTTGCTCAACTTCAGAGATATTTGTGCTACAGCAGCTTGAAGTTCTGAGCCTGTGGTTTAACTTAGGTAGTTGAATGCATTCTAGTGCTTACATGTGAAAATGTAGTGCAGGGAATGAAAGCTATGAGAAGATGTATGTAGAGAGGACTCTATATCATCTTGGACCCCAACCTGGGTCAGAGTAAGGAACTAAGAAGATGACATTAATAGATCAAAAAGAGAAAATTTGTAAGTTTAATTTGTTTTCAGGGTATTAGTTAATTAACCCCTAGCTCTTTCAGCGAGCTCTGTGTCACTATGACTGTGTGACTATGCAGAACCTTATTAAAGTCACCAGGGTCCACCTGGATTCAAAGGTTTGCTTGCATTGCATTTCTTGTAAGATTAGGACTCATGCTTATAGAAGGAAAACATTACAAAAGAGTGTTTGATACCATTACAATTTATTTAACATTGATATTGTGGTGACGGGTAGTCAACCAAGCCAGGTCTCTTTATTCTTGATGTTATATAAATATCCTGTAAATGACATTCTCTCCCTCACAGAGCTTACAGAATAAGATGCATGACCTAAATGTTGAGTGAGTCAAATAAGTAGGCCTGGGTAGGTGGTGAAAAAGGAAATGGGGTATTCTGTAATTACTTGTCTGGTGCCTTTCAGAGACTTGGTATGTTATTTTCAGTGCAAAGCAATGATGGCATATTTGCATACATGTGTTCTATATCTTATTTGATTTATACGTCAAATTCATTTTTGTTATTAGAACCTTGGTAACTCAAACCATTTAAAAATACACCTGAAAAATGTAAGGTATTTCATCAGATTTTGTTTTACCTATCAAACTTCAACACAAGGAAAATAATCCCTCACATGACAAATTCCATAAGTCTATGCCTCCTTAATAACCATTGACTAGACACCTTCAGCTTGCTCCCAAAAAACATGAAACCAAAAAAAACCCTGATCATCACACTGGAGACATTTGCAAAATAATTCTTTCTTGCTGCAACCTGAAAGATAATGTATCTGTTCACAAATTCCATTTTGCTTAGCAGAGCATCATACTCTATATTGTTAATGAAGAGGGCCTGAAGCTCTAGCTAAAGGAAATCATTGAAATTCTGAGTTGACCTGAAATGCAATCAAGTAGAAACTTAGTTGATTCCAAAGTGAATGAGGAAGTATTACTGGAAGTTTAACAAACAGTGTAAAATATCACCTCTGTTTTATCTCATTAATGGACTGTCTCACTGGAATGAACAAAGTATTATCAGCTTTGACAGTCTGGTCAGAGATTTTAAATTAGCCCACTTTACAATACCAGATCCAGGTAATCCATTAATTCATGTGTACTGATTCTAAAGTGGCCCTTGAAATTTGTCTTACAGATTGCAAAATTAGTTGACAGGTAGTGCAATTGGGAAGAAAGAAATTACGTTAAATTGCAGAAAGTCTGAAAATTGATGGAACTGGATTTTTTAGTTGTGATTGATGCTCCAAAGACATACCTTCTGATTATTTCTAAAAAGTAGTTTTCCTGAACATAAAATAGAGCCACCTTCTGAAACATGTAAACATTCACTTTTGAGTATGAATCAGTACAAGTGTAGTTGGCAATTCTAATAGCAGCCTTTGTGAGTAGGTGATAGATTTTACACATATAAAGTCAATGAGATCACAAAATACCTTTGTTTAGTACTTACAGATTTTGAGACCTGCATGCCTAGATAATTTTTACTCATGTCTATTACTTTCACTTGTGTTAATGCATGAAAAGTGAACGTGGCAAAAGGAGAATATGGTAATGTCCTATTGCAAATTAAGGCTACATTTGAAAAAGCAACTTTCTATATTCTGTAAAGGAATGAGTCTCATGTGCAGTGTCTCAGGAAACATATAAAATAGATGAAGATCACTTAAGACATTACATTTAATGAATAATATTGCTAGTTACCATTTAGCCTGATTACAGACAGTTTTAAGATTAAAATTCTGTTTAAGTAAATGTATAGGTTATTAAACCTCAGAGCAGCAAAATGATCCTTGCACAAAAATAATAATGTCACACACACACACTGCTTTTAGAATTAGGATTTGAATTAAATATGTTTTGGGAATATTTCCAAAAAGATTACTCACTAGGAGTATTCAAGATCTTATGCAAGAAAGCTACATTGCTCCTCCCCTGAGAAATCAGCTTAGAACAAGGAGCTGTTACCATAGAAAAATGTTCTTTGTAAAATATAAAACATGTTATAAAATATTATGCCACACAGCAGGCAGAATTCTTTTCCCTTTCCCTTTTTTTTCCTTTTCTGCCAGCAGCCATGTCACTGCAGTTTTTAGCACTTACACACAATTTGGGATTCTACTTCATCCTGTACTCATTAATGCCAGTAGCCAAATGGAGGCAAAAGAGGACCTTCAGACAAGGGCTGTCCAACCTCTAAGTGGCTGGGAGCTCCAGGTCCTAGCTGCACTGTGCCATGCAGGTGCCTGGCTGCTGCACTGTGTTGTTCAGGTGTCCCAAACCATGAGCTTGCTTTGCCTTGCTGGCTGTTAGGGTTGTGTGAAGCTTTGGTAGGAAATTTGATTTGAAGGACATTTGGCCTGATTTGGCAGCTGATTCTCTGAATCTGAACTGAATCGGGAGACCCATTATTAGGTCTGAATCAAATCGGAACCCTTCAAATTGATTTGGGGAGATTTGGAGATTTGGCCATAGACTATACAGGCAATCCTCAACGATACTGGGCACAGATGCCTCCAGCTGGTTGGACTGTTGTGGTGGGTGGAGGGAGAAGGGAAGGGGCATGGGGAAAGGGAAGGGGCAAGGGGAAGAGGAAACAGATCAATGCCCCCACAGTGAGAGAGGTTATGGGGGGATGGGGAGACAGCAGCCACCCTAAAATTCCCCATGGCCACCACACTCAAATGCAGGAGCACATCCCTATCTCCTCCATGCCCTGTCATGGCTCATCTGGGAGGTGCAGGGAGGCTGGGCTGGGTCCCACCACTGCATGCCACTTGTCTGGAGGTGGCACAGTGGCTCCATCCCATGCCCCACCCCGGCTGGGCAAGTGGCAGGAGAGCACAGCCCCCACTCCTAGCGCTTTCTGCTGCCTACCTGAAGCACAGCCTAGCCCAGTCTGCTCCACATGGATCTGGGGGCACAAGTCCGCTCCCACGCCTTCCCAGACAGGAGGTGAGAGCTGTCAGAGGAGCCACCAGATGAGCTGTTCCTGGACTGTCGGCGCCCCCCACCCCACCACTCCCCGAGTCCTGTGCTTCCCCACCCCAGCTGGGCAGCTCAGTCCCAATCCCTCCCTCACTGCCAGGGCATTGATTTGCCCCCCTACATGCCTTTCCTCCTTCACCCACCACAACAGCCTTACAACTGGAGGAAGCTGTGTCCAGCTGTGTCCAGTATTGTTGAGGACTGCCTGTATAGTCTATGGCTGAATCTCTGAATCAGTCCTGAATCTCTGAATTTGATTTGGCCTAATCAAATCAGGACAGTGATTTGAATCATTGAATCAAATCACTGTTTCTGTGAATTGGCCAAATCCGAATCCAAAGCAAATGTTTGAGCCTGAAGTCCACAAATCAACTCCTCACAGGCCATGAGCTCTATTCCAGCTCAATAGTTTAGGGGCATAGGATTTGCCTAGCATGTGGGAAAGACAGGTTCTAGTTCCCACCTAATCTAGAGGGGGGCTTAAATCTGCAACTGTTGCTTCCCAGAACAGTACTCCAGCCACTAGGTTGCATTAATCAGTTGCTTCTCCAGCTCTGGCAAATTTACATGCTGTCTGTCATCTTCTTTTTCTGACATGCTTGTTTTGAATAAACAGTGATCTCACCCTGAGTGTGGTGATGAAGAACAACATGATATACTTTCACTAGTCTCATCATGTTTCCTTATTTCATTGTGAACTTATTTTGTCATTTTAGTTTTTTTGTTCTATGTTAATTTTTATTACCAGTTATATAAATGAGAGGTGCAAAATGAGGTGGTTTTCCAAATGGGGGTCCTAATAAAACTGTAAAAGCCTGAATTATTATTATTGTGTCTTTTGTCTTAGAAGAGATCCTTTTGTTTACACACAGGAAAGGATAAAAACTATCCACAGTGCAATGCAGCTTGATTTGAGTGCCTCTCCAGTGTATTATCTACTATAACACTGGGTTTTTGTTTTGTGTAGGCATTTGTACACATGACAAAATTGTCTTTTAAAGTGGCTTAATTACCCTTTTGCACTGCTTTAATGGTGTCATTGTTTACACCTGTTGTGGGATTTTAATTTCATCAAGCTGTACATGTGCAGCAGCATATTTTGCTTTAAATGACCTCTGCTGTGGAGGGAAGGACCAGGCCCCCCACAGCTCAGGTCCCAGGGCATTGATTTGCCAAGTCACCCTCCCCTCTTCCCCTTGACCCAGGAGAAGCAGGCAGACTTGGGGCGGGGGGAAGGATCAGGCCCCTCACCACTTTTGTTTTTTCTTCTGGTGGAGCCTATCCACAGCAGCAAGTGCTGGGGGGAAGGCGAGTGAGCTGATGGGTGGCCATCACTGTTCTGTCACAGTGATGGAAGTCCCTAAATTGAAACAGTGGATTTTTAATCAACACAATTAAAAACCTGACAATTAAAAAACCACCATTTCAGTTTAGGGAGAACTAAACCCCCATCATGTGTACAAGCAGCCTGTGTTACTGCTTTTAAATAGCAACCTGCACTTTTATATCTCTGCCAGTTATTCTTCTCTATAAACATATTGATTTATATTAATCTATTTTAAGTCTCATTTACTTTTTGCCTGCCTCTCTCTGCTTGCCAGACTACTCTGTGCTGTTGATATATCCTCTGTGATTTCTAAGCAGTTCTCACCCCTTACCATCAGATAAACTCTTCTTTACTTGCTCATCTTTCTTCACAAACTGCTTGGGTTATAATCTTCTTCCTAATCATTCACTAATGAATAGGTATCACTTGATTTGGCATTGCCTACTGCAACCCTGTAGTCTTACAAAATCAGCATTTGCAACTCACTTGAATGTAGTCAACTACAAATATAAACATATTTTGAGATGCAGCTGTCAGATCCTAAGCTTCCCAATGTACAGTAATGTTAAAAACTTGGGTTTTTCCTTTAGCCTCTTGGCTTTATTACAAAGAGGTATGGCAAATTGGTCTAAAAAAGTAGGCTGACCTACGCTTTTAAGATTTAAGATTGCAGATCCAAGTGAATACTAGAAGGAAGTCTTTGGTAATTGTGCCCACAATTAGATACAAATCCTATTTATTGCAGCTTCATATTTTCTTCTTTCTCATTGTTGTTCTTTCTATTCATTACATTCCCCATGTCAGAAGCGTCACACTATTAAACTGCAGCTAAGCAAATATACTATTTTATAGAAATGAATCATTTCCAGGCCTCATACCTGTTTTGAGCTGGGTGCCTCATTCTGGATCTTTATAGCACAGAAATAGGCAAGCTAGTATTTGTACATATGGTTGTTAACATGTGGAGGCTGAGCACTGAAGAAAATTGAAAAATAAATGATATGAAAAGAAGCTCTTAATTTGTCTCTCAGGAAGACTGAGTTCCATTTGCTTGCTTTCAAGATTCCCTGGCTAAAAATGTTGTGTTGATCTTATCTGATGGCCTCTGCAAACTTCTGAAAAGTAAATGAATATTTGAGAAAAACCGTTGAAATAACAATATATAAAAACACTCTGAACCACCACATTTATGTCCACAAAATTGCTAATCATCTTAAATACACCAAAAAAGCTAGAATCCATAGCTAGGCCCTTAGGGTGACTACACACATGCTCCTTTGCATTCTAATTAGAACTCCTTGGTTCTAATTAGAATGCTCCAGCATTGCTGCAGCATCACATGTATTAAGCCCCCATGCATTTTAAAATGGCTGCAGGGTGCTTTATCTAAAACCTCATTGACCAAGGTTTAGCTAAAGCATCCTGCGGCCATTTTTAAACCTATGGAGGCTTAATACATGTGACACTGCTGTGTTTTAATTAGAGTGGCTGCTCATTCAACAAGCTTTAGATAAAGCACCCCGCCATGATTTTGAAGCCCGAGGGCACCGACACATGAGATGCTCTGCATGCTTTAATTAGAGAGACTCTCAGAGCCACTCTAATTAAAAACCCCCTCCACCTGCAAATCATGTGTAAAAATGCCCTAAGATGCTAAGGTGGGGCAGTGTGGGAATGGGTATTGTCTTCACCTCCCCTTACTCCAGCCTGCAGAGTGGGCTTGGTGTTCTGGGGGGAACATACAAAGAATACCTAGGAGTGACAGTGTCCAATGAAGGTATACTATCCAAAGCACTGTATCTGGTTTGAAGTGCTTTTGTGCTTCCCCTTTGCAAGGCTATGACATGAACTTAGGTTGACCCATTTTGTAATTACATTACATTATGACACGGGTTCCCCAAATGAACACCTTCCCAGCCTTGTATAGTCTGAGTACCTCAAGAAGACAGCCCAGGCATAAGTTCTAAACAGGGTGAGCCCCTGGCTCCTTGGACTCCAAGACCCAGCCATTAGTTCCCTGACCCCACTGATTATCTGTGCTTCCCCTTTCTCCCATGCAGAGAGCTATGTCTGGGTTAGTTCTGGGAGAGGTACTTTATGTCTTTAAGGGGGGTGAAATGCACCTGACGTTACATGTAGTAAAGTAGGCAGCTCTAACATCCTGTAAGCCATACATCATGCAGAATCATAGAAAATTAGGGGTGGAAGGGACTCGGGAGGTCATCTAGTAAAACCCCCTGCTCAGAGCAGGATCATCTGACTACATCATCCCAGCTAAGTCTTTATCTAGCTGGTTCTTAGAAACTTCTAAGGATGGAAATTCCACAGCCTCTCTGGGTAGCCTGTTTCTGTGCTTTGCTACCCTCTTAGTGAGAGAGGTTTTTTTTCAAATATCTAACTTAAACTTCCCTTGCTACAAATTGAGACCACTGCTACTTGTTCTGTCATCAGCCACTACTTGGGTGAGGCCCCAAAGACTGGGCTAACACCCTCGTAGTCTTTTCAGATAATGACCCATGCTGTTGTCTCAAGCCTTTCAGACTCCTTTCATCATCCTTTCCTCTCTCTCTCTCTAGCTCTCTCCTTGTCCCCCTTCCTCCCTCCCCCCCCATCCCCATGTCCCACTCTCTTACCGTTGTCTATGAAAATCTCCTTTTTCAAGACATTGCACCGCACTTCTCTAAGATGCCCTCCTGGCATGAAAAAGATCTGAGAGTCTCTTCAGGTGTCACACTGGACTGCACTTGGTATGTCAACAAAAGCAGATTGGTTCATTGTTGCCTATTCTCCCTTAACAGAGTGCAACTCTTCTGCCAAACACAATTAACCCATTCTTCTCCAGCGTACAAACTAGTGAGGGAAATTCAAGCATGAAACATTATTGTAATGTCTGGGTAAACATGTTTAGCCCAAAATATTACAAACAATACAAGAGTCTGTCACACCTTGTAATCATCTGGCTAGCACAGAAAGAGACCTTGCATGGTGCTGTTCCAGACTGCTGACCTCACTGAAAATTTGACATTAGTTTGTCATCTTGTTTTAGAGAAGTAGAATGTTGTAGGTACCATGTAGTGGATAATAACATGGGAGGACACGATGCTTGTTCAACCAAACTGGATTTTTGTTAAAAGATCTGATTAAAAAAACTTGATTTAGAAAGCTAAAAGAAGTGCCGTGACTGTAGCTAGCATTCAAGCCATGTGCACCCAGCCTTCTCTAAGCTCTTCACTCATGCAACTCATGCTTTCTCTATGTGCAGGTTTCATTACTAGTTATATTCCTATATTGCTTACATGCAGGGTCTTATTTGTTGTCAGCCTTTCTCAGAGAAGAGTAGAAGGATCCTAATGGCATCATGTAGCAAAGAATAGGGAGAGCTGCTTCCACCATATTTTCTTTTCCTTGTCTCAAAGGGAAGCTCAGGACAGTTATGATGGAGGAATACTGTCCATCTGTTCCATACTTCCATTGTATGCAACTGAGTAGCTGTTGCTGGCTAGATCTATGTTCAAATCTCTATCTTTTCCTGTGTGCAGTAGAAAAATCCTTTTAAGAACATTTTGGTCCTGTGGCCAGCTAGGAAGTTCCATTTAGCATGGAACCAGACAGAGGTGGGCTGAGCATAGCTTGTGGGTATTCCAGTGGTCTGATGTGTTACTAGCTCTCATAATGACATTGTGTGTTCCTTTAATTTGGTACCTTATTTAAAGCACCACCTTTTGGAGTTAGTGATCATGCGAGACAGGTTTCTTTAAAAAGAATTGTAGCTCTCCTAGAGATGGACATAACCATAGAAGACTTGAAAATCACGAAGCCAAAAAAAAAAGAAAGACCCTAATGTTTATTTTTAGAAAAATCTTATTTCTTAGTCAGACTTATGCTTTTGCGGAACCCAGATAATATTTTTAAACACTTGGGCTCTGCAAAATTGTGGCATCCAGTCATTTTGATTACCAAATCTCTGATTTCTCCTATGAAAAATCATATATGAAATTCTTCTTAGGGGAGTGTATGTATAGACATAGCCTGGGATTATGGAGCCATAATTATTACAAGACCAAGAGATACTCACCAGGTATTCTCTGTATTTTTACACAATATAGAAAGTACTTTCGGGCTTGTGTAATGTATGAGCCCAGAACTGATGAGCATAATGCTGTCTGCTTGGTGTTTAAATCCTACAAATGTTTGCAGCTTCTGATATTTGCAAAAAAATATTTAGTAAATTTCCACCCTTTTATATACACTCTTTTATTATGCAAATGAATTTGGTCAGACAGCTACGTAGTAAATGAGAATTGGAAAAATTTGTATGGCAGTAAGAACTTGGTAAGTCACTGATTTTCATTAAACCTCCATAATTTTAAGTTGTCCATTTTTATTTAGGAAGAAATCATATGGAAAACTTATATGATGCCTGGGACATGAATTTCTTTCTCATGAACCCAAATGCTATAACTATATTCCTCCTCCTTTCATACATGTAGCTTCAACATCTGTGTCTTTAATTATCTGGCTCTGTCTTTCCTTCCCTCTGCCTCCCTTGCAGATTTGGTCTATTCTCTCTCCCAACTTCTGGGCATGTGTTGACAGTCATTTTAAAATGGCCATGATCTGAGAGGAGCTATTCTGAAAAGCAGTTCAGTTGATTGTTAATAGTAGTCATCAGGATACTTTGTAATTATTCTTGTAAGAATACTTGTATAGATTATGTGATAGGATGATTGCAGAGGAAAATAATGGATGCTTTGAGTGCCCATTTTTTATTTAGAAAGCATTTTTTAAAATAAAGACAAGGTTGCTTGCATTCATTATGTAAATGTTGCATTCAGCTTTAAATTTTTATCCTTAGCTTCTTTCTAGAGGCTGGTGACATCTAATGTGGGCAATAACCCAGTAATGTCATCTGGAAACTCATTAAGTAAATGGTACAGTATGTTTTAAATTTTATCTTTAGCTTATCTTCTACCATGTTTTCCTAAATACTTGCCTTTGTCAATGAGCCTGAGGACATGCAGAGATGAAGTTCTCTCATGGCTGAAGATAACAAACATTGTTTGAGTTGATCCAGCATTGTGATTCGGAACATAATTGTTATGTGGTAGGATTAATGTGAAAACGTTTCACATCTGTAGACTTGAAACCTACATGGAAAATGGAAATGCAGAGTGTCACATTATCCTAGTTGCCATACATGCATTTCACAATAGAACTAGACTGTATTCAACTTCTGTGTGACACAAGCTACTGGAAGATTGTTATTGGCAGTCCTACCTAACTCCATGCCTCCTTTTTACCTGGGTTAGGGCAGGGTTCTGCACTGAGGTGTAAAACAGAAAGCACAATACCAAAAATAAAACTAATGGAGAAAAAAATTATCTAAGCCAGATGTTCTCAACCTTTTTAGACTGGAGGCACCCTCAGAAAATGCTCTCTCTGTGTTGCGCGTCTTAGCTTTCACTCTTTTTTGTCTACAGAAAAAATAATACACCAGTTTTTCTGTTACAAAGAACTCCGAAAGATCAGAACTATGGATTTCTATTTGAAATCTCTGGGTTTGTGTTGTGAATCATGTTTGCAAACCTAATGGTGCTAACTTTGCGTGGCAACCTGTGGCATCCATGAAAGGATCTTGAGGCTGGATTTCTATTGAAAATCACTGCTCTAAGTTATCTTGTGCCTTCCACATTCTGAGCTGTTGTAAGTTAGAACAGGCTACCCTTCCAGGGTTATTCCACTGGATCAGTGGTGCTCAACCTTTCAGCCCCATGGGCCAGATAAATGGTGCAGCACCAGTTATCAGGCCAGATCTGCAGGGTCAGTGCCCAGATGCCATCTCATGCTCACATCAAGCCTCATGTGCCCAGCTCTGGCCTCATGCCTTCTGCATTGGTTCCCATGAGTCTAAATCCTGCCTTGCATTGCCTGTCCAACATGCCTGTATTAGGCCTTGTACCACCCTGACTCCACAAACCTGATTTAGTATGCTAGATCATGCTATCTAGCTGAAAGTGTGGCTGCAGAGGAGCAAGAACTAGAGCTACCATCACTCCCAACACTGCCAAATTTCCAGACCCATGGGCAGCCATGTGGATTGGATGATATATGATTCCCAAGCCAGATCTGGCCCCTGTGGCCATTAGATCAGCTGGTAGAGGATCAGCAGATCTGTGCTGTAGGGCTGCTTAAACTTATGGCAGCCTTGCCTACTAACTGTGAGCTGCTTTGGAGCCCCAAACTGCTGGAACACATTCCTGCCCTCCACTCTGGCAGCGGAGGTCCTTTTGGACTTCCTTGTCCACTTTATCACATTATTCTTTTTTTATGTCATCCTATCAACACTTTAGTTTTTCCATTTATGACAGCCTTGATACCCCAGGTACATGGCCA
Organism: Crocodylus siamensis; assembly: GCF_052110815.1. Lineage (NCBI taxonomy): Eukaryota > Metazoa > Chordata > Crocodylia > Crocodylidae > Crocodylus > Crocodylus siamensis. Next base: position 293,603,265 of record NC_143395.1, read on the forward strand.
ATATTTACAAAAGTGACCAGTAATTTTGGTTATTTAAATTGTTGGGTGTCCTGCAATTGGTCTTCCTAGCATCATAGAAGCTGCTGTGGCTCCAGGCACAAGAACTGGGAATGGGAAATTGGGACATAAAACCACAGGGGCCTGGGACAGAAAGACTGACCTGGGATTGAAAGATCAATATGGAGAAGTGGAGGGGTGAGGGTAGGTACTAGGATGAGGAACTGAACAGATTGATCGGAGCCTATAGATTAGGAGTGCAATATGGGTAGGCTCTTTAGTGGTTGGTCTTCATAAACCATTACTAGTTATTCTATTAGCTCAAATAACTGAAGACCAGTGCTGTCAATCTCAAAGTTGTAAGTATGCATGAGCCATGTAGGAATCTATATGGTTCTCTAAGACAGAATTTCCACGTTGGTGCTTGGTGTTAGAAACAGAACACTATAAATTTTAAGGGGAAAAAAACCAACCCTCAGAAAGTAAGCACTTAGAAAAATTATGGTTGCCTATACCACCTTGATTTGTCTCTCTTGTGCATAAATATTATGAAATCTTTAATTACATGATCACATAATCTTCATATAACTGGATGTCTGCCTCATTTGGTAGAAGAGGGTTGTGTTGTGAATGAAACTTTAGGACCCCAGCCTCATTTATTCAAGAAGATTGAAGGTGTGATGTGAAAGAAATAAGGCCTTGCTGGAAGAAAGAGCCTTGTGATTTAGGTAGTTGAAGGTCACCATGTAGACCACAAGCAACTTTAATCCTGGCATTTTTCCAAATATTGAATTACCAAATTAAAATTTAACATTCTTTTAATAGTGTTTGTTTGATGTGATATTTATTTATCTTATACCGGCATTTGGAGACACCAAATGCTATAGTGCTAGATGCTCTACAAACAGGCAAGAGGCATTCCTGCTTCTGAAGAGCTCACAGGCTAAATGGATAAGACAGGAAAGGGCAGGTAAAAGGAAGTATCTGTTTTCTCACAGTACAGATGGAGAAATGAGAGATGGAGAGACAAAATGATTTCCCCAAGGTCACATGAGAAGTTAGTGGTAGAGTGCTTTTATGGCAAGGCCATTCTCCTCTGATTAAGATAACTTTTCACAGAATGTGTAGTGTTGATGAATATGTTTAACAAATGTAAATGTAATAAGATCTCTTAGAAACCAAATGTTTTTTACTTTACCATTGAGCCAACCCAAATATAGCTTTTCCCCCTGCTTATTAGATCTTTTCCCCTACAATTTTAAGTGAATTCAGTGTTGGACAGAAAACATTCATATGGCAATATATTGTTCTCATAGTTTGCAAGGCATTTGATATTTCAAAGTGATCCTTTTCTCTATTTGAAAATCAAACAAGCATTTGGAGGTGGAAAATCAGTGTACTGTATAACTACTGAGGATGTCACAAGTAAGTAGGTCACTTTATGCAGAATACCAACCTATCCATCACTTATGTTCCAGTTGTGTAGGGGCTGGATTTTCACAATGGACTGGAGGCCTGGTTTTTAAAGGTATTTAAAGATGCAGATCAGCAGCTTTAGGCAATTATACATGTGCTTCAGGAGGTGGGGGGAATGGAGGGAGCACTTTAATTAGAGGGGCTCCAAGAGTTGCTCTAATTAAAGCTACAGGAGCATCACATGTATTAGCATCCCTGCACTGAAAAATGGTGGTGGGGTGCTTTAACTATACCTCACTGAATGAGCTTTAGTTAAAGAGCCCCTGCCACCATTTTTCATCTCGGGGATGTTGATACACATGATACTGGAATCTGCTGGACCACGGTAATTACCACTTGATTAATCAAATCTGCTCTGATGCACTCTAATTATTGTGGGATTTTCAAAAGTGTCTCAATACCCAACTCATGTATGATATATCCTAGAAAAATATGAGCATTTAATCAAGGCCTCTGAACAAACTGGATATCTGAATAAAAAAATGAATACTCTGCTCTTCATTTGGTTTCTCATTGTGGTGCACAGATTCTGATTAGAGGAAGGAATTTTTTAGGAAAACATTACACAACAAGCACGTATTACAAGGTAATCACCGTCTGGTTTCTAAATCAGCTCTTTACAGGCTGAGGATCAATGGTCTAAGCAATAGCTCTGCAAAAAAGGACATAGGGGTTACAGTGGACAATAAGCTGACTGAGCCAACAATGTGCCCTTGTTGTGAAGAAGGCTAATGGCATACTAGGCTGCATTGGTAGGAGTGTTGCCAGCACATCAAGGGAAGTGATTATTCCCCGCTATTCAGTATTAGTGAGGCCACATTAGGAGTACTGTGTTGAGTGTTGGACCCCTCACTACAGCAAGGATGTGACAAATTGGAAAGAGTCCAGTGCAGGGCAACAAAAATGGTTAGGGGCTGGGGCACATGACTTCTGAGGAGAGGCTGAGGGAACTGGGTTTATTTAGTTTGGACAAGAGTAGCAGCCTTCAGCTACCTGAAGGGTGGTTGCAAGGAGGATGGAGCTAGACTATTGTCAGTGGTGACAGATGACAGAACAAGGAGCAATGGTCTCAAGTTGCAGCAAGGGAAGTTTAGGTTAGATATTAGGAAAACCTTTTCACTAGGAGGGTAGTAAAGCACTGGAACAGGTTACCCAGAGTGGCTGGACAATTTCCATCCTTGTAGGTTTTTAAGACCCAGCTAGACAACGCCTTGCCTATTTGGGGGTGGTCCTGCTTTGAGCAAGGGGTTGGACTAGATGACCTCCTAGGGTCCCTTCCAATCCTAATTCTCTATGATTCAATGTAATACCCCACTGAATCATGGGGCAGAAGTGGAGTGTAATATCTCCACTGTCCCTCTAAGAAAAGGAGCAAGAGCTTGTTAAAATGAATGAACTTAGATGCAGGCTAATTTTTCAATAATGGGGGTGGCCAGGTTAAAGTCACTGAGGAACAGCCCTGAACTGTGCTCTTAGCTAACAATAAGGATTCTTTGTACATTTATAGTTTAATTCACATATGACATTAAGCTGAAGATGACTGAAAATACACTGCATGCAATTATGCAATAGCTCAGCTCTTGTTTTGTGTCTCCTTCGCTTGAAGATGAAATAGGGAATTATGTAGATAGTGTGCCATTAGGGCTGTCAATTGATTTAAAATGTTTATCTTGATTAGTTGCACAATTAAAAAAATTAGTCGCATTGAATTGCAATTTTAATCGCACAGCTAAAAACTCAAAATTATGTGGGTACTCTGTATGATTGGGGGATGGGGGTATGTTTGGGGGTATGGAGGGACTTGTGAAGGTGTGGGGGGCTGTGTATGTGTGTGTGTGGAGCTTGGAGCCTGAGCGGGGAGGTCCCCACACACCCTGGCAGAAAGCGGAGTTCTCTGGGTCGGGAGTGAGGGGCAGCAGCAGGGCTGGGCAGGTGGGGGGCATGGCTTGGGAGTGAGAGCTAGGGTGGGTCATGTGAGAGGCTCATCCAGAGGTGCCGGGGGCACAAGTCCCTGCCACTGTGTGCACCCTTTGCCCCAGGAGCCGCAGTATGCTATGTTGTGCCGGGTGGGCAAGGGACTCATGGCTCCCAAGGCAAAGGCAGCAGGATGCAAAGCCCCAGCTTGCAGCGGGCAGTCCGCTTCTGCCCCATGAACAAATCAGGAGGCACTTGCCCCCCATGCCACCTCTAGGGGTGCGCATAGTGGCAGAGAGCCATGCCCCCCTGTGCCACTGAATGACCCCTGTGCCGCTGAATGAGCCTCCCGCAGCTCCAGATCACGACCTGCCCCAGCCCTGGAGCCCCATTCATCCCAACCCTGCCTCTGCCCCACTCCCTCCCTCACCATGGGGGCCTTGATCTGCCTCCCCCACCCCCTTCCCTCTTCCTCTGACCCTCCCCCTCCACAGATTTACCGGCGTGGTGCTCTACATGCAGCGTACAGACTGTGGTTGCTCATCTGTGTCTGTCTGCATGTCTGTGCATGTGCCCCCCCTGCCTCCTGCTGCAGCCCACCGGAGCCTGTGCCCAGGTTTCCCTACAGTCCTCTGGGCTGTCACGACTGCCCCACTGGGTGGTCCAGAGGTGGGCACAGGCTACAAAACCACTATATGATTAACTGCCATTAAAAAAATGAACGCAAGAATCAATTAACACGTAATCACACTCATGAACTGTGATTAAGTGACAATCATAGTTTCATAGTTCCATAGTCGGTAGGGTCAGAAGGAACCTGAGCAGATCATCAAGTCCAACCCCCTGCCTTAACAGGAAAAAGTACTGGGGTCAAATGACCCCAGCAAGGTGTTTGTCTAGCCTTGTGTTAAAGACCCCCAGGGAAGGAGCCAGCACCACTTCATTTGGAAGTTGGTTCCAGATTCTAGCCGCCCTGACAGTGAAGTAGCGCTTCCTGATGTCTAGTGTGAATCTACCGTCTGCCAGCTTGTGAGCGTTATTTCTAGTCACTCCTGGTAGTGCTTGGGGGAACAGGGACTCCCCCAGTGCCTGCTGGTCCCCTCTGACTAGTTTGTAACAGGCCACCAGATCCCCCCTCAACCTTCTCTTGTGGAGGCTGAACAGGTTCAGGTCCTGTATCCTCTCCTCATAGGGCCTGCCTTGCTGCCCCCGATCATGCAAGTGGCCCTCCTCTGGACCCTCTCCATGTTGTCCACATCCCTCTTGAAGTGCGGCGCCCAGATCGGGCCTGATCAGTGTCGCATAGAGGGGGAGAATCACCTCCTTGGACCTGCTCGAGATGCATCTGTGGATGCATGACAACGTGTGGTTGGCCTTCCTGACTGCATCCCCACACTGCCGGCCCATATTCATCCTGGCATCAGTGATGACTCCAAGATCCTTTTCTGCCTCTGCACTGATGAGAAGGGAATTCCCCAGCCTGTAGGTATGCTGCTGGTTCTTCCTCCCCAGCTGTAGCACCTTGCACTTGTCAGTGTTGAAACCCATCCTGTTCTCATCTGCCCACCCCTGTAACCTGTCTAGGTCTGATTGCAGCCTATTCCTTCCTTCTAACATGCCCACTTCCACCCACTTCTTAGTGTCATCAGCAAATTTGAAAAGGGTGCTTTTTACCTCCTCGTCCAAGTCACTGATGAAGATGTTGAACAGTGCAGGCCCAAGGACCCAGCCCTGGTGGACCCCACTGCCCACATACCTCCAGGTCAAAAATAACCCATCCACCACCACTCTCTGGGTGTGGCCCTCCAGCCCGTTAGCGACCCATTTGACTGTGTGGGTGTTGACACCACAGTCCCCCAGTTTTTTAATGAGAACAGGGTGAGAGACAGTGTCGAATGCCTTCCGAAAGTCCAGAAAGACTACGTCCACTACTACCCCTGCATCCAAGGATTTTGTGACCCGGTCATAGAAGGTCACCAGGTTGGTCTGACAGGACCTGCTTCTAATGAACCCGTGTTGGTTGCCCCTAAGCATAACCTCCCCTGCTGGTCCGTCATGGACATGTGCCAGGATAATTCTCTCAAAAAGCTTACCCAGGCTCGAGGTAAGACTAACTGGCCTATAGTTTCCTGGGTCCTCCTTCCCCCTTTTTTGAAGTTGGGAACCACGTTGACCCCCTCCAGTCCTCTGGCACCACACCAGAGCACCATGAGTGCTCGTAAAGCAATGACCTCAGCTAATTCCCTCAGCACTCTGGGGTGGAGATCGTCTGGACCAGCTGATTTAAATACATCCTATGTGCCATGTCTTGCATCTAGCCAATGTTAAGCTCTCATCTGCTTCCAGTCTCCCAAGTGAAAGGCGTGTTAGGTTGGAGACATGCGTGATAGAAAAGTGCAAAGGAAAACATGTGTTGCCTTCATTACTGCAGTTGCAACATATACAGTCTTCTTCCAGCTAAGTTAATAGCACAGGATGGTACATGCTATAGTAAACTTTCTGTTAATATGGGTTTTAAGTTCATGGGGTTTTTTAAGGTTCTGTTGAAGTTGATATTGATTTTGAATTTATATTTGTAAATATTTACCCAAGAGATCTGCTATGTAGGGAACCAAAATTTTAAATGTCACTAATGTGGCCCCTCAAAACAGCTCAATATTAAATACAGAAAAGAAACTGGTACAAAATATGTTATAGACCAATGTATTGAGAGCTGAAGTGAATACATTACATTTCAACAGTGTATCCATCCAAGATTTGTGACAGTAGCTGTTGTTTTTAGAAATGATTTCAAAGGTACGATTTCTTTCTTTCTTTAGAAAGGAGGTATACAATTCTCCATTTGCTGCATCTCTCTAAACTGCCCTCTCTCCTTGTCTTTCTACTGACACAACTGAATTTTGCCTCTGATTTGAGAAGGTGATAGCATGCAGCTTGTGTCCAATCAAAAGTAACATCTCAGGGGTAAACAGGGCAGTATGTTTTACACTATTTTTCACTTTTGTTGTTCCTGTTTCATAGATTTATAGATTTTAAAGCTAAAAGGGACAGTTGGTATAATGTCATCTGACATCCTACATAACACAGCCCATAAAGATTCCCTGAAGCAATTTCTGTTTAACAAAAGTGTATCTTGGGGAAAAAAAACATTCAGTCATTATTTAAAAATTTCCAGGAATATACAGTCTACTTCAACCCCTTGGTAAACTGTTTAAATGATTGATTAACCTTAATTAAATGTGTGCCTTTTATTGCAAGTCTTAATTTAGCTAAAATAAGCTTCCAGCAATTGGATCTTTTTATATCTTTGTCAGAGACTGAAAAGCACTATCTTTCAAATTCTGTTTCCCAAATAAGTAATGAAACCGTTATCAAATCATCTATTAAACTCTTCCTTGATTAGCTAAGTAGAATGAGCTCTTTAAGTTTCACTATAAGGCGCATTTTTCTATAATTATTCATTTGTATACCTTTTCTCTAAGCTCATTCAACATACTTCTTAAATTGTGGCCACCAGAACTGGACCCAGTATTCCTCAAATGCATTTAGGTAGAAATTGGGATAATGTCTCTGTCAGAATAGTGAGCTCTGGAACAGCCTTGCGCTGGGGAATAGTAGGGACAGAAACCTCATTGGTTTTAGGGTAGGATTTGATGAGTTTCTGGAAAAGATTTTATGCTGTGATTGCCTCAAAGGATGTATCAGGACAGCTCCGTACCCTGGGCAGTGGCAATGCACAAGGCAACTTTGGTTGCTGGCGTCAGCAGTACGGCCAGCTGCCAGCTGTGGTGGTAGCTATTTTTGGGTCCTCCCCCTTCCCAGTTATGCTACTAGATTGCCTGAAATAATTAGGAACTGTACTTGATAAAGCCAGGAGGTCCTTTTCAGTTCTGTTTCACTGTTTTAGCCTAATAGTATCACCAAATGTACAGGTAATATTCCTACACATTGTTTTCCTGTTTATGCAACCAAAGATTGCACTAGTCCTTTTGGATACATTGTAGATAAAATAGTTCATTTCAATATCTAGAGCTGTCAATTTGGGGCAATGCTGCTGTGTAGAATTTAAAAAAAATACAGGAAAGAGAAGACACATAAAATATTGTAGAGTCAGTAGCATACAGATATTATACGCTCAGACTGGCATCTTTGAGATTAGCCGCTTAAATTTTTTTCTCAGATTTGCATCACAGTAATAGTTCAGGGTTCATTTTGTTTAAGAAACTGGACTGATTTATTTAAAGGCATCTCTATGGTATTAATCTCCATGGTATCCACACACTTCAGAGACAGAAGTGCTCATGCTGTAGGATCAATTGAAGTATGGCTTGGGCTACTCACAATGCATTTATTCATTTTCACACTATTCAGCAATGAACAGTTTTGTTTAAATTAATGATATAGTGAAACTGCACAGTTTCTATCTGAGACTCATTTGCCTATAAATGTCTTTCCATCATTTCTCAGTGGAAATAGGTTTTTTGCACATAAACCTTATTAAATTTACAGTTTATAGGAGACTGAGAAGAGAACTTTCTTTGGGAAGTAATGTCATATAATTTCTTGTTTAAAATGGCCAGTCTTTTTTTTCAATCAGTGAAACAAATGCACTGTGATAATTTATAGGCCCTTCAGGTCTCAGGTAGGATAAAACCTAATTCTGTGATATTTTAGTGAGCCCTGTTATGATACTATCTGAGTGTTGTGCTGTCACTGTTACAATGCCAAACTTCTAGGCTAGGGGTGGGCAATTATTTTGGCTGGAGGGCCACCTACTGAGTTTTGGCAAGCTGTCAAGGGCCACATGGGTAGCACCACCCCTTGACAAGTGCCCTGTCACCTGGTTACCATCTTGTGACTGGAAGTTCTGCCCTCTAACCTCTGACCTCTGACCTTTGCCACCAGAAGTCCTTTCCCTTGCCCCCAGAAGTACTCCTCTCAGCAAGGGAGTTTGCCATCTTGGAGCCAGAAAAATACAAAATTATATTATAAAAATCAAACATCTACAATATTTGTTAATTTGATTTCCATATTTTTTTCCTGATTTACATGTCTTTCTGCAGTGCACATAGAGGTGATTGCACAATAACTTAAAATGAAGTCTTAGTCTTGTATATTGGTGGGGGGGAGGGCATGGGGAGGGTGGGTATAGGTTTGTGGCAGGCTGTGGGTGTGTGGGTATGTGGGGTGTGGAGAAGGTGTGCTTGTTGGGGTGGATAGATGTGGGGAGTGTGTAGGTATGGGGTTTGTGGGGCAGGGTGGCTGGGGTGTGTGAGGGGGCGTGGGTGTGGGGGTCTGTGTGTATACCAGTGGAAGGGAGGGTATGGGTTCATGTGTATGGTGAAGTGTGCATATGGAACTTGCCCTACAAACATAAACACACAAACACAGACACACATTCTGTCCCTCCCACATTGCTCTCTCTGTCTTTTTGTCACTCTGTCTCTCTCTCTCTCTCATTGCAAAAATATGCGCATGCACACACACACAACCCCCTCCCACTCCTGGCCCTGGTGTACTGGTGTGGGTTCTGTGCTCCCGCAGTCTGGTGATCCAGCCAGGAACCATGTGGTGCTGGAGTGATCAGTGAGCAGGAAAGTGGGGAAATGGCAGCTAAAGGCTGGGGCGGGGGTGGGGTGGGCACATGGAAGTGCAGTGATAGCTGGGCAGGAGTGTGGGGCCTGCACCAGTGTCCCAGGGCCAGCATCAGCAGAGCCCGGTGCGGGGCAGCAGGAGCATGGGTTCTGGGCTGGGAGGGGCTGTGCAGCTGGGCTGGCTCCCTACTCTCCCTGCTGGAGCAGCCTGGCCTGGCTCCATAGAGACCCTGCTGGCCCAGCCCCATGCTTCTGCTGCCTCAGTCTTGGCTCCACTGGCCCTGGCCTCAGAACACTGGTGTGGGCCCCATGCTCCCACCCAGGTGTCGTTGTGTGTTCCCACGCCCACTCACTTCTACTTCCCCCTGCTTGCCACTGCTTTCACCACTTTTCTGCCCACTGCCATGGTGCTCCAGCACCATGTGGTTCCTGGCTGCATGGTTACCACCACAGGACTTGGTAGGAGTCACCCAGCCCTGAGGACTGTGGTGATCACCCACAGTCCTCTCCTGCTTTCTCCTTCCCCCCCATTTTTATCTGAATCCCCCTTCCCAGCTTAGAGAGGCAGGAATAGCCATACAGTCCCAGGCCAGAAGCCAATGCTAGGCAGAGGCTTCTGGTTTGGAAGCTGGGGACAGGGCCAGAGGGGCTTGGTATCTAACAATCTTGTATCCAACAATTGTTTGGTATCCAACTCCAACAATGTAATTCAGACAAGCCAGAAAGATAAATGGGGAACTTATTAAGCTATACATCAGGAAATGCTGAAGGAAGAGGTGGATTCTAAGTTCCTGTAGTTAGGCACCATTTATGCAAGGCCACAAGATCTGAGAATGCCTACATAAGAGAGAAAGTTGTGAAGGTGAGATAACTAGAGTATTTCTGCCATGCAGCTCAGCGGATATTCTGACTTAGTTGGTTTTGCATATCACCACAAGTGAAAAAATAGCCTGTCTCCTTGGTGTTAGGGGTGGGGAAAATATGGCCTGTGGGCTGCCCTTCATCTATGCTGCATCACCATTGCCTCTGGGCTGCCTGGCATGGCATGGGCTCTGGGAGGCTATACCAGGAAGTGCCAGCAAGGGTGGGGGGGAAGGGCCTTTTCTCCATCACACTGAGCAACTGGTTCTGTCTCATGCTGCCACTGATGATCCTGGGCAGGCAAGCCTGGAATAGGCATGGGGCACGTGGGGTCAGGGCTGTGTGTGCAGGTCCTTGCCAGTACCACAGGGCTGGGGCCAGCAGTGGCAGCAGCTGCAAGGAGCCATGACCACCTGGCCTGCCTAGAAAGGCAGTCCAACTGCAGAGCTGTCCCAGCCCAGTTGCGTGCCTGGGAGGCAGCAGGATGTACCAGAGCCGGGCATTGCAAAGCAGGCCAGGTCTGGGCTGTGTCTGGGTTTCAACTGATCTACTTTAATGGGGATGAGTCTGGAGTAGGTGTGGGGTGTGCTGGGGCCATGTGCTGGTGGTGGTGGTGGTGGTGGGGAGGTGCTGCAGGGAGCATGGGCTCTGGGCTGTTGTGGGGTGGGGGCTGAATGGCTCAGAGGACATGTGTATGGAGCTCTCATGCACACCCCACCACACTCACAAACCCCACAACCACACCCTCCACCACACACAATCACACACCCCAAAAACACTGCACCCACCCACACCTTCCCCCCCACACACCCGCATACCTCTGGGGGGAGCGCTGCACAGTGCTACATTCACACACTCCACCACACACACATGTACCCACCACCATGCACCCTCCCATGCACACCCCATCCACCCTCCTCCGCCACACAACACATAGCCTGCCACAAACCCCATACCCACACACACCCACACATCCCCACAATTACCCTCCACAAATGCCCCATACCCACCCACCCATATCCACACACACCTTCATACCCCACATACACACACATTCACACTTACAGCCCCCCCACAGACTCCATACCCACCCATCCTTATCTTCCCCCCTCTACACACCCCCCACTTTATTTTGAGCAATTATGCAATCATCTCTATATACACAACAAAACCCACACAAAACAGGACAAAATATTTCTTAAATAAAATTAAAATATGCTATTGTCAATGTTTGATTTTTGGTATATAATTTGTTTTTTTGTTGCAGTTCCAAGATGGCAAAGACCCTTCCCAAAAGGAGTACTTCTGGGTGAAAGGGGAGGGAATTTTGGTAGGAAAGGTCAGGGGTTAGGAGGCAGGACTTCCAGTCCCAAGATGGCGACCAGAGGGCTGGGCATCTGTCAAGGGGCGGGACTACCCTTGTGGCCCTTGATAGCTCACCAAAACTCATTAAGCGGTCCTCCACCTGAAATAATCGCTTGCCTCTAGGTTAGATGGAGGGTTTGCGGATTTCTGTGGTGCCTAAATGTTGCATATAAGCATGTCAATCCCTTTGTGAATTTAGCCCAACCTTTAGCTGAATGCTTTTTAAGCACCTAACCTCCACTTAGTTCACTGAAAATTTGGCACATTAAGTACCTTTTAAGAAACCAGTGTCTTGCCACAAGTTACTTAGGAAATCCATGGCACAGCAGGGAACTGAATCCTGGTCCCCCAAAATTCTGGCTACCATACTACTGACCGTACACTTCTTTCTCTCATAAGGTTTCCTCTCCTGTGTGACTGGCTTTGTCCAGCAAAGTCCATTGATGAAGCCAATTAATGATCCCAAGGGATCCAGGTGGAAAGAATATAATTTTCTGTGCAGATCTGGTTCTTTTTGGTTTTCAGGAGCAGAACCATTGTCGAGTACTACGGGAATTATTGACCATTTTCCCAGCCTGGTTCATGGATAGTAGCTGTTCTTTCATTTAGTTAACCAGGATATTAAGACTTTTTTTTCCTATTAACTGATGCAACAGGGTATGTAAATAATTGGTCTTCTCTCAGAACAGAGAAAAGAAACAAAAAGAAAAGAAAAACAATAGGGAAAAGTGACTAGCAAATCTGGTATGGTAGCAGCACACAAAGGTTCTACTGAATAACATTAAAGTAACAAGCAGTATGACATAATCCTTCTTCAGTTCCACTATGTTCATGACTCAGCAACCATATGGACAGGTAAAGATGATTTGATTGTGATCCATTAGGAGGATTTTGAGGACTTCTGTACCTGGAAACAGAGGGCTTGCTCTCAATTCCTTACAATGGTTGACATAATACTTAATGTGATGACAGAATATTAATAATATTAAAGGCTCATATGACACCTTTTCAGGGAAAATGACTTGAATACAAAGGAACACTTTTTGGTAAAGCCTCTTTATAAGTGCCGTCTTATAAGTGCCTTCTTTATAAGTGCTGGGTATGAATAGAGTGCCTTAAAATATACAGGAAGTTTTTTAACATCTCTCTTCTAGTATATTACCCTCTAACAATGTTGCTTACTCCCTGAGTTTAAAATAGATAATTTGTATTATAGGTGAGTTTTTTGAGTTTTGAATAAAAATTGAAATGCTTCATAATGGTGCAGTGTGCAATGAGACAGAGCATGAACAAGATTCTACTTATACTTACAACTAATTTGCTTTTCTGAAAATGTATTCATTTTGGGGAAATGAGATTCTATGTGTTTGTTTTACATTTTCAGAGAGCAGCTGAAGGTGGGAGCGTCAGCAATGCTTTACGGGTAGAATTTTCAAAAGGGATAAGAATAGGTCTTTGTTTCCACTGAAGTCAATGGGAGTTTGTTTCATTCATTCATTCATTCATTCATTCAATTTAACATTTACTTCATCAGGAACAGAGTAGGGCCAGTGATGAACATTTCTGAAAACTTTACTATTAGATTCCATTCTCCAAATTTTTCCTGTGAAGAGAACTTCAAAGCACATCAGACATGTATGTTTTATGATTGAACAAAACCTACTCGGTCAGCAGGAATGAACTATGTGCAGAGCATCCATTCATACAAAATTAGCTGTGATAAGCTATAAAAATAATGAGAATATCCATTCCTTATAAAATAGTGTTTATTTACTGTAAATACATTCAACTAGAATGGTTATAGAATGCATGGACAAAACTATAATTATGTGCATGGCACAAAGAAACATTTTATAAATCTACCAATGTGCAAAATACTTCAGTCATTTTGAATTTTTAAAGACAGGGTTCAAACAAACCTCTCTTTTACTAACATACTGGTTAAACAGCCCCAGAGTATCAAGAATAGGGTGTTGCCATTATGAATGAGAAATACGATTCAGTGCAGCACTTCCCATATCAACCAGTTCACATTGCCTAGTGAAATCAGGAATGTACTAGATCAGTTGGAAACCATCAAATGTAGTGAGAAGCAATCATTGGTAGAGCAGGCTGCTTGCTGAACTTAACTTCCAATGAAATATGAGATAAAACAGATGCTTGATTTTTTAAAAAAGCTTCAAAACTTCCAGTACTTGCAACTCTTTCAGTACTTGAGTTTAGCATTCTTCTCAACATTAGCATCCAACTGAATTTTAGGGGATATTTTTACATTTCTTGAAAAGTGTTGGACTGAGTGGTTGTTTTCTGTGCAGCCATAGAGTATAAACAGGTGCTCATTTCTAGTGATGGCAATTTTTTTGAGAAAAAAATCCCCCACTTCACCATCCACCACATCATCCATCTATCAGCTAATGCTGATAATCAGCTGGTTGTCAGCATTGGCATGGGGATTGGCATGGTTTGGTTGTCAGCACTGACATGGGACCTGGACAGCACTAGTTTGGATGCTGAACATGGGCTGCCAGGGGAGTGGGTTACAAGTTTCCCCTAGTGGGAGGAGTCAAGGGGCTCCCCTTGCTGGAAACCTAGCAATCCCTGATAGAGTCTTCAGGGCAAAATAGGACAGGCTGCCAGGACCTTCAAGGCAAAGGACTTTAAAATGTCAGGTAATCAGGAGTCAGTCTGAACACACAGTTTTTAGAAGTCTTTGGAGAGGTTCTCCCATCCTGTCATCCTGGAGCCCTGGGACTTTTAAAAACTATGTGCAGCCAGATAGTCCCAGGGTTATTCCATCTGATTGTTGGATTTGACCTTGGACAGCCTGGGGTCTTGAGCCTGCTGGGGACAACCCTGGGTCCACAACAGAGTCACCTCTTGCCCAATCTGCAGGAGTGGGTGGGGGCAGCTCCACAGTAGTGCTGTTGGGATCAGCAGAATGTTATGACCCATCCCAAACACCATAGCTCCTGCCATTCACATCTGGAATGGCAGTGGGCACAGTGTTTGTGACAGTAGAGCACAGAATTCCCCAGTTCCCAGCTGCACCATTGTTTTAACATCTGCCTGAGGACTAACAGTCAGCAACGTCTGACCTCCTGCTTGATCAGAAGGACCATGGTGATTACAGCTGTCCAGAACATAATTTGAAGGACTACTCATAACATCTGACTGCTTTGCTGCCGTGAGTTGGCCATGGAGCTCTGGGTATCTATCTGTATATGTCTGTGAAGAAGACTACACTGAACACTGTAGTGCACAGTGATACTGGAAGTGAACTAGTTGGAATGGCAAGTAGCAACTTTGAGAAGCAGGATAAACTAGCTTGTCCATGCTGTGTCTACACAGCATAACTACGTACAGAATAGAATCAGAGTATCAGAGAATCAGAGAAAGTAAGGCTGGAAGGGACCTTATAGGAGATCATCTATTCCAAACTCCTGGTCAAGGTAGGATCAACCCTGATTAAACTATCCCACCCAAGTCTTTGTCTAACTTGCTTTTAAAAAAGTTACAAGGGAAGAGAGTCTACAACCTCTCTAGATAATATGTTCCAATAATTAACCACCCTTACAGTGAAAAATTCTTCTTATATCCCTTGCTGCAATTTAAGAGCATTATCCTCTCTCTAGCAAGTATTCGAGTACTTGAAGACCATTGTCAAATCCTTCCTCAGTCATCTCTTCTCCAGACTAAATAGCCCCAGTTCTTTCAGCCTTTCCTTGGAAGTAATGTCCCTCATACCTCTAGTCGTTTGTGTTGCTCTCTGGTGGAATCTTTCTGATTTACTCTTTCTAATTTCTTGAAGTGCACTGACCAGTAGTGCACTACTGGTGCACTACTCTAGGCTTCACTAGTGTTGAATAAGAGTGGAAGAATTACTTCCCTTGGTTTGCAAGTGACACTCCTATTTATGCAGGCCAGCATGCCATTGGCTTTTCTTTGGAACCAGAGAGTGTTGTTGGCTCAGATAAAGCTATAATTCACTATAATCTACAGATCCTTTTCTGAGTGCCTAGGCAGTCCCCAGTCTGTATTTGTGCATGATTGTTCTGTCCCAAGTGCAGGACTTTGCACTTGTCCTTATTGAATGTAGTTTAGTTTCGGATAATTTTTTTAGAGTTTATTAAAGTCATTTTGAATCTTGATCTTAACCTCCAAAGTATCTACAACTCCACCCGACTTATTGTCATCTGTAAATTTTCCAAATATACACTTTGTCCTATTTTTCAAATCATTAATGAAGACATTAAACAATACTGGGTCCTAAACAGACCCCTGGGGAACCCTGCGTCATAATAGTTTGTTTTTTCTAAGATTTTTCCCCACTCCTACAAAGAATGAAGAAATCACTTCTTGTTTTACTCTTCATATCAATGCTTTCACCCTTTCTTGTATGCTGTTTTGATACCACATGTGTAGTAGCTTCCTTTGTTTAACAGTTTCCCCTGGCCTGGATGTTAGTTGAAATTAGTAATATGTGAGTTATTTTTTCTTGTGCCATAGTCAGACTTTCTTACATTGATCTTGGGGGTGAATAGCTTGAAGAAGGTAATTTCAGATAACATTTACTCTTTATTTAACTCCATGTAAGGAGTACTGGAGCTTCTACATAGGTGCAGACACTATGGGACACTATGGTCACACCAGCTGCTGCTGGGGTAGTACTTCCTAGTGGTAGGATGTAATGGGAAGCACCATGTATGGGTGCAATTTTTCATGGCATAGCAGTTATTATCATTTGTCAACAGGGACTGTTCATGCCTTTCAGTATTTATACTTATTTTGCAAATTCCACCTGTTTTAAAATGACCTACAAGCTGCATGAATGATCTGTCTCCTAGTAGTGAATTTGTAGCAGCACTGACATCAGCTTCACTGCCCAAAGGAGACAGACTTCTTTTTCTTCACAAAACTACTGAACTTTCATCATGACATTCAAAGTATTCCTTATCTTCCTTTTATCATTATTCTTCATCTGAATTCTTATTTACTAATATCTGTAAAGCTTCTATCAAAATAAATAAATATATGCAGAAATCTAGGAATGAACCTTGAAGCCAATTTATCAGATAGAAATGTTGCCACCAACCCCCCGCCATAGTCAAGTCTCTACCTACTCATAGCAATGTCTGATTGAGAATTGTTGGCATATATAACAATAGTGGGAGAACCTTCAGGTTAAAAAGAGCCACATAGTTTTGTTCCATTTAGTTTGTATTTGTTCACTAGTTGAAAAAAAATCAGAATTTATGGGGTCTCTTAGATGATAGATAGATAGATACATAGATAGATAGATTTTAGCAAGGCTTTTGATACAGTCTCCTACAACATTCCCGCAGGCGAGCTAAGGAACTATGGGCTGGATGAGCGGACTGTAAGGTGGACAGAAAACTGGTTGGAGAATTGGGCTCAGAGGTTAGTAATCAATAGCTCAAAGTCAGGTTGGCAGCTGGTATCAAGTGGAGTGCCCCAGGGGTCAGTCAAAGGGCTGGTTTTATTCAATGTCTTCAGTAACCTGGAAGATGGCATAGAGTGCACCCTCAGCAAGTTTGCAGATGACACCAAGCTGAGGGGAATGGTAGATACACTGGAGATTAGGGTTAGGATTCAGAGTGACCTAAATAAATTGGAGGATTGGGCCAAGCCCCCCCCGCTCCCCCCCCCAGCAGGGATCCTGGTTTTCTCTCCCCCCACCACAATTTTTGCTTAAAAAAAGTAACCCAAAAGCCACATTCTTCCATGATTAAAATGAAGCGCCACTTAGTGGTGGATATTGGGTTACTTTTTTTTAATTCAAAATTGGGGATTTTTTTTTCAGAGAAAACCAGAATCCCTGCTCATGAGGTTCAACAAGGACAAGTGCAAAATTGCACTTAGAATTTAATAATCCCATGCACCAGTATAGGCTGGGGACTGACTGGCTGGGCAGCAGACCTGCAGAAAAGGTCCTAGGGACAATAAACTGAATATGAGCCAACATTGTGCCCTTGTTGTGAAGAAGGCTAACAGCATATTGGGCTGCATTGATAAGTGTGTTGCCAGCAGGTCAAGGGAAGAGATTATTCTGTTCTATTTTGCACTGGGTAGGCCACATCTGGAGTACTGTGTTCAGTTTTGAGTACCCTGCTATAGAAAGGATGTGGACAAATTGGAGAGTCCAGCGGAGGGCAACAAAAATGGTTCAGGAGGTGGGGCACATGACTTCTGAGGAAAGGCTGAGGGAACTGGGCTTATTAAATCTAGAGAAGAGAAGACTGAGAGGGGATTTAATAGTAGCCTTTAACTACATGTGAAGGGGGTTTGAAAGAGGATGAAGCTAGACTGTTCTCAGTGGTGGCAGATGACAGAACAAGGAGCAATGATCTCAAGTGGCAGCAAGGGAAGTTTAGGTTAGATATGAGGAAGAATTTTCTCACTAGGAGGATAGTGAAGCATTGGAACAGGTTACCCAGAGGAGTGGTGGACGCTCCATCCTTGGAGGTTTTTAAGACCTGGCTAGACAAAGCTTTGGCTTGGAAGATCTAGTTAGGGATGGTCCTGCTTTGAGCAGGAGGTTGGACTAGATGACCACCTGAGGTCCCTTCCAACCCTAATTTTCTATGAATTTACGATAGATAGATAGAATCTAATAAATATAAGTATATGTAATTAATGGATATATAACCTAGGGGACTGCTTAAATTCTAACTTTTTTCAACTAGTGGACAGATGCATACTACAAAGAACAAAAATTTGTAGCTTTTTTTAAACAGAAGGCTCTCCCACTACATTCATGTATGATGCCAACATATATGTATTGTCTAATTTTTTCCCTATCTACTGGTTAATGATTTAGAATATATGAATTGTGGTTGCAGCAATAATTTTAGAAATACTAGGTAAATTTTTTTTAGCATATTTTATATGGCAGTATTGTGCAGAGACACCTTAGAGAGAGCTGAGGTACTGGAATCTGTATAGCTAATTAGCCTGCCATTGTACCTGGGCTAGCTTAGACATCTTTGTAACACAATACAGTATGTCATATCTGTGGAGCTGCCATCAGTGATCAATGATTATACTGTGAATCTATGACAAAAGTAACTGAAGAAATCAAGGCAAGAATTTATAGTACTAATATAGGCTAGTGGCAAAAATTTTCAGCCTCACCCTGAGACAGCTTGCATCTGTAATTTATGGAGGTACCTAAGTTTTGGTAGATGCATCCAACATATCTGTCCATATACACCTTTACAAATGTTAACATCAAAAACAGCTCTTCTGTAGCTGTGAATCTATTAAAATTTCTGTTACAAATCTAATTTTTCCCTGTTTTAATAATTTGGTTATTTCATATTTCTGTAAACTTAGCATGTAGTTTACAAATTAAACACATATTTAAGAGTTCTTGCTCTCTCTCTCTCTTTCTATCTGGCATTATGGGCCTCAGGAGCCTGTAACCACTTTAACTATAGCCTTGCATCTCCTCCTGTCTTGAACAATCTCCTTCTATCTTGTCCCATTTTTCCTGTCCCTTCTAAATCAGTATTCATGTTATCTTCCCATTGTTGCCTTGATTTATCTTAGTGTCTGATCCTGTTCATCTGAGCTTCCAAAATCTGCTTCGCATGCCTTCTGTCATCAGGTTTCGTGATATGGCCTGCCCATTTCATTCTCTACACTCTTATCTTGTTCAAGACATCAGGCCTATTATAAAGGTCCACAAACTCTTGATTATGTCTTGTTCTCTATGCCCTGTTTTCTTGCACTTCACCAGATATTCTCCTTAGCACTCTATTTTCAAACACTTGCAGTCTTTTTCCATTTGCTTTTGTCAGCATCCAGGATTCACATCTCCATAAAAGTACAGGTTGAACTATACCATACTATAAAGCTAGATTTTAAAGTTTCTTGAGATTTTCCTTGATGCCATTATTTTATCCAGCTCACCAAGCATATATTAGTACTATAAATTCTTGCCTTGCTTTCTTGTTACTGGTTGTCCTCAGTGATTATTGTTCCTAAATATTTATATTACTTTACCTTTTCCACATTGCCATTCCTTATCCTTATCTTTCTGTGATCTTGAGATTTATTTCTGAATGTAATCATGTATTTAGTTTTGCCAACACTGATAGCAAGCCCAACTTCTTTGGCAATTAACTCTGCAATCTCTGTATTCTTTTGTACCATTTCCATTTTCTCTTCTATTAGGCAGATATTGTCAGAATATGCAAATACCTGGTACAATCCATTAAGCTGCTGACCTTTTCCTTCTTCTTCAATGACTCTTATGACCTTCTCAAGCATCAAGTTGAAAAACATTGGTGACAATGCATTTGCAATTGTTTAAGCTTGCTATTGATTTCCATCGGTCTGATAGCATTCCCGCAATTCTCACATTACTCCTTGATCTTTCAATGCACATTTTAGTAAGGCATACTAGTTTCTTGGGATTTCCAGACCTCACCATGACTGACCATAGTGACTTTCTCCTAATACTATCATAAGCTTTAACAAAGTTTTGAAGGAAGTTTAGTTTCCTATAATAAAATTTATGAATATAGTATTTCACCAGAATCAGCAAACAAGTAGAGTAAATAAATAAATACATCAGTAAATAAAATAAATGAAATAAGGTTTTTTGTTAAAGAAGAATAATATTATAAACAAAGATGTTACATTAAAAAAAATGAAAGCAACAATTCTCATTAAATAAACATTAATTGAAATAAAAGAAACACTTTGACTGGAACTTTGCAAAATAATAAAATGTAGTGTGAATAATGTGACTGATGATAAATCTTGACTAGTCTATAGACAGTGATTTTGGTTTCATTGGGCACACTGGAGGGGAGGGACAGAATCCAGCTAGAGCTAGACAGGTTACAGAGGTGGGCAGATGAGAACAGGATGGAATTCAATGCAAACAAGTGCGAGGTGCTGCATCTAGGGAGAAGGAACCAGCAACACACCTGTAGGCTGGGAAACACCCTTCTTGTCAACACAGTGCCTGAAAGGGATCTTAGAGTCCAACCAACCCAACTTATTTAAGTGCACACTTGTTTGCGTGTATTCAGCATAGATTCAGTCCTTGACAAGATTTGTGATCAAGAGAAAAATATGAAGAAGATCCAGTATGCATAATTCATCATCACCAGTTGTTTTCACTTGTGCATTGTGCATATGTTACCAAGTCAGGAGGAGAATCAGATTCATAAGAGTTTGGTAGGAAGAGCACTTTAAATATGTGGGATTGTCTTAATCAAACTGAAGTGTTTTAATTCTTCCGAGTGCTTACTGAAGCATAAATGTACATGCTACATGATATAAAATCCACAAAGCTATTTATACTGAGACAATGGCATAGATTCAGGAATCATCTAGACAAGATAACTTTGCTTGACAACAGTCCTTTAGCAAAGTTCTGGCTAAGCTGGTTGTAACCTGATTTGGTTGGTCACTGTGTGGGTCAAATAATTTTGTTATAACCTGGTCATCTTCTATTAAAAAAATAAGTACAACTGGTAGTGTTGAAATGATACTATAGCTGTGATGGTTCAGGAAATATAGGAGAGGCAAGGCTTTCTGTAGGTTGATATCTTTTATTAGACTAAGTACATATTTGGGATAGACTTAGACAATTTTTTGAATGCAGCACATTCTGCTTTTCCTTCAGACCTGAAGAAGAATACATTGCATTTGAAAGCTTGTCTAAGTCTATCCCAACCATGAAGTTGGTCCAATAAAATATATCACTCATAGAAATCCTTAAGTATAACTTAAGTTTATTTTGAATAGCCAAGTCAATAGAAACCCCACCTGAAGTGAAAAAAAATGAGTTGCCTTTCAACATAAAATATAAAAACAGAGAAGTTTCTGGTGGGAAAAGAGACTTCTTTGCAGGGGCTTTGGCAGAAGGCTAAACATGGAAGTTTTTTTTCTGAGAATGGTTTTAAAGGTGGGGAAATTAAGGAATACAAATGTTACTATAACTTGAGTTGGTTAACACAGCTTAAAGATATAAATTTGATAAGGTGAAAGGTAGAATATGTCTCTGTCATACTAGGGGATAAAGAACAATTCAAGGGGATTTCCCTTTATTCTGGTCATCCATTGAGTTAGTGAATGAAATACTCTACTGAAATAGAGTTGTAGCTAGTTGATATTTTCATATCTGGATAGATTTGCATTCGGGATGGGTATAAATATAAGTATAAATGGGAGCAGTGTGGAATTATGTTGCTCTCAGCATAGTGTCAGCTAAACCAAAAAAGCCAATCACAGGGTATTGTCATGCCTTAACCTTAGGCTATACTAAGAGCTATGGAATGATGAGCAGTGATAATGTTAGAAAGAGCTTAGAGTAGTCACACATTAAGGTTTAATGCCTCTAACTTGCACAACTATGACTTGCCACTACAGGGTGATAAGCCAGGACTGGCTCTAGGTGAGGGTGGAGTGGGAGATTAGGGTTGCATGGAGGGGAACATGGATCTGGGAGCCACAGAGGCAGTGGGAATGGAGGTGCTGGTGAAAGTATGTCAGTCAGCCAGCCACTGAAGTGAAATAAAAGAAATAAAACCCAAAGGATAAAATGAAAGAAGTAAAAAAGAATTAAAAATAAAATGAAAGAGTCTCATGCTACATTATTGAGACTGGGTCACAGAAGTGTTGGGGAACTGGTTGGCAGGGCTCAGGCATGCACCAGTGGGGAAAATCATTTGGCGGGGGGGGGCATCATGGTCCCAGCAAGAGTGGAGAGGCACAGCTTGGAGTAGGAAAGGTGTCAAGGATCAAGTCAGCAGAGGTTGTGCAGGCTGGGGGAAGCTTGCTCAGTCAGTTTAGTGGGGGTATTGGATTCCTACCCCAGCTGTCCTGCCCCTGAGGGTCTGGAAGAGGGAAGCTGAGACACTTTCAGCCAAACCCTAGGGCTCCAACAAACCATCCTCACCCAACCCTGGCCTTCCCACCCCCCATGGACTGCCCATGCCCCTTCCCTGGAGCCAAGCAGAAGGTATGGATACTTCAATTAAAATGCTAATTGAAGTTTTCTTATCTTCTCTGGTTCCTTTTCTTTAAAGTGGAGCTGTTGTTCCCCTTCCAGAGTGGGCTTGAGGGTGGCCCCAGCTTTCCTTTTGGCTTAGGAAGACATGGGTAGGGGGGCATGAGGCTGAGGGGTTGTGGTCTGGTCCCCAAGGCTGGCTGCTGGTGCCTGGTCAGCCAACTGAGCCTGACTAGTACTAGCCATAGTTGCCAGCCAGCCTCTACTCCCCTCAAGCCAGCAGGAGTTGAGGGAGGGTATGGTGCATCCTGGGGTGTTGAAGGACTGAAATTTGGTAGTTTGATCTCCACAGAGTGGTCAAGTGTTACTTAACATGAACTGGGTAACACAGCTCAAAGATAAACCTCGCCCAAAGTGGCATAACTTTAAAACACCTAGAGGGAACTTAAAACTACTTTCCACATTTTAACATGTGGACAATTTGGTATTAAGAACTCTAAGTATAGCCTAAAGGTAACATGCAACAACACCTTGCTCTATGAGAGTGTCCATTTGGAACTAATACTGTAAAACTATATTGCATCATGATGCCCATAAGTTTTCCTGCGTAGTCAAGCCTCAGATATATATTAAATTTAAAGAAACAGTTGTTTAAGTGTTTGGAATTTGGAGGTTACTATAAAACCAACACCTGATAGCAGTTTTATTATGTGCATCACTATATGCAGTTCTAAATGCACATCAAAGCTAGCACTTCCATTGCTTTGCTGCTGATGAATGTAAGGCACAACCCCAACTTTATGGTTGAATTAATGGATAAACTCAGTTTTTTAGCTTCCTATCCTTGGATCCTCAGCCTAAATTGTGGAACTCTTTGTGAAGAAATAAATATTTGGAGTGTCCTTAAATGTCTCATAAAATATTATATTCTGCTCTCAAAGTGCTTATGACATAACATTCTTTCAAATGCAACTTCAGGTGGTGGATTTTAAGTTTAAAAATTATTTACTTTCATAAGAAAAATACACTCACCAATATATCCACTCAGTTTTCTGATAATGTGTATTTATTTGTATTCAGAAATACAAATGTTGGAATCAAAATACAAATATAAATATAGGTCTAGACACACAGCCCTACTCTTTAACACAAAGTAGAGTGGAATGGAGGTTTCTTTTAAGGGACAGTTGTTTGAGAACTTGAGGGTATGAAGCATAGGGAGGTTTGGCTTTTGCTGGATTGGTCTGGGATTACTAGGATGGCTATCTAAACTAGAATGATATACTGGTACTAGTGCTACCTGTATTATTCAAGGCACATTGGGCACAGAATTTTACTTTCATTTCACTATGACATCACAAGCTGCACTGCTAGCAAAGAAATCACACATCCCTAAGAAAAACTTAGGAAGTAAAGATAATTAAAAATCTATAATTTTGTTCTTGTGTAAGAAAGTTCTATTTTGGCACATTACGTGTAGATATCATTAAATTGCAGTGACTGTAATTTAAATGGTATTCCTCAGTTGAACTATTCTTTATGAAAAATGTTACCGTGCTTAGGAGTGTCACATGTTGGTTAGTGATTGATGGCTGGTGACAACAAAGCCATCCATAGAGAAGAAACTGAGAGAGTGATCCTGCAAGAGCTCTGCCAAAGATTGGCCACTAAAGTCAATAGAAGTGTTGAGGGTTTGCATGTTTGAACGGCCAGTGAACTTTGATTATCTGTGAAAAGCTCCATCTAGGCCTGTTATATGTGTTCCTCATTTTCTAATCAGTAGGATTTAATATTTAAATCCTGCAACATGATTCTGTGGATTCTACACATGCTGTGGTGGATTCTATAGTAGGTTACATGTTATGTCTGTTGTTCCAAATGTACTTTTATCAATTGACTATAAGGCCTCTTCAACTTTCCTTTATTAAGGAACTGGCTATTTTTTGTGTTTTGCAGGGAAACTAAAAAATACTTCTATTTTTAAGCTCCTTTCCCACCTAACAAAGACGTTGTGGGAGGGGAGGGAAAGAAACCAGGCAGCAGATCCCTCTCTCTGCTGTAGCACTTTATCCTTATTCTTTTGCAGTTGCGTTTGATGTTTAATATCAACATAGTCACTATAACAGCATATCCACAAAATAATGTACTTTCATTGTGAATGTTAACACTCTTTATGCTTGTAATGCATTGTGTCAGTAGAGGTTCATCTCTTCAGTCCATTGCCACAGGCTGCTTTTTTTGCATGAAAGTAGAGACAAA
Organism: Crocodylus siamensis; assembly: GCF_052110815.1. Taxonomy (NCBI): domain Eukaryota; kingdom Metazoa; phylum Chordata; order Crocodylia; family Crocodylidae; genus Crocodylus; species Crocodylus siamensis. The sequence continues at coordinate 293,627,718 of NC_143395.1, forward strand.
TATTGAACATAGTGAAATACTAGTAATGACAAAGAGATAGAGATGCCCCCACCCAATCACTCCAGTGTATTACAAGCTATGCAGTTTTGTTTGGTCCATTAACTAAACCTGAGTAATTGTGATATGCTGCCACCAACATGTCTTGCTGCAGCTGCTCTATGTAGTGTCATTGATTATTACTAAAATATTAAAACACTGTCTCATAAATAATAGACTGTTTCAGTATCTGTCCCTACATCACAGGAAGCCCACCAATCAAATTAATAAACAGCACAAAACATCATATGCTCTACATTTTTTTTTTCACTTTCCATAGCTAAACACATTACCAGCAGACCAAGATTCACTGTTTAGATAAGGATTAAGGAGTACTGAAGTATTCAACATGATGAATGTGTATGGCTAATTACATATATCCCTGGTGTACAAAAATATACCACTGACTGAAAGGCTCAGAATAAAAGATAAAAGAAAGGAAATGAAAAGAAAGTTTGCCTCAAAAGGCAAGGCATTAGTGCAGATCAAGGATACCTCTGATATGAAATGTCACAAGACAGTAGCTAGATTCTAATGGGCAAATAATATGAAGAGAGTAGGTAGGTGTGAGATTCAGAAAGGGATGTAAGCACTTAATTTGTGATATAGATGGAATATGGGCATCAAAGTCCAAGAAGAGAGTGACAGAAACCCTGTATAACCTGTAGAGGCACTCTAGATGTTCTGAGCACCTTTTTTTTTTTGGTGAAAACTGGCAAAGGAAGCTAAAGTTCTCCTGTTGCGTATACCCAGAGTCACTGCTATCATGGCTGAACAGAGCATCCAGAGACATCCAGAGTCCTCCTTAAACTGGTTCTGAATTGACCAACCAGAGGCCAAATTCTGTTCCATTAATTACATGGCTAGTTCCTGAAAGACAGTTAGCAGAGGTTGTCCTCCTCCTCGGTACATTTTTGTGACTTAGTTTAAGGCTAAAATAATGGCATGTTACCAAAGTAAGTCTGCTAACATTTTTTTCCAGGGATTTGAGCATGGTGGAAGGGGATTGAGCTTTGGTATCTAATAGATGGTACAAGATCTGTTTTTAGGTGCCTGTGTCCACACACTGTGGCAGGCCCAGTAGATGTGTTCACAGCACTCCAGTAGCAGTGAGTTTAGCACTCGGCCACTTTTATTTGAAAGCATGGCCAGTGGTGACAGTGGCGTCATATCTGAGTGGTTGCAGTAATTATCCAAGAATGAGAAACTTGGGTTCAATCCTCTCCTGAACTTGAAGAAATTTAACTGTATACCTCCAGTGTCCCAAGAGAAGTGCCTGTGTTACCAGACGAGAGGATAACTTGGACTAAGAGCTCTCTTGGTCCCTCCTGCTGCATAAGCTGCCCCACTCTGCACAAAGGGAATGCAAGACTCATAGCCCAGAGAAAGAAGTAGCAAGAGGGTGCATGCCTCACTAGCCCAATGCTAAGAGCTCTTCCCTGGGAAGGAAGGAGTCCTGATTTCTTGTCCCTGCTCCTGGGATGGCTCATGCATTATACACAAGTCACTGTATAAAATGTACAACATCATTAAGTAGGAAGGGAAGATTTAGGCATCCACTCCTCTCAGTGGGCTGAGCATTATGTATTCCCCATCTAAGTCTCTAAGTCTTCCCATTTAAAATAGAAGGAACCTAGGGGCCTTACTCAGATTTATGGATTTCCCTACCAAGCCAAGGCTCCTAAATACTTTTTGTGAATCTTCTGAAGCTGGAGAAGTAAAATTTCTGTTGTCATTGAAATATCTCTGTGTGTGCCAAACTTTTGCTGTGCAAAGTGCCAAAATATATATTCAGTTAGTGTTACTTTTCCACTATTACACCAAACAGACAGTGTGTAGAACAGTTTGAGTTATTACATTTGTGTTCCTTAGTAGTAATTTTGAAGAGTAATCTCTTGGAGAAAAATGAAATATTTTAGATACTTTACATAAAAACAATGAAGTGAGGAGGGGAATAGTTATATTCTCCGTGCCCCCCACCCCCCTTTAAAAAAAACATAGGCACAATCCTCTGAGAATCCTAGGGCAGTAGGCACCAATATAATCACTACAGAGTGTTCTGGGATGATCTCCATTTTTCTTGTAAAAATACTGGTGCACTTGAGAAAAAAATTGTTTGGTTTATTTGGCAGCCTTTATCCCTGTAGATATACTCCAATGCTAATGTTACTATGATGTTTGTAATAAGCAGGTGCAAGTTGAAAATACCCATCTGAATACTCTTAAAATAAAAATGTCACAGTTGAAAGACCCTATTCATGGTTTGATACTGCTATTTAACATAGTTCCAGCAATTCACATATAGATTCGGTGATAGCTTCAGTCCCCTACTCACCTTCTTTTTTTCAAGTTCTTTTTTTCCTAAAAGGAAATAAAAGTTGGCAGAATAGAAATATGTGAGCTGAAGCTATCTGTGGATTGCTATTTCTTGTAGCTGTGTGTGTCCCTGGCATAGGGTGAATTAAAGAATGACCACAATACATTGATCTGTGTTCCAGTCTGCTGCTTTTTTCCCCCAAATGCCACCCCCGCCCCCAGTAACACTCAATACTGGCCTGTAAAGCTTTTGTGAAAAGATCATAGTGGTTTTCTTCAAATGGGATAAGGAACTGTACTAAGAATGTATTTCCCTTAAGACTTTGCTTTGGGGATTTAGATAAATCTGCATGCTTACTCCTAATGACGAATAAAAGAAGTTGCTGAAGAAAAGAAAAAAGTTGATCTGAATTACCATTTTTGGCCTTTTTTACCCTTAGGTCTCTGCTAGATATAAATAAGTACTTACGTATTAGCTGTGATTTTGAAATATGTTAAGGGTAGCATTCCATATCTAAAGATATTTTGTCTTTATAAAGTCCAGAAATAGTATTCTTGGAGGACAGTTATCACTTTATGATATACCTTAGATGCATGATTCCAGTTTATTGAAACTCTATGCATTGATAGGTTTAACTATAGATTACATTTGCTCCATTTGGTATAACAGTGCCAGAAAAACCTGTGCAGGGAAGCCTTAGGCTGAAAAAGGCTTCATACCTGCCTTCTCAGGGAGAACAGTGGCGATGTTGAAAATGTAATTTCCATCTACTCCAGCTGGAATGAGTCAAGCCTTATTTATAGTTCATCCTCTTCCCATTTTTTTGGAATAGGCCACTTGGAAAAGCAGGAACATGAGCTGAACATGAGCCTTAAAGTGCTATGGTACTTGTACTTTTTCCTCTTGTCAGGAAAAAGTTCCTAAGTGATCCTGAAATGAATATAGAAAGGAGTCTGATGTAAAATCCCACTGCTGTTTCTATATTATTCTAGAACCTGTAGTTCTTGAAAGGGAAAGAAGCCATGTTAGCAAAGCTGCTTGATTGCCATTTCAAAGATAGTTATTAAAATAATTAGCATATACTGAAGATGTCAGGCAGGACTTCTCCTGAATAGTGGTGTAGGCCACATTGTGGTTCTCCATAGCTGCTAGGCCAAGCATATATCCTGAAATATTAAGTAATGAAAAAGGCACTAACAACTGTAACAGGCATATAGATTTCACCATAAGCAAGGAGAACTATATTTCTGTAATGATCCTTTTTGGGGGAGAGGGGGAATCTTTCTTTAATGTGGAAGGCTAATGAGCTGGAAGTGGCTCTCCACAGAAACCTACCATAGAGTGTACAGGCAGTCCTCGACTTATGACTGTTCAAGTTACGACAAACGGCACTGATGACTTTTGTAAATTATGACATTGTTTTGATGGGGGTTTGACTTTATGATTCTGGGCACAGCTGCCTCCAGCTGATAAGTCATTGTGGTGGGGTGTGGGGAGGCAGATCAATGCAAGGAAGGAATTGAGGCTGGGGCTGAGACAGCGGCAGTCCAAAGGGGGAGGGGGTAAAGGGAGGGGTTCCTTTCTGCTGCTGCACACTGCTGGTCTGGGAGGGCATGGTGGGGGGTGGGGCATGTGCCCCTGGATCGGGGTGGGGCAGGTGGGGCTGGGGCTGCACCAGGCTGCACTCCAGGCTGGCGGAGGAAGGTGCTGGGAGGTGCCCACCGCTTGCCCAGCCAGGGCAGGGAAGAGCTGCTTTGCTGCCTTCAGACATGCATCACACAGCAGTGGGAGTCACCCCAGCCTCCCTGTGTCTTCTGGTTCCACTCCACCCCGGCTGGGTGAGCGGTGGCAGGGCATGGGGGGGCATGTGCCCCTTGATCTGCACTTGGTGGGTGGGGCTAGGGCTGCATCGGGCTGTGCTCCGAGCAGGCGATGGAGGATATGGGGAATTTTAGAGTGGATGCAGCCTCCACTCCACTCCACTGCCTGCCCCACCCTGATCCAGGGGCACACTCTCCACCCATGCCCTGCCTCTGCTGCCACTGCTGGGGTGGGATGGGGCAAAGCTGAAGCTCATCAGGGAGGCACAGGGAGACCACTGCATGCTGTTTTTCTGTAGGCAATGCAGCAGCTCCACCCCACCCCGCCCCAGTTGGGCAAGTGGCAGAAGGGCAAAGCTCCTGCTCCAAGGGCCTTCTACCACCTGCCCAGAACACAGCTTAGCACAGCCCCAGCCCCGCCCACCCCACACAGATCCAAGGGCACATGGCTCCCCTACACCCTTCTGAATTGGTGGCAGGAGCAGTGGCAAGAGCCACCAGATGAGCTGCCAGATAAACAGTTCCTGGACCTGTGGCCCACAGTGGCAGGAGCCACCCACCCCCTCCCTGTGTCCCCCAGCACCAGCTGGGCAGCCTTTGCCCCAACCCCTGTCCTAGCCCCAGCCCTAATCCCTCTCTCTCTGCAGAGGCATTGATCTGCCTCCCCACCACAACAGACTTACCAGCTGGAGGCATCTGTATTGAGCATGGTAAAGGAACCAATCCCACATTTATAACATTGTTCCTATGGGAAAATTGGTTCTGACTTATGATGTTTCAACTTAAGACACAGCTTTCAGGAACTAAGTGCATTGTAAGTCTGAGGACTGCCTGTATAAGTAACTCAGAAGCTTCAGAAGCTCTTGTGAAATGTTATTAATTGCACACCAAGTTCAAAATTTGCATTGACAACCTCATTTACAACATAGAGGATAAGGCCAAAGATGGTAGCATACACAGAAGACAGGGCAGAGTGGTACCTTATAAAGTAAGTAATCAAGAAAGGCAGAAAGAACAACAGACTTTGTCAGATGCTATGATTGGACTTGCAGGGAGAAGGGGTTCTAGGCAGAAAGCAGTAATTTAAATACAAAGGATAGAAAAAGAGAGAAGAAAGGAAAGGAGATATTGCTGATAGAACCAAGGGGATAAACAAAGCAATAAAACCGTAGGGAAACAGGGGTATAGAAGCTAGCCCAGGTGAGGCATGAGAATCCATAGTTCCTGTTGAGACCATCCTCAAAAAAACCTAGCCTGTGGATGATTTCTTGATTTGCAGTTTTGTGTTCAAGATAGTTTTCAAAGTTTTGTCATTTAAGAACAGCTACTCTGAGTGCTGAAATATCCAGGGAAGTTGGAAGTGTGCTGTCACAGGTGTGATGTTTTGGTGCGGGGAAGGAGGGGGCAGGAGGAGAAGATGAAGCTAGTAAATGTGTAAGACATAAACAAGAATGACTATATCCTATTTTGCTTTAGGAGAAGGAGCTACATTTAGGCACAGTTTGTGACTCTGTTGCTCTCATCTCTCTGCTGTATTAAAACTGTGCCAGGCATATGCCTTGCAGAAGAGTGAGAGGGTGGTGCTGCTGCTAAGGGACCCTTTTACCTTTAGCCCACTTCCTCAGGGAGCAGAGACCTAGTTTCTAGAACTCCCCTCTTAACCAAGAAGTGGCTTAAACCCAAATTTGCTTGTTTCTTTCTCCCAACAAAGTACCCTAACCAGAGGCCTCTCTGGCTGTCATCTTGAAGCAGATCAACCACACCTACTATATATAAAGCGTTGGCCCCATTAAGAGTAAGGATGGGGCTAGAACCCAGAGCTATTTCTTTGCCAGGCTAACATCTATGTCTGCTTAGGCTTTTTCTTCCTGACCCAAAGGTCTTTCTATTTGACTGCTCAGTGGCTAGCTTCAAGATGAGGAGTGGAGGAAGGCCTAAGTAGTGTGGAGCTAGTGGCCTAGTAATTAGCTCATTATGTTAGAAAATAAAAGATACTGGTTCCACTATTGTCCCTGAGTAAGTACCCAAATCGTTTCTATTGGTCTAAAAGGTAGGAGAGCCTTTTCCTCCTGTGACTTTTCTGTGAGTGAAATTTGGCACTTATCTGGCCTTACGTGCAGGTGATTCTGTTTTGCCACAGCTACTTGACTGGAGTGCAGCCCTACTGAGCCTGTTTAGTGTGTTTTTGTGTGAGCAATACTGTACATGACTACCAAAACTGCAGTTACATGGCTGCATACTTCTCACTTGGGTGCATGAAGTGAATCAGAATCTTGCCCAAATTATACTTCAGCCAGAAATAAATTTACTGTATGTTTACCTCTACATACTGCTAATAATGGCTCTGGAAACTTCTTAGTTTAACTTCTATGGATCCAGCTTAGCTCCTCTTTCTGGTGCGTGGTATTACCAGTGAATTTCAGATATTTCAGTCCCTACTCTGTATCACTTATAGCCATGTTTGTAGATTACAAAGTCATATTACCCATACATCAAAGACATCAGACTCTGGCTTACAGTTTGATATGGTATAATAAACTTTTATTATGGGTAGAATAAATGTAGGGGGAAGATTTAATAACTTGTTTAATTTGGAAAGGGGAAACAAGATACTTATTATAGGTTAGGAGTCAAGGTCATAATAACTGGTCTATTAAGCACAGTGTTCTTTTAAAAAAGTTTTAAATGCACTGCAAGTGCTCTCCTTAACACAGTAAAATGCCATTCCTCAACTCCTAATTGAAGTAAAGCTGCAGTAAATGAAAGCTTTGATTATTATAAATATTACTTTGATATGTAAAATGTGTTGTCTCACAGGGTAAGGAGTTAAAAAAAAAGAAAATCTTTGCTATTACTTAAAAGCTAAAACTACATTGGTGCAAAGGCCTTTGATTGATTTTTCATGTAGGTATCTAGATTAATTGATTGCACCAGGCATTCATATTTAAAACTTCTTCCAGAAAGGCAAACTAATTATCATCACTCAGAATCGAAGCTTCATAAAATGTGAATGGAAAACTATTGTCATTCTCTGGCCTTACAGATTTTTGCACAGCAAATATAGGGACACTTTTCATCTTAATGCTTGCAACTCTTGCAGGATAAATTGTTCTGATTTATTAAAAAGCTCAGTGTTAAAAATCATGTTAGGACACTCCACAAAAGTATTGAGAAGCTACCTCCTACATCACAACAGAGCCAAAGTGAAATATGGACAGTGTAATTTTCATATTATATTAACAGACCTGGGTAAGCTTTTCTGTTGCAACAAGATGCAGCACATAAGTTTCACATCCAGAACCATCTTCTTTAGGTGTATAGAATTTGAATGGTGAATCTTGTTTAATCGTGCTGGGTGCATTTACACATGCAATTAGTACATAACAATAAACTCCAATGCAGTTCGTGCTGGAGTTTATTTCTCCAGGGTGCAAAGTTTACACGTGATCCTGGGATCATAGCACATTGAGCTGGGGTGGAAAAGCTTGGACTCGTATGGGACCCAGGGAGATCAGCCCACCAGCCCAGGCTGCTCTGCCCCAGCTCAACATGCTGTAGAGGGGCTTGCTGGGGCACAAGGGTGCTATAGTGAAGGGCTAGCAAGCAGGCAGATCTTGCACTGTAGCATCCTTGTGCACCAAGCAGCCCCAATCACTATCTACATATGCATTTTGTCACATGTAACTACTCTGCCTTAGGATAGTACTTGCCCTGGACAGTACTATCCTATAGTGGAGTTAAGTAATTTACTGAGCCCTAATACAGCCCCGTGTGTAGACAGTGACACTTTACTGTGGAGCTAATTAGTCAGCTCCTCAGCAAAGTGCATGTATAGATGCACCCACAGGGCAGGTCCAGATGAGCATGCATGTGCATTTCCTTGAGGACAAACAGCAGTGGCACACAACTGTACTGCGGCTACTTGTCCCCAAGGAAAGCCTCTGCATGAGTGCTCTGGCATGTGGCAAATTGCCCTGCATAGGGTAGGAGAGACTGGGGTCAGCATTGGCTGACTCCAGCAACCTTACCTGGGATCCTGGGGGCCCACTGGGGCTCCAGCAGTGGTGATCTGGGTGGTCATAGCCTGGCTGGCAGCTGGAGTGTGGGTTTGACTGGTCAGGCTCTGGTTTTAGGCAGTGCATGCTGCCACCATGTGTCCTGCCTTGCTTTTTTCTGCTGTGGTTTTTTTTTGACACCAGGATCTCAAGGTGTTAGAAAAAAACCACTGAGCTGCAAATTAACAGACCAGGGAACATGTGTACGTGCAGTTTGGGGTATTGCAGATGGGTCTGCAGCACCACAAACTGCATGTGCATACTCATCTGGAAGCACCCACAGGGTCTGACTTACCACTGAAAGACTGAACACTGAAGCTGACAAACCTAGAAAACTAGCAATGGTTATAAAAACACATACCAGAACCTAGCATCTTACAGCTGCTTGTCTTGCATACAGTGTACTACATTTAAGCTTAACTGTTCCAAATGTTCCAAATGAGGAAGTGTAAAATACTAGAACAGACCAGCTGAAGAGGAGCACATTGCTTGACACGAGTATTAGTAAGCAGATACTGCAACTACATACTCCTGTTCAGTACGTATTCAAATTGTGATGTGTTTCAGTACGTAAAGCTGGATCTGTTGCCATGAAATAGTGGTTCTTATAATTAGTAAATCCAAGAATGGGGTAAGAAGATGTGCCATCCCCTCCCCCCTACCTTACTTTGGCTGTACGGTGCATGCACAGAGAGCTCTGAGCTCACTGCCTGGTCAGCACAGGCTCCTGCTGAGGTGCCGTATTACAAGTATGCTCATCAGCTGATTGGGCTGGGGTCTGTCTGGAGCCCCTGCTTTTGCACAGCTACAGAGTCCAGTGGGTTAATGTTGCTGCTGTTTGCCCTTTCTCTCCCTCCCTCTCCTTACTGAATTCAGTAGCAGGAGAAGTGAGGGGATGAGTGGCAGCAGCAGTACTTACACTGTGGGCTCCGGTGGGGGATCTTGGCAGAACCTGTGCTAAGAGCTCACATGTAAGACATCTAAAGGCGGCATGTCTGTGCCACTGTATACCCCTCTCTCCGGATTCACTCTTGGTTCTTTTAAAGGGCTAGAGAGGGATATAACATTGTGGTGGGGTGTTTTTTTCAGCTACACAGAACCAGAACTGCAAAGAAATTGAGTGCATATATGTGTACTTGGGCAAGAGCTTTGTAGCTGTCCTAAAATAGCAACAAAAGTGCGCCTTTACTTTTTTTTCAAGCTTAATAATAGTATGTCTTAGTTTGGCGTTTTACTGTTGTACAAGATGGAATAGTGGAATTTCATGTCTTGACATCTGTTTATGAAGGCACTCATAAAACAGAGGCACTATAAACAGACTTAGTAGAATTAATCTTCCAAGGAAGGACCTGAGGGTACAGTGTGCTTTTAGATAGATTGGGTAGCAATGGGTCAGCAGAACAGATGGGTCTACAAATGGAGCAGACACTTTCCACAGGCACTTCAAGAGTGCTCACTTATATATACAGCTGTTTAATTAACACCACTTTATGAATCAAAGGTCTAGAATACTCCCATTGAAGTCATTGAGCATGTGAAGAGGGTTTGCAGGATCAGGCTCCCAAAGGATAAATAGATTCACTATCTTGCTTCAGTTTAAAATATTACTTGATATTTTTTAAGTATGGGTGAGGATGGCAGTTATCAGAGCAGCAAGTGGCTCACAGTTTCAGCCCTGGATATTTAGCTTTATCTCACTTCATGAGCTTCCCAATCATTTTGTTCAGAATGCAACTTCAACCCAACAAAGAACACCCACAATTTTGCACAAAATATATTTTGTTCACAGAGGAATAGCAAATTACTGAGGGAAAGTAGTATTATTAAAATATCTGTTACTAGGGGAAGATGCAATTTTAAGTCTAGCAGGAAATGGATTAGGTAAGATTTCACTAAAACAAGGTTCCTTATCAAACCAAAAAGTGTCCTATTGCCTTTCCATGCTATTCTGAGCAAGTTGCATTTTGCCCAGTACTTCTATTCTGCAGAAGTCAAACACAAACTATTTTTCTATATCTAGCTTTCAGTCTATTAACATTTCATACTTAGCCTATGCTTTAATGAAACCAGAAAATAATATTTTGAAAAGCTACATTTAATGTTTTGAGATATTCATTCAATTAAAAATACTCTGCAGGCACTGAGAAGCAGTGATGAGATGCACTAGTATTGAAGAACATAACTAATTTACTTATATCTGAAGTTGCCAGGGTATTAATCCTTGGGTTTTTTTACAGGATTTTAGTTTTACTTCCATCTGAGAATACAAAGGACTGATCTTTAAGCTTCTACCGTCCATTGTGTTCAAATGCATATGGGAAAGATGCATACATTTTGGAATATGTTTAACTGGTCTCACAAAGGAGAAAAAAGTTGCCTTTTATGATTGTAGATATGCTTTACTTCAAAATGTGTTATCCTGCTTTTGTCTTAATCATTTTTTATCAGTCAAAGGGCACTGAAAACTGATTTCTATTGGATTTTCAGTGAGTTTTGCCTGTTTAGTAATTAGGTTAGTAACTGTGTTTGTCAAAAAGTAATAGCTGGACACTGTAAAAAGATTTAAAATGTTGCAAAATGAATAGTTTAAGAATTCAGTATGTGAAACATTCCAGAATTCAAAATGTTTTTCCAGGTTAAAATCTAGTGGGCAGCTGGGGGGAAAAAAACACTTGCTTCCCCTGCCAAAATCCCTAACCTTTGTCATATTCCTTAACTGCTTTGATTTAAATCCACTACAGTCACTTGAGCTGCTGTATAGCTCTATACAGAACAACATTTTTAGTCCCTAATTCACACTCAGTGGCAATCTTCTATAGGTAAGGACTGCCAGATTTAGCTTTGTGGAAATACAACCTCATCTTTTGCCTGAAAATAATTTGAACGGGGGGGATGTAAAAAACCCCAAGAAAACATGGGTGAACTTTGTATTAAATCACAATCTGCAAAAAATCACATATCCCTAGTATTATTAAATAGTGAACTTACTCATACCTATCAACTATAGCCTGCTACAACAACACGTAGAAGCAGAAGTCTTGCCCAGTTTCAAGTAAACTATTTTAGAAATCAGTTACCACCGTGTTTCCAGTCAAAACATGACAGTTAAAGGCTTTAAAATGCTTTAAAAGTTCTACCTGCAGCCATCTCAGAGATTGGTAACAGATCTGAGTATTCTTGTAAATCAGCTTTTTCACCTGAAATTAAAACCAATATAGGTAGGAAGGGCCAAAACACATTAATCCCAGAGCTTTACAGGAGAAGGGAACTTCCATGGCTTGACAGGACTGGAGGAATGGTCTTTTTCTATGATGATTTTTCCAAGCAACGGTGGAGGCTTCAGCACAATTGGGTAGCTTGGGTTGTTCTTGGTTCTAGTTGCACCACGGCTAGCCAGTACCAGTGGGCATTGCTTGAGCTCCAGGGATAGGGGAAAACTGAAGAGAGCATATGAATGAAGAACCCAAATCAAAGGTTTCACATTTGTTTCCTTGCCTGAATTCTGCATATTTGTGTGTCAAGGGAGAATAATAAAGGTTTCATTATATAAGAAATAATAAACATTGCTCACATTACATATTCAGCTGAATTTAGTAAGAATCCTGTACTTAAAATGACTAGCAGTAGGGAGAATCCAAGATTTTTCTTTTTCAGGCAATTACATCTTAAAATCCTTCATCAGTTTCTGTGATGATAAAAGGTAACGTGGCCTCTGTAATTTGAGATGAAACTGGCCATGCCCTCCTCTTCTTCATGTTCACCATTCCCACGCAGTGTGAAAAGAGTAGCCTTCACTACTACAGGCAACATTTAAAGGTAGAGGTATCCAACCCAGTAGACCAGGTTAAACAGCAAGAATGATGTAGGAAAAAAGACCCTTGAATAGGAGTCCAGTTCTAAGATGTCTATGTGAATTCGTCCTCTCCGCCATGAACCTGATTTACATTCTTCGTAACAACAGAAAAAGCTCTGGCAGTCTTTCCCATCCAGACACTCATAGACACAAGCCTCTTCAAATTCTTGCCAGTACATGGCATTGTTCAATGTGATGACTGTAGGTGGTGGTCTCATATCAAGTACAGAATAGTTCTGGGGGAAAAAAACAGATTAAAAAGAAACCTTAGTTTACATAATCAGCACTTATAGACATGGTGAAAGAGAGGCTGAGCATATGCAACTGATGCTTTTGGACTTCTAGATTTAGATATCAACTTATTTATTACTAACATATACCTTTGCAAATGTATTTTGATAGAGTGATTATGATATGCAGTGGCCACCTAAATGAATTTTCAGGGCATATTCTCCATGGGAATCTCAAGTGTTCACTTACACAATCAGTCTATCATCTGCAAAATCAATTGTTGCTTAAGTTATTTAAGAATGTTGTTAGAGCAGTAACTAGGATGTGGTCATCAAATACGTGAGTCTACTAGCTATTTTACAGGGGCCCCTCACATGCAGTCATTCCTGTTAGCAAACACATCAGTATTAATGTCACCTAAGCTTAGAATGATTAAGAGTAACCAGAAAAATACCAAACAAACAAATACATACATACATAAGTGGAATAAGACAGCCATTATCAGTGCCAACTTTCATATTAACATCACTAGACACTATGGCCACATACAGATGAGTGTGGCCATGCAGTATGTGGTATTGTAGACATACCTGCAGTGTCACATACTGAACATTCAGTTGTTCTCAACATTGCAACGGAGCAGCACTCAAGTTTTTTTTGACCTCTGAATATCCAGGGGACAAAAAACCCCACAGACAAAAAAAAGAGGAGTGGCACCACCCAAAGCCAGATCCTGGCCATCTGGAGCTGTACTCTGCTGTTGGCTAGATTCCATGTGGCAGAAGCAATGCAGCTGCAGCCCCGTGAGGCCCCCAGGACCCCAGGTAAGGCTGCTGGGGCCAAGGTAATTTGCCATGTGCCAGAGGCTTATGGCATGGGTGTTCCCTGAGGAGAATTAGTGGCAGCGCAAGCTGCGCCACTGCTAGTTGTCCCCAGGGAACCAAACATCCATACCATGTGTGGACATGGCCTATCTTATAGCATTTATTCTAATAATAAACAGAACCAGTGACCCCTCAACTTCAAGGCTCTACACAGTTCCACCTCCACCTTCACTTCAACTCTAGGCTCTTTCTTCTGTCTTTATATTGTCTGCTTTTTATATGCTGTCACACCATTTTCTTTTCATGTAGTTCCTTCACCTATACCTGGCTCTTCCTCTCTGTGCACCAAACACCCTCCCCCTGCAAATTTGACCTCTTCTACAGAAATTAGTGGAAAGACTCATATCAACTTCATTGACCTTGCAATCAGACTCGAAAAGAATGTACCCAATTCTTGAGGTATAAAAAAAGGAAACAAGTTGCATGGTTTCACTTTGTTATAATACTTTAGAAGAACACTGGCCTGGCTGTATGAGCATCTGTGGTCATCTGGCCAGGTGCTAGGGGATTGGAAACTGGATAATGTGGTCCCAATTTTCAAGAAAGGGAGGAAGGAGGACCCAGGTAACTATAGGCCTGTAAGCCTCACCTTGGTGCTTGGGAAGATCAATGAGCACATCTGTGGGGGGCCAGCAGGGGAGATCATGATCAGGGGCAATCAGCATGGGTTCATCAAAAGCAGGTCCTGCCTGACCAACCTGGTTGCCTTTTATGACCAGGTGAGTAAATCCTTGGATGATGGTGTTGCTGTGGATGTAGTCTTTCTAGACTTTAAGAAGGCCTTTGACATTGTCTCTCACCCCGTCCTCATCAATGAATCAAGCGACTGTGGCATTGATGCCTACACAGTTGGATGCATAAAAAATTGGCTGACAGGGCGTGCCCAGACAGTAGTAGTTGACGGGTTGTACTCAACCTGGTGAGATGTGAGCAGTGCGGTACCCCAGGGCTCAGTCCTCGTGCCCACACTGTTTAACATCTTCATCAGCGACTTGGACAAGGGGGAGGAAAGCACGCTGTCCAGGTTTGTTGATGACACTAAGATGTGGGGCGAGGTGGATACACTTGAAGGGAGAGAGAGGCTGCAAATAAATTTAGATAGACTACAAAAGTGGGCAGACGAGAATAGGATGGGGTTCAACGTAGACAAATGCAGGGTGCTATCTATACCTTGGGAGGAGTCCAAGGCATACATACAGGCTGGGGAGTTCCCCTCTTGAAAGCACAGAGGCGGAAAGGGATCTTGGAGTCATTATTGACTCCAAGATGAACATGAGCCGCCAATCCCAGACTGCAACCAGCAAGGCCAGCCATACCCTGTCATGCATCCAGAGATGCATCTCAAGCCAGTTCAGAGAGGTGATACTCTCCTGTATGCGACTTTGTAAGGCTGCAGTTGGAGTACTGTGATCATTACTGGGCACCGCACTTCAAGAGGCGTGTGGCCACCCTGAAGAGGGTTCAGAGGAGGGCCACCTGCTTGGTGAGAGGGCAGCAGGACAGACCCTACAAGGAGAGACGGAGGGACCTGAACCTGTTCAGCCTCAGCAAACGGAGGCTGAGGGGGGACCCGGTGGCTGCCTACAAACTCCTCTGGGGAGATCAACAGCAAATAGGTAGAGCCCTTTTCTCCCCAGCACCACCTGGGGTGACAAGGAACAATGGTAATAAGCTGATGGAGAATAGGTTTAGGTTAGAGATCAGAAGGCAATTTTTTACAGTTAGGGTGGCCAAAATCTGGAACCAACTTCCCAGGGAAGTGGTCCTCACCCCTACCGGGGGCAAATTCATGAGGAGGTTGGATGATCACCTGCCTGGGGTCTTGTGAACCCAGCATTCATTCCTGCCTGTGGCAGGGGGTCAGGCTAGATGATCTGTTCAAGTCCCTCCTGACCCTAGCTACTATGAAACTATGAACAATTTTATTTTCTTTTGTTTTTCTTTTTGTCATCCCTACAACCTCTTCTACTAATTGCCCTTTAATACTAAATTAGTATCACTTATTATTATTAACATCAGTATTATTAGTAGTGCAATATTAGTGTGTTGTAAATATGACTAATATTAATTATTATGAAAAAAAAGTTCTCATCTGTGTATCACTATCCATATCAATACTGCTACATAAACAACAACAACAGCATTCAATATAATCAATATTATACACTGATACCATGTGGAATCCATTTTAGCTCTAGGAATCTTGTATTGGTATAAAATTCCACCATACCAGATTGTAATACAGTAAAGTAGCAAAATCTATAGCTCAGGTACAAGTGGAGTTTTGTTATACCAACCTTTCTTTTCCACATATTTGGGATTTCTGAAGCTTTCTACTTTGGGGCTGCATTTTCCATGCCAGCCCCATATTAGTATTTTTTAAAGAAGACTTGAGGGAAATATTTCCAGTTGACTTAAATTGAAAAGAATAGATTCAGTATTCCAAAAGTTCCTTAGAGTAACAAACAACAAAATAAAGCCTGTTTTTGCCCATTAGTAGTCCAGTTTTTCTGTTGTATCAAGTCTCTCCTTAGCTCTGAAAATGGAGGAAAGGCCAATTTAAGAATAGATTACCTTTTTTGGATGTTTTAAGCTGTCAATTGGTGGTGCTTCTAAAGTTACTGGGTGAATCTACATGAGATGCTTTACTTCAGATTAGTACAAATTACTGTGCAGTAGGATCACTGTCTATATGTGCAGAGGCTTACTATGCAGTAATTTGCTGGGAGCTGCCTGCATGGGGACTGTTCTGCAACTAGCCTAGAGCTGGCTGCGACCTTGCCCCTGACTGGGACAGTTCCCAGCCAGCCCTGGGCTGCCTGGGAAAGTCTTCACATGCAGACTGGAGGACCTCCAGGCTGCACATTCAGACTTTCCTGAGCAGCCTGTGGGTATCTGAGAATTGTCCCAGTTAGGGGCAGGTCTTAGCCCCATGCCCCAGTTGGGCAATCAAAGCGTGGGCCTGGGAAAGAGCTGCAGGGGAGGGCAGGTCCCAGCACTGTGCCCCGATCTGCCAGTGAGGCAGCTAGCAGTGAGCCCCCCAGCTTGCTGCTAGCTGTATTCCCTGCCCAGCTGGAGACTTGCTGCTGGCTGCCCCACTGGCATATCAGGGCAGGAGGCTGAGACCTGCCCTTCCCCTGCAGCTCTTTCCAAGCCCCCTGCCCCCTCCGGTTGGGAAGCTGGGGCTGGGAGCTCCCTGGTGCCAGGGGAGGGGGACATTGGCTCCATTGACAGGACCCACGCTGGCAGCAGGTAGCTCCCAGAGGCAGGGAGCGATCTCCCAGCAATCTCTCATGCTCCCTGCCAGCCCCTGAGCTGTCACCCAGGGGGAACCTAGAGCTCTTCCTGGCTGCAGCAGCCAGGAGCAGTAAATCTGTTTCTATATCCTCGCACGTGTAGACACCTGCCTGGGGTGGGTTCACTCTAGAGTAATTTACTCTAGAGTAAACCTACCCTGCAGCATTTACACGTGTCAGTGTGTCACTATGTACCAAATGGGATTAGACAAAGCACAGTATTCTCTAGCCTTACAAATTTGTGTAGATCTTGCATCTACACCACATAAAAGATCCTTCCTGTCAGGAAATCCCCATGTGCCTAGATCCAAAACCAGTGGCTTTCCAAATCCAGTAATTAAAAAATAGCTGAGCAAATTAGTTCTGTGCATGTTACACATGACATTCTCTATAAGGAGGTAAACCTTTTTTAAAATGCTGGGGGAGGGCAAGGGAAAGAAATTAAGATAGACTTGAAAAATTACTATCTCATAGTCAGCACTCACCTGCTATGATTATAGGAGCCTAGTAAAACACATCTCCATCAACAGCAGTACTACAATGTTAAGAAAAATGCATCCTTTCCGCATCAACCCTCATAAAATTCACTATTTCATTTATTTTTGGTATATGTACTCTTTAAAAGACACAGTACAAGCACACAACTATTAAAAGCTGCTTTATCATCAAAGGCACAAGAAAACTGGGTGAATAAAACTGCAGTTATTTGATCTCTTCACAATTTTTCTATATTGAGCACTTTATTTCCCCAAGCTATATATTTTCATTTGGAGAACTTAAATTCCTATCTTTTTATTTGCTGTGATGAAGCTATCAAAATACTAACGTAACATTTAACAAAAGCATCTTCAGTGAAACAATAGTGGCAGAAAACAAGAACACATCATTTTCTTAGTTCATTCATCTCTGTCAGCTGGTCCACGCAGAG
This sequence comes from Crocodylus siamensis, assembly GCF_052110815.1. NCBI lineage: Eukaryota > Metazoa > Chordata > Crocodylia > Crocodylidae > Crocodylus > Crocodylus siamensis. The sequence goes on from NC_143395.1 coordinate 293,645,138, forward strand.
TACCTCCCCCACAAGCCTCTTGATTCTTGCCTGTCATGACTTGGATCTTAATAGAAATAGGGAGGAAGGGGGTGTTGTTTGAGGGAGTACCCGTGGGAAGTATCATGCTGGATTGGGTATAATGCAGGTGCTTTTATTCAGCTCTTTTCTTTCTGGTCCCAGTCCACTAATACAATTGGCGTGGCTCCGCTTCTCCCTGCACTCACCAAAATGCAGTCCAATTACCCAGTCAGTCGTCCATCTCACATCTGACCTGTCTTCTGAAGTCCCAACTTCACGGCTCTCTGGTATCACAGGTCAGAATCCTTTTCACTTCTTTTCTTCTCCTGGGGTTTTGATTAACCCCGAGCTTGTCCTCTTGTGCCCCAAGGCAATTTCTTCACCTTCTCTCCCTCTTATCCTTTGGGTCCAGGCCTCATTGGTTCTCCATGCGCAGGGCCCACCCCCGAGTTGTAGGTCTTCAGCTGTCCACGTCCCTTTAGTAACAGGGTCTCAGTCGGGTCCCTGTTACACACCTCCCTCTCCAAGTACTTAGTCCTATGCCCCCAGGGAGGGAGGGAAAAAGAAAAAAAAAAACAAAGAAAGGGCCAGAACTTCTCTTTGACCATTCTTGCTCACGTCATAAGATCCTTAACTTTCTGGTGTATCTCTTTTCCTGGATATTGTGTCTTAGATAGGGATGTCTCCAGGCGGGATAAGAAATCTACATTTCTACTTTTCCATCCCTTTTGATGTTCCACTGCAAAACAGAAAGGTTGTAATGCTAGAGACCATCTCATAAGTCTAGCATTATTTGATTTTGCTGTACTTAGCCACTGGAGGGGTATGTAGTCCGTGATAAGCATGAACTTCCTGCCTAATAGGTAGTATTGAAAGAGTTCTATGCCCCATCATATTGCCAGACATTCTTTTTCTATGGTAGAGTAATGGGCCTCAGTGGGTTTAAGTCTTCTATTAGCAAACGCCACTGGTCTTATAGCTTCCTGTTCCTTTTGAAATAATATGGCGCCTAGTGCAACTGCCGACACATAGGTTTGTAGGAAAAAAGGTTTCTGAAAGTCTGGCATATACAGGGCTGGGTATTGACATAATACATCCTTCAACTAATCAAAGGCCTGGGGCTTCTGAGTTCCAGGAGGTTGGGCTGCGGCATCCCTTTGTCAATTCTGTCAGCGGGGCTGCCTTTTCTGAAAAGTTAGAGATGAACCACCAATAATAATTGGCAAACCCCAGAAATGATTGGAGTTTTTTCAAGGTTTTTGTGACCATAAAATAATTCAAATGGGGCAAATCCCATTGAGGCCTGTGGGGCTTCTCTTATAGCAAAAAGCAATGGGGCCAACAGGGCATCCCACTCCCAGGGATTGCCTTGTATACATGCCCTGAGCATTCCCTTAAGGGTACGGTTAAACCGCTCTACCAGCCCATCTGTCTGGGGATGATATACTGAGGTGCATAACTGCTTTATCTTCAGCACCTGGCAAACTCCTTTTAGAATTTTGGACATAAAATTCTTTCCCTGGTTGGTTAAAATCTCCTGGGGTATCCCCACCCAGGAGATCCATCGCAGTAATGCGGTAACTATCGCTGGGGCCGTCACTGATCTCAATGGCACGGCCTTGGGGAACTGAGTGGCATAATCTATAATCACCAGAATAAACTGGTATCCTGCCCTGCTATGCAGGAAGGGCCCAGCTATGTCCAAGGCGATACGGTCAAACGGATGCTTGATCAGGGGCATGGGTACTAAAGGGACTCTCGTTGGTTTTACCCCCCTCCCTGTCTTCTGGCATTCCGGACATTCTGCACAGAATCTTTCTGACAATTTATATATGCCAGCCCAAAAGACTTTTTGTTTGAGTCTGGCCTCCATCTTATTGTGCCCTAGGTGTCCTCCCATAGGCAGGGTATGGGCGATCTGTAACAAGCCCTCCCAGTATCTCCGGGGCACAAGGAACTGGGCTCTCTCTCCTCCCTCTTCTATGTCTTCTACCCAGTAAAGTAGACCCCTTCTTACCTCGTAACGCGAGGTTCAAGGGGGTCTTGGGGCAGTCCCAGTCATTCCCTCTGGCTCTTCATGCTGGGATTTCCATAAGTTCTGGAACAAGGGCTCTCATCGTTGTTCTTGGTGAAAGCTTCCTTCTTCCATCATCCAATCAATGTTCAAACTTTCTTCTGCGTCCCTGAAGTAGAGGGTCTGGGCTCTCCCTTCACCTTCCCCAGGTACATCTGGCATCCACTAGCAAACTACCTCCCCCAGGTGCGGCCAATCCAACCCCAGCGGTATCAGACAGGGCAAGGTTTTGGCTATCCCAACCCGGATCTCTTCTGTCCATCCTAGTACCAAGAGCTCCAGCTTTCTTCGTGGGTAGGTGTAGACCGCGCCGTGCATACATATCATGGAGACTGGGGTGCTGGGGCTCCCTAGATGTGGAGGCAACAAATCACTGCATACCATAGATTGGGAGCATCCTGTATCTACTACAGCCGGTATAACTGTGTTACCTACTCGGACCTCCACTACTGGCTTGCTCTTCTGATCAGGGCCTCTATGCCAGCCAAAACTGCAGTCCATTTTCTCGTCGTGCCTTTCCATTCTAGGACTGAGATCAGGGACTCCACTAGGACAAAACCGGGAAGTGTGGCCTCTCTCCCCACACTGGTAACATCTCACCTCGGGGTAGCCCTCTGTGCGTACCTCCCTTTGTATGACCTCTCCTTGCCTAGGAGGGGCAGTGGTGTTCAGCTGGGGGGCAGAAGTTGGCCCGCCGCTTTTCTCTCTCTTGGGTGTTTCTCCTTTCCCCTCTGTTGCGGCATAATCTTCTGCTAGGTGGAGGGCTTCCTCCACCATCTTAGGTTGATGGCACTGGACCCACCTCTAGGCACTACCCATGAGATCCATTAAAAATTGTTCCAGCACTATCCTGTCTACTATCTCCAGAGAAGTATGCTCCTCTGGCCTTAACCATCGATCCGCTAGGTCTCAAAGTGTCTGGATTAACAGTCAAGGCTGGCCCCCTTTGGGTCCCTTTCTGGCCCGGAATTTGTGCCGGTATGTCTCTGGTGAAATTTCTAATCGATACAGGATTGCAGATTTCACCTTCATATAGTCCTGTGCCTTGGTCCTTCTGAAGGCCTGGTAGGCGGCCTGGGCCGGGCCAATAAGGAGTGGCCCCAACTTAACAGCCAATTCACCGGGTCCCATTTTGCAACCATTGCCACCTGTTCGAATGCCTCTAAGTAGGCCTTGATGTCATCTTCCCCCGTCATCCGGGGCAGTCCTTGCCCACCCCCTTCTCTTACCACGGAGGTCTGTTGGGCTGCGAGCTGTTCATAAAGGTCCTGCTGACGGGCCTACAGCTGGGTCTCTTGGTTCCGCATTCTCACCATCTCCTCCAATTGAGCCTGCTGACCCTGGAGAAGTCTCAGCGTGAGGCTGTGTGTCTCCTGCCAGTCTGTGGGTACCTGTGTATCCATAGTGTCTGGCCAGCCACCCGGGTTCCTGGCCAATGCACCACTTTGTCAGTGGGTCCGCATAGATTACCCCCCACCCAAGCCTCTTGATTCTCTTCTGCCAAGATTTGGATCTTAATAGAAATAGGGAGGAAGGGGTGTTATTTGAGGGAGTACCCGCGGGAAGTACCACTCTGGATCGGGTATAATGCAGGTGCTTTTATTCAGCTCTTTTCTTTCTACTATTTACAGGAACCCCCTCTGGAGAAAGAAGCAGTCCAACAGCCCAATCTCGGGGATCCCTCCCCAAGTCTCCTGGCTGGTCCCAGTCCACTAGTACAATTGGTAAGTACCGCGCAAAGTCCTGGTATCCACCACTAATTATCTCATTAGTGGCTTGTTACAGTTGCTGCCTGCATCTTTCCCTGGCAGCTGGCATGCAGGCTCCATGGCTCTCCCACAGTTGGGGCTTGTCCTCTCAACCCTTGGTGTCTCTCTGTACTCGGGGGGGGGGGCGGTTCTGGCTTCACCTGGATTCTTTAGGGGTCTGGACAGGGGTCGTACCTCCCGCTGCCCTTTCAGATCGACATAGCCTTCCCGATCCTTAATGCCAGCTGTGGCTCCAGCCTACGGTGTGACTCTGCTTCTCCCCACACTCATCAAAATGCAGTCTAATTACCCGATCAGTCATCCGTCTCACATCTGACCTGTCTTCTGGCGTCCCAACCTCAGGGCTCTCTGGTCAGAATCCTTTTCACTTCTTTTCTTCTCCTGGGTTCTCAATTAACCCTGACCTTGTTCTCTTGTATCCGAAGGCAATTTCTCCTTCACTTTCTTTCCCTCTTATCCTTTGGGTCCAGGCCTCATTGGTTCTCTGTGGGCAGGGCCCACTCCCCAAGTTGTAATGGTCTTCAGCTGTCCACATCCCTTTAGTAACAGGGTCTCAGTAGGGGCCCTGTTACAATCTCAAAGGTGTAAATTTCAAACTCAGAATTTTAAATAGTCACATTAGAAAGGGCATCACTTTCCCCGCTCTCTTTTCTTCAAGACAAGGTTATTCAATTTTAAAAGCTAACGTTAAAAATTATCTATGTTAAATTAGAAACTTAAACAGCCCAAACCTCAAGATATGAAAAAGTCTAGGTTTTATTCTTTTCAATATATTTAGCTGTATCTGTCATATATAAATCAGAATATTCAACCAGATTTCCACACTGTTTATCTATAAAAGTGTATGTGTAATTCAGCACCCACCTACCACAATTCTGCATTCAGAAATAACTAACTGGAAGCAATCACCCAATTTGGGGATGAAACAGCATTAAGCTGTGCTTGAAAATTGTTTGCCTTCACTATCCAAAGAATAGTTTAACACTTGTACAGATATTTTATTATGTACAATGAAAATAAATTAACATTTTAAAACTAATTACTTCTTAGTTTTTGAGAATTTTAAATCCATTAAATGTGTTTATGATTTTTTAATATCTATTTCTATATTCTTTTTATAAAGCAGATATGCAAAATGTTTTGGCTAAGAATAAGACACAACCAAAGATGCCAGATTTGATCACCCCACATCACGTGGCAAGTATATATAGCAAGAGGCAGCTCTGTTGTTCCTCTTCTATTGCCCAAAACAAACTGACCTTTTAACAAAAAAGAAAAACATTCACAGTTAGATCAGGTACAGCATGACATGACATTAAAGCTTCCTCCATGGATATTTTGAAGTGGGTGTCAGCAACTTGATATTCCTCCTTTACTGTCCTTAAATAAAAATGGTGTACTTACCAACATGTGACCAAAACTGACATCGGGTAGCTTAAATAAAACAAGAGAATTATTTAGAAGAATAAAACATTTGCTTTATAGTCATCCAGATTTAATAACATTTCTTAAAATACACATTAAAAAGTAGGAAAATCACACATAAGTTTAATACTGATATTTTTTATTCCACAATCCCATCATCACCTAATTACGTTAATATATTTAGTAGAAAATAGCAAAGCTTTTATTCTCATCCTACTTAAATTGTCACATTTTCAGTTACTACATCTCATCAGGGTTGCATCACACCCTCATCTAGATTTGTATGCCTTAAAATATAACCACTTTATAATTGTCATTCTCTATACTCAGCCATCCTCATCATCCACTGTCATTTTTGTTTGCCCATCTCTCTCTCCTGCCATGCCTTATTGTTAAATGATTAGGGTCTTAATTAGGTAGAAGGCTGCTCTTTGAATGATGCCCTGTTCTTCTGGGCCTATGTATGCAGCTCCAACCACCGCTGTAGTGCATCCCAAGCTTCGCAGATATTCCTAACACCTGTGCTCTGCTCTGGCCTGAGTCTGGGCCCAGTTTAGAACAGTGTTAGGCCTCTCGCATTCTGCCCTATTACGGACTGCACTGGCACCGCCTCCCACTCGGTGAAGTCTCTTTCACTCCCCAGAGTGGCGGGCACCCCACTGCTGCTCCACCACACACCTTCTTGTTTAAAAAAAAATCCTCAGGATATTTTCCCAGCTGCCCTCACTGCTGTCTCTTCCCTAGCCAGCTGCAGTCCAAGTTGCATGGTGAGCACCCCAGCTGTGCCCCACCATAGCGTATTTCCCAAATCCTATCTTTTCCCATATTTCATAGTTTCATAGTTGGTAGGGTCGGAAGGGACCTGAGCAGATCATCAAGTCTGACCCCCAGCCATGGCAGGAAAGGGTACTGCGGTCAAACAACTCCAGCAAGGTGATTGTCTAGCCTTGTCTTAAAGATTCCCAAGGTAGGAGCCAGCAACACTTCGCTTGAAAGTTGGTTCCAGATCCTAGCTGCCCTGACCGTGAAGTAGTGCCTCCTGATGTCTAATCTGAATTTACCCTCTGCCAGCTTGTGACTGTTATTTCTAGTCACACCCATCTCTAATGAACCCATTTTGGTTGCCCCTAAGCATAATGTCCCTTACTGGCCCCTCGTGGACATGTGCCAGGATAATTCTCTCAAAAAGCTTACCCAGGATCGAGGTAAGACTAACTGACCTATAGTTTCCCAGGTCTTCCTTCCTCCCTTTTTTGAAGATAGGAACCATGTTGGCCCTCTTCCAGTCCTCCGGTACCTCACCAGAGCACCACAAGTTTTATGTATTAACGCCCTCTTTTTTTCTTTTTCACAAAACAAACAAACAAACAGAATCCCCCACAAAGCAGTGCCTTCATGCTTGCATTTTCCTCATGATTTAAATGTGTCCCTTTTAAGTAGTGCAAATTCTAGAGGGAGGCAGAAAGAATGTATTCTATGGGTTGTTAATTTAAAAGCGAAGTGTTGGTTGCTTGTCACTTTGGGTTAAAATAAGTCCCCAGTAAATGGATTGTTTAGCTGTGGCAAGGGACACACTACATATTGTACAATTAAATTAGTTTCACATGGTTCTGCTATTCATAAATTTAATTCTTAAATTTGGGTATCTTATCTGCCTGCAGACACATGCTCACTTCCATGCCATCTCCAAGCAACTCCCCCATTCAGACTCTTCACTCCACCTCTCTCTCCTGTCTGTCTTAAAGATATTGATCAAGAACACATCAACCTCTAATTTTCTTTTTTATACAGACCACAAATTCATTTTCTGCAATCTACTCACTTTCTGCAGGCTTCCCACATTTGTATTTTCTTACTGTGTTCATCCCTACTGCAACTCAATTTCTTTTTATTGGACTGACCTTATGATATACCCCAAGATCACTTCTGTCTCCTATTACATTCCTCCCCTTCAATTCCAGATACCTGTGCCACACCTCCATAGCCCCTGAGTTACTCAATTTTCTGTAGACAGAGGAAGAATCACTTTCTGCCTGCATTCCATACAATTAATTAAAAATCTGAAATGATCACATCTTACCGACTTTTTCTTCTTGGTACAGGTTGGCTTTTTGCAGCTTGAGTAGTAATTGAGGGTTGCATACTCCATCAGAGCAGCAAAGACAAATAAAAAGCACACAGTCACAAAAAGATCCATGGCTGTGACATAGGAGACACGAGGTAAAGACTTTCTTGCAATGGTACTCAAAGTTGTCATGGTCAATACTGTGGTGATACCTGCACACACAAATACAAAAAAGGAACTAAAGTCCACCCAATAAAAATGATCTGTTGTTAGTGGTCTGTTGCTAACATAAAACACAACAGGAGAGCCACTTGTATATTGCACAAAACATTTTAAAGGAAATATTTTTTCCCTTAGACGTTTCAAATTTTCTATGAGAAACTGAAATCTGCCACATTTTTCCTTTCCATTTTCATTCCTCCTCCCTATTTGTGATTCATCCTTTATTCAGTTCAGTGGCAAAATATAAAAAAGGGTAGAAAAAATTAGTAAAAAGGGGAATAAAAAACAAGTCTTTTATTATTAAAAACCCTGAAAAAATATTGATGGAAATAATATGTCCCTCACAAAGCTTTGTTTTGTTATATAGTCAGTGTTCAACAAAAAAGAAAAAGAAAAAAGAAAAAAAGAAGAGACCAGCTAAAGCTATCAATAGGGATGCAGACATCAAGAAAAAATGGATCCAGAAATAGAACACAATTGACATCATTAAGTACATTTCTCATCACAGACTTCACAATTTCTCATCTAAATTCCCTGGCTTTGCTCAAGGCAGAGCTGGACAACATTAAACAAGGTTTGTATTGGATAAGGTAGATGTAACTGCCTACTGCATAAATAGAATTTTATTAAAGACCCCAAGTGTGAGTGTAGCAAAATCCAAACTATAACACACATCATGGAGGAATGTCCTATTTATTATTGTAGTGGTTGCATTGAAGACCTGCCCCAGGCTACTGACGATGCTCTGCAATCAATATCAAATCTAAAACTGTCACTCTAGCCTTATCCCTCAGTGTCATTGTTTATAGGTTGTCTATAGGTTATTTATAGCTTCTTCAGTCATTCAGTTGCTGTATTTCATATGAATAAATAGAAGAATTCAGCATGACCTACCAAACCTACACCTGATAATACACTAAACAACTACTGCACTCAAGAGAAGTGCCACCTTGGCCAAAGTCTGTAGTAGTCAAGGCTAGTAGCAGCTGGCCTTTAGAGACTGGAAGAAAATAGAAATGTATATGAACTTCAACTCTACCTTGAATGAAATATGGGCTTAGTTCAGAATCCCCACCAGAAATCTAGTACTTTAAAGGATGGAGTGATAATATAATCTAATGTGACTTATCTTGATGTAAAGTATGTTGAAACCCAACAATTTAGGGTATAGTGGAATTGAAATCTGTGGATGTTTCTACACATGGGCTTTACTGCGGGGCTGACCAATTAGTTCTGCAATAAAGTATCACTGTCTACACATGCTGGTATTAGGGTGCAGTAAATTAATTAACTCTGACATAAGATAGTCCTCTTAAGGACAGTATATTTTACAGTGGAATAATTAGTTGAGATCAAACACTCATGTGGATGGTGATAGCTGAGCACAAGTTGTGCCCTATCAACCCAACCAGCCAGCAGCCATACCCGCAGCTCCTCCCACCTGTTATGCCACCTGATGCCACTACCCAAAGCCCAGGGCTGACCTCTTGTGTCCCCTGACAGCCTTGGGCTGCTCTGCCATGGCTCTAATTGCTGCAGTCTTAGGCACACTTGCAGACACTGCACCTGGGAGCAGTTAACTCTGATGTGAACTACTTTGGAGTTTATTGCATTGCCTTAATAGCATATGTAGATGCACCCTATGTGTTTGTGTATACAGTTATGTGCATTTTTAAGATATGGAAATTGTTCTTACTGTGACAGGTTTATTTTTCCATTTTTAGACTATTTCCTTGAGGATTACAAACCTTTTACACAAAAATTAGAAACTTCTTTGTGGCTTGAGTTTACAGTAACCATTGAAATAAGATGGAAACTGCTAAAGTGATGTAGAGGGGTAACCAGCATGGGTTTGTGCAAGGCCAATCCAGCCTGACTAACCTGGTCTCTTTCTATGACCAGGTAACAAAGAGATTAGATGGGAGGGAGGAAGTCGATGTCATCTTCTTGGACTTCCAGAAGGCCTTCAACACAGTGTCCCACCCAATTCTGGTGGGCAAGCTGAGGGGCTGCAGCACTGATGAATGCACTGTCACATGGGTGGCAAAATGGCTCCAGAAGTGAACCCAGAGGGTGGTGGTGGACAGGTTGATGTTGACCTGGGAGGGTGTAGGCAGCGGAGTCCCCCAGGGCTCGGTCCTTGGGCCGGTGCTATTCAACATCTTCATTAGTGACCTGGACGAGGGTGTGGAGAGCACCCTGTTCAAGTTTGCTGATGACACCAAGCTGTGGGGTAAAGTGAATACACCGGCAGGCAGGCACCGCATCCAGACAGACCTGGATAGGTTAGAGAAGTGGGTGGATCTGAACAGGATGTGGTTCAACAAGGACAAGTGCAAGGTGCTGCACCTGGGGAGAGGGAACCAGCATTATGGTTATAGGTTAGGGGCTGACCCTCTCAGCAGCACAGAGGCAGAGAGGGATCTTGGAGTCATGATTGACTCCAGGATGAATATGAGTCGCCAGTGTGATGAAGCAATAGGCAGAGCCACCCGCACCCTGTCATACATCAACAGGGGCATCACTAACAGGTCCAGAGAGGTCTTGCTCCCCCTCTATGTGGTGCTGGTCAGGCCGCAGCTGGAGTACTGTGTCCAGTTCTGGGCGCCACACTTCAAGAAGGATGTGGAGAACCTGGAGAGGGTCCAGAGAAGGGCCACTCATATGGCTGAAGGCCTCCGTGGCCAGCCCTATGAGGAGAGGCTGAGGGACCTGAATCTCTTCAGTCTCTGCAAGAGGAGATTGAGGGGGGATCTTGTGGCTGCCTTCAACCTTATCAGGGCCAGCAGCAGGGACTCGGGGACACTCTGTTCACCAGGGCCCCCCTTGGAGTCACCAGGAACAATGGCCACAAGCTGAGGGAGGATAGGTTTAGGTTAGATATTAGGAAGAACTACTTCACTGTAAGGGTGGCCAGAGCCTGGAATAGGCTTCCCAGAGAGGTGGTGCTCTCACCTTCCCTGGAAATCTTCAAGAGGAGACTGGATAGGCACCTGGCTGGGGTCTTATGACCCCTGCCACCCCCAGTGCTGCTTCCTGTCCATGTCAGGGGGTCAGACTAGATGATCTGTCTAGGTCCCTTCCGACTCATTGATTCTATGAAAAACATTGTTTTGTATGAAATTACTTTAACTATAAAAGTATTTTGTAGAGCATGTAGCATTTGACATATCAAACAATGACAGAAATTATGTTTCACAGTAAAATCATTGAGCAAACAGTACTCTGCAAGTACAACAGTATATACAGATTACTTATCTTCACCAAAGTGTGCTAATACTTGATCTGTAATGTTTGATGTGGACTACTAAAATCTCAATACAGATCAAAACTTCTCTTCAGATCCTATTCAATGTATTTAAAAAAAATCACAAGGAGAGCCAGTAACATTAAACATTAGCAGAAAGTTTACATTATCAAGATCTAGATGTCTACATTCTACAAATGGTAAACTTAGTGTGGACAGACATAATAATTGATTTGTTCCAAATTGTTACTGACTGCGAAGAATTCTCAATTGAACTGTTCTCAAAGGTCAGTGATTGGGATCAGGTTCTCAATTGTGTGAAGTTCTGTGGCTCTGATACCAACAGGTGGGAACGAATACCTAGCTCAGTATTCCCTGGAATGGATGAATGTGGGATCAGTGCTTTCACCTGTGTTTTGGGAGTTCTGGGGTGGGGTGGTGGGGAGACCTGTAGCTGGGGGTGTTTTCACTTTTCTGCTTTCACTTCTTCCCCAAATTTAAGCTTCATAAACTTCAATACTTTGCAGTTGACTGGAGTCTGCTGCATCTTTGTTTGAATTTGGGGTGGTGGGGAGGGGCAAAAGGGGAAATCCACAATTTTTGCTTCCCAGGGCTGGAGGGGGAACATGATGAGGGGGCTGCAGTGGAATAGGAAGTGAGGACACATCTGTTCCTTGAACAAACTCATTGATTAAAAAAATTCCAGCAAAAGGAAAAATATAAAGGGGAAGAGGGCAATAGCATTCTGGCAGAATACTAGTTGCAGCAGTAAGGGATGATGGGAGCAGGGGGGCGGGGACAGACAATGCAGTGTGGGAAGCCTAGAGGACCAAACAGACCCATATCACAGAACATGTGGTGTCCACATGTAACACTGAGCTGATTCACAGTGAACTAGTTAAAAATTGAAATTAATTTTTTGGGTACATTTTTGAACTGTTTTAGATGGCTTTAAACCAGTTTAACAGGTTTGTATATCTGTCTGCTTTAGTTTAAACTACATTTAAACTATCCTAAGTGTTATGTGTGTCCATCGCCCTTCTCAGCTCCCTAAATCCCTGTTCAGCACCTCACTGAAAACAAATCTAGACAAGATTGGGAAGATTATGGTGAAACTAGAAAAAGTCTTTAAAGAATCTTCCTCTTCTTCAACAACCCCTTGCACTGAATGTACTGGCCCTCAACTTTGGGGTCCTCTTATACTGCAGTATAAGGCACGACAGCTGCCTGTGTTGACATAATTGAACTAGATTTAAGCCACGTAGATCAGGTATTGAAATGTAGATGTGGCTAGGGCTGTTGACAAGAGGCCGCCTGAGGCCCAGACAGAAAGGGAGCCCGAAAATGGTAGGTTATGTTTCTGTTGTCAGAATATTATCATTATCTCGGGGGGGTGGGGGGGAGTTGATACTTAAAGTCATCTGGGGCCACCAGGAGTCTAGGTATGGTGCTGCATGTGGCATCCCAGAGATCAGCCCAAATCTCTGTCCCTAGCCTAGATTTACAGCCTGTTCAGAGCTCTATGCTGCTGCAGCTTGACTTAGGTGAGTAAGCTAGCTTGAAAACTAGCTTAGATATATCTATGAACTACAAGCTCCTGAAAAACTCCAGTGCAATTTTTCTCATGCTCAGCAATGCATCATTTTAGTACATTGCACTGACTTTCAATTGAATTCAGCACCTGATGCAAAGTTTCTCTCTTGAGGGAAGCAAGGGTTTTGGGGTGATATCTTTTATTGGACCAACTGTATAGTTAGAAAAGATAGACAGTCTTTGGGCACAAAGGGCCTTTCCCTAAAAAAATGTAGCTTTTTGCATATTTCCTGGACTATCATGGCCACAACGTCTCTTTTGGTAGTAGTCTAATAAGCCCTCATTAACAGAGAGACTCAGACTTACTCTCATTGAGTGACTATGTTCTCCAAAGAATACAAATGTTCCTTTGAAACAATGAAATTTTCAAAAAAGGAAAAAAAAGAGGGAAGTGCAGTTTTGGGAGACAGAGCTTTTATAGGCACTACATCAAGACTATGGAATGTTATGCGAGATGAAATGTGAATTACAGTAAGATTTCTCAGCATTAACAAACTTGCAAAAACCCAGTATTCAAGTAGTTTTTTTGTTATTTTTTAAAATCTGTCTGAAATTTACATCCTGTCATCTGAGGAGGAAGAAAGAAATGTGATTTTTAGTCATAGGTAGCTCTGAGACCCTGCAGTGATAGCATAAGAAAATGTAATATAAAAGGCCATAATGAGACAGGAACTGAACTAGATAAGTGTTGCAGATTCACTGGGATTTGGAAGGGAGGCTGAAAGGGAAGGAGAAATTAGATATAGAACAAAATAGAAATTATATATCCATTTGATCATCTTGCCCACACTCCATCAGTGCAGAATTGTTTTCTACAGTATGGGGTTCCAGGCCAATTTAAATGGTTTGAGCAATGTGTATAGATGCTTGGATAGCTTAGGATTTGGCGACTTTGTTTTACTCTGTTTTACTCTTGTTCTTGTTTTATCTCTATCTCTTTAATAACAAACCATATTTTGCTATTGTACTGGAAAATCCTGCAAAAAAGATTAAAATTATCACAAGCTATTTCATATTTTACACTATCTTCTCTGTAGCCGCCAGGCCTTGAACAGTTGCTTTCAGGCAGCTTTTGCTCGAGTGATAGGTGCAAGCGCCTCACGGGTTTGTGCTCTTGCCTGAGCCGATGTCTTCTGCTCAAGTCTTCAACCCTGTGCTCGCTTGCCACAATTTGTTGGACCTCAGTGTTCGGGGTTGTCCTGTGGGTGCACTTGTTGGCCTGTGGCTCACCCGGCGGTTATTCACAGGGCTCTGCCACCCCTACACCCTGGCTTCTTGCCTCCCGTGGAGAGATGTCTGTCCAGCAGCCGCCTCATTCTGTGGGGTGGGGGGAGGCATACATGACTGGAGCCTCGTATTCCAAGGCCCACCTAGCTGTCACCCTCCCCTTGAGGGAAAACCTAAGGACAGGACCAAACCCTCTGGGACTCCGTCCTGGCCTCACTATCTGGGGACCCACTTCCCCTCCTGTACACCTGTAGCCTAGAAAAACAACCAAAAAAAAAAAAATGCCTCAACAAAATCACTGGGCAACCTGCCCCTCTGGCTTCCCTTCTACCCTTCCTGGGTCTCTAAGGGGAACAGGTATTCTTTTCCCTCCCGTAGCCTCAGCGTCTGTTCTCCCACCTGCTCAATGACCCATCCAGGTCCGGCGGTGATATCTGCCCTGACAGCAACCCCTCCAGGGTTCTCCTGGGGTCCTCTTCTCTCTGATAGGACTTCAGTGTCCCATCGTCTCCACACTCCCACCTGCGGTCCGCTTCATCCCCCCGGGTCACTCTAGCAATGTCCTTGTTCCGTACGTTCCTTCACCGTCTCATGTGAGCCGTCGTCAAGGGGCTCCGCTTCATTCTGCCTGTGCTTGCTTCAGCTGGCTCTGACCCCTGGGTCTTGTGGGGAGTGAATTCTCTGCTGCCGGCATCGGCAGTAGTTCTCTGCTGCCTCCGCAGCATGTGCTGCCATTTTTATACTTGCCAGCCGGCGTTTAACCCTGATGTCACCGGCCAGCTGCAGTGACTGACTGTTGCTGGCAGCTTCTAATGCAGTGGATCTCAACCTTTATTGACTTGAGTCAACCCTTGATAGACTGGAATGTGGAATGTGCCAGCTCTTAGTTTTCACTCTTTTTTGCATACAGAAAATAGGATAGTTTTTCTGTAACAAAGAACTCAGAAACACTGTGATTATGGATTTCTATTTATAATGTCTGGGTTTATGTTGCAAATCATGTTTGAAAACCTAACAGTGGCACCCCATGACAGCCTTGAAAAGATCTCATGGCACCCCAGGGTGTTGTGGCATGCTGGTTGAGAATCACCTTTCCACAGGTAAGCATGCCTGAAGGTTTTTACTTGTACTTGTTATGCACAGTTTTTCTTTGTTGTTTTTTTTTAAGAAACCAACATAATCCATCATCTTTTATTTAGTTTGAGGTTTAGGCTTACTGATTTCAGCTCAAGTAATAACATGTTGTTTTAAAATAATAAGAATTCCATTTATTCTTTAATTGTACTTTTAATGCATATTAAAAGTACAATTTAATTTGTACTTTTAATGCATATTATTTTAAAACATTCAAATATGTTACAGTAAACTATAAAAACAAGGGATGGAAAGGAAGTGTAGAACACTCCTATGTGTTTCTAAATCATCTCAGTATAGTATACAGATGCCATATACATCAGAAAGGATCCCACCAAACACCACCAACAACACATTCTTCTTTCTATTTTTTGCCTTGGACTTGTTTTAGCTGATATTCTGAATGATCACAGGTTGCTGGTTCATGACTTGTATGACTGCATCCCCCTGAGCAGGGGCGTGTGGTAGTCATGGGGAAAAAAAGGAACAACACAAATCCATGCCGCTGCTTTTTACCCCAGTGCTTGCCCCTGAATGTAGGGTTAGCATGGGGAAAAATGCTCTGGGTGGGGTAGGGGAGACTGAGGCCAGCACCTGGGCTGGCCCCAGCTGCTTTATGGGCAGTCCTAGGGGCCTTCTGAGGCTCCAGTGGTGGTGATCCAAGTTTGCAGAACCTGTCCGGCAGCTGAAGCATGGCTCTGGCCCGCCAGGCTCAAGGTTCATGCAGTACATGCTGCTGCCATGTACACTGCCCTGGTTTATTCAGGCATGGGGTTTTTTTACACTGGGATCTCTGGGTGTCAAAAAAACCCACTGCACTGCAAATTAGCAGGATGATGAACACCCACATGTGGCAAACTACATGTGTACACTTGTCTGCATGTGGCAAACTACACGTGCCATAAAACCATACATGTGCGCTCATCTGTAGGTGCCCTATCAGGCCATATTGTAAGTCCCTTACTTGGGGAGATTGGTACAATAAAGAAAGTCTCTTACCCTGTTCTAAAACTAGCAATGCTGTTGAACTATTTCAGCAGGCTTTTAAGTCAGCCATTGACAGCTTCAAATCACAGTTTCAGTCAAAAGTGTTTGTATATGTGTAAATAACCTTTTAGTGCCCATGTGATTTTTTTTCATTGCCTTCCTTATAAAAAATGCCATTTTATAAATTGTATAAGATTTTCCAGCAGAAAATGGCTCAGAGGATGCATAATATATAAGAACATTTTTAGGTCGCTGATTAGAATAATTACTTTAAAATATTGCCACCTCATAGATATTTGCTGGACTTTACTATGCAAATAACTGTCTTCCTCAACACAGAGCCACAGACTGCATGGTGAAGAGGGTTCAACTACTCCTCATTCCTAAGGGTTTCTTCCGTATAAGAGTGCTGGCACATTTTTCCCACACTGTCCCATCAACTGCACCACAGGAACCAATGCTGTAGCTAGGTTGTAAATGAAAATTTAATTTCCTACACCTTCAAGTCCTGTCCTGGCACCTACCTAGAGCACCAATTCATTTTTAAAATGAACATAACTGACAAACAGAACTGAAAGGAAAGCGATGCTTGTCTTTATTAACATGACTTTACATGTCCATGAACATCCCCACAGCATTAGCTTTCACAAGCTGCATTTGTTAAACCTGCAATTTCAAGGTGCTCTGTAGTAGCATAACCTTAATGTTAGCTGTTCATGGTGTGTGTGAAACTCCAAAAAGAGGAGGTAGTTTATTGAATACATCTTAATTTTCAGGAAAAAGACACCCCCTTATCTTCCTACTATAATATTTTTCAAACATCCTAGTCATTTATCTTGATTGGACTCTTTAGAAAAAGACTTTTTCCATTAATGAGAAGTTGAAATACTACAGAACATTTCCTTTTCTATAAGTGGATATACTGACAGAGGGAGGCAGCATTTCTTAATGGTTAGAGCCTGATTCAGGTTTCCTAGGGTCTGCTCTCATCTCCCCAGTGACTCACAGTGTGACTTGGCATGAATCACTTCACCTATATGCTTTAAAACCCCCAGGCTGTAACTCATGGATAACAATCCCAATCTTTTAAAAAAGCATTTGATGTCTTCAATATGTAAGTGCTGCAGTCAGGACTATTACAGTTACATTATTCACTTCACAACAAAATATCCTTCCTTGTGTTTCATTATTCAAGCATATAAATAGCTTGTTCCTGAGCGCTGTGTCGAAGGGGATAAGATCTTCATTTTATGAAACTCAAGTAGCTGCCAATAGCTCAGCATTCATTCATTTCAAACTATGACATTTCCTGATGTAACTCTATTAATACAGTTCCATCAGGGAAAATTTGTCCCATTGAGTTCATAATCCATTTTGAAGAACTTTGCATTAATTTTATAAAAGACCCAGAATTGCTCTAGGGGTTAGCTGTTGGCTGTATTACATACAAATGCATCATGCACCATTTTGAGATGTGGGTACAATTTGTGCTTGCTTTTAAGTTGAGGCAAAGTTCTTGTTCAAATTATGCAAGTGTCTTTTCATTGCTCCAGCTCTTTTTAGGTGAGTATTATGAAGAGTTATGTTATATTGGTCACTGGGAAAGAGTCAATTTCTAATAGTGCACAACGGCATGTGGCTCACCTGTCCATTACTTTCCACTCAGTTGATGAAGCCTATGTTTTATAGGGGTTGACAGCAGAACTATTGAGGCATTGATATGGGTCTGGAAGTGCAAGTTTGAGCCCTTCTCAAGACTCTTGCTATGGCCTTCCACCAAATAGTCCAGCTGTAAAGCAGTACCTAGTCATTTTGACCAGAAAGACAAAGGCAGCTGGATGGGATGATAGACTGATCACTCCCTTGTGTGACAATGGCTACAGAAACTGGTAAGCCTTAAGCACAGTAACCTTGCCACTTGTCTTAGGAGGATCCTTGAAGGTAAGACTTAAGTATTTCTTACAGTTTATTCACTGAGGGTTTACAAAGATCTGTCTAACCAAAGGAAGCCAGGTATTTTAGTTATGTACACTCTGTGTAAGATCCTCACTTCATACTCTCATTCTGAACCCATTACCTCCATGTGGTAATGGGTTCCTAGAGGCTAGGAACTGAAGTCATACACAAACTGGTATAAAAGCATTTTTAGATGTGTGTGCAACACAGCTCCCAGCACTGCGTTGTGTGCATTTGTATAAATGGCAAAATGTGAGTCAGGGCTGATAAAATGGTGGTGATGTGCTTTTGAACTAAAAAGCACCTTTGAGGTGTTTTAGTTCAAAAGCACACCATTGCCATTTTCCCAGTGCTGATGCACATTTTGCCATTTATACAAATGCATACAATGCAGCACTGGGCACGTCAGCTCGTGTGCTCAATTAATAGAGCCTGCTCCAACACGCTGGATCTCAGGAGTGTCACAGCACAAAAAAGTACATGTATCAATGCCCTAAGTGACTGGAAACTAGTCTCAATCTGCAATAGAACAGAAGTTCTGTGCACACAGACTAGTTTCAAAATAGCTGAACCCAGATTAAGATAGACTTGGATGGATGCAGTATTAGATATAATCAGTTTAGGTTAGATCAGTCTATCAAATTTCTGTTCCATATCCCCACCTGACTTAAATTAGGTCACAGTCCCCAGCATCCCAGAATGCTTTGTGGCTTTCTATTAACAACCCCTTTTGGCAGGTGGACTACCCTCTACCAGTGCTCCTCTGTTCCAGCCAAACCAGGCAGGTCTCATCCCTGAGCTGTCACAGAGCTGAGGCAGCAAAGCCTGTTCCCCAGCCCAGTGTCCTGCCTGAGCCTGTCATCCCAGTGCCCCCCCCCCGAAGTTGAGAAAACCCTAGCTGAGACTTGGGGGTGGGGGGCGGGGGAGGCTCACACCTCTTCCCTGTGAGTCAGAGGCAGAGACTTGCAGAGGGCAGGGCTGCAGAGCTGGACTGGCTGGTTGGGGATGGAGGAAACCCTCCCATGTGTGGGGTCTTGTGCAGCTCAGGGGGGCCAATACAGGGATGGGGGATCTGTCCATGGCTCAAGAACTTCAGCTCTGGGGGGTCTGAGACTGGGGCAGGGGGCTTCATTTCCCCCTCCTGCCTGTGGGTCAGAGGCAGAGACTCACTGAGGCATGGCTGTGCAGCCAGCCTAGCTGCATGGGGAAGGAAATAAGGCACCCCTAGCTGAGCGGACCTCAGCCGAGGGGGTTCTGGGACTGGGGGAGGGAGGCTCTATTTCCACCACCCCCTGCATCGAAAGCAGGGGATTGGGAGCCTGTGCTGGCAATGAGGGATGGCCCCTGCCTGGCTGCACTCTCATGCCCTTGGTAACGTCCAGCACGTTGGAGCATGCAGATGCACCCCCCCTCCTTCTGGCCCCAGCATAGTAGAGGCATCTATCTTTCCCAGCCAAAGAGTAAACATAAGTTCTGTTCATTAACAGTCCAATCTATGCAGCTTAGAGAAACATGCAAAGTTTAGATTGATTCCCCCTTGGGCTTTTTGACTGTCTGTACTTAGCCAGAGTGACTTGTTCCTTATGTATTTTTTCCATCTAAAGAGGTGAGTGGGAATACTCAGAGATGACACATCGTTGTGATCTAGGGCTTTGTGTTGACCTTGTGTAGAGTGATTCTTAATGTTGCATTATTTGCATTTTATTAACTAAAGTATGCTTTTGTCTGCTTTTGTCCAGGTTCTCGGAATTTTGGGTTTTTCCCCTCTCCTTCTATTGGTTCCTTTGCATATATTCTTCATACTGAACTGTTACTGGCTTAAACACATTCCTTGCCATTAACTAAGAAAGGCTGATTCAACTCAATGGAAGAAAGGAGAACAGCTGATGTTTAATTTCATTGGTGAAACAAAGCAGTAACTAGAGGGAGGCCTTTATTTACAGGCTATTTTCAGTAACAGAGTTCTGCTGTCCTTCAGCTTTGTTATTTGAAAATTTTAAAATGTGTATGCCTCCCCCTATACTCCGATTATTTACAGCAGACCTTGAAGTATGCCTCCTCTGCAGCTGCCTTCTCATTCCCCTGATACAGATCAGGTGCATCAGTATCTTTATTGTATAGACACACAGGGAAGGATCTCTAGAGAAATTCTACCAGAACTTTGATAAATTCTGCAGCTCCATCGAACTGACTCTGGAATACTTCACCCAGAAAATTAATTTTCTAGACACTGTTATGAAGCTTTACAGTGGCCACATCACCACCATGTTGTATCAGAAACTCATCAATGGCAACTGCTACCCTCATGCTATCAGATTTCATCCTAGGCACATCACTAGATCCATTGTCTACAGCTGACCTCTATATTACAACCATATCTACTCTGATCCCACTGATCAGGGTGTAAACTTAAGGATCATGAGCAAGGATTCCTACAATTACAATACAAATTCACTCAAGACACAATACAACACAAACTATTTAAATAAAAAAAGCCAGACTCAGACCCCACTCTGACCTGCTACAATAGCAATTTTGAAACAAGGATAACAGAATCTCTACGGTTGTCACCTACAGTGTCCAGGCTGGACACCACAGACTTATTATTAATATCCTCCAACCTCTCTTGGAAAATGATGAATATCTCAAGGTAGTCATGAGGGGAAAAACCTGTCCTGGCTTACAGGCAGACTCCCCAACTTTAAGCAGCATCTGCCAAGAAACAGATTACCTAACTCATATTCCCACTGAAGCGCAAGGCTTTGTAATGGACCCAGATGCAAGCTGTGACCCCAATATAAAGCACATCCTCACTGGATCAAATAACACATCATAACACTCATTCACCTGTACCTCTAACAACATCATGTATGCTACCACATGCTTACAGTACTCCTCTGGTGTATACATTGGACAGATGGGGCAATGCTTCGTGAAAAAATGCATGGACACTGAACTGACACAAGTTAAAAAAGCCTGGAAAAAGCCTGTCACAGAAAAGCCTGTGGCAGAACACTTTGATCTTCCTAGACATTCCATCACTGACTTCAGAATAGCTGTTTGTATACAGTGAAACTTTAAAAGCCTATTTGAACATGAAATTGCAGAGCAAGACTGGATTGTGTGATGTCTGGTCTAAACAGGGACTATGGATTCTTATCCCATTGCCTGGATTAGCTTTTGTAACCTCTTTGTCCCAATGGGTTTATGTAAGCAGCATAGCCTGCTGATTTCTGCAGAGGAGTTTTGCTCCCGCAGGAGCTCCTCAGTTAGTCCTGCCAAATAAAGCATAGTCTTTCAGCAGCAAACCAATGAAAAAACAAAACAAAACAAAACAAAGCCCTTCTGCCCTATTCTGGGCAGTCTGGCTCTGACCCCAGCACAGCAGCTTGATAGCAAGCTTGTTCTGCTCACAGCTTGCCTCCTGCTTACAAACTGTTCCCTCCCCATTTTGCTCCCTTTTTGCTCTCTTCTCTGGGGTTTTAAGCTCTTAGTGGGACACTCCCTCATTATCCAAATGCTCTACAATTGGCCTCTCTCAACAGGGCTGACTGCTCCTTCCTAAAAGGACAGATTGCCCTATTATGGTTTATTGACAACCTGAATTGTGCTTGTCCTTTCACAGCATCCGATGAAATAAGCTCTTGTTTGCTGATTCAGTTAGTCTGTAAGGTTCCTATCTACCATGCCTTCTTTAAAACGTTAGTTTTATTTATGTGATGTGGAACAACTCCAGGTGCTGAAAAATATCAATAGATAAGTACACAGTAGTGTAGGAATGAATGAAAAATGGTCATTATGGAGTAGGGTAAAACTTTCTGAAATACCAAAGTGACTTAGAAACCCATCAACTTACAGTGAGATTTGAACTGCTAAGTCACTTGAGCACTTTTCAAGGTATTATGTTTAGTGCCTACAAAGGTCTATTTTCAGCATTAAAGTGGGATAAGCAGTTGCTCTGATTCACTTATGAACAAGCTGGAGCAATAGGTATGGGCTGAGACATTCCAAATGGCCAACTAGGGCATATCTACACATGCAAGTACGTGCACTTGCAGCAACTCAAATATCAGTGGCACAAATTTGTGCTGGAAATCTGTGCCTCAGCACACGTGTCTGAACATGCACTGTGGTGTGGGGAAAATTGTGCTGCTAGGGGCAAATTGAACCTGCCTAGCTCCTCCTGGGACTTCAGCCAGGGGGAACTAGAGGCTAGGACCAGCACCCCTGCTGGCACCAGCATTATAAAAAGCCCTGGCAAGCAGTTCAGGGCTACTTGCCTTCAGGAGCTTCTGAGACCCAGTCAGTTGGTATTTGAGGACACTAGTGCCAGCTGTGCCACAGTCCTCTGTGCCAGCTGGACTGCTACAGCAGCCCCAACCTAGAGTGGCCCCTGCACCCTCTACCCACTGCAGAATTCTGGCAGTGATCTGCTGACACTTGTGACAGCATCCATCCCCTTTTACCTTTGGCCTCATGGCTGTGTGACTTCCAGACCTGCACAGTCCAGGGCAGACCCTGGGTGTCAGGCAGGCCCCAGAACAACCCAGGACAGAGCCTGGATTCCAGCCTTCTCTTGAGCCACTGCTGCCAGCAATGCCCCACTTTTATTTTCTCCAGCACACTTAAGTAGCATGCTGGAGCAGCAGGGGCATGCAGCAGCACTCTGGTTGGATGTTGGAGCATCTCCTTGGAGGACCCAGCCTCCAGCTGCTTCTGAGCATGCTCTGAGTGTACTCCCCATGCTGCTTTTTTCATGCCAGAATTCCCCAATATCAAAAATGCCAGTGCATTTTTTTATGCCAGGATTCCTCAGTATCAAGTTTAGAGTCTGTGCTGCATATTTGCAGTGCAAGGAACATTTTCTAGTTCATGGCATGCCTTCTGTGGCATCTCAAAAAGCTTTGAGATGCCACATGATATGCATGCATGCTTGTGTGGATGCAGCCCTAAAGGCTGTAGTATTGAACTAAGGCTTTGGATTCTTCAACAATGAATGGATGTTCTGGGGAGGACAACTGCTATCAAGAGATGGATCCATCTAACCAGAATGGGAAAGAGAATATTTTGGCATTATCTGGCCTACCGAGTAAGAGGGGCCTTAAACTAGGTTCCACAGGGGATGGTGAACAAAACCCTACAGCAGGAGAGCAAATCATTCAGAGCAGAAAGGACCAGAAGAAGCAGCTCAACTGTAGGAAAGGGACAGAGGAACACGAGACAAACAAGAAATTCAAAAGTGAAATAGGTTGAAATGCAAAATATGTCTGATGCATGTATACAAATGTAATAAGTATGGTGAACAAACAAGATAAGTTGGAAGTCACAGCCTGTAAAAAGAATGATGATCTGACTGGTATCAGAGAGACGTGAGGGCAGCTCTTATGACTAGAGTGTGAACATTGAGGGATAGACTGTTTTGGAAGCACAGAGTTGAGACAAAAGCTGTTGGTGTCACCTTCTATGTCAAAAATACATACACTTGTTTCCTAGTTCAGGAGGAAGAAGATAGAAGACCAGAAAGTATTTCAGTGAAGATAAAAGGTGAAAGATACAGAACTGATATAAAAGTGAAGATTTATTATAGGCCACCAAGTCAAAGGGAATGGTGAATGAGGCACTCTTTATGGAGTTGACAAAATTATCCAAAAGCCATAAGATGGTACTGATGGGACATTTCAATTTTCCTGACACCTGCTAGAAGAACAATACAGCCAAACTAGCTGCAACCATAAAACTAACAAGGATTACTTGGATAAGGAATAAAACAAGGTGAGAGAGAGAGAGTGTGTCAAAGAGCTTTTGATAGGTCTGAATGGATTCAAGTTAGCAGGTTCTGATGAGCTTCAAACCAAGGTAGTAAAGGAACTGGCCAAGGATATCTTGGAGCCTTTGGCAATGATAGTCATGAAATCATGGGAGAGTACCAGAGGACTTGAAAATGGTCAACATAGTGCCCCTGTAAAAAGGCAAAAAGGAAGATCAGAGGAATTATGGACTAGTTAGCCTCACCTCAGTACCCAAAAGGGTATTTGCAAACATCTGAAGGAGGAAAAACTGATCACAGATGTCTGTCAGGGCCTCTAGTCAGTCAGGCCTGGCTAGGCCAACCTCTTAAGCTTCCACCTCACCTCAATACTGAGCCAATGTGACTGCCCCAGTTCTCTGTAACTGGATTGGCTGCTTGAGTGCCACTCAAGCCATTTAAGCACACCTGGAGTCTCAGGCTGCAGGCACACCTTTACAACAGCCTCAATCTGGTCCAGCAAGCTTCATGTTCATTGCTCTCTCTGGTTATCTTGGCTTCTGACTCAACTTTGGCTTTCCCTGACCCTGCTCTTGGAACTTCCCTGGAAGTTGACGCCTGACTCTCCCAACTTCTGATTTTGGCTTGCAACCTAGACTATGTCTCTCAGATCTCCCTCTCGACTCTCTTGGGATCTGGCCCTGTGCTCTCAGCTTCACTGATCTGGACCTTGACCTCATGCCCTAGTAACCTATATCCCCACCTAGCTGACCTCCTGGTTGCCCTTCAGGGTCTGTCTACCCGAAGGCCTGGCTGCCTATGTCTTAGCCGAAACCTCACAGTATCCAACATGGATTTACTAAGAATAAATGGTGTCAAACAAACTTGATTGCCTTCTTTAACAAAGTAACTACTTGGATGGATAAAGGGAATGCTGAGGACATCATGTATCTGAACTTCAGAAAGGCTTTTGCCAAGGTCCCACGTGACCTTCTCATAAAGACAAAACTACTGTAAGATGGATAGACAACTGTATCAATAGCCACAAGCAACGGGCAATTATAAATGGATCCATGTCAAAATGGCAGGAGGTTTTGAGTGGAGTTCCACAGGGGTCTGTCCTGGGCCTAGTGCTGTTTAATGTGCTTATTAATGATTTTGATGCTGCAATTGAGAGCTTATTGAGCAAGCTGGAAAATAACCTGACATTGGGAAGGATTGTGAATACACTGGAGGATAGGAAAACAACAGAAAGGAAAACTGAGATGGAGCTAACAGGATGAAGTTCAATGCTGACAAATGCAAGGTGCTACACCTCAGGAAGAATAATTTAAAAAAACCACAAAAACAAAATCGGTGACACCTGGCTGGGTGGCAGGACTATGGAGAAGGATCTGGGAGTCTTGGTAGACTGCATACTCGATGCTAATCTTCAGTGTGATACAGCCACACAAAAACCAAATGTGGTTTTGGGGTGCATGCATAGAAGCATTACATGCAAGACATGAGAGGTGAGTACCTCTCTACTTGGCACTGATTAGGCCTCATCAGAAACAGGTGAAAAAAATAATAAAGGGCTTGGAAGGCATACAAGGAGAGGTTGAAGGAAATAGATTGCAGAAAAGGTACGTAAGAGGAAGGAAGATAGTATTCTTCAAATACTTGAAGAGCTGCCATAAAGAAGAGGGAAAATACATTTTCTCTCGTACCACAGAGAACAGAACATAGACCAGTGGCTTGAAGTTGCAGCAAAGTAGGTTTAGATGAAATATAAAAAACCCCAAAACTTCTTCATTGTAAAAACAGTGAAGCAGTAGAATAGATTCCCTAGGGAAATTGTGGGCACATCATCACTCGAGCTGTTCAAGAAGGTGGACAGCTGCTGATCTAGTCACAGCTATGCCTATACTCTACTATGGACATTCCCTATGCTTTGATAGTTGCCACATGGGGCTGGGAGGCAATTTTTTTCCTCTTCAGCTATGTCAGAGTTTATTTTTCCAAGCCTTCCTCAGAGGCATTGAGTGTTGGCTGCAGCGAAGGCTGGGTATTAGGACTAGGGATATGCCAGTGCTCCATAAGGAGAATATATCATCTTTAGTCACTGAATATTTTGAAAACATGATTCTTGTATAGAAATAGGACTGGACCATGATGACCTACAGGTGCTTGTTATGTGAGTACAGGAAAATTTTACACAAAAAAATCTCACCTATGTAGTGGCTCTGCAAAATCTTCCCATTGTAGCAGTGCCTTCATGTTCCTAAGACGCAAATCTCCCCAAAATAGATGAGAACATTACCCTTTCTCTGTGCTGTGTACCCCCTGCCCTTCCCTCTCCCTCCCCATCTACTTAAGATATTCATAAAAAGAAAGAGGACCATTTGTATCAGCCTTGTAGCAACACAATACACATGATGGGTGTGAGAAACAAGTCTTATTCAATTTGGATTCAGCCCAAATCAGGGACAGTGATTTGATTTGTTGATTCTGATCACTGTCCCCAATTCGATTCAGCCGAATCCAGATCTAAATAGTCAATGCTGATTCAGAGAATCAGTGATTCAGACATAGACACAGCTTTAAATGTTTTTTCTATATACCTCAAGGTACCAGCATGGCTTATAAACACTATGATGCTAGGGCAGATGGAGCATCCCCTAGGAGCATGGGGAGTGGGGCTCCATGTGCTTGGTGGCGAAACTGGAAGTGGACCAGAAGTACTTCTGGTGATAGTCCATGCCCCCCAGACCCAGGAGGCACCAGTTGCTGAGCCGGGGGGGCGGGGGGAATGCTCCCTGGTGGACCCAGAAGTGGTTCGGAAGTGCTTTTGGTCCAGTTCCAGGTCTGTTGCTGAGCACACTGGGGAGTCCCCCATGCTCCTGTGGGACGCTCCATCTGCCCCAGCATCACAGCATTGATGAGCCACTTGGTACCTTGAGGTATGTAGAAAAAACATTTAAAGCTGTGTCTATGTCTGAACCTCTGAATCTTTCTGAATTGATCTGGAGGGTTCTTATTTGATTCAGAGAGATTAAAATGTCTCCTAATTAGATTCAGATTCGGAGATTCAGCCACCAAATCAAGCTGAATCTTCATTGAATCAAATCAGGGACCGAAGTTTTACACAGCCCTAATACACATACCATTTTGGGCACTAACCAGCACTTAAAAAGACTATCTCTCTCCGAGACACCAATTCACCCCATTTTTCTTGAAGTGAGGGGACTCTTGCCAAAAGCTCTGACTCATGAGCAGGGATCCTGGTTTTCTCTGATAAAAAAAAATCCTGAATTTTTGGGTTAAAAAAGTGACCCCAAATCCACAGTTTTTCATGATTAAAATGAAAGAAATGTTTGGTCCTTCTTTCCATAGAAAGGGCTGGCCTTACTCACCCAGAAATCACTCTCCACAGGCAATCAGTAAGGAGAAAAAACAACAAAAAAAAGAAAAGAATTGTGCAAGCAAAAGTGACCATAGTTTCAGAAGCAGGAAGAAAAAGACAAGAAAAGTGTTTTACCCTCTTATCTGGCTATATACTCTATCCTTCATGAGAGATCTGGCAGTCTCTCCAAGATTCAGTCTTCCTGTTGATTCTGCCAGCCCTGGGTGCTGGGGCCATTGAAACTCCAAAGCCTGAGAGCCAAATATCATGATTCTCTCATAGCTAGACTCTAACCAGCCTCCAAAGCCAGTTCCTCACTCCCTTTCCTGCCCACACCAGCATTATCCTAATTGCTCACCAGAATCCTCTAGAAAGTTCTGGTCACTCTGCAGTTCCTGGACTTCCTCTGGCTGGAAGGCCATTTCTCCCAGATGCCTTTTCTATAGAAAATTTGATTTCCCATTACAGGCAGACATTGCCTTGGGTGTGTGCAAAATACCTCCTTTGATTATCTTCCAGTCAAATAATCAAATTATAAAAGTGCGTTTGTATGAAATGCTATAATACATACAGATATGAAAATGGCAAACTGAACCCAGCTTCTCACTAGCTACAAATAGAGACTAAACGACATAGGAGTAAATCTAATTTGGGAAACTATCCATGCATGCCACACAGTGAACCCCAAAGAGAACTTGGAGTTCTCTTGGTATTGGGGTGAATCCATGACACTGATACTTGCACAGTAGGGGTGTGCACAACTTCGGTCACTGATTCGATTCAGAGAAGATTCGGCCCAATTTGGATTGAATCTCCAAATCAAATTGGGAGACCAAAAAAACCCCTCCAAAGAGATTTGGAAAAGATTTAGAAAAAATGACATAGTTATAGGTATTTTAGTGATTCCCCATTATAGTCTATGGCCAAATCTCTTAAATCTCCAGATCAGTGCTGAATCTTCCAAAGCTTATGTGGCTGAATTGATTCAGGACAGTGATCCGAATCTCCAAATCAAATCACTGTCTTCTGAATCAGCCAAATCTGAATCAAATACTTCCCTATTTGCATATTGTAGAGACTTAAGCTTGTATATTCTATTTTAAAACACATGGTCATAAATCTCAAGTGTAGCCTAAACTTCATCACCTAAATCTGCACTTATGCCAGTAGCCTGTTTTTCTGAGGCAATTTGGAGCTGCAGGTCTCCACTACCCATGAAAACAGGTACCTAAATGTGAATTTAAGTGGATTTTTTTTTGGATAAATTTGTTTTATTACATTTAACATTACCAGTTTCATAGGAATGTTATAAATACACAAAGACACAAGAACCAATTTGAAAAAAAGGGAAGAAGACATCAACTATGATTATAAGTCAGAAATGTTATTAGAATACCACAGGGGAAACAAGGAGGAAACTATTAATTCTGGGATATGTTGCAACTAAAATAGGTGGTAGTGTAATTTTGTTTGGTGGCAAAATAGTTTATTTAAATTACCCTTTTAAAAGCTAAATTCCAAAGTCTCTTTTGGTGACTAGTTTTCGGGACTGCAGGAGGTGGACGTGTGTGGTACCCATAACCATTATTTTTCTGCTTGGAAATAAGCTGTAATTTTCAAATGGCAGCACACAGACATAGCATAAAGGGAAATGATTAAAATCTTACCTAATGCTGTTCTTGCTGGTGTGGCATCTTTTTTAATCCAGAATGACACCCAGGAAAGAACAACAGTTAATATACAGGGAATGTATGTCTGGATAGTGAAGTATCCCATTCTTCTACTTAAGTCGAAGTAGATCGTCATGACTATGTAATCACCTGTAACAATAGTACAGAAAAAAATGATATTGTGATGAGTTCAGCCGCTGATCAATTTTAGAATAAAATTTACAAAATATTAAGCATATCAAAGATTTTCATGTGTTCATCATATTAGTGCATCAGTGCACTAATACTGATGTGCAATGGAAAGGAATTACCAGTTTCTTATCTCTTTGGTAGATAATGTCATTTTTTGGACAGCTGGTGTGACATAGAAAAGAGAAACCTGATATTGATGAGTAGGTTTTCCAAAGGCATCTCAGCTACCTGAGGACTGGAATTTCCATTGGAATCTATGACAAGAACTATCAAACTACCATTCTTCCTCAAATTCAGCAACTGTTTCACTCCAATTCCCATCCCCTTCCACCCCAATACCAAAATTCAAGTATGGCTGGCTTCAAACAGTCCCTTCTGAAGCAGTAAATAAGTTCCTTGGATCTTTATGAGAGATGAATTTGGTAGCCATGTTGGTCTGAAACAAGAAGAAATGCAAAAACCTTTGGTTTGGAAATCATGGGTGTCTGGTCCCTCTTGAGTCAGGGGGGCACATGCCCCCCCGACACCAGTCAGCAACTGGGGAGGGGTCCCCCATCAGCCAATCCTGCTGTCTGGGGGAGTGCCCTTGGTGGCCAATCCCGCTGGCTGGGGGTGGGGGAAGTCCCCCATGGCTGATCTCACTCACCGTAAAAGTGGCCATGCCACTTCTTGAACTCCCACGGCCACTTCTGGAAGTGGCACAGCCACTTTTGCTGGTGGCCCTGCTCCCCGGCCAGTGCTCCTACCTGCCCCCCTGCCTACCAGTTACACTGGCAAACTGACAGGGGGTGCACCAGTGCTCTCAGGGGGTGCACATGCACCCCTGTGTACCCCCTACACATTGCTTCTGTCAGAAATGATACCTTTTATTAGACCAACTAGGAAATTGGAAAAAAAAAAAATCTTTTTTCTGCAAGCTTTCAGGTTCAAACACCCTTTATCAGGCTCTGGGGAAATTAAAGATAGTAAAAATAAATGTCATTTTTGCACAGAGGCAGCCAGATACAGAAGCCTGTCAGAAGCCCAGAGGTCCTTGAGAGTGTCTCTTTGAGTTGTTCTGAGTTGCTCTTTGTTGTATAGATCAGGTAGGATTCCTTCCCTGTAAGTAAAGGAATCTTTAATTTTCCCAGAGCCTGGTAAAGGGCATTTGACCCTGAAAGCTTACAGAAAAAGATTTTTTTTTTGCAGTTTCCTAGTTGGTCTAATAAAAGGCATCATTTCTGAACCAAGAGCTCTAGACTTTTGCATTTCTTTTTGTCTCAGACCAACATGGCTACAAAATACTTCCCTGAAACATGGAAGATGCCAAATTTTAGCTGATTTTGGATTTTAAACTTCATTGCAAAACAACAAGAAAGATTTTAAAATTTTCCTGCTTGCCATCTGACACATCCAGGAAAAGAATCCTACCTGATCCACACAACAAGGAGCACCTCAGAACAACTCACAGAGACACCCTCATGGACCCAGAGGGACAGACTTCCATCTCCAGCCCCCTCTGTGGAAAAATGATGTTTATAAGGACATTTGAGGCTGAAAGCTTGCAGAATTTTTTTTTCCAGTTTCCTAGTTGGTCTAAGAAAAGGTATCATTTCTGAACCAAGAGTTCTAGATTTCTGCATTGCTTTATGAGAGATGAGGCACACAAGCTCCCTTCCCAAAAGTTTATAACTCATTCATTGACACTGAAAGCTCAATTGGTGGAAACTCTATTCATTCCCTGTTTGACTAACCCAAATAATTTAATTTGGATTAAAATAACAGTGACATTAAGGTTCCTCAGTAGATTTCAACATGCGCTTACCCAAACTACTTTGTCTTCACTCCTACTTTAACCTTTATTAAGGACACATCTTTTCTTGCACTGTAGATACCTCTTCAGCCTCACACCATGGTTTCTGCCACATGATCATATGACACAGTACAGCCCAGTCTCCCAGGGAGCTTTAATATAATATTAAACATTGGTATTGATAATATTTCAATATCCCCAATTTAGTAATGAATGTTTCATGTGGCTTAGTCAAATATATGATGCCATCATTATTATATTTCTGGTATTTTCTTAATGTTCTGTAAAGTGTTGAAACTAGAATTTGCGTATCTTTGAAATGCATGCAAGTAAATGACTTGATCCTGGCAGGTGCAGCAAGTTAATAATTTTTCCCAGTAATTAAATACTTAGCTGTCATGTAATTCTTAAATCTCAAAACCTTTTCAAAAGGATGGTAAGGATCACTTTCTCCATGTTTTTTAAAATCATACACACACTTACAGATGCACATATGTGCCTTTGGGAATTTTTAAAATGAGATTTGGCATCATACTTCCTACCCATTTGTCTTTCTGGGACATGGAAATGCAAAAGATTGAACTGATTTGTCCAAAAAAGTTACATAGCTAGTCAGCAACAAAGAACCCTAGTCTCTTGACTAGGTCATTACTCTATCTACTATCTTCAAACAAAACTCTTAATGTTGGCCAGTGTGAATGGAACGTAACAAAAAAGAAGCAACAGACAGACACATGGCTATTTTCAATATTGTCTGGGGGTTTTTCCCCCCTCCTGGAGCTCCCAAGAAAGGGTTAATTCTTGTGTTGTTAAGACCACATTGAAAAAGGATGATCCTTCCTTTAAAAATTCAAATGCATATTGATGTAAAAAAAAATCTACTTCCTTAACAAATTCTGTTTCCAAATGGGAATGTTGACAACACCACAGATACGAGGCCTCTATTCTTTCTCTTCCTACCCCCAAACAAACAAACAAAAGCCCAAAAAGGTGATTTACCTTAAAACAATTAACTACAATATCCTTTCAGGTCTTTGTAGTATTTTGTTTAATCAGTGCTGGAACAGTTCACTGCCACATGACTATGAATGAGATAGTGGCACAGATGAACAAATCCCTGGAGGTATTTCTGTTATTCTCTCAAGTAGAGGCATAATGGTTCATTGAAAGTTGAGGCAGATTAAAGTCTAATAAGGAAAATGCATATAATCTTCTAATAACAGAAAGCGTATGAATAAATGCTTTGTAAGACACTGAATGTTTTTTTGGCTGTGATTAAAGATTACATTGGTTATATTAAATTTTGTGAAATGTCTTTCATGCACATGGTCCCTAAAAGCATTACAAGTGAGAGAAAGACTGAAATAACCTTTAACCAAGTTAAAAGAAAATGAAAGAAAAAAGGTGAAAAACATGTTTTATAAATAAAGTATGCATGATTAATGGATAACTGATAATGTGGAGACATCCCAAAAGGGAATGCATGAAGGAGCTACATGGGAGAAATTGACACATTTAATAAAGAGAAAGAGAAGACGATAAAAACAATGAAGAGAAGCAGAGAGAGATAGCATTATTTAAAGAGGCTGGGGAAAGTGCAATGGAATAATTAAAAATAAAAGGCAACCATGTTGAACTTGGAAATTAATAGGGGGCCGGTGGATATGTTGCAAATAGACTGCACACAGGCTGTTTGTCCACCCTTCCTTCTGAAAAAAATATTCTGCAAAAAAAAGTCTGTTTTCTGTCCTTAAGAGCTGAGTATTGCAGTCAAGAATGGAATATGGCACAACAATATTTGAAGCTGGAAGGAATGAATACACAGATATAGACTGCAGCACAGATACTGTAGATGTAATATGATAAGCAGACGTATAGGCACAGATATAGACAATTTAGTGTAAAAAATCAGGCTAAGTGAAGGGAAAAGTTTCAAAGAGAGAATGAAAGGGTAGCTGTGTTTGAGGATGTTATTCTTGCACAGGGGAGAACAAAACCGCAGAAAATAATAAAACGAAAAAGAATCTTCAGGAACCTTGAGAAAAAACATATCCAAAGGCAAGCCCAAATCCCTCTAAAAAGGAAAACAACTCCCCTTCCTTAAGGTCATAGTGCTATATTTTGAGGCTCAATCTTGTTCTCCTCAAGAAGATATTATCTGGGAATGGCAAAAGGTAAAATAGAGAGCATCCTTGTTGCTACGTGTGGCAACACAGTGCCGTAGGAGGGGTGTATGGTTCTGAGAGTGGGTGGGGAAGCATGCATTTCCAAGAGCTGGGGGCTGGGAGAATATATGGCTTTGAGAGTGAGGGTGAGAAGCGGGGGAGGTTCAAGAGACAGGGCAGGGGTATAGGTCCTGAGTGGAGGGGTATGGATTGTGATGGGGCGAGGGCATGTGGGATAGCAACCTTACCCATTCAAGGAACTCCTAAACAGTCCCTGGCAGAGCTGCTCCTGCCACTGCTGTTTGCTCTGCCTGCCCTGGCTGTTGCTCTTAAAATAGTAGCAAGAGCAGTAACCAGGGACTGTTTTGGAGTTTGTGGCATAGGTAGGCTGCTGTGGAACAGACTCTGTGGGGTGCTGTAGGGGTGATTCTGGGACCCCTCCTTAGTACCTGGGATGAATGTCCCCCTGCCCCACCCCTAGTTACGCTATTGGCCAACACACTTGAGTACAAACACAGATATTATTTGTATTACAGTAGCACCTGGCAAGAGGCCAGTTTTGCTCTTCATAGTTTCATAGTTAGTAGGGTCAGAAGGGACCTCAGCAGATCATCAAGTCCGACCCTCTGCCTTAGCAGGAAAAAGATACTGGCGTCAAACGACCCCAGCAAGGTGTTTGTCTAGTGTTGTGTTAAAGACCCCCAGGGAAAGAGCGAGCACCACTTTGCTTGGAAGTTGGTTCCAGGTCCTAGCTGCCCTAACAGTGAAGTAGCGCCTCCAGATGTCTAATCTGAATATACCCTCTGCCAGCTTGTGACCGTTATTCCTAGTCACTCCTGGCAGTGCTTGGGGGAACAGGGACTCCCCCAGTGCCTGCTGGTCCCCTCTGACTAGTTTGTAACAGGCCACTAGATCCCCCCTCAGCCTTCTCTTGCGGAGGCTGAACAGGTTCAGGTCCCATAGCCTCTCCTCATAGGGCCTGCCCTGCTGCCTCCTGATCATGCGAGTGGCCCTCCTCTGGACCCTCTCCATGCTGTCCACATCCCTCTTGAAGTGCGGCGCCCAGAACTGGACGCAGTACTCCAGCTGCGGCCTGACCAGTGCCACATAGAGGGGGAGGATCACCTCCTTGGACCTGCTTAAGATGCATCTGTGGATCCATGACAAGGTGTGGTTGGACTTCCTGACTGAATCCCCACACTGCCAAACCATGTTCATCTTGGCATCAATGATGACTCCAAGATCCTTCTCTGCCTCTGCACTGACAAGAAGGGAGTTCCCCAGCCTGTAGGTATGGTGCTTGTTCTTCCTCCCCAGGTGCAGTACCTTGCACTTGTCAGTGTTGAATCCCATCCTATTCTCATCCTCCCACCCTTGTAACCGGTCTAGGTCCAATTGTAGCCTATTCCTTCCTTCTAACGTGCCCACACACCCCCATGTCTTAGTGTCATCAGCGAATTTGAACAGGGTGCTATTTACCCCCTCATCCAAGTCACTGATGAAGATGTTGAATAGTGTGGGCCCGAGGACCGAGTCCTGTGGAACACTACTGCCCACATCCCTCCAGGTCCAAAATGACCCATCCACCACCACTGACTGTGTGTGGCCCTCAAGCCAGTTGGCGACAAATTTGACTGTGTAGGTGTCAACACCACAGTCCCCCAGTTTTTTAATGAGAACGGGGTGAGAGACAGTGTCGAAGGCCTTCCGGAAGTCCAGAAAGACTATGTCCACTGCTACTCCTGCATCTAAGGATTTGGTGATCTGGTCGTAGAAGGCCACCAGGTTGGTCTGACAGGACCTGCCTCTAATGAATCTGTTTTGGTTGCCCCTGAGCATAATCTCCCCTGCTGGCCCCTCGTGGACATGTGCCACGATAATGCTCTCAAAAAACTTACCCAGGATCAAGGTAAGACTAACTGGTCTATAATTCCCCAGGTCCTCCTTCCTCCCCTTTTTGAAGATAGGAACAACACTGGCCCTCTTCCAGTCCTCTGGCACTACACCAGAGCACCACAAGTGCTCGTAAAGCTGTGCCAGGGGTCCCGCAATGACCTCAGCTAATTCCCTCAGCACTCTGGGGTGGAGATCGTCCGGACCAACTGATTTAAATACATCGAGTCACTCCAGAAGTTCCCTGACCTGATCCTCAATGACCCTTGACCTAGGTGAGCCTCCCCTGGGTCCTGAGGGGGTCCAGTGGGGGTGCTGTTCTGGTCCCTGCTCAGGAAAATGGAGGCAAAGAAGCCGTTAAACAGGTTAGCTTTAATTGAATGACTTGCTTAATGACTTGCAATTGAAATAAACTTGGACAAAAGGTGAGAGAACATACAAATCATTAATCACATTTTATAGATGGAGCACTGAAGCATCAAATTATAAAAGTCACTTTGCTTACTAAGTGACTTTTCTGAGGTCCCAGAAGGGGTCCATGTAAGAGCCAGGAACTGGGCCAAAATCTCTTGACTCCTAAACTAGAGACTTTACCACTAAACTCTCCTTCATTTCTAAGAAAGCTACAAGTCCTTTATTCCACTGACTGAACTTTTTGTTCTTTTTTTTTTTTTTACTTCCATTTTACATACTCTGGTCTTTGAGGTTTGCTGTCCTCATCTCTAGGTTCTGAACAACTCTGCCCCTCATTCTGAAATGCCTCCACTTCTTCCCTCAGTCTCTTACATATGTGCACACCCTCTTTTAGCTCAGTCCTTACTATCATAATTGCTTTGATCATGTCCTCTTTCCCTTCTGTGCTGCAAATTTTCCATTGCACTTTTCTTTTTGGGATGCTTGGCTGGACAAAATGGACACGATGTTTACTAAAAGAAAGTGCAAATCTACAATAGCAAGTGCCAGATTGATCACCACATTAGCAGCAGATTAGTTTATATTATCTCCTGGATGTCAAACAACAATTCCTACAGTGCAGAACTGAGATTAAGCAGCGTAGGAGGTTCTGGAGCATTCTTTGTATATGGATTAGTGTCTCCCTGCTGTTTTGTGACTTACAGAAACAGAATTAAGAAAGGTTACCCCAACACCTTAATTCCCTCATGCACAAAGGAAAGGCAAGAGTATTTCCTTCCACAGAATGACCATAACCTTTGCTGTCAAGATTGTAAGTCAAAATCAGACAGCACACAGCTTGGAGACTATTAAAATTGCTGACAATTTTGGCATTAAAGAAATTGCAAATGCTTACATCTCTTATCTTGGCATTGTTGTAAAAACTAAGTGTTGCTCTGTACACTAAGTACTGGCAGCAGGTTTCTATAGTTATAGTGGATTGCAATATACATCTAAATGGCATTTTAGTTATTCTTTTTAATTTTGATCACACCAAATCCTTTTGAGTGTCTTCAATTTGTCACTTTGCTTACTGAAATATCCAGATGTGCTTTCTTGCAGTTTTTTGTTTGAAGACTAAAAAAGGAAGTAAAAGCATGTACATGTCAATTTTGGCCACTTCCAGATGACTGTGGACATTTGGTTATCCAGGAACAAGGAGCAGCGGCAAACCTTGTATCACTGCTTCCTGTCTCCAGGGAACACCCGCACCACGCTCTCTCTGGCACATGGCAGGTTACCCCAGGTGGGGTACCAGAGGCTGGAGCCAACAACTATGCTGGCCCCTGCAGAATTACCTGGGGTCCTGGGTGCCAGAGAAGCTGCAGCCGTGGTGCTCCTACAGCTTGGAGTTTGACCAGTGGCCAGAGCACGGCTCTGGTTTTGGGCAGCCTGTGGTGCAGCCACGTGTATTATCCTGCTTTTTTTCCAAGCAGGCTTTTTTGACCCCGGGATCTCCCCCTCCCATTCTGATAATTGTGACAGGCTGGGAGCTCCACAAAGACAAGTTACAGAAGATGCTCCATTCTGAAACATCTTTATCTGATAATTAATTCAATGAGGGGTCAGATTTTCACCCCATCAGCCATTTTTGAAGATGTCTGCAGCCATGCACTTGTCTTTGGTCACAAATATAAGCTTCTTTCAGTGGCTAGATTGGGCAAAAACTGTCACTTCTGTCTGCATCCTGAATGTGCACTGAAATTCTGTTGTGTTACAGATTTGAACATGTTTCCAATCACTTATACCAGTTTATGTGTAATTTCTATCCCTAGCCTATATGTTCACGCAGTACAATTTAAAATCAACTTACAGTACATGCATCATTAATAATAAAACTCATACAGTCCAATTTGTATTTTAATGCATATTTCTAAAGAGGTGTCAAAAGACTAAGATATACATCCAGCAAATGTGAAAAAATCTCTGAATTCTAAAATGCAGATCTTAGTAGTGTGTCCTTTCTTCATACTATAGAATTTCTACCAGCATCAGTGGGATTTCCCTAGGAAGAACAAATATAAAATATGCAAAGACAGTAGAAAGGAAAATCATGCTCTAACACAGAAGTCATTCAAACCAATGGTGTTCAACCTTTTCCCCCTGTGGGCTGGATGGCCAGTGCATGGAGGGAAGGACCTGACCCATCCCCAGAGGGGGAAACGGTCCTTGACCCAACCCTATGGGGGCAAAGGGAGTGTGGTATGGCCCAGTGGAGGAAAAGGGGGCATGGTCTGGCCCCATGAAGGGAGAGAGGGCATGACTCGACCCTGCAGGGGAAAGGGGGCATGGCTCAGCCCAGCATAGGGAAGGGGGCACAGCCTGGCTCCCACTGGCCATGTGAGTCTTGGGGCTTGGCAATTTAGTAGGGGGTAAGGTGGTCTTATTAATGGGTACTTCTCTCCCATTGCCAAATTTTCAGACCTGTGGAGAGCCCCACAGGCCAGATGTGAAGGCTCTGTGGGCTACATTTGGTTCATGGGGCAGAGGTTGAGCACCTCTGATTTAAACACTCAAAAAAAATTACCCACAAATCTTTACCAAATTCCAGGCCAGTGACCAAATTAAGTCAACTAGAATAAGTTAAACTAAAGAAATTGTTGGTTTGGAACCAAATCATTCTGGTTATCAAAAGCTTAAATCAGGTCTCAGGATACCCACATAAATTTTAACTAAATTATCAGACCAGTTCATTGAATAACAAAAATTGCTCTGGGTAAAAATATTCCATTAATAGTTTTCTACAATAGGAATAAAAGGTTGCATCTTCAGGCAAGAAATCTTCTAAATTTCCTAATAGGAAAAGAAAAACATTTCCCATGAAACCATGATGAGCACTGTCTCTAACTCATAAAATGTTTATTAGTTTTCGTTTATAATGTGAAAATTGGACTGTACGCAAAACAATAATGATATTTTTAAGAACTAATCACCTTGATTTTAATGACGGTGCTAAATTATAGCTATTTTCTTTCTGTTAAAGAGATAAGATATGGTTGAGCAATCTGTCAAAAAGTTTCCTACTTCTTAAAACTGAACTCTCTTAAAAGTAGAATCTTTAAAGTAGCACATAATTAAAAGTTTTATTTTGATGTCATCTTTCTATATGAAAATCACACTACTGAACAGTAGTTCAGTTTTTTTTTAATTCAAATCAAATTTTCCTGTATGACTGCACACTTTCACTCATCCTACTGATATAACCTAAGGCTAAACTGAACTGTGATTCCAATTATCCTATCAAAATTTGAATGAAGTCTGATTTTGGTGATGTTCCACATACAAATAGAATGGGCCCACTAAACAATTATGCTAAAAAAAAGATGACTGCATATCTGTTCTTCTGCACTTGAAGTGGAGATTAATGAAGAATGTCAGAGTTTACCTGTGGAGTTAGTGAATTTGACTCTGGAAATAAAAACCTATTTATTAGTAAAAGGACTGACAACATGCCATGAGCACTATTATTAACTTGTGGGACTAAAGAGAGTACAATGGGGGATTCATTTAACATTATAAAAGCAGACTTAATTTACTGTTTTGTCAAAACCAAGAAGTCTTGTAGAGGCATGCTGACTGCCTGATAGAAGTTTGTGGGAAGTGTGATTTTTTTGTGTCTGGTAGCTAGGGTAGTGGGTTGGGATGTGAGAGACCCTTGGTCCAATGTCTATTCTGCCTGAACTGGGGTAAAAAGGGGTGGGGGGAGGGATGGGGAGGAAGGTGCACCTTAATTAGAGTGGCTCTGAGAGCTGCTCTAATTAAAGCAACCGAAGCATCTTGTGTATTAGTGTTCCTGTGCTTAATAATGGTGGCAGGGTTGCTTTAATTAAAGCTCATTCAGTAAACTTTAAAGTGCCCCCTCTATTGTTTTTAAGCACGGCAACACAGATACATGAGATGCTAGAGTAGTTACCATGCAGCAGATTCGATTAATTGAGTCTGCTCTGATGCACTGTAATTACAGTGTGTCAGAGCAGTCTCACTGCTTGTGTAGAGGTGCCCAAATATTCTGTTCTTAATTTTGTACAGCTAGAAACCAAAAGTTCAAATCATAATCCTTACTCATTTACAGAAAAGCTTTCAACTCAGATCAGGAAGAGTAGGAGGTTTGTGCCTGGGTTTTTCAGATCTCAGTACCCTGACTGGCTAACTACGCCTATACATTTACTTCCATTTTTGTGACAGTAGAAAGATTTTGTTTCTGTTTCAGGGTGGAGCAAAACCAAATTTGAAACATAAAAGTTGCTGTCTTATTTCAGTCAGCATTACTTAAAGAAAAACAGATGGATTGGGATATGTTAAGGCACTCTTTATCTATTAGTGATTGCACCCCAGCAGCTCGTATGGCTATCCATTTGCTGCACTGAAACCAAGCTGCTTGCAGACACTGAAAAAAACCAAAAACAGGGGAAAAAATTGCTTTACCTGAAGAACCAGTATATTACTTCGACCCAGCTCTGCAGCATCTGTATAGATTAGGTGCTTCAGCAGACCCTTTTTGTCACTTTTATCTAAAGCTGATTCAATCAGCTATTAGATTAAATCACCAAAAATGCCCCACTTCAGTGCCCAATCTATACAGATGTTGAGTGAGCCAGGTCCAACTAATACAATACCTCTTTTAGTTATGCACTGGGCTCAGTGTAGGGGCATTCTGAGTTTAAAATAAACCGTAATTTTTTTTATAATGTCTGCAAGCAGCTCAAAGTTCAAATCACAATCCTGACTCAAAAAATACTTTCCTCTCAAATTAGGAAGAGCAGGAGGTTTGCACCCAGGTTTCTCA
The DNA here is from genome assembly GCF_052110815.1 of Crocodylus siamensis. NCBI lineage: Eukaryota > Metazoa > Chordata > Crocodylia > Crocodylidae > Crocodylus > Crocodylus siamensis. The sequence continues at coordinate 293,684,919 of NC_143395.1, forward strand.
TATCTCAGCATCCCTGAACATGATTTTGAGAGAGACCAAAAATGATATTAAACATGATTTTGTAGGACATCATAAACCCTTCCTGAAAGAGATGAAAGAAGTTAAAAGTATAAAAAATGTTTCTGCCTTCCTCAAATTTTCTACAGCCAAGACAGTTGTGCTGTGGGCCTATTGAAGTCTTTTATGACAACCCCTCCAAAATTTCTCATTCTGCATGATTCTTTAAGTTTTATTTTCATAAACCCTCTTTGATCTAAAGCACTCTAGGATGAATACTAAAAGACAAATAAGATGTCTGAGTTCAGTCTGACCTCTTACTCTCTTTGTCTCTCTGTGCTTGAATGTCCAAGCTTCTTCTCTGTGAACAATGACCCATCAGGGTAGAGTAGGGGTGATCGCATGCCAATAGAAGTTGGATAATTTGGAATTCTTATATTACATGTGCTAATGTGAAATATTTTAATAAGTTGGTAAAAATGTGGTGGGAGAGTAGGGGATGCTACTATGCTGAGCCATCTGCCTCGCTCTGCCTGACCAATACCATGCTCCACCATGGTATTCTGGGGTGCTTCTTTTAACCTGAAGCATTCAAAAGTAGCCTCCTGTACTGGAGGAAAGTAAAGAGCCAAGTGCACCTTAGCTAGCCGAGCAAAGGGAGCTATAAAGGTTGCCTGATCCCTCTCCCCTCATAAATCCACAGCCAGCACACTGCATGCCGGTAGCCTTTTATTGTTCAGAGAGAGAGAGAGAATGGCGTTAGAGGAAAACCAAGAGATTTCAGAGAAAACACCTTGAGTAATATAAAATAAATTGGGTCTCATTCAATATCGAGTATAGTGACTCTTTTAACATGTGGCTAAAATTCACTTAATACAGGCTAAATTTCCATCTCTACTCACAATATAATCATCTGGAGGGTCCCTCCAGAGGTCCCAACTTGTCTATGTCCACAAAATAACTCCTGTCCCTCCCAAAATACCCGCTGCAGGAGATAGGAAAGAGTGAGCTCACTCATTCCTCAGGAATTTCTCCAGCTGGGTCACATAGGTAACCAGGTTCAAACCAAATTGAAAGAGGAGGGGTGTGCAGGATGTCCCAAGGCAGGGCAGAGAGATGGGGGATTTCTTCAAAGAGAGGGGGATTTCTTCACAACATCTGGTGATTGCACATGTATGATAGAAGCACCTGGGAATCCCAGTCATGCATCAGGATGCCATTTTACTAGGTACTGTACACACTGAGCAGACTGTTCCTGCCTCAAAGTAGTGCCAGTCTAGACAAATAATTGCTCTAGTCATAAACAGCACTCCTGAAATGCATATTGCGCACAGACCAGACCTTGCTTTCAGCACTTACTTATATGTGGATTTTTTTCTGCGAAGTAGCAAAACTATTAATGGTAAATGCTTACTGCTAGTCATAAGTTATTACACATAAGTTTTTTATTCTCAGAAAAATACATGTACAAAAAAGAAGAAAATACTGATGTAATAAGGGAACATTAAGAACCAACTTGCAAACTCATGGAAGTCAATGGAATTTGCCATTAGCTAGGACTAATATTTTTCCTGAATTGTACCTCATAACAGAATGGTTTAAAATAACACTTAAGTAAGGAAATGTCTTTCCCTGGTGGGAGGAAGTAAAATATTTTAGAACATATTTCACTTGAAGCTATATCCTTCTTTGCTGAGAAATTTACATTTGATGCTATTTGTTCTTCCCTAGGCAGTAAATTTTCTTTTTTCTTGGAGAGAAGCAGCATTTTCATTTTTTGGGAGGTAAAATATCAACATTTGTTGAATGATATTTTGCTGATTTTGAAAAGCCAGTAACTATTTTTCAGATTACAATATATAGATCCGTAGAAAGCTGGGTTAAACTTAGAAATGGATGAATGTGAATAGTTTATTCATGTGGGCAGGTTTTCACAGTTACTGATAGTTTTAGATGATGTGGTAAAACCACTTCAGGTTGAATTGAAGTTTTAATTATATACAGAAAATAAGCAACCCTTGTGTCCTAATAAATTAATTATATACTATGGCCCTACATTTTTAAACAGTTGATCCACATTTGCCCCAATCATTCTGCTGCCTGTAAACTATAGGGCATATATTCTGCTGTCTCCTGTGGCCCTGTGAAAGTATGAGGGAGAATGGACTAACATTTGCCTACATAGCTGCCTGTAAAGTCAACCCCAACATATATGAAGCTCAGAACAACTAAGTTATTACTGTGCTCTCTGTGATTACAAGTAGTTTTATCATTTGTAGTAACAGCTTATTCGGAAAAATCAGTTTTCTTTGCTTGCTGTACTATTATAATATTTAAATGATCTTCTACTTCAAAAATTGGTCATATGAAGTTATAGCATCGCATTCATATGTGTACCGTTGCCAGCATCAGAATTGCCTTCAGACCATTTAGACTTTTGCTAGATGACATTTTCATTTCAGAACAGAGAATATGTTCTTTGAAATGTGGAGCTAATGAAAGTGATTGATTTTTTTCATTTCAGGATTGTAAGGGACAAGTAATATTGGGTAGTCCTTACAAGAAATGCAGGCCTATCAAGCCAAGTAATGGAGATAAAAATATATAATACCACAGGCAGGAATTTGGTCCATGATTACATGCCTAGTTCAATTTCTGGCTGAACAATAGGAAAACTACATGAACAACTTTGGTCACCTAGAATATCCAAGTGCATCAAGTAGAAAGGAAATCAATGTACAAATATGGTAGAACATGTATTATCTGTTACTCTTTATACATGAAAAATATCACTATGTATCATCATTAGGTTTACTTTTGATCCTAAAGAAAAGATGATCAGTATTTGATACAGCTTAAAAATAATCAAGTGCCATATGCTCTTCCTGCCTTTGAAGGTAAATTGACCTAAAATATGTGTAATTTGTATAGGAATCTATTTGAGAAGTTTCTTGTCTTGGAGCTCTGCAATGTTTTTAGAAGAAAACAAAGAATTCTCCATGAAATACAAAATACAACAAGAGTTTTGAGTAAACCCTAAACAAAGTTTTTCAAATTCATCAGAGGTTTGAAAAGATGGTGTAGTAAGGATATACGTCTGAAGTTATTTTGATCTGAGGGATCTTCCCCCATTTTAGGAGTGCTACAGTATGTACTTGCCATAGCTTAAGTATTTGGTATGTGGTTATATGTATATTGTATAACTGGAGTAGCCAGGTCCTTGTCATTGGTCTCAAGTGTTGTATTTGTTTTGTGAATATCATCAAGTGACCTCTGTGATCACCTAATTTAACCTACTTCATGACATAGGGCCTCCCTGAATTAATTACTAATTTGAATCCAATGATTTATGGTTGAGGTAACAATTATCTTTCAGAAAAAAAATCCAATCTTAATTTAAACATTGCCAGTGATGGGGAACCCACCATGACCCCATGGTAAATTATTTCAATAGCTAATTACCATCATTGTTTAAAAAAAAGTGTATTTTGCTCTTCTGAATATATCTAGCTTTAACTTCCAGAAATTGGCTCCTAATACATCTTTGTCTGCTAGGTTGGCTGCCCTGCTACCAAATTTCTGTTCCTTATGTAGGCACTTAAAGGCTAAATCTAATTATGCTTTAACTTTCTCTTTGATAAACCAAATAGATTGAGCTCAAGTCTCTTACTCTATTGGGTGTTTACTAATGCTTTAAATCAATGTTGTTACTCTTCTCTGTACTTTGTCCAGTTTTAGTAACTTCCTTCTAGAAGTGCAGGCGCCAGTCTCACAGCAGCTGCCAGTGTCAAATACAGAAATAATAAGAACTACCTACTTCTATTTCTGTATTTCCTGTGTATATGCAATAACTGCATTTGTTATTTCAGGAACCCAGGTTGTGATATCATCATCCACAAATCTTTCAGAGCGACTGGTTTCCAAGATAGAAATCTCCAACTTGTATTTAAAAACCATTCTAGGAACAACGAATGTAAACCATGTATTGGCCATTCTGAAGTGCACATGATTTCTTGCGTCCGGTTTACTAAGTGATACACATTGCCCTGTATCAACAAGCTGTCCTCTTCATTTCTTACCATTCCCACAATCTGTCACCTCATCTGCAAACTTAATTAGTATACATTTTCTGTTTACTTTCAAGTCACTGGAAAAATATTAAATAGGCTAAGTCCAAGAATAAACCCTTTGGGCCTCCAGCTCACCAGAAACAAACCTAATCAATGATAATTCTAGTGCAATTCCAGGTGCAATTTGATTCTAATTGATTAGTCAAATTTTATTCATTTTATATGTACCATGTTGTTCTTACATCATTTCATTTTCATAATCAAAATGCCATGAGACACCAAGTCAAATGCCTCCCAAAAGTACCTTGCATCAACACAAATTGAAAACTCATCAAAATGGAGATCAAGTCAATTTAACAAGATCTGTTTTCAGGATCTCTTTTCTGAGTAGCATTAATTACTAACACTTTTTCTTTTAATTCCCTATGTATCTATTCTAGTGTCTGACATGCCAGTATTTTTCTTGAGCTCAAAGCCAGGATTACAGGTCTATACCTATTTGGGTCATCCTATTTATGGTTTTTTAAAAATTGGAACAGTTCAATGTTCTTTCAGTCCAGTAGAGCTTTCCTAATGTTTTGGATGTATTCCAAATTATTGTTCCAAAGAGCTCATAACCCAGTTAGTGAATATAATGTGGTAATTTAAAAGCATCTAATTTTAGCAGTTACTGGGTGTGTCTACACGTGCATTTATGCCATCTTAAATTTACTGTGCAGTATGTTACTGTGCAGTAAGCAGGAATAGGCTGGCATCTACATGTGCAGGTCACCTGGGACTAAATTAAGTCTCAGGTCAGAGCAACCCACCATGTGTCCCTGTGGCCACCAGGGGAGTTCCAGGCTCTGGCCACATGGCTTCCAGCACTTGGGACTAACCTTAGTCCCAAATTAGAAACCAGAGCCAGCTGCTAGCATATGCCAGGGGGCCAGCTCAGGGCCAGGTCTTATATTGGCCAGCCTGCCTGTCTAAGTAAGGCAGTCCTCTCAGTCTCTCCTGCCATGACTTGCTGTTTCCAAAACTGGCGTAAAATGTGACAGGCTGCCCATTTTTAATGTCCCAATGACAGGGGGCACTGTCCACAGGTCTGTGCAATCCCTACACCAGGGCCCATGCCTCACAGATGGCATCCATGTTGGTCCAGTGCCCCACACTGTGACCTGAGCTCCAGAGTCTCACATGGGACTTTCACTTCCCACTGGAGTTCACAGTCACAGTGCCCTCACACTGGACAGTTCTTAACTTTTTGACCCAAACTCAGACTCACAATATCTGAGGACTTATTGGGGTTTTTCTATGATACAAAACTCAGCCTCACCACATCTGAGGGCTTACAAGGGTCTCCGCCTCTGACCCAGCTGTGGCCTCAGGCATCCATAGAGTTACCTTGGCTTAACTTCCCCCTTCCTGGGGCTTCAACTTATGCCCTCCTATTAGGACCTTTTACCTGTGCCCTCTCACTAGGGTCTTCACTTCCACATATGCCCACTTGCTAGGGCCTTCCATATATGTCCTCTTGCTAGGGAATTCTACATGGTCTTACCCTCCAATGGGACTCAGCTGTCACACAGACATACTTGGGCCTTTCTTGTCTCCTCATGGGATCACTCCACTGGATGCCTCCCATTCAGAGGCTGAGTTTCGGCCTCCTTCATTTTAGCTTGCTGTCTCTCTTAGCCTTTATTTCCCTAGACAGTGATGTCTCCCCCATCAAGGGGACCTTCAGCATCCTTAGGCTCTGGCCCTACCTCCAGGATAGTCAGGGTGCCAGATAGTTCATCATGGCCCGGGCCTGCCCCTCAAATTGTGCTTCATTGCCCTTCAGCCTTCTGGCCCTGGCCCTCTTGCATTAACCAGTCAGGGTGCTCTGGTTAGCACTGCAGCAGCTAACCTTCTTAGGCAGCAGGGATCCCCTTCTGGGCTCCACCATACAGTCATCTCACACTGGGCTGTCATAGAACCCCAGATATATTATTAACATAGCTCTAATCTCAACTGGGCTTATCTGAGCCCCAGGCCTCACCTCTGTCTGTTGTAAATCAGGGGCTTGCCTAGCCCCTGTGTAGGCCCACAAACAATAAGCCCTACTCTCTTTAGGCACACAGCCTTCTCTCTAGTGCTTGGGACCTCACTGGGCCCTTAGGAACTTCCTACCATTCCCATAGTTCCTCCCTTACCTCCAAGGTTTTGTAAGCAGCAGGTCAGCCTGGTGTTTTCCTTCAGCTGCTTGCAGCAGATTGCAGCCCTAGCCCTGAAAGCCTGGATCTAAAATGGTCACTTCATCAGGGCTGACTCGCATCTTCTGGCTTCCTGCTCTCAGACTAAAAGTGACAAACACCAAAGGTGTTCTGCCACACAGCATTTGGGACTAATCTGCATGATGCAGGTATCAAATTTATACTCAAGTCATTGTAAACTGCCATATTTACTGTGCAGTACCAGTGTGCATGTGTAGACGTGTGCCCGTACTGCACTGTAATTTTGGCTACTGTGCAGTAAAGGTGCACATGTAGGTGTGCCCACTGTTTAATCTCCTCCTTATATATATATACACACCACTGGATTGAAAGTACATTGTAAACAACACGTGATAGTAACAAATACCCTAGCTTTTCCCAAATACAGAACAGAAAATATTATGAAATGCTTCTGCCTTTTCTATGTCATTATCAACAATTTTCACATTTTCATCTAGCAATTTAAATTTATCTGCCACTTTAAATATTCTTTTTGTTCCTCATACACTAACAATACTTCTCATTGTCCTTCACTCTGCTGGCAGAATGATTTTGTTTTCTTTGCCTTTGCTTCTCTCATCACATTTTTTAAATGTCTATTTCATATTAATTGCTATCAATTACCCCTTTATACATTAATGTGCTTGTGGATAGAAAATATTTTTAAATGATTAATTCTTAAATCATTTACATTTTTCCATTTAAATTCTTTTCACCAACTGATTTGTTTCATAATTACTTTTCAACTTTGAACAGTTATGTCAGTTTATGTCAGAAGACAGTTATATCTGTGTATGCGTCTAGGTATATCATTATAATTATTTGCATACAGTATAATCAGAATGCGACCACTTCTGTCTAAACAGCCAGTAACTTCAGTTTTATGATCAGTTCCTCTTGACCTATCATACAGAATCTCCACATGTTGGGCGCAATGTTTTCTGCATTAGAAAACTATCATGGGTAAGTTTTAAAAATCCCAGGTATGTTTACTATCAACAAAATGAAACCTCCAGAATATCTGACTGAAGAGAATAATGTAGGTCTCTTCACTGAAAATTAGATGTAGATGATGGTCATCCTAGTACCTTATTTCACACTTTATCTGTTAAAACATTGATCCATAAGGATTCAAGATGATTTGCTTCTAAGCTGTCAGTGACTGAGAAAAAGATAATGCCAGTTTTAATTTAGAATGCTGTTATCTTTCCTTTTACCAATTCAGTCCTTTCTAAATAGGTTATAACCAGTTATTCCATAGATGCAAATCTTCCTACCACCTTTCAGTCATACCAAGTGCTTGGAAAGATTCTTAAACTAAGTACACAAAAATAAGGAAACTTCCACCACAGTGAAAAATGACCTACCAGTTGCACAGTTCAGACTGCATATTTCACTGACTGAGTCCCCATCACCTTACATTTTGTCTCCATGTACTGCAGCTTGTTACACAATGATGGCACTCAAGAAATAAAATATTAACCAGCGAAAAGCATTTGCATGTAAGTGAAAATAGACCTTTTTGCTTGGATCTCCATGGAGAAGTTATGGTAGTAAATAATGTAGCATGTGGGCCAAACTTGCAAACTTGCCTAGCCACAAACCAAAACCATGACATAACAGAGTCCCAGGACAAAAAACATCTGAGGTACACATGTCCAGAATCAATGATCTACACACGGTGCCTCAGCCCAGATAACAATCTGTTCCCATTAATTCTAAGTTATTTAGCAAATGAGATCTGAAGAAACTAAAAAATAAGACAATAATAGACAAACAAAAACATGCTTTTTCTCTAACTATTTTTCTTTCTTCATAAGTCACATTTAGACTTCCAGGAAGATGCATGGGCCCAGTGCCATAGCAATGGGGGGAGAGGGGTCAGTGGGGCAACCACCTCAGGAGCCAAAGTGATGCATGGGACAGAGCCATGAATGTCTCATTTTGGGGAGTATGGGAACAGGGGAGGGCAGCTCCCACTTCTGTGTGCACATCTGGGCAAGCATGGGGTGGGGGGTATCCTTGGATCTGTGTGCGGGGTGAGGATGGATTGCCACTGAGGGCTTTGCCTTGGGTGCCAAACTCCCTTGCCATGGTACTGGATGGGCCTTACAAGGTGTAGTTTTGCCAACCCTTGTTATATACATTTATTGACAGGGGTAAGTGATAAGTCAGCAGCATTCAAGGCCCAGTTATAAAAAATCCTATTTGAGAATTTGCAGAACAATACTTCTAACTTAAATCTGTGGTTGAAACAGAGTCAAAGTTAGAGTGAATGTGATTATATCAATCTCCTCATCTGTGGAAAAGAGACTTAATCAATGACTAGAGGAACTTTAAACCACAAGACATTTAGCAAAATAAAATAAAATACAGGAAAGGAACGTGCAAGAGGGTTCCTTGTTAAATTAGCATATTCAAAAAACCCACCAGTGCTATCAGTAGTGAAAATAGAAAGTAGAGCCATCTTTCCTAAGTACCTCTCAACTACGTTCAACCACCCAACTCCTCATCTATGCGGCCACTTACAGGAGACAGTGGGAAGCAGGACTGCAAGAAAATATAGGACCAAAGGACCTGTAGAAAGGAGCAGGGCGCCTTATGGGTATACCAGAAAAAAGCATAAAAGGTACCAAAAAAAAGTCTTACTTGAAGTCTCAGGGGCATTGGTTGTAGTTGTGCTTGTCTAAGGACATAGGCAGACAAGGTTCTTTGGGTAAATGTGATACGTTTTACTAGAACAACTAAATAGGCAGCTATTCTGGCTTTGGAACTGGCCACTTTGGATGCCAGGGATCTGATCTGATCCAGAGCTCAGGATCGGTTTCCCGCTTTGATCCAGCCAAAGCAGCTCTGAAGCTTTGGAGCCGCCTCAGAGATCTGGCCATAGGGTATAACGGAGAATCAAGAAATAACTATAACTTTGTTGTTTTTTGTTTGATTTGGATGACACTTGAAGGAGTGCTAGCCTCTGCTAGGAGCATGAAGCCTGCCAAGTTTCAAGAATATTGGTGCAGGGGTTTGGGGGCAACTGTACCCTGAACTCTTGAAAGTAAAACTCATGTCACATGTATGTGTGACACCACAGGGGGGTGAAAACTGCAGGGTTGGTAGCCTCTGCTGAGGCCACAAAGCCTGCCACATTTCAAGGAGATAAGTGCAGTGGTTTGAGGGAAACTGCACCTCAAGCAGCAGACAAGCAAAACTCGTGGCATGGGTGACATTGTGTGTTAAGGCACAGCAGCCCTGCTGTGGCCACAAAGCCTGCCAGCTGTCAAGGAGATATGTGGAGGGGCTTCTGGGTTCTGGAGCCCTGCACCTCTAGCTGCTGACAGGCAAAACTTGTGACATGGGTGCTTGTGCAGCTGTGTCTGTCTTGGGGCATGGGGGTGGGGCAGGGGACGGACTACTGCAGGCCTGGCTGCTAAGCTACTGTGTTACCAATTAATCATGATTCACTCAGGGACCAGCTCAATACACAGTATCTAGCTACTACATAATGAGTTAATGAGCAAGGATTAACACCTACAAAAACAGACTAAGGAGAGGAAATAATCAATACAGACAATCAACTGCCCCAAGAACCCCCCTGCACCGATGTCTTTGATAGCTGGCAGGCTTTGCGGTCTCAGCAGGGGCTAGCAAGCCTGCAGCTTTCACCCCACTGTGCCTTAACACACACAGTGTCACCCATGTCAGGAGTTTTGCCTGTCAGCAACCAGAAGTGCAGGGCCCCAAAAGCCAGACTCACCCTGCACCTATCTTTTTGACAGCTGTCAGGCTTTGTGGCCTGAACGGGGGCCACCATCCCTGTAGTTTTCAGCCCACTGCACCTTAACACACACAGGGTCATCTATGTCGTAAGTTTTGCCTGTCAGCAGTTTGAGGTGTAGTTCCCCGCAAATCCCTGCACCTATAACCTTGAAACTTGGCAGGCTTTGTGGCCTTAGCAGGGGCTAGCATGCCTGCAGTTTTCACCCCCCTGTGGTGTAACACGTAGATGTGACATGAGCTTGGCTGTCAAGTATTTGGAGTGCAGTTTCCACTGTACCCTCGCACTGATCTTCTTGAAACTTGGCAGACTCCATGCTCTCAGCAGAGGCTACCATCCCTGAAAGTTTCATCCAATAAGACAACAAAAACAACAAAGTTATAGATATTTCATTTATTCCCCATTATACCCTATGGCTGGATCTCTGAAGTGGCTCCGAAGCTTTTCCGAAGTGGTTCGGAAGCTCCAAACTGCTTTGGAAAGCCTAATGAAGCCAGCACTTTGATCCAGACATGCTGCTTTGGATGTCAAAGTGTCTGAAGCTTCTCCAGATCCAAAGCATGGTCCGAAGCCTGACACAGCCCTACTTTGCAAGCTTCTGGACACAAACACCCTTCTTGACAAATATCACATTTATCCATTGTTGTTCTTTGGATAAATATCACATTTATCCAAAGAACCTTGTCTGCCTATGTCCATAAATGAACACAGCTATAACCAATGCCCCTTAGACCTTAAGAAAGACTTTTTTTACCCTTTATGGGGTTTTTTTTTGTTTTAACCATAAGGGGCCCTGCTCCTTTCTGCAGTTCCTTGTGGTCCCTTTTTTCCTTGCAATCCTTCCTCCCACTATCCCCTGTGTTTTTGTACCCAAAAGCTTGCAAAGAACAATTTTTTCCAACTATTTAGTTGGTCTAGTAAAAGAGATCACATTTTCCCAAAGAACCTAGTCTTACTTAAAGTAACACTTCATGAAAAACACATAGCTCACTGAGAGAAAATGCAAAGCTAGTGAAGTAACAGATTTGCCTCTGTTTATGCCACAGGCAAATTTGGCCATTGGCAAATTCAAATGCAAGTTGCCTGTAATTGACCTGGATCAAGATAAGACTTTTTACATTGATTGCGACCTTCTGAAGAACATGATAATGTTATTTCCAAAGTTCCAGTATTTCTCATTTCATTGATAAGCCACCAGTATTTAGGTACATAGCAAATTTGAGAGTTATTTTTAGTCAGGTTTATAAACCCTGACCTCTACATCTTTTGTAAGTTTAATCCAGCTCCTGAATCACCCACATGATCTAGTTCAGTGAGGTGAACTTCTTGTGGAAGATATGCCATAAATTGGCCCTGTTCCCTCCCTGTGTCATTCTGTTCCTTTCCCTTTGCCTGATCTCCGGCTCTGCTTTCTGCTCCCAACGCTATTTGCTGCTGTGTTGTTTGCCATGTGCCACACACAGAGGCTGCCTGTGCCATTTATAGCACTTGTGCCAGAGGTTGGACAGCCTGTTCTAGTCGAATGGAAGTTTCCATGGTGAAACTACATGTCAAATGCATGAATAGTGAGTTCACTGTCACTGAAAGTTTTGAGTTGATTCTCCCAGGCAAAACCACCTTATTTTTGCTAGTTCAACAACTTTGGCTCCGCATTCAAAGAAAGAAGGAATAATCAGCATACACCATAACAAAGGGCTCCCTGACTAGTGTGTCTTTGTGTAGTATGACTTTTAAAGGCATGTGTTGCTGTGGTAACTAAAGCTCCAGAGTGAACACAAAGGCGAACATAGAACAGAGAGCACATTAAACAGTCATAAAGTTATTTCTGTCTGAAGGTTTGTGAAACATTAAGACTGAATATATTTTTATTGAGATGGCAGCTGCCAAGATCCCTTTGGTTGTGTGGAAAGGCTCAGTTGTGAATTTAAAGCGCTGCAACAGGGTAGATAAGCAAAGGATCACAGTTTAGTAATATCAGCATGTCGTTTTAAGCTACATATGGTTTTCAGCTTGAACAGCTGTCCTAACTGACTATTACTATCCTGGAATCAGTTGCTCTTGGTATCTCCTACTCACAGGAGGACCTGGAAGTTAAAGTGTGGCTTTGTTGAAGACAGAGTTTTGCCATTGAACTCACTGGACCCAAGATTTCTCTTAAAAGATAAGTGGTAAACTTTTCACAAGCACCCATGTTAACTAACAGAATTTCAAGCCACTTTGACACTTTGGGGTGTTTTACATCAAACGTGCTGATTAGATATGCAGTAAACCTAATCTATGGTAACTGTAGTCTAATGAAAAAAATAAAGGATGTGAGTTTTGCTGGCCCGACTCTCAGCTGTATTTACTCCATTTCCTTACTTACATTTGTGCTTCAGTTATCCCAGCTGTAAAATAAGTATGACAATGCTTACCTATACAAAGTACTTTAATATTAAAACATACTGGGCATGTCTACACATGCATTGACGCACTTTTTCTAATGCCCATTAAATTTAGTACCTTCAAGGAGAGGTATTAAAGAGATACGCATTAGGCTGCCTTAATGCATAGTAATGAATGTGCATGGTTTTTAAGTGACACTTAATGTGCAGTAGCTTATTTTACTGTGCATTAGTATAATTGCATGCTTCTTTATGTGATGCTTGAATGTACAGTATAACAGGCTACTGTGCATTAAAGGGCATGTGTAGATGCATCCACTGTGTTAGTACCAAAGCTCAAAATACAGTTTCACTGTATTTTGACCCTTTATGGCTCTGTGGTTGATATGGGCTCTGTTTTCCTTTGTCCTGCTTTTTACCAACACTGGAGGATACAAAGTGGATGCAAAATGTTCCAGTATCAGAAGAGCAGCAGTTTATAGAGAGATGGGTGGAATATGTGTTTTGGGCTTGTGAGGGAAAAGCCTACAATGAAAATGAAAAGGAAATGAGAAAATTCATTCATAGTAAGGTTCACTTTAAATGTAATCCAAATATTTAGAACCTAAACACATACAGTAGAGCCACCGCATTTGACACCTAATTTGTCATTTAAATGCTCCTTGCATAACAATCAATTCAGGGAAAGGAGTGCAAGTAATTTTTTAATATTTTTCTCCCCAGTGAAATTAATGCTTGTAAAAACTGAGCCAGACTGACAGCCCTGGAAAACGAAGTAACTTATTTAACAGAACAAAAATGTTTTGTCAAAAGCTTCTGCAAGATATTTTCGCCCACTCCACAGTGTATCGTACCACAACCTAAGATGAGGGGTCAGCCCTGGGGACAAATATATGGTTTGGTCCCCATATGTAATATTGGACTTTCTGCTGTAAGCGGTAACAGCCAAGTATGAAAGTTGGTTTGTGATTTGAACACCAGTTCACTGTGACTCCAACTCCAATATTATTTTAACTTAATTCATTGTGTGAGAGTCAAATTGCTAAAGCCAGGAATAATGAGATGGAAAGGTGCTGCACAAGTTATCAGCTGGAAAAAGGTTCGTAATGCATGGTTACTCTCAGAAGTGGCCAAATTAATCATTTCTAACCTTGCTTTCTCTTTTGTGATTATTCTTAAAAATGAAAGACTATTCTTTCTGAGCTTCAGATTTTACTTTAATTAAAACAGGTATACTCTAGACCAAAACCGTTAACTGTTGTTCTCAGATATTTGTTCATGTGCATGACTATTTCAAGAGAATTCATAGAAACCTTATTGTTGTCAGTGCTTTGGAATTCACATTGTTTTTTCTTTACATGCTTGATTGATTCCTAGCTACCAATAACTTTATTCTACCCTTAGCATGGTTTTGCCCCTAAAGTTGTGCCAAAGATGTGCAGTAGTTCTGGGCTTATTAATGCAAGATGAAATGCTTTTTTAGCTAATTCACTGCACTGCTTAGTCCCTGAAACTAGGCTTCTATGGCATGGCTAATCAGGTCACTTATCAGCTGAGGCCATCTATAATAGCACACTGTAGCCTTATGTATACAAATAATATATTAATGAGGTGCTAATCCCCTAAAGCCATCAGAAAATGAATAGGAGCTGCCAGAAACACTGAAGTGCTTGGAAGGGCATGAAAAATCACTTCTGCTACAAGCAGGTTGTTTTTCCATCAATATTTAAGTGTATTTTTAAGACAGGGATAGCAATATTGAAGCATAGCAAATGGAAAGTGACAGCTTTCCTACGAATTTTGCTTCATTTTTTTATTTGTAACTGTGCTATTATTTATGAAAAGGCATTTTATAGTGTCTTTAAAATTCAGGTTATACCAGCATTTCCCTGTTTTTAGGGGTGTATATGTCAGCTGTGTAAATTGATTCAGATATGAAATTTGATAAACAAGCCTGCCGTGGAAGCTTTTTCTCACAAACTTTCAGGAAAAAAATAGCTTTAGTAGCTTTTAGATGTAGAAGTGAGACTAGAAGTTTGACTAGTGAGACAGCATTTTCATGCAACCCACAATTATTATTTTTGGCAAATACTGTAATTAACTGGTGACATACTCTAACTTTTTTAAGCTATTTAGGAAATTATACACTTAAAGAGCAAAGATATTTATCAACAGAGACAAGTAGAGTGGCTTTTGTTGCTGTTATTGTGGATATTTCCCTAATCACTTCCTGGTGTGTTTCTCTCCCATCATCCCATTTCGTTCACCTAACTGACCTCAGATGAAACTAACCACATGCATGCTATTTTCTTGTCCATCTCTTCTTCTCTTTATGACTTCTATTCCACTCCTTAGCAAGCGCATATGAAGGGAAGATGCATCTCAGTTGGGTGTAAATGTTCCATCTACCCATGCAGACTTCCAGGGACTGGAAAAACCCCAAATATACTGGCAATCCTCACTTGAACTGTTTGTTCTGTACTCGTGTTTTAATGTTAAATGTCTTGAAGAAAAGCTATTTCTTAGTTAATGTAATAATTAAACGACTGGCTAGCCCCTTTATGAGTCTATAAAATATGAGTTCGATATATGCTTAATACTAACTTCATAGAAGACTCATATTTACCAGAGTGACTTACACTGACCAACAAATATGAGTCTTCCATTAATACTGATTGGAGATTGAATACATATGAGTTCTTATGAACATCCAGAAATGTTTTCTTCCTCTCTTTCAGGGATGGCACCGCAAGAAATATTACAATGGAGTGGACTGAATTAAAAACTGGATGTTTTTACGCTGAAAAATTAGTAGCTATACAAAATCCTCAAGCAACTTTCCTGATGGAGATCATATAGATAGCTTTGTCATAAACTCAATATAAAAACGTAACTCTTAGGGATGAAGCATTTAGTAGTGGAAGTTACCAGCTCAAAATAAGCAGAAGTCCTATATCAATTACCCTTCTTGACCCCTATGCAGAGGTATGGCTGAGTACAATAGGGTATGGGTTGGTATTTCCTAGTGGAGCAAGTGGAGATTTTTTTCCTCCAGATAGGAAAAATAATACTTTTCAATAAAACTGAAAGCCCTTGAAAATCATAAATCCACTCAAATTGTCATTATTTTCTTAACACTTTTTGACTGAAAATATGTTTCTTGTAAAGTAATTAAAAGTTGAACTGGAACTTTATACAGTTGTCTGTTTAGTTAAAAATCTGTTGTCTGCTGAAAGAAGGTTAGTTGTAAAACTTGGATCAGACTTAATACTGGGTTATTTGGATCCTTGCAGCTGCAATGGCTTTCTTGAGACTTTTGACAAATGATGTGAATGAGATCAACTTCCAGCCTGCTCCAGCTTGCCGCAAGGACAGCACCAGAAAAGCTCTAAGACTGGGACAATGGAAAGATGAGACTCTTGAAAAGGCCGTGCTATTCCGAGGTAGGAAAGACCCAGAAAAGTAGAAAATATGTTATACAGACTGAGCTGGAGCAGAAGAATGGTGGTAATCGATAAATAAGTCATTACTGCTTAATGACATTTCCAGCACCTTACCTGTGTGGCATCCACTCTTGCAGCTGTTTGGATGACTGAAAGTATTTGATTTATAAAAACTGCTATTTATTGTGCATACTAAGGAAGTAGACTTAGTAAAAACACTGAACTGGCATATCAAAGATGAAATCAGCAGAAATCCTGGCAATGCTTAAGAGTCCATGTATGCTGAGGTGCAAAGGGAGAATAATGGGCTCTTTCATTAATGGTATTGGTGCATATTTAACTCCACAGGTGCTTTCATTAATGGTATTGGTGCATATTTAACTCCACAGGTGTTGTTATAAAAATGTATTGCCAGTTTTAGTGCATATTCCCCTGGAGCCAGATGATGATTTAAAAGTTTATAAATTATAGTCTGAAGAGTATACACACCCCTCCCTTTTTTTTTCTTCTAGGTTTCCTACCCTAGCTGTTCAGTTCTGTGGGCCACAGGGCACATCTACATGTGAATTAATACACCATTGCTCCTGTGCATTGTTTAGTACCTCTAATATGAGATATTAACTAAATGTGTGTTAGCCAGCACTACTGGGCAGTAGCAAAAGTACATAGTTTTTTTGTAACGCTTCATGTGCTGTAGAATTAAGTTTACTGTGCATTAAGCATCTTGTGTAGACAAACCCACAATGTACTAGGTTCTTGCACTGTTGAGCATCGTATAAAAAAACTATACACAACCATAGGTATACACAACACATACTCATGTAAAAATACATAAACATGTGTATAAATATATGTGCACATGTATACACATACATACACATATATCCACACAGATGTATATTTACACATATTTACATATATACACATATAAATATACATATGCAAATATGTGTGTATGTACACAGACACAATAAAACATAATCAGCCAACATATTGAGACTGAACCTCTACTGCCTTATATTTTAGTGATGTTGTTTAAACCTGGGCAAAGTAGTTACGAAGTGCTACCATTGTGATCTAAAGGTGTTTTAAGCTCATTTTATGTTGATGTTAAAATAACTATAGTCAATGCAAGGCAGTTGTGTATCAGATTAACTTTCTTCTATTTGTTTTTATCTCCCTAGTTCTAGTGGCCAGCTGCAGTATAGGTGTATGTCAAACCAGAAGTCCCTTCCGGGTGGGCACTTGGAACTAAGAAGAAAAAGAAAGGTGGAAAAAAAATCCATCGTTATGCACTTCTTCACATGGAGCCACACTGAGTAAATTTTTGCTAATATATTAAAAATAAGCCAGGTGCTAATCAAAAAGAGAGGGTCTTCTTAAAAGATTCACTCTTTAATGCAAATGTTTTAAAATAGATTTGATTTGTACTCAGAAATGGAAAACAATTTAATAATCCAATGCTGAGATCTCAACGTATTAAATAAATTGAAGAACCAAAACATCTAGCGGTATACCCCGAGGAAGGCCAAATACATCAAAATATTTTTATGTATTATTAATTATTAAATATAGGTTCTTAAATTGTTGAATCACTTGAATCAATGCTAATTTAGAGATGCAGTAGGAAATATTTTTGAACTGCATAACTACAGTCATCTACATAGCAGAAGAGGAAAATTGGGGCAGGGATTGGGAAGAGACATTAAAGGAGGAAGAATAGGCTTATAGTTTCTAGGTTGGGATAGATGTTGCCTTTTTTATTCTGTATATATAAGCTATTTGGCGTAAAAGGACTGTAACTGTCATGTATGGCCCAGATCCCAGTGCTACCACAAATACACAGCCAGTATATGACTAACATTAAAAGAGTAGAGGTCCAAAGATTTGAGATAAGTTCCTAGCTTTTCACAGTCTTCTGTGGGATATTGGGTAAGTAGCTTCATTTCTTTGTCTCAGTGTCATGAGTGGTAATATTGTACTGTTATTACTTGCTCTCTTTATAGTTTAAGCTTTGCTTGTCTACCTAATTATGAAGTTCTTTAGCACAGGCAAAATCTTGTTAGTCTACATACAGCACTCAACACATGGCTTCTAATTGTTGGTATGCTCATGAGGCACCAAACCATATCAGAATTTGCTCTGATCTGACCTGATGTTTTGTTTTCCCTACATAATTCACAGTGGTTGAGGGCAAAGGTTAGGAGCTTTACTAGGCATATTAGACTTTTCATTTCATACAAAACTTTGCAGGTCAGTATTCTGTATACCAGTGGACTGTTTTAATAGAGTAGTATTCATCATGAA